>NC_042622.1:158933160-159647668 GCF_901001135.1 Rhinatrema bivittatum | reverse complement strand
GCATGTGCATGCGCTGCTTGTATTTTATAAGACGCGTGCAGCCACGTGCACGTGTTATAAAATATGTGCATACATGTGCACACACCGGGTCCCCCGTGCTTGTGTCTTTAAAAATCTACCCCAAATAGTGCAAGCCAAGAGAGAATTTGAGAAGAAACTTACCAAAGAGACAAAAAATAATAAAACATTTTCAAGTAAAACTGCGAGGGAGTCAGTTTGGCCATTAAGATCATCAGGGGTAAAAAGGTCAATTGGGGAGCATAAGGCTACAACAGAAAAACTACGAGATCAATATTCAGTGGACCAGTGTGTGGGAAGTTACCCAGGTAGCTATCTGCATATTCAGCGGCACACTTATCTGCCTAGGTAATGTTGCCTGGATAATTTTAGGAGAGCAATTTTTCCTACCAGACTTCCCTGACTATGTTTATCCAACTACTACTGAATAAAAGACAGGAAACAGAGAGTAGAACTAAACAGCCAATTTTTCAAATGGAGAAAGGTCATTAGTGGAGTGCCCCAGGGTCTATATTGTGACTTGTGCTATTTTGCATATTTATAAATGATCTGGAGAAAGGAATGATGAGTGAGGTGACCAGATTTGCAGAGGATAGAAAATTGTTTTTAATCATTAAAACAGCAGCGGATTGTGAAGAACTTCAGAAGATCCTTGTGAGACTAGGAGACTGGGCTTCTAAATGGCAGATGCAATTTCATTTGGACAAGTACAAAGTAATGCATGTAGGGAAATATAATCCCAACTACAGGTACACAATGCTGGGTTCTATGTTAGGAGCCACCACCCAGGAAAGCAACCTCAAAGTCCTTGTAGACAAACCTTGAAATCTTCAGCTCAGTTTGCAGCCATGATCAAAAAGGCAAATAGAACGTTAGGAATTGTTTGGAAATGAATAGAGAACAAAACTGTGAATATCATAATGCCTTTTGTATAGACCCATGGTGCGACTGCATCTTAAGTACTGTGTGCAGTTCTGGTTGCCCCATCTCAAAAAAAACATAGCTGACATAAAAAAGTACAGCGAAAGTTGATGAAAATTATGGATGGAAAAGCTCCTTTATAGAGAGAGGCTAAACAGATTAGTGCTCTTTAGCTTGGAAAAGAGATGATTGAAAAGGGATATGTTTGAAATTTACAAAATTATGAGTGAAGTAGAATGGGTGAATATGGAATGGTTATTTATACTTTCAAACAACACTAGGACAAGGGGACATTCCATGAAACTAGCAACTGGCAGATTTAAAACAAATCATAGGAAGTATTTTTTCACTCAACTCACAATCAAGCTAAGGAATGCTTTGCCAGAGGGGTAGTCAAGGCAACTAACATATTGGGGTTCAAAGATGATTGTATAAATTCCTGAAAGAAAAGTCCATATAAAGTTATTAGCCAGGTAGACTTGGGAAAGCAAGAATGTATCCATAGGTGTATGATACAAGAAATAGATCAACTATTGGGGATCTGATGGGTACATCTAACTTGGACTAGCCAATGTTAGAGACAGAATGCTGGGCTCAATAGATCTTGGACAGACCAAACATGGCATTTCTTATGTTAACTCAAATATAAAAATTGTAGACCTACAACTGGTAATCTGTAACCTATCATTCAAATTTGCCTTTGACCTGAAGACTGAAGGATAATCAATGTAACACCAATTTTCAAATAGGGCTTCAAGGATGACCCAAGCAACTACAAACTGGTGAGGCTGACATCTGTGCTAGATAAAATGGTGGAAAATTACTGGTCATAAGGATAAATATAGCTTACTGGGAAAGAGCAAGCATGGATTTAATAAAGGGAGGTCATATCTAACTCACGGGCCGATACAATAAGGTGCGGTAGAAAGGGGTGCGTTAGTGCCGGGCGCACCCGCATTTGCCGCACACACAGTTTGAAACACATACCGCTCGATACTGTATTTAAATGGCATGCAAGACCAGGAAGTGGATACAGGAGAAGTGACCTCGGACGTCCAGCCGGGCGCTCAGGTCATGGCGTGCGACGTCCGAGGTCACGGCGTGCACTCATTATGTTTTAGAGAATAGGGAGCAATGGGGAGCGCCCGATCCGCCCTGGCTGCTGAAGCCACTCTCGCCGCCGGCTGTCCCCGGGAGGAGGGGAGAGAGGACTGGGGCTGCTCCGGAGCTGTCAGCGCGGGAGATGGACGCGGCCAGGGCAGGTGAGCGGGGGCTGGCGGAAAGTTTGCCCAATTCACTTCGGTCTTGTCCCGGGGAGTTAGGGGGTCAGGCAGTGAAGCGGGGCTGGCTGGGGCTGCTCCGTGGCCCGTGAAATTTCGTCTCGGCTTGCCTGAGACTCCATACTAACGCAGGGGTAGGGGTAGGCGGTAAATTAGCAGGTTAAACGCGCGGCAAAACTGCAGGTTTAAAAACCGATAATTGGGGCGTGCGTTACTGTATGGGAGGGAATAGCTAATCCGATCGTTTACATCTCATATACATGCCGCGGGCGGAAAGTGTTACCCGTAGATTTAAAGAGGCGGTAAAGATGGGTTAAAAGGGATAGTGAATCGCAGGTAGGACTAACGCGGCCAAATTGTGAGTAGAAAGCAGGTTAGAAGCAGGGTAACCGCGGCTGCACTTTACTGTATCGGCCTGTATATTAGTAGAATTCTTTGAAGGTGTGAATAAGCATGTCTATAGTGTATTTGTTTTTTAAGAAGGCATTTGATAAAGTCCCTCATGAGACTCTTCAGGAAATTAAAAAGTCATGGGATAAGAAGTGATGTCTAAATCTGGATTGGTAACTGGTTAAAAAATAGGAAACAAAGAGTAAACCAATACCTGAGTGAAGACTCTTTGTGGCCAAGTGGTGTCAGTGTAGTTGTTCAATACACAGGAATATAGTTTACCATTAAATTTAAAAATGAACAACTTCACAATTATACTGCTAATATTATACTTTTATTTATACAGAACTTACTTTATAATAGATAAAATATTTTAAATGAAACCCTATAAATATAAATATATTATTTCCTGTTTCTTATGTTCTTTTTCAGGTTGTTTTTAATACGTAACAATATAAAACAGTACAATACAACAATTCATATCAGATGAGTAACTATTCTTTACTTTAGATTTTCCTAAACAATAATTATCAATAGTGTCTGATTATAATTGTCTTGAATTGATACTTTGTTTCGGCTTTTCTCTTAGCAAAGATGGTAATAAACAGTCCATATGCAAAAGAGTGATGGTAAGTACATGTTATGCATCCCATCCACGCCCGGCCCGCGCATGGGCCTGCTCACCTTCATAGTTCCACGGCAGGTCCTGGGTCAGCCTCCCTAGCGGCTGCTGCTAGCGCTTCCAGGCCCTGGCATCCCGCGGCGACGGTCGCTGGGCCTTCCACTGCATACCAGGCCTCACGCCGGAGCTCGGCGTCCTCAGCTGTGTCAGCCGGGATCCTTCTGTTCCAGTTCTGTTCCTGTCTTGTTCCTGCTTCCTAGTACTCCAGCGTCCTCCTGTTCCTGTTCACCTGTTCGTCTACCCAGGAAGTACCCCTGACTGTCTTACTGGTACTGACCTCGGCTTGTTCCTTGACCTGCTTGCCTGTCTACTGCCTGCCTTCTGACTCCATTCTGTTCCGACCTGCCTGCCTGTCTGTTGCCTGCCTCCTGACTCCAGTCTGTCCCTCGACTCGCCTGCTTGCTGCCTGCCTCCTGACTCCAATCTGTTCATCGACCTGCCTGTCTGCTGCCTGCCTTCTGACCTCGGTCTGCCTGTGACCTCGTCTGACTTCCGGTACCTGACCTCTGCTCGCTGACCACTCCTCAGACTGACTCCTGGACTTTGACCTCTGCCTGCCTGACCACATCCTTAGATTATGGCTCTTTCCTTGCCTTGTCATCACCCACACTCTTCTGGTCCTCCTTCTTACATCGGACCTCCTGCTTCGAACCTGACCGCGCTCCCCTTCTGCCCATGGGCATGCCGGACTTCCACCTTCCCAGGAGGCCCTGCGAGGCCCACCTAAATCCAAGCAGCCTGGGTCCCTACGGGCTCCTCCCGAGGGGACCTCGGGCTTCCAGTGGTGAAGCTCTTCCCAGCCTCTGTCTCCTCCAGTGCTCCGCCCCCTGGGGGCAGTTGCTTCCTGGTCCCAACCAGGAGGCAGTTCTCCACTGCCTCAGGACAAGGGTCCACCCCCGAGCGCAACAGTATAGTCTTTGTTTTCTTTTCCTTTTTGCTATAGAAATTATTTCAATTGTTAGCTCAAGCTTGGCTATCACTCTAGGGTACAAGCAAATTATTTATCAGTTCTTCTATTTTTTCTTTTGTTGCTGGCCAGTTATATCTTCTTTCTTCTTTTCTTATTTCTTTCTTCTTCCTACTATCCTCACTTTAAACAACTAAAAAAAGCAAGACTAACTCCCTATACCGCTCCTTGATCTTCCAAAAGCTTGGTCTATAATGTACCCTAATGTGAGTGTCTCTGTCGGCTTACTGACACTTTATTTTCACTAACTACATTAAAACAAAGGATAATTTTTATCCCTGACACTAAAGTCACAGAACGGCTAATACTGAACATTCACACATTTAATTTCTTTCACAATTCCTTACTAAAGTGGCAATAAATCACAGAATCTTGTAAGTTATTTTAACTAAACCTGTATAAACTTACTTACAGGGTCATTCATCAAATTGCGATGGGCCGTTATCGTGTGCTTTAGGGCGTTTTCGCACGCGAGTACACCCTAATGCATGTGATAACTACTGCATCGTGATTTGAACATTTAAATTAGGGAAAGGGCAGAATTTGGGGCAGGGTTTAGGGAAATTGGGAGCCTGTAGCACCGCGGACGATAATGTATCACACATTGCCCGCAGTAGTGCTGGAAACAGCTACAGCTATTTCATTGACGCTATGGGGTCTTCAGTGTGCAGCATGGCTGGAACTGCAGTGGGTGAAAACGCATTGCTGCAATGCAGCCGCCTGCTCACTATCACTCCCACACCTTTTCTTTTTGTCACAGCTTATCATTCGGCTATATTTATATTTATAGTGGAATGATGAATCCAGGCCTTAAATTGTAATAAAAATCATCTCACTCATACTTCTCAAACTTCTCTCCATCATTCATTAGCTGTTCTGATATTTGTTTCTACTTATCTATACTTAGTAGGCCTTGAGTGAAGAGCACTCAGTCAGCAGTTCCTCTACATTCAATGGCCAACTCCTAACTGACTTACTCTATGAACTGTTGCTTGCTGTCATTGCAAGGTTATCCCTGCTCTTGATGATGTTATTCCATCAAATAGTTCTGGGATCTAATTGTTTCTCCTTTTTAATACTATCTGTTTGTTCCCTTTTAAAGTTTTATTAACTACTGATGTTCTTGCTTAATTTTAGGTAGCTTTGTTGACTTTTAATATATTATTAATTTTAAATTCAGTCTTTGTGCTTTAACTAGTTCTAATACTCTTATGCTGGCCTCTTCTCTCGTATCCAGGGAAGCCAATGACATGTATCCTTGGCTACATCTCCTACTAGCTTGGTTATGGGGTTGACGCTAAGCTGATGAAGATGTGTCTGTCCATACTATGCTTTCTGGGGGGGTATATGATCTAGGGATGAGGATAGGCACCAGAGGTTAGCCCATGTCCTTAAAATTCCTTGAACAGATATGAAAAACATTAGCTAAAATTAGCGATTTTAGAGGAGAAACTAACCACTAGTGAGCATAATTTGATAATTCTAAAGACCAGAGTATGTTGACCTGGCAGCAAATGGTAGAAATGTGTTTTTTACACTGTGGGAAAGTTGGCCTCTAAATGCTCAGCTAGGAGCAAGGCCTTGCAGGAGCAGGCCTTGTCGGGCTCCGAGGAGAGTGAAAAACACAGTGGGGTAAGCCCAGAGCAAAAAGAAATAACTCGGACTAAGCTAAAAGATTGGTTTAGAGACCTGAAGAGAGAGACCTTAGTTGCTGTTAAGGTAGAGATACTGGATTCAATTGTGGAGCCAAGAGAGAGATCACAGAGATTTTGGTAACAGAGTGTAAGAAGTGGAGCAGAGAGTTGGAGGGATTGCATAGAGTAACTCAAGAAGCAGCAGATTCTTAGAAAAAGCCTGGAGATTTCTCATGCTGAGTTACTTGATAAACTGGAGGATCCTGAAAATAGATCAAAGCACAACAATATTAGAATCCGTAGGCTGCCTGAATTAAGGACTGCAAAACTACAGTAGAAAAAATTAACACAGTGATCCTGGACAGATAGATGCACCTAGCCCAGATTTGGGGCAGATAGATATTGAGAGGGCACAGAGAGCGCTTGGCCTGCAGCAAAATAAAATACCCGAGATGTAGTTGCCTGTTTCAGAGATTTCCCTATAAAGGAACAAATAAAGCCTAAAGTTAGAAACCTGGCATCCTTTGGTTGGGAGGATCATAAACTGGAAATAGTGATCCATTCCCTGTGACTTAGAGGCGACGAAGAGAGATGAAGGCGATCACAGAAAAATTGAAGGGTTGAAACATTAAGTACCACTTGTTGATTCCATTTCACTTGTGTTTTTTGTTTTTTTTTATACTGTTGGTGAGATATCTTTCAGAGTCAAAATACTGTCAGAAGCAAAGCAAAGCAGGCCTTGAAGTCGGAGTTGGAGGAGGTAAGCAATATGTCTGCAGTATCCATAGGGCCGGAATTTAAAAACTTATGTGTGTAAACCCCCGGGACGTGTGTAAGTCCCAGGACTAGCCAAAGGGGCGGTTCTGGGGGCAGGGTGGGGCTAGAGGCACCCGGCACAGCGGCCATTTGCTGGCACATGCAACTTGCTCCTGCTTGAAAGCAGGAGCAAAAGGTAAGACAAGAAATTTGGGGGTATTTAGGATAGGGATAGGGGGAGGGCAGGATAGGGGAAGGGGAGGGAGGTTAGCCTAGGGGGTTGGGAAGTTCCCTCCCAGTCCACTCCTTAATTGGAGCGGACTGGGAGGGAACTGGGGAAGGCCCAGATGTGTCACCACATCTACTTGCATTAGACTACCCCCCCTTCGCGAGCCGACCTGAAATTTTATAACATGCACACACCAGTGCACAAATGTTATAAAATTGCACATCCATCTGTGTGCACCCGGTAGCGCACACACATGGACGAGCGTGCGTAACATTTTAAAATCTACCCCTTAGCTGAAAAAGTGCTTGTAAAACAGCAGCATGCTGCAGTGGGGAGCAAACGCAATTGCAGGACTTGACTGGCAGATAAGGGTAGAAGTGGAAGAGCTGCTCCTGGGACTGTGAAGCATCTGCTGTGGCAGCAAAAGAGGCTGACAGCAGCTAAACCGGAAACTTTCATCACCAGCCACAATCACCTCGGATACCTCTATATGCCCCTGCGGATCTCCAGGATCAGGTAAGTCTTCATTTAAAACATTTTTATTTAGGGTACCCCCCTTTACATACCCCCTGCTTAAAGAGAGAATGTTGTCCTCAACATTCCATTATTTTGCACATTCATTCTCCATTTATGCCTTTTCTTTTCAATTAAATTCAAGTTCAGGTAGTTTTTGTTATAAATCACTTTACACAAGAAAGCAGTGTTTCACTACATTTGGAATACATGTAACCAAGAACTGGTTCATTCTAAACATCATTCATCAAAACAAACTTTTTAATCAGTGGTTCCCAGTTTATTTATTTAAGTCTTTTCTATACCGTCGTTAAGGTGGGTACCGTCACAACGGTTTACATAAAGGCACATAAGAGTAATGCTATTATAATCTTTCATTTTACATAGGTGCCATAAGGTTCGGTAACAGTTTTTTAAACAAGATTAATTATTAGAAGAGTGTAAAACATGTCCAGGTCAATTTCTATAGCAGTTTGAGTACAGGACTCATTCTATAATTGTAACTTTATCCTTTACTGCAGGGTTCACTTAAAACTGCACACTTAGTGATTACTGTTGTGAGTGCGGGTGCTCTTTGATTGTACCAGCTTAGCTCTCTCAACGTTATCCATTTTGAGATATGAAGTAACCAACTTCAAACTATAACCGTAGTAATACTATATATATAACTGTTTAGATATCCAGAAGTTTTTCCTTTATTATTTCTACTAGATGCCCTATTGATTTGTGTGTTATTCTCTATAATATTTGATGGTAAACTACATTCTGGTTGTTCATCACTGTTGTAAACTGTGAGGTTTGGGTGGACCCTTGGACTCTGTGGCAGCTGACCACGCCCATGGGGGGAAGTCCCGTGAGGGGCCACAGGTCAGGCTTAAGTCAGGACACACACAGAGTTTGATCTTTTATTAGACTGTATAAGGAAGCCACCAGAGGTGGTAGTAGTGAGCAGCTGGAATAGCCCAGCAGGGCTGGTATCCCTCAGGTGCTGGAACAGCGACTCCTCTGGTAGCAGTGCTGTAGTGGAAAGAACTGAGAGAATGAGTACAGTGGAGAATATACAAGACCCCAGTATGGAGATCCCCAGGGTAGGGAGAGCAGACCCTCGAGGAGCGAATTTCTAAACCCTGAGAGCTGGGAGGCTTGCAGATGATGTACTCATGCAGAGGTTCCATGGAGATGGCACTGGGACTGGAACGGAGGCAGGCCCTCAAGGAGCGAGTGTCTGGTTTCAGGGAACAGCTCTGAGGTGAAGATGGTAGTACTCACTGATGTTGAAGATTAGCGAATCCTTCCAGGCAGAAGAGAAGGTAGGAGTAGGCAGCGAGTCAGGGAACATGGGCCCTCGAGGAGTGAGTACCGGTTTCCTGAAAGCGACCTGGAAAGCAAGTGAGGCCCCCAAGGAGCGGGTACCCCGTTAGTGTTAGAGAGTCCAATAGAGATTGGAGAGGCAGAGTAGCTGGGTATGGAGAGCGAATCCCATCCATAGGATTCCTGTAGGATTACCCTCTTGCTAACTCAAAGGCTAGCAAACATTGTAGGCTTTAAATATCCGGACATTATGACGTCGTCACGAGGGGACGTCCTGGAGGTTCGTGCCAAGTAGGAAATAAGAAGAAGGATTGTGTGGCGCGCGCACCCTACGGTACAAGCAGAGCATGGCAGGAGGCAGCACCCAAGCCAGTCCGGGGACACCGGAGAGGACAGCAGGCAGACACCGCGGTAGCCAGGCGTCCATCCGCAGCATGAGGAGGAGCAAACAAAGAGAGGTAAGTGGAGTGAAGCCGTCAGAAAGGGACGGTTGCAACAATCACTTTGCTCACTATTGGATTCGTGGATCCTTGAGCCGGCTGGGACAGATGAAGACTCACCATGGGAAGACCCACAGGGGATGTCGAAGCCGGGAGGCGGCACTGAGCTCTTCTCGATCCTCTGGAACTCCTCTTCAGACACCGGCTAGCAGTTGGAGACGGATCAGATTTCAATCTGACGTCAGCACCTAGTACATATACCCCTGCAGGAAGTGCAGAAGCTCAGTATTTTTCCGTCTCCAAAGCAGTTAGGAGCTATCTCACGCTCGCTGAGCGTTCTACCAAATTTTAAAGAAAATTCCTACCTGAAGACGAGCCCCGCACTCCTGCGGTGATACCCTCGGGTCCCTCCCCCAGTTGAATTTCCCGAGGTGATTTCCGTGGTCCCTCGGAGGTAAGAGCCTCGGTCCGGTGGCCGAATCGCGGCAGGGACCTAGCCCCCGAGTGAGAAGGGCTCGGGCGCCGCATAGAGGCAGCCTCGTTCCGGAGCCGTTTCGTGGCGAGGACTTAGCCCCCAAGCGAGACGAGTTCGGGCGCGGCTTAGAGGCAGCGGGTGCACTTCCTCGAGCGCGGCAGTGAAGGTAATCACCCTCTCCCCCCACAGCCGGAGACCGCCCGGGTCGCAACTGGGAAGCGCCGAAGACAAGGTAAGGCGTACATCTTTTACTTACTGGTCTCCGAAGATCGAGGATTAGCAGGGTCTGCCCACGTGTGCAAAATGGCGCCGGCCGTACGGCAACACGATTCGACTGCAGGAGGTCGTTCCGGACACCCGCTGGACTTTTGGCAAGTCTTGTGGGGGTCAGGAGGCCCCCCCAAGCTGGCCAAAAGTCCCTGGGGGTCCAGCGGGGGTCCGGGAATGACCTCCTGCAGTCAAATCGTGTTGCCGTACGGCCGGCGCCATTTTGCGCAAAATGGCGCCGGCCGTACGGCAAAATGATTCGAGTGCAGGAGGTTGCTCCCGGACCCCTGCTGGACTTTTGGCAAGTCTTGTAGGGGTCAGGAGGCCCCCCCAAGCTGGCCAAAGGTCCCTGGGGGTCCAGCGGGGGTCCGGGAGCGATCTCCTACGCTCCTGACGTCGGGGGAAAAAACCAAAATGGCGCCGGCGCTACCTTTGATCTGTCATGACAGGGCAAAGGTAGCGCCGGCGCCATTTCTACAACGCACCGCAGGCCCGAGAGTAAAAGATCACACCGGGACCCCAGCTCTGGACCCCAGGTAATTTAAGGCATTTTGGGGGGGTTCGGGAGGGTGGGGGATTTATTTTAAAGGGTCGGGGTGGGTTTTAGGGATGTTTTAGTGTGCCGGTTTTCCCGCCCTCCCCCGATTTACACGATATTTACAAAAACAAAACCGCGACGATCCCATTCCCTCCCCCCCCAAGCCGAAATCGATCGTTAAGACGATCGATCACACGATTCACATCTCTACCATAGACCCAATGCAGGCTGCCACACTGCCACTGGCCAAAGCTGCAACCTGCAGGAAGTTCTGGCGGTACCCATTGTGGGGCACATGATCAAGAGGCATGGCGCCACAGTGTATGAGCTGTGTTGGTCTGACTACTGCACTCCTGGTGTGTGTGTGTGTGTGTGTGTTTGGGAGGTTGGAAAGCAACATGCGCCAATAGCCTTTGCTCTGCTCTGCCCTAGGGGCCACGATGCCCCATGCAGGCCTCACTTGCACGTGTTCCATAGCCTCACCCTGCTCATACTCATACCGCTGAATGTTCTCTCCTCCTTCACCCCATCAACAAGAAAAAAAACAAGGTAAGGACCTAACAAGATCGCATTCCAGCCGAGGAGGAAGAGGAAGGGACTATGGGAGCTGGTGGGATTGAAATTTCCCGCCGATCCTACCCACTCACTATGTCATTATGTGGTCTCTTTCGGCCAACCCAGAGGCCCAGTATGGGCCACGTCTCATTGACGTCACCACAAACGCTGCTGGGCCAACTAGGGAAGGCTGCGTCACATATCAAAGCTGGCTGTGAGGAAAGCCCTCTGCTCCCACCCATTTCTGCACTGTAACAGTAAGTAGGGAACCAGGGGGAGGAGTTGGCCACCCAGTCATGTGCCATGGGTGCCCATTATTAGTAGCATTCATGCATCCACTCAGGGTGCCGTCAATAAGTAAGGATATTGGACCTGGTAGTAGCTGGAGTTTGTGTTGCTCTTACTGAGATGACACCAGAATATCTTTTTTGTATAGTGAGATGTATGGGGAATGTCTTAGTTCTTCTCTGTACCAATTGTTTGGGGTCAGGGGGGATCCTGTGAATGCAGAGTGTATGTTTAAATTTAGCCCCGTGATGGTAAAATGTTCAGTGTGTCACACATGTGTGTCCCAACAGAAACAAGTATGTGAGCTGAAAACATGGCTATTAAAAAAAAATGCATATAACCTAACTTAAAAACATTAGAATGTAGAGAGCTACAACAATATGAAGGACAAAAGATACTAAATGAAGCATGAGGAATAAATTCAACAAGAGAATATAAGAAGCTCAGCACAACGTACTGACTAATATGTGAAATATATGAAATGTTATATTTTTTATTTGATGTCCTAGTTCTTTAGTTAATATGTTTTAGAACATTTAATTTGATAGATGTTAATGCCTGTTTATGAATACTACCACTGTAACCCATCACTATTTGCTGATTTATAGCTATGAATGTTACTTTTGTAAACCTTTGTGAGCTTTACATGGAACGATGGTATATAAAATGTCTAAATAAATAAAAGTTTAATTCTAGTCAGTTATATTGTTATACTTGTCTCATTTACTTTATGTTTGATTTTTTTTCTTCTCTCCCTCATAGTGGTCTAATTATGGATGTTTACTTTGGATTGTAATAAACATGATTATTTTCTTGTTTTCTTGTTGATTTGTAACTATCCATTAGTTTCTGTACCTCAGTATTGAGCATTTTGTTTTGTAAAAAGCAGAATAAATTCTCTAAAAGAATAAAAGATCCAAGGTGTTCTAGTGGATTCTCAACCCCCTCCCCCAGCACCCCCCCCCACCCGGAGTCCTTCTTACTTGAAAAGTGGCATTGGTAGTGAAGTGAGAATCCGGAGTAACCCCTTAGGTTTTGGGCCAGGGCGGCGGGCATTTTCCAAAATGGCAACGCCTGACCTTTGCCCCTGCATTAATATCCTGATGCACCCAGGGGAAATTAGCTACAACTGTTGAGTTGTAGCTAATTTAAATTCAAATAACAAGGTTTATGAATTTTTCAGCAAGCTGAATTATTGATTAGCATAACTTAGGTGGCATAACTTGGGCGAACATGGCTTGGAAACAGCCAGAAGGAATAAGAAAGCAGACTGGCTGTTTCCTTTTGTGCAATTTATTTACAATAAAAAAACAAAGTACAAAGCCAAACAAATGATGCAGCTCACCTTAAAGTTCATGTAGCACAGAGACATCACACATAGCAGGTTTTAGTGTAAGCTGGCTGCTTGCCTACTTTCCGGGGCCTCCCTAACCCTTCTGGGCTCTGCCTTTTTATGCTAAACTGAAGGGATCCTCCCTGGGCCCAGATCTCTTGCTAGGTTAGGACTTGAGGAGACAGTTGTGGCCAGTCCCTTAAGGTGGTCTAAGTGAGTTTCCTGTAGACTTCCTCACATATTCTTCCTCTTAGCTCAGCCTTGCCAGGATGAGCGCCTGCCTGTACCAAGGACAACCTCTCTGATCAGGAAATCCTCATTGGCATTATTCCTTCCTGTCCTATGTTTGATTTTAAAGTTGAAGGGCTATAGGGCCAAGAACTATCTCATCACCCTCGCATTGGACTCCTTATTTCTATTTATTCATAGGAGCAGATGGTGGTCCATATTGAGCGTGAACTGACGTCCAAGCAAGTAGCACAAGGCCTCTAAGGTCCACTTGATGACAAGGCCTCCATCTCAAATGTAGAGTAACGCCTCTCCCAAGGCATTAGCTTCTGGCTAATGTATGCCACAGCATGTTCTTGAACAACCTTCTCTTGGATTAAGACTGCTCCCAAGCTTACTTCTGAGGCATTGATCTGCACCATGAAGGGTTAGGTAAAGTCTGGACTTATAAGGACCTGTTCGGAGCATAATGCCTCTTTCAGAGCCTGGAAGGTCTTCTCTGCTTCAACTGACCACTGGACTTTCTCTGGTCCTTTCTTCAACAACAGCCTTGTAAGAGGCCCTGTTTTCTTTGAGTAATTATGGATAAACCTTCTATAGTATCCCGAAAGGCCTAGAAATGCTCTCACTTTTGCTTTTGTTTGTGGGACTGGCATCCTGGTGATCACCTCATTCTTCAAGGTCTGTGAATAGATTTTGCCCTTTCCCAGGGTGTAGCTGAGACACTGGACTGCTTGCCCTCACAACAGGCATTTCTTAGGGTTGGCCTTTGCTCCTGCTTTCCTCGGGCTCATTCACACGGCCTGGAATTGGCTTAGATGTGTCTTCTAATCTGGGATGTACACCATGATATCATCCAAGTAGGTGGCTGCATATCATTGATGTGGGAGGAGGAGGCAATCAACCAAGCATTGAAATTTTGCAGGGGTGCCATGAAGTTCAAACAGGAGGACAGTAAACTGGAAAAGTCCCCCTAGCATCGAGAACACACTCTTCTCCTTCACTACTGGCATGAGATATAACTGTCAATAGTCTTTTGTAAGGTAGAGGGTAGAGATGAACTGGGCTAATCCCAGATGATCAATCAGTTCATCCACTTGTGGTATTGGGTACGTGTTGATTTTTGATATCTCGTTGAAGTTTTTTAAGTCAATGCAGAACCTTATGCTCCCATCTGGCTTTAGCACCAACACTATAGGTGAAGACCAATCACTGCTAGACTCCTCTATAATCCCGAGCCAAAGCATCACCTTCACTTCAGTCTCAATAATTTGACGCCTGGCCTGGGGAATCCAATAGGGTCATTTCCATACCACAACTCCAGGAGGCTTAATGATATCATTCTGCACCAGGTGGGTACAACCTGATAGGCTTAAGAAGATCTCCTTGTTTTGCTTCACCAGCTGCTTTATGTCAGTTGTCTGTACAGTGGGCAGTTGTTCTCTGAAAGGAATCTGAGTTCGGTTCACTTCAGGTCTGATCTCTGGACCAAACTCTCCTTTTTGCACCACTTCTTGCACCACTCCACTTCTTCAGAAGGTTTATGTGCTAGATTTAAGTTGTCTTTCATTTATCTAGCTGGGCTATTTTGTAATCCACAGGTCCTGTTTTCTCCAAAACTTCATAGGTGTTGCGCCGAAGGTGGACCCTTGGGCCGAGGTGGGGTTGACGCTACCCGTAGGAGGGATCCTATGGGTCCCGACCATCGGCAGGTGAAGTGGGCTGAAGGATGGAGGCTGGCTGGCGCTTCACCAATACCAGCCCTCGTTCCCTGCGGGTTGAGCCTTTGGGTACTGGGGCCAGCTGGCCTTAGGTGGGCCTCTGTATGTTGTCATCTATGGAAGGAGCAAGAGGTCAGCCCAGAGGCAGCAACAGTGGAGAGAAGTCTGTACTGGACAAGGCGGAGTCCCGGAGACCAGGGCGCCAACAGAACCAAAGTCAGACAGGGAGTGCCCGAGCAAGAACAGGCCAAAGCCTGAATAGGCCAAGTCCAGGATGTAGACTGAAGAAGAATCGTAGGGCAAGCTGGAGTCAGGGCCGGTGTCAATCTAGAAGCAGTGGCAAGCAAGACTGAGGTCTGGACGAGGAGAGAGTCAAAAGCGAAGTCAGGCAATGCAGAGGTCTGGGCTTGGAGAGAGGCAATGGAGTAGTCAGGCAATGCAGAGGTTTGGGCTTGGAGAGAGGCAATGGAGTAGTCAGGCAATGCAGAGGTCTGGGCTTGGAGAGAGGCAACAACGTGGTCAGGCAAAGCAGAGGTCTGGGCTTGGAGAAAGTCAACGGCGTGGTCAGGCAAAGCAGAAGTCATAATCCGAGGAGGCAATCCGAGGGTAGGTTAGGAATCAGGAACTCAGGAACAAGGAAACCAGGAACAGGAGTCAGTGAGGATCAGGATCCAGGAACGAAGGAGAATCACCAGGAGGCAATGAGTACATGACCAGCGTGAAGACCTATTGCAAAGGCAATCCTTAGGCGGAGCCCGGCCTTAAGTACCGGAGCTCCGCTGATGTCATCATCCGGGGCTGCAGCTAGGTTCCCGCCGCGGGTCCTACTTAAGACTCAAAGAAGCAAGCGCGCCTAGGGAGGGGCACAGCGCTAAGCAACGGCATCTCTCCGCGGGCCACACGGAGAGGCCCAACACAGAGCACAGGGATCTGCAGCTGAGCCGGGGGTACCAGGGAAGACCTGAGGATGGAGCCGGCAGCCTGCCGCCGCTAGGGATGAGGAGCCAGGCACTGGATTCGTCTGAGAGAGGTGAGGGGGCCGAGCCATGGGTCTGCTGCGGCCGGCACACGTAACAATAGGGTCCTTGCCAATTGGCTAACAACTTGCTTTCTGAAGATGGGAGGAGTAAAAGTATGCCGGCCCCTGGCTGGACCATAGGATGATTGTAACCTTGGTGTAATGAGTGGCTTGATAGTGAGCCCTGGTTGCTGTGGTATAATTGGTGCAGCCTCATAGATGAACCTACAAGGCTTGTGCCAATAGCGGGCTTATGAGCCCTATGACAAGATGGACTGGAGCTTCACCTATACCAGCTGCCTACCCTGTGGGCTGAACTCTTGAGTTTTGGCAGCTGGCAGGACTTAGGCGGGGTCCCTTGGGCAAGGAAGCACTACAAAGTCCAAGTCACGCTGAGGTCAGGGAAGTCAGCAGGCCAAAGAAAAGGGACGGGTCAGAGGTCAAGGCAGGCAGCAAGCAGGCATAGTCAATGGCCAGGCGAAGGGGTAGGTCCAAGCGAAAAACAGTTATGATCAGGTCCAGGCATGTTTCAAGACCAAGGAATGAGGACAAGGGGAGCAAGGACACAGACACAGGTTTTTAGTACCCAATCCATCAGGAAAAACGACCAATTATCTTTGATTTAATTTGATCACACTCTCCTGAGGCTGTACTCATTACCGAAACCTGGCTATGTGACTATGATAACATAATTCTGAACACTATTTGTCCTAGTTATTATACCTGTTTTTCAGAGCCACACCCCAATAGACATGGAGGAGGTTTATTGGTGATTATCAAGACCTCACAGCAACTCTGTAAGAAAGCTCTGGATCCCAACAGTCCACTTAAAATAATGCTAATCACTACTTCTATTGCAAATTTTTGTATAGTATACTGTCCCCCTGGCCTACTCAACCGTGACCCTTCCATCTTACTTGAATCTCTAACCATTTTACCCATAGATCTTACAAAAATAATTGTGACTGGCGATTTTACCTGCACTATAACAGCGATCCATGTCCAGCTCCAGTAGTGCACCTTTCTGAAGCCTTCACTGGGCTAGGTTGGTCCCAATTAATTAATCAACCAACCCACAGAATGGGTCAAACTCTTGACCTACTCCTTTATAATCTTGCTTTTGCTTCTCTAACTGCTACAATGCTTCCTGTATCATGGTCTGAATACTTTGTTATTCAAATAACTGGCAAACTTAAAACACTAAATTCTCACTTAAACTCAACTTTCAAGCTGGTTTACAAAAGAAAAAAAGTTGATCCTGAGCTATTTAGTAACTTCCTCTTTTCCCACCTGACTCTAATCTCTAATTCTACTACCATAAACGATGTTGATACCGAAATTGAGAACTGGAATAATACTATCTCCACATCCTTAGATTTATTTGCACCCAAAAACCTCTGCCCTGTTTCCTCTACACAAAATGCCTCATGGTACTTACCAGCTTTGCATCATATGAAAGTCAAACTACGTCAATTAGAACAACGATGGTGAAAAAAACACACTAACCGAAAGGAAAAATGCTTACTTTTCTCATTTACACAAATTCAAAAAAAAAATTGACCACGCCAAAAAATCCTATTATGCACACAAAATCAAGCTGCTAACGGCAACAACGTCTTATTCAATATTGTTAAATCATTAATCACTTTAAAAAATGAATCCAATGACCATATTTCAATATTCTTTTGCAATGACATCGCTGATTATTTTAAGGATAACATTTCTAACCTATCCTCATAATTCCATCACCTTCCTACATCAAAAAGCAACCTATGTCCAGTCATCCACTCCTGGACTGACTTTTCTCTCGTCGATTCTGATACCATAACTCACATTCTCACAAAAATAAAAATATCAAATAATCCATTTAACCCTTGCCCTGGAAGATTATTAAGAGAAATCTGTGAAGTTATCTCTCCATCATTGACTCAACTAGTTATCTTATCACTAGCCTCTGGCACTTTTCCACACTCCCTAACACACTCTATTCTTCCAATCCCAAAAAAGAAAATAAGTAACCCTACAAACTTATCTAATTTCCGATCAATTGCCTCTCTAACCACATTAGCAAAAATACTTGAATCAGTAGTACTTCACCAATTAAATGACTATATTGAAGATAATAACATACTGCATCCAAATTAACATGGTTTCTGCAAAGGAAACAGCACCGAACCTCTCCTACTTTCATCTTTCAAGTCTATAATCTGTGGTTTTGATTCAAACATTGACTATACCCTAATATTCCTTGACAGCTCTGCAGCCTTCGATAACTTAGATCACAATATTCTCTGTTCCATCCTTCAAAATATTGGCATTAATGGGAAAGTTCTTCAATGGCTCAAGTCTTTTTTATCTCACAGACCACTGCAAGTCAATATTGGCCCCTATCATTCAAACTGGTTCTACACTGAATCAGGAGTGCCTCAAGGTTCAGCCCTATCTAGCATCTTATTTAATATATACTTACTACCTCTCTGTCATCTTTTATCTGGTCTCAACATAAATTTTAAAATATATGCCGACAACATTCAATTTATCCTGCCATACAATACATCTTGGACCTATACTTTATCATTAGCCACTTTTTACCAAAAACAATAAACACTTGGTTATCTCACAACCATCTCACACTTAATGCAGCAAAAACTGAAATAATTTACTTATCAACTATTCCAGACTCAATCTGTGCTCCCCCATCAGAACTTAATTTGAAAATTGCTCCATTCCTATATCCAGACAAGCCCGCTATTTAGGTGTAATTTTAGACTCTAAATTAACCATGACAAACAATATTTCATTTATTACCAAAACCCCTTTCTACAAAATGTGTTTATTAAAAAAATTAAAACCATTTCTTTTCCCACATGACTTTCGTACTGTACTTCAAGCTTTAATATTAACCAGTTTAGATTACTGTAACTCACTTATTTAGGCCTCCCAGACTATACCTTATGTCCCCTCCAGTTAATCCAAAATTGTGCGGCTCAACTAATCGCCAATACACACCATAAAGAACATATCACTCCAGTTCTGAAACAATTACACTGGCTCCCAATCCATCAATGCATTCAGTACAAAATTTTGACCATTATTCACAACTTAATACATAGTGCAGCAAAGATGTGTTTGCAGGACTGAAGCTATTTTGGTCCCATGCAATGATGTCATCACCAGGTGCCGATCAAGTTTCCTGACGCGGGACCTATCTATGTGCACATATGCGTCCCCATAGAGGAATGGGGACCGAGTGGGCATGATGGTGTCTCTGAGCATGCAGCTATGGCACATGTGAATGAGTTGAGAGGCCTCCGATGCTGTTAAATTGCAGCCTGGGTAAGAGTTGCAGCTCATGGGAGTGAGCCACCAAATGTAACACTCAGGCTTGGGAGCCTGAGCCTTATCTAGACATAGGTGGGCCATCTCCCCAGTCATTTTTAGGTGATCCTGCACTCCCAGAACGAAGCCAACAAGGTTCTTCCCGGGGTTCCTTTCATGTTCCCAAGTCTCGTGAGCTATGGCCAAGATTCCTCTCGGTCTCCTCCCATATAGAAACTCAAAAGGGGAAAACCCTATCGACCTCTGTGACACTTAGCAGATTGCAAACAGCACAAAGGGTAGCAATGCATCCCAATTCTTGTCATCTTCATCCACAAATTTCTTCAACATTTGTTTGAGCGTCTGATTGAAGTGTTCGATGAAGCCATTGGTCTGCAGGTGATACACTGAAGTGTGTAACAATTTTAACTTGAGCAAAGTGCAGAGTTGTTTAATTACCTTGGACACAAATGGAGTTCCCTGATCGGTCAGAATTTCCTTGGGCAGCCCAAGTTGTGAAGATACCTCTATTAGGGCAGTCGCCACTGTCGGGGTTTCCATATTTTTTAGTGGTATTGCCTCTGGATATCTTGTGGCATAGTCCAGAATGAAGAGGATATACTTATTTCCTCAGGTAAATTTTTCTAGTAGCCCCACAAGGTCCATGTCCACCCTTTCAAAAGTTGTCTTGATTATGGGCATTGGTATGAGAAGTGCCACCTGTAACACGGCAGGCTTTGTGAGTTGGCAGGTAGAGAAGGACTGGCAATACAACTAGACCTGTTTATGTAGGCCTGGCCAATAGAACTATGCCAAAATTTTCTCTTGGGTCTTTTCTTTCTTCAGAGTGACCCCCTAGAAGGTAGCTGTGAACTAGTTACATAACCTTCTGGCGATATGGCTTGGGAACTTGGAGTTGTGCTATCAATTCCCCTTCCACACTTCCCTTTATAACTTGGTAAAGTAGGTCCCCTTTCATTATGAAATAAGGAAGAATAAGGTCTATAACCTGTGCCCGAGGGACAGGCTTTCTGTCCACTTCCATTTATGCTCTCGGCCCCACTTAAAGGACTCATCCTCCCTCTGGGCCAATCTGAAGCTTCTCTCAAAGGGGTGGGTTGCTGCTCTTCCCTTAACTCCGACCCTTCCTCCCCGGTTGCCTCTAAATTAGCAGTATAACTATATTTGTCCTGTCAGCGTTGCCTCTGGGACTTTGGAATTTTACAGTCTTTATGGGTCAGATATGGGTCTTCTAAGAGAAAGAGTTCTGGAAATGCCAATTCTTCATTGTTATGGCTACATAAACTCATTGTGAGCTGGTTCCACTGGTTCTCAAAGTTTGGAAGTTCCTGTCCTATCACCATGGGGTAGGTTGGCAAGAAGAAACTCCCACTTTTATTCTGTCTTGGCTGTCCAGGGTTTTCAGTTGTATCTGGCTTGTTGGATATTGCCATTAGTCCCCGTGGATGCATGCCAGGGTCACAACTCTGTTGTAGACAATCTGTATCCATTTTACTAATTCTCTGCAAATGAGCATTTTTACACTTTCAGAGTCCACCGATGCCTAGATAGGAATGCCATCTAGCTCAATTGCAACCACAAAAGTAGACTCCCTGGCTGAGGAGATCCACGAAATTACAAAAGTGTGGGGCCACAGCATTAACGTCCATTGGCTCACCTTTCCTGTGGGGATATTCCTGTGCAAAATGGCCTCTCTCCCTGCAGCTGAAACATGGTGATCCAGTTGGATTTTGCAGTTGAGGTGAAAGGTCCAGCTTGTCTGGCTTCATTTACTGTCAAGGTCTCCTCTCCTCAGGACTGTGGCGATCTCTACCTGGGTCGGGTGGTTTCCCCTGAGCCCATGGAGATTCAGGGATGGACTGAGCTTGGGTAATAAGCCTCCACTATTTCCAAAACCGTCTCTAGAGTAAGATTCAGGTGTCCGCACGCCCACTACTGCAAAGGGCATTCTAGGCCATCTAGGAATCGCTCCATCAAAACCGCGTTGGCTATCTCTAGCCCAGTCTTCCCTTCTGGGAGCAGCGTCTTCCAAGCCACATCCTTAAGTCGGTGGAAAAGGTTTCGTGAGTTCTCCTCTGGTTAAAGGACTGCTTGTCAAAATCGTTGTCGGTAGGCTTCTGGGATGAGTGCCGCTCTCTCTAAGATGGCTATTTTGACTTCCTAATATGTGGCCCTCTCTTCTGGATTGGCAGTTTGGAAGGCCTCTTGATTACTCCTGGTGAATAGATTCCCTAGATAGGACATCCAACTATTTTCTGGCTAGCCTGCCAAGCGAGCAGTCTGTTCAAAATTCTTCAGGAAACAATCAGGGTCTTCTCCCAGGACCATCTTAAGTAAGACTGGTGACAAGGAAAGTGGCCTGGTTATAGCAGTCTGCATGGCCTGTGCTACCTGAGTTAGCACTGTGATTTTCTGCATAAGTTATTCTCACTTAGTATAAAAGAGAAACCCGTGAATACAGCTGAGAACCAGAATCTAATCACAACATCAATATTCAGCTGAGAGAGAACTCTTGTTAAAAATGCGTTGGGCAACCTTCATAAATAGCCTCAGTACACTTATGGCTTATTTGGTGAAGCCTGTAATATTCTGGGCTTAATATAATCATGGGTTGCATAAACGCTTTTTGTAGCTCCAACAGACGCTATAAATATAACACGGCCACTGTGTAATTGGAAATCACTAGTGCGTGCACTTATCTTATTTAAACGCAGGTAAAAGGCAAATGGTCCTGAAGTGTTGCCTCCGACACCTTGGTGTTTCGGAGTCTATTACTCCTTCATCAGGGACCTTCAGGGAGAAACAAGCCTTCTGAGTTTTTCTGCGTGAAAAGATAAAATTATGAGAGTTCGTAACATGCTTGACAGCTAAAACATGCAATGGCTTGGTTTGGATATGGAAACTTACTCCGCTGTTTCTTGGTCAGTGTGTGTATTGAAGCGGCGATTATCTGTGCGCTGTAACAAGTGAACATTTCTTTAAGAATAAACATGATGAGTACCTAAAGTTTTTGAATAAGCGTTCCAAATTTGTCAAGACTTACGTGCACTGTAGCGATGACACCTGCCAGCTTACCGTTCAAAAACTGACAGCTTGCGCGCCAGAGAGACGCTGATTTTAAAGAGAATCCGTCGAATCGTTCTTAAGCAGGAAATGACGTATAATAGCACAAATATGGTCATATCCATAAAAGGAAAGTGACGTGGTATGGGAAGCCCTTGAGGGCTAACTCCAAAAAAGGAAAGTGACGTCATCGGAGCGGCTATCTTTAAAAAATTTTTTGCGAATAACAAAGCAAGGGAACCTGATATGAAGAAAATGTTTATACAGGGACTACCATACCATATCCAAACCAAGCCATTGCATGTTTTAGCTGTCAAGCATGTTACAAACTCTCATAATTTTATCTTTTCACGCAGAAAAACTCAGAAGGCTTGTTTCTCCCTGAAGGTCCCTGATGAAGGAGTAATAGACTCCGAAACACCAAGGTGTCGGAGGCAACACTTCAGGACCATTTGCCTTTTATCTGCGTTTAAATAAGATAAGTGCACGCACTAGTGATTTCCAATTACACAGTGGCCGTGTTATATTTATAGCGTCTGTTGGAGCTACAAAAAGCGTTTATGCAACCCATGATTATATTAAGCCCAGAATATTACAGGCTTCACCAAATAAGCCATAAGTGTACTGAGGCTATTTATGAAGGTTGCCCAACGCATTTTTAACAAGAGTTCTCTCTCAGCTGAATATTGATGTTGTGATTAGGTTATTCTCACAGCATCTGCTGCTAGTCAGTTTGGGTTTGCAGGGCATTCTGCAGTTGCTGCTGCCCTATAGCAAGGATCTGGATCACTCATTCAATCTAGCCTGCTTTCTGAGCTGCTTCTAAACTGGGTATTTCTCCGAGGAAAGAAAACAAAAAAAAAAAAAACTTCTAGCATGTCCGGCCCTGACTCACTGCTTGAATTTTGATTGTACAGGCGGACTACCCCCTTGGCCTGTTGTAGCTTCAGTTGGGTGAGCGGAATTGGGAGGCCCCAGGAAAAAAGAGAAAAAAAACTCTGCAGGTTTTTTTTTCCTGCTGCTGTGGCTGTGCAATTAATTTACAGAAAAAATGAAGTGCATAACAAAAGAAACAAATGATGCAGCTCACCTTAAAGTTCAGGTAGCACAGTCATCACATATAGCAAGTTATAATGTAGGCTGGCTTTCTGCCTGCTCTGTGGGGCCTTGTCTTCTTATGCTAGACTGAAGAAATCTTCTCTAGGCCCATAATCCCTTGTTGAGTTGGGACTAAGAACATAAGAACATAAGATTTGCCATATGGGGTCAGATCAAGGGTCCATCAAGCCCAGCATCCTGTTCCCAACAGTGGCCAATCCAAGTCACCAGTACCTGGCAAGTACCCAAACATTAAATAGATCTCAAGCTACCATTCCTTATTGATTAATAATAGTTTATAGATTTTGCCTCTAGGAAACTTATCCAAACCTTTTTTAAACCCAGTTACACTAAATGCCATAATCATATCTTCTGGCAATGAATTCCAGAGCTTAACTATGCGCTGAGTGAAAACAAATTTTCTTCAATTTGTTTTAAATGAGCTACTTGCTAACTTCATCCACCTAGTCCTTCTGTTATCTGATAGAGTAAACAACCAATTTACTTTAACCTGTTCAAGTCCTTTCATGATTTTGTAGACCTATATCATATCCCCCCTCAGTCGTCTCTTCTCCAAACGGAACAGCCCTAACATCTTTAGCCTTTCCTCATAGGGGAGCCATTCCATGCTCCTTATCATTTTGATCGCCCTTCTCTGCACTTTCTCCAATGCAACTATATATTTTTTGAGATGTGGTGACCAGAATTGGCATACAATATTCAAGGTGCAGTCTCACCAGGAAGCAATACAGAGGAATTATCCACTGTTTTATTTGCCATTCCCTTCCTAATAATTCCTAGCATTCTTTTTTCTTTTTTGACTGCCACAGCACAATGAGCCGACAATTTCAATGTATTATCCACTATTGCCTAGATCTCTTTCCTGGGTAGTAACTCCTAAGATAGAACCTAACATTGTGTAACTACAGCAAAGATTATTTTTCCCACTTGTCCACATTAAATTTCATCTGCCATTTGGAAGCCCAATCTTCCAGTCTCACAAGTTTCTCCTGCAATTTATCACAATCCGCTTGAGATTTAACTACTCTGTATAATTTTGTCATCGCAAATTTGATCATCTCACTTGTCATACTCCTTTCCAGATCATTTATAAATATATTAAAAAGCACCGGTCCAAATACAACTTCCTGAGGCACTCCACTGTTTACCTTTTTCCACTATGAAAACGGACCATTTAATCCTACTCTCTGTTTCCTGACTTTTAACCAATTTGCAATCCACAAAAGGACATCGTCTCCTATCCCACGACTTTTTAGTTTTCTTAGAAGCCTCTCCTGAGGGACTTTGTCGAACACCTTCTGAAAATCCAAATAGCCCATATCTATAGGTTCTCCTTTGTCCACATGTTTATTCACCCCTTCAAAAAATTGTAGATTTGTGAGGCTAGACTTCCTTTGGGTAAATCCATTCTGGCTGTGTCTCATTAAACCATGTCTATCTAGATGTTTTGTGATTTTATTCTTTATAACAGTTTCCACGATTTTTCCCGGCACTGAAATCAGACTCATGGGTTTATAGTTTCCTGGATCACCCCTGGAGCCCTTTTTAAATATAGGGGTTAAGGAGGTCTGGGCAGGATAGCTATGGCCAGTCCCCTAAGGTGGTCCTAGTGAGTTTCCTGTTCACTCCCTCACATTAAGGTATTAAGAAGCTAAATAACATGCATTTTAATACATGCCATGCCAGGACTCATTTAATGTGAGATATTTCAAATATCTTGCATTAGGTTATTTACCACATGATAAATGGTCTAATGCAGCTTAGATAATGGCCCCCTAAGTTTGTACTTGAAGAAATAGAGGGTGAAGTGACTTGACAAAGGGTACAAGGAGCAGCAGTGGGATTTGAACCTTGGATTCTCTAGTTCTTAGCCTGCTGTTCTAATAACTAGGCTCTACCTCCAAGTCTCTCATTTATCTCTATTCTGCCTTCCAAGGCGCCTCGTTTCTTGTTTGTTTTTTCTATTCTTTACTTATTTTTAGGTGCCAGGTGTTAGGCAATTGTGGCCTCGCCATAAGAGTTGTGACTTTTCTCTTGCTAAAATACTGCAGAGACATGCCATAGGCTTCTATAGCCCACAGCAAAGATTGTCAGAATGGGTGGGTAAGATGGGCAACTGCCAATACATCCAAAGCCAGACGCCTAAGCTTCTTTCACACCAGAGATCCTCTGCTGTAATGACAATGGGATAGGTAAGCTCTGGTGCATTTCTTCCTGCAAGGTTGGTTGCATCATCAAGGAGGGCTCTTTCTCCAGGAACCAGCTGTAACATGGGAGGGGAAACCACCTCACCTCACCCCCACCCTTGCCTCTGTCTGGGGTGCTATTTTGCTCTAAAACAGCCCTGCTCATGACACCTGATCCTGCCTTGATCCTGCTTAGCTTCCACACATTTAAAAAAAATATGTGAATGGAGCTCCAATGTGATTGGTATTTTTGGGCTGAATGACAATTTACATAATTTCTATGTTGTCTACAGAAGTATATTTCTACTGCTGAGTCCCAGCACCATTTAAAAAAATAGAGAAGTAAAAACTATATGGGACAGGGACAGTGACGGTGAAGTACAAGACTAAGAGATTGCCCCTGATGAAGATAACATTGAAATATATCCCATGCTGGGCTTTTCACAGTGAATCTTTGAGTACAGTTAAAAGTACAGTGACTGTGTATGTGTTTTTGATTATTTATTTTATTTATTTATTTCTTTTGTATACCGACATTCGATCGAGATATCACATCGGTTTCCAGGTAACAGGTTGAATAGGGCGAGATCTGCCCTATTTTACATTTAACAAGATAACAATTGATTAAACTATTGAAGTAAAAAACATTGTAACATATGAATACAAATGAATGGGAGTATAATTTGTAGCATCTAACCTATATACAATATATACAGTTTGAATTGGTTACGATTACGATTAGTTCTGGTGGGAATAGGGGGGGAAAAGGAGGGGGTGGTTGTGAGGGGGGTGATATGCGGTAGTGTCTATGATATGCGGTAAAATCTACCCATTAGACATTAATGGGTAGATTTTAAATGCCTGGCACGTGTAAATCACAAGGGTTACACGCGTGGCCAGGCCTTGCACGCACTGTGCACATTTTCAAAGGGGCCCGGCCATGCGCGTAACCCCTGTTACACACAGAAGTGCCGAGCCCAGAGAAAGGGGCGGGGAGGGGCAAGCATGTTATAAAATGGATGCATTCGTGCACTTTTTAAAATCAACCCTTAAATGAATTAATGTCTGCCTATCTGATATAGTATTATTGATTTCTGCATGTTTTTAATTACAAACAAAAATTTAAAAATATATTTTCCATAGATTGGATCTATGTATTTTTTTATAACTTTTTATTTTCCAGTTTTCTTTAAGCATCAGAATATAATCAAACAACAAATAACAGCAATGACACAGCATGACCCACATTTTTTACAACAGCTCGAGCATCCTGATTTGCCTAAAATTGTATATCCTCCATTCACCCATACCCATAACCTTCCCAAGATTTAAACCCCCCCTTTAAGCATTCAAATCTGCTTTCTGCCATATACAATAGGGACCCCAGACATCTTCATAACTATCCATCTGGTCTTGCAGTATATAGGTCAGTTTTTCCATGACAGCTATCTCAGTCACTTTACTTTACCAATCGCGCAGGTCAGGAGTATATTTCCAATGATGGGCAATTGTCAAATGTGCCACATGGAGAAGATGACCAATCAACATGCTATGGCCCATCATCAAGCTTCTAGTGGACCAATGACCCAGCAGAAACAACTCCACCTTTTCCTCCAGTTGTTGATCACATATCCTTGTAATACAGACAGTCACTTCAGTCCAAAGTACCTGGATCTCCCTGCACTACCCTTCATGTGTATATATGTTCCAATCTGATCGCACCCTCTCCAACGGTGGTTATCAGAAATACTAAATTTAACAAAAAATATCGGAGTACAGTACATTCTTTGCAACAATTTATACAGTAACTCTAGACTTTTATTACAGATTGTTGTATGTCTGGACCATTTCCATATTGATTTCCAATCTTTCTCATCATTTTTGCACCCCAAATCTGAATTCCACATCTGGATTAAATGATTTGAAGTTGTATTCCCACATAAAGCAGATCTGAATGATTTATAGAGCACTGATATCAGGTGCCATGCTCTAACCTTACAACTCAACACCCCCTCGATCCCTTCACTTTCTTCCAAAGATTCCGCTATGGGACTCATAAGAGACAACGCCTTTCGCAGTTGCAAATATAAGTACCTAGTACTGACAAGGATTTTAAATTCTCCCAGTAACTCAGTAAAAGTTTTTAACCTTCCTTCTGTCCATAACTGGCCTAAAAATCTCAAATTATTAGTCTCCCGTAGCCTAATATTAGAAGATACTATGCATGGGGAGAGATATGGGTTCCGCACCAGCGATGTCATATATGCACCCAACTCCTTTCCAGAATAAAACAATCTCTGTGTCTGCCTCCACACCTGCAAAGTATGAACTATTATGGGATGATTCCTAATAATCAGCTTCAGCATTAGAGTCGATCTTGGCATGTTTAGCAGAGACGCTAAACTATACCCCCTAGTCCAGCTCTCCTCCATGGTCATTCATTCCTGTGCAGAGTCCACAGCCACCAATTCCCATATACATGTTAATCTACATGCCCAATAATACCATTGGAAGTTCGGAAGACCCAATCCCTCCCCCCCTGTCTCCCTTTATTTTATTAACATGTCATATTTCACCCTGGGTGGTCTTCCTTTCCATATGAAGGTTGTGACCGTGCCCCACAATGCCTGTAAAATGGCCACAGGGACATCACATGATAGGTGCATAAAAGGATATATCAATTTTGGCAATATAGCCATCTTCACCAAGTTCACCCTGCCAATCAATGAGAGAGGCAGCAAAGACCAAATCTGCAAATCTGCCTTGAATTTGCTAAGAATGGGATTATAATTATCTTTATATAGATTGAGGTAATTCCGTGAGATCCAAATACCTAGATATTTAAAACCTTAGCTTGCTTTTTGAAAATACCCCACCTCCCTCGTGTTGGGTTTGTGGCATAGTGTGGACTCTTAGTCACTGTGGAGATGACTCCTCCCATGGGGAGGGGCCCCGTGGGGAACCACAGTGATAGGCTAGACTCAGAGAGCAGACCCTGGAGATGAAAAGCTTTATTGTACTGCTGCAGATAGTTGGTATATATGCAGGAGAGTATGGCACTGAAGTCCAGCAAGGTGCCAATATGTTCAGACAGCCTCAGAAGAGAAGTCTCACCCAGATGTACAAGGTTGGTAGTGTTCTGCAGAGCGGTATAAGCCAAACCTGGTGGGTGGTATGGAGAGCTGGATCATAAAAGTACTCACTGAAGAGTAGTGCTGGAATCCTCCTGGTTGATGGTGAAGGTGAACCCGAGGTCTGTGGTGCAGAATATTCTGAGCTGGATAGGCCCTCGAGGAGGGCCTATCCAGGGAGCACAAATAATCCTGAAAAAGAAGAGAGACCCCCGAGGAGCGGTTGTCTAGTTAGTAGAAACCCTGAAGGGTAGTTGGAAGTGAGAG
This sequence comes from Rhinatrema bivittatum, assembly GCF_901001135.1. Classification (NCBI taxonomy): domain Eukaryota; kingdom Metazoa; phylum Chordata; class Amphibia; order Gymnophiona; family Rhinatrematidae; genus Rhinatrema; species Rhinatrema bivittatum. The sequence continues at coordinate 159,618,999 of NC_042622.1, read as the reverse complement.
GCCCCCAAGGAGCGGGTGCCCAGAGCTTCTTCAGGAGAGAGATACCCCGGAGGGTAGCGAGGAGTCTAAGCGTGCAGCTTAGAAGTGGTCAGAGTAGCTAAACCAAAGTCCAAGCTAACTCATTTGTTGGAAGTGGAGCGGAGGTTTAAATACCCGTAAGTATTGACGTCATGCGGTGGGGATGCCCCCGAGGTTCCCACCATGACATGTAGATAAGCATAGGTAGCGTGCACGCGTGAGCCCTAGGAGGCCACGGGAAGGAACATGGTGGACAGGGACACCCATGCTGAGTTGGAGATGCCGAGGGTTTCGGCATTCGACACCGGAGGCAGCCATCTTACCCATGGAGGAGGAGAAAGGCAAAAAAGAGGTGAGGCAGAGTGGTCGCAGCTGTCTGCGACCGACGGACGCAACACCTCAGAGTCTTCCTAGGGGGACCCACCATCAATTCTGATTTTGAATAATAGATGACATACCCTGATATGTCCCCAAATTTATCAATTAACTCTATCAAGGCAGGCAACAATTTCCTTAGCTCAGTCAAATATATTAAAAGGATCATCCGCATACAGTGAGCCTTTATGATCACAATCATCATATCTAAAAACTATTATCTCCTCCAAGCAGATTATCGCCTGGGCCAGTGACTCTATTGCATGGTCAAAAAGGAGAAGGGACAAAGGACAACCCTGCCTTATTACCCTCTATACTGGGAACAAAGCAGAGGTCATTCCATTCATTTCCACCCTTGCCATAGGCATTGCATATAAAGATCTCAACCATGCAACAAACTGTTTCGACAAGCCAAAATGCTGCAGAGTATAAAACAATGCTTTTATACTCTGCATCCATAGATATAATTGCTCCTGCGATCACTTTTTTGGAAGCCAGATGTAGCACATTAAAAAGGTGCTGGGTATTATTCACAGAAGAGCAACCTTTTATGAACACCATCTGATGAGAGTGTACCAGACAGGGCATTATATCTTCCAGCCAAGATTGCAAAATGTTTGCTAAAATCTTCATGTCTGATTTATTAATGAAATAGGTCTATATAAGGCACATTCCAAAGGGTCTCTGGCAGGTTTAGGGATTAAAACTATTTTCACCTCCATAAAAGTTCCCAGCCTAGCCCTGGGGGTTTGCAAATAATTAAACATAGTACATAATTAAGGAGCCAGCTGATCCAAAAATGCTTTGTAGTATTCCAAAGTAAACCCATCTGGGCCTGGACTCTTACCCCCAGGCAAAGCCTTGACCACATATGACATTTCATCTAAAGTTATATCCTCTGAGAATGTCAGCATCTCATCCCCCTCCAGTCTAGGCAATCCCAAGGGCTCTAAAATTTTTTTATCTGATCATCAGTAGGTTTTAGTGTTGTGTCAGAGGTGGACCCTTGGGCCAAGGTTGGGTTGATGCAACCCATAGGTAAGGACCTACGGGTCCCCACCGTCAGCAGGTGGAGTGGGCTGAAGCTAGAGGCCACTGGAGCTTCACCTATACCAGCTCTCATTCCTCTCAGGTTGAGCCTTTGGGTGCCGGGACTGGCAGGACTTAGGTGGGCATCGAGGTTAGTGAACAGCGAGAAGTGATTCAGCCCAGAGACAGCCGATAGATGGTGTAGTCCTACCCTGGACTGGATTTGGTATAGGAAGTTAGGCGCCAAAGGAACAACAAGTAGCTGGAGGCACTCAAGAAAAGGAAGGCCTAAGCCTTGTAAGTCCACGTCCAGAGGATAGGCAAGAGGAGGCGTCACTGACAGGCTAGGATCAGAGCCGGCGGCAAGTGGAAGTTGTGGCAAGCAGCGTAGAACTCTGGACACAGAAAGGTCTGTAGTGTAGTCAATCAAGGCAGTGGTCAGGGCACGGATAAGGCAGGTGTAGTCAATCAAGGCAATGGTCAGGGCATGGAGAAGGCAGGAATAGTCAATCGTAGCTGAAGTCCAGGGTTGGAGATAAGCCAAAGAGTAGTCAGGCGTAGCCAAGGTCCGGGGTTGGAGATAGGCTGAAGAGTAGTCAGGCGTAGCAGAGGTCCGGGGCTGAAGACGAGCTGAAGGGTAGTCAAACAAAGCAGAGTCGAAATCCAAAGAGTCAGTCCAACACATAGATGAGACAGGAACGAGGAAGACAGGAACCGAGAACCACAGGAATCAGGAACACGAGGTAGAAAGGATTCTCTATAAGCAACGAATACGAGGAGTACGAGGAGACCTGTTGCAAAGGTAATGCTATGGAGCCAGGCCTGAGCTTTTATACGCTGAAGAGTCTGACGTCAGCATCCGGGGCCACAGCCAAGTTCCCGCCGCAGGCCCTTTAAAAGAACTAGTGATGCGCGCGTGCCTAGGGAGGGGTGCGGTGCCGATGGGGGTGTCTCTCCACGGGTCACACAGAGAGGCCCGACGAGCAAGGACATCTTGGCTGGCAGCACTGGAGACCATGGCAGAGCCAGAGGCACCTGAGGCAACCCGAGGTTAGAGCTGGCGGCCCACCGCCGCCAGCGAAGAGTAACCCAGGAGCTGGAGTCCTCATGAGAAGGTGAGAGGGCCATGCTGCGGGTCTGCCTCGGGCGGCACGCATAACATTTAGCTGCTTCTAGCTGTAACTTATAAATCCTAGCAAAGTGTGAAGTAAATAAACCATTAATATCAGATGGCATTCTTTTAATATCCTCTTTCTCATCTTGTATACCAAAAATAATTGAATTTTCCTTTTTTGCCTGAATCCATTTAGCCAGCAGTGAACCAGCCTTCTCCCCTTGTTCATAATATTTTTGCTTCAAAAAACATTGATTTCTCATTCTGGTAAGTTTGCAGCTCCTTTATTTCATCCCTTGCCAAACTTAACTGTTTATAGGTTTTTACTGACCCATCTGTCTTATGCTCATTCCAAATATGCAATTCTTTTCTCAATCTCTATTTGTTTAGATTTCCTCTGTCTATTTTGGTGACTAGCATACAAGATCACATGTCCTCTAACTACAACTTTTAAATCTTCCCAACCCAGAGTTGGGTCATAATCCGAAGGGGGGTTATGCGTATCAAAGTCTGCTATTACCTTAGTTATTTTGTCCCAGAAGTCCTTCTGTTCCGGTAAAGACCCATTCAACCTCCATGATCTATCTGTTCTTAACCTTTCACAGAAATTAAAGCTAATCACTATTACATAATGGTCTGATATAGTACAATTTAGGTTTCCCATATGTTGTGCATTATTATGGTTATAATCTTCCCATGTAGCGTTCAACTGGCTTGAACCAAGATGGCCATATAATTTGGAAGCTCCCTTCCTTTATCTTTTGCAACAATACCGCAAAGCGTAATTGCTACTATTTTGCATTATTCCATGCTGTGATCTTGAGCGTTACCTTTCCACATGGCATCTAGGAGAAAAACAACAAGTAATAAGTAAGATCCTCTCTGATTGTTTCTCCTTCTTGGGGGTCAACGGTTTTACAAATAGGATCTAGCTAAGCTGAGACGTTGTTTGTATTCCTGTATATGTGGACAGAGCAATATAACTCTGAAACGGAAGGGGAGAGTTAGAATTTACCCTTCCCTTTCCCTACCATCTCCCATACAACAGGAAATAACAAATTTCATGATCGCTCCCATACCCTTAAAAGAAGGAGCTGAAGAATCTGGTGTGCCAGGAGACCAGGGAAAATCTCCTGTGCCTGCAGAGGAGGCGTCCTTAAGCCCCAATATCGGGCTTGCACCACCGCAGAGAATGAAGGAAGGTATACCGGAAAACGGTGTCAACCTAGCTACCTCTGCGTTTTCTAGCAGAGGAGATAAGGAAGAGACTGATGTAGCCCCCTTAAAGGGAGGAAAAGACTCTTTGCCAAGTAAAAAGCAGATAGATATCCCTACCTGACCTGCAGTGGTGACTATGGATTCATTGTGGGACATGATGGCAGGCATGATGATTAATATTAATAATCCTGAAAGTAAAGTTGATCTGATTAGTGAAAGAAACCAATATGCGTTCCTTGAAACACAGAAACAGATTAAAGACTCCAATGAAAGAATTAAATTTTTAGAAGTACAGGAGAAGAAAAATATGGAATTTAAAGCAGCAGTAGTCAAAGATAAAGATGTAATGTCTAGGAGAATAGAAATGTTAGAGAATAATTCCAAGCAATTCAACTTAAGATTTTTAAATTTTCCTAGGATTGTGGGGGAGGTTCCCCTTATTACGTTAAAAAAATTTTTTGTTGAAAAGCTTGGATTCTCAATGGAACATTCACCTACTATAAATAACTGTTATTTTCTTCCCCAATCTAGAAATGAAGATAGATCCGAATTATTTCAGGGAAATCTTTCAAACGTTTTGGAAGATTCTTCTGCAAATATTATAAATTGGGGTACAATGTTGGCTACCTTTTATTCCTTAGCAGATATAAATCTGATCATGAAAAAATACTTCAGTAATTTTCCTGTTACGTATTTAGATAAACCTGTTAAAATAGTTCCAGATTTGGCTATCTCCACTTAGTTAAAGCGGAAAGCCTTTTTGGCATACCGCCAAGAAGTGTTGTCACTGGGGTACACTTTTGTTCTTCGATTTCTTTGTAAATGTATTATAAAAAGACAAGCTGATATTTTTCTTTTTTTTATTCCTGATCAGCTCAAACGTTTCTTAGAACAGAATAGATTGCCTACATCATCCCCAATGCCTAGTTAGATGACTAAAAAGTGGGTATTGGTATAGCTAGACCTAATCCTCATCTTGTTTAAAATTTCCAAAATTTTTTCCCAATATCTTGTAAACATAATCCCTCCAGGTTGATTGATATTTAATGATGATGGTTGGAAATGATGGATTGAGAATTTAAGTAGATACTTGTGAAAAATTACTTAAACCTCACCATGCTTTTTCTGGATACAATATGGGGTAGATTTTCAAAGGGGTACGCGCGTACCCCCCCGAAAACCTACCCCAAACCCCCCCCTGCGCGCGCCGAGCCTATTTTGCATAGGCTCGGCGGCGTGCGCAAGCCCCGGGACGCGCGTAAGTCCTGGGGCTTCGTAAAAGGGGCGGGGAGGGGTGTGTCTGGGGTCAGGGGGCGGTTCGGGGCGGGACCGGGGGCGTGGTCGAGGCCCCCGGACCAGCCCCCGGGTCAGATGATGGCGTGCCAGCAGCCCGCTGGCGTGCGCAGATTATCTGCCAACAAAGGTAAGGGGGGGGGGTTTAGATAGGGCTAGGGGGGTGGGTTAGGTAGAGGAAGGGAGGGGAAGGTGTGGGGGGGTGGAAAGAAAGTTCCCTCCGAGGCCGCTCCGATTTCGGAGCGGCCTCGGAGGGAACAGGCAGCGCACGCCGGGCTCAGCGTGCGCAAGTTGCACAAATGTGCACCCCCTTGCGCGCACTGACCCTGGATTTTATAAGATACGCGTGGCTATGTGCATATCTTATAAAATCCAGCGTACTTTTGTTCGCGCCTGATGCGCGAACAAAAGTACGCGCTCGCGCAACTTTATAAAATCCGGCCTTATATGTTTATTGTATTATTTGAAAAGTTATAAATAAAGATTAAAAAAAAAAAAATAAAGAGGCATTTGCAGACACTGAACAACAGAACAAACAATTAATAAAATAAAATAATAATCATTGTATTAACAACAAACTATTAATGTTACTTCATTTGAACTCTATGATTATTTTATTTATTTTTCTTGACTATCTCTTGTTTTTTTTTTAAACATAAGCATGGGAGATATATAAGGTTACGTATGAGAATAAGGATTAAATCATGAATTGTATTTTTCTCTAACTGCTACTGTTTATTTATTTTAACCCCTTTTTGTATCCCTTCTTTAGGTTGCAGTGTCTGCTTGCAGGATCACACCCTCCCCTTCTTTCTCAACACAACAGGAGGGGAAGGACTGATTTAGGGACTGATGCAATAATTATTTGATGTTTTTGTGAACCGTTTTGGTCAATATTCATTGTGAAAGATGGTATAGAAATGCTTTTAAATAAATACATAAATAAATAAATAGTGTTATAAGCACCAACAGCACAAAAACTACAAAATGAATTGTATGGGGCCCCAATCTCCAAAGAAGTATATACAATGACTTGCAAAATTATTCGAACCCCTAAAAAAGTCAGCAGATTTATGTGGATTACAAATGATTCTTATACAGATTGTTCAAGACCATATGTTTAATGTAAACCAGTATGCTCAAAGTAAATTTTCAAAGTCATAATTCATTATTTCTCTTAAACTGTTTGAGCTATACATAGGTCTTAATTTGTGGGAGAACTGTCTGGAACTGAGTTCCACCATTTCTTTTCAGATTTAAGAGGCAGAACAGCAGGGGTTCCAGCCCCTCCCCATCAGGCAACCTGCAGGGAAGAGGGAGATGAGCATGGAGCAGTCAGTGCAAAGAACAACTACTCTGCTCCCCAAGGGGTCGATGCAATACAGTGCACTCAGCTGAGTGCACTGTATAACCCGCACTCCGACGCGGATTAAATAGGCGCTGATCCACCCCCTAATGCAATAGGGGGATTAGCGCCTTTTTAACCCGTGTCGGACATGGAGTGAATGTAATAGCGTTCATCACATGCAAATGCATGTGAATGAGCCTATTACTCATTCACTCCGCATGCAAAAAGATAAATGTGCGTCTCAGACGCACATTTATCGCTCAGCTATTAACGCCTGCCTGCTTTTCTGTACTTCTTTTTTAAAGAAAAAAAACAAAACTCGGCAGACTGTCGAGTTATGAAGACTGACGCCGGTAAACTCGGCCGAGGTTACTGGCATCAGTCTTCATAACCGGCAGCCACAGCGGGTCACGTTAGCAAGGAGGCGCTAAGGTCGCACAAGCGACCCTAGCGCCTCCTTCCTAGTGCGACCCCCTAATTTACATATTGCATAGAGCCTCCCTTGCAGGCGCCATGCATACGTTAAGAAAGCGGGCACTGAAAAGTCAGTGCCCGCTTTCCGCGAAAATTATTGCATCAGCCCCTAAATCAGTCCTTCCCCTCCTGTTGTGTAGAGAACAGAAGGGGAGGGTGTGATCCTGCAAGCAGACACTGCAACCTAAAGAAGGGATACAAAAAGGGGTTGAAATAACACATCTGAAACTTGAGAGCAGTAACGCCAATCATAAAGGCTTCAACCTTGGCTACCTACGTTACTGCTCATAAGTTTCTAACTTGTGCTAATTCAATGCCTTTTTGTATCTGTTACCTAGGGCTTAATTTCTGAAAGAACAATCTAGAATGGTGCTTTGCCACCTTTTATCCAGGATCTGAGGAAGCAGAGCAGAGCTGATAGTGTAAATCAGTTCAGGTGGGTGAAGAACAGCCAGGGGTTGAACACTGGTTGGGGGCTGGAGATGGAGGATTACTGGTGTAAGGAGGAAGGAGGGTTTGTTCAAGTGTTTGTGTATATGTGTCCTGGTCCCACCTTGTCGCATGTCATCCCTGGCCCTGACACCTTCTCCCAGCGCCACAGTTCCACTTCCTTTATATGTACACACCCCCTGGCTGTGGGGTCTCTAGGACAGGTTTGGGACACACTGCTCTAAACATTGCTTTTCTTTGGTTTATCCTGGCTACACATACTTGACTTTACATGCATTACTGCAATTTCTATATTCGGTTGGGATATGGAGGCATAGCTGGTTATAATTTACTTAGGTGGGAGTTTTCATAAACTTAACAATTATCTCTTTAGGAACAGGCTTGGATTTGACAATAGGTGCACTAAGCCTGTGCCTAGGATGGCAAAAATCTGGGGCAGCAGGCTGGCTGAAGATTTGCCGCCTTCCAGGTGTGCTGAATTTCACTCAGAGAATTTTCTGCTCCAGACCCTTAGGTCATCCCAAATCTCTGATTGCTCTCCCACTTCCTCAATTTTCCCCATCCCAGGTCTTCTTTCCTTCTCACAATGCTCCCGTCCTCAGTCCTCTCATCTCCTTCTCATCCCTGAGATTGTCTCCCTGTACTGATACTTGAGATCCTTGTTCTTCACCCAGTAAAAAGAAAACAAATTATATAGACACAAGAAAAGTTGGAAAACTACTAAATGTTTATAATGTAAAATAAAAGATGGAAATGTTTGTCAATGTGCTTCAGAATTTTACAATTTTTGCCATGGAATCTATCCCTAAGCTGCTGCAGGAAACTGTGAGGTTGTGCCTTAGACCTTCTACCCTGTTGTCTGACTTTTATAAGGGAGGGCAAGCAACAGTACCAAATGTCTGGGTTGGCCAAATCCTACATTTGTCAGTGTTCAGGAATCATAATACCAACTGTCAACAGTTACTTAAAAAGCTCTTTACCAATTCTTAAACTTTCAGTAATACCCCATTAATTACATATTTTAACTTAATTATTAGGCATACATATGCTAACACAATTTTGAAGTAATTTAAAGTAGACTACCATGTTAAAGAGTGGACAGCCAGGAAGGAGTGGAAAACATGAGGGATCTAGTGAAGATCGAGGAATGGTCTAGGGTCTTGCAGCTAAGATTTAATGCTAAAAAATGCAGAGTAATGCATTAAGGGGTACATTTTCAAAAACAGCGTGCGCGCGAACAAAAGTATGCTGGATTTTATAAGAAATGCGCGTAGCCGCGCGTATCTTATAAAATCTGGGGTCAGTGCGCGCAAGGGGGTGCACATTTGTGCAACCTGCGCGCACCGAGCCCAGCGTGTGCTGCCTGTTCCCTCCGAGGCCGCTCCGAAATCGGAGCGGCCTCGGAGGGAACGTTCCTTCCGCCTTCCCTCACCTTCCCCTACCTAACCCACCCCCCCCGTCCCTATCTAAACCCCCCCTACTTTTGTTGGCAGATTTACGCCTACCCGAAGCAGGTGTAAATCTGCGCGCGCCAGTGGGCTGCTGGCGCGCCATCACCCGACCCAGAGGCTGGTCTGGAGGCCTCGGCCATGCCCCCGGGCTGGCACCACGCCCCCTCCCCGCCCCTTTTATGAAGCCCCGGGACTTATTTGCGTCCCGGGGCTATGCGCGCGCCGGCGGCCTATGCAAAATAGGCGCACCGGCGTGCGAGTGCCCTGCACGCATAAATCTGGTTGGATTTAAGCGTGCAGGGCTTTTAAAATCCGGCCCTTAGGATGCAAAAAGCCAAGGGAAAGGAACAGTAGGATCTGGGGGTAATTGTATCTGATGATCTTAAGGTGGCCAAATAGGTTGATAAAATGATGCTACAAGCTAGAAAGATGCTTGGCTGCATAAGGAAAGGAACGGTCAGCAGAAAAAGGGAGGTGAAATAGCCCCTGTATAAGTCCCTGGTGAGACCTCACTTGGCTATGTACAATTCTGGAGACCGCACCTTGAAAAGGATATAAACAGGATGGAGTCAGTCCAGAGGGTGGCTACTAAAATGTGGCCTTTGTTCTAATGCATATGGGGATAGACTTAAAGATCTAAACATGCATACTCTAGAGGAAAGGCGAGATAGAGGAGATATGATCGAGACATTAAAATATCTCAAAGTTTTCCATGCACAGGTGAGCCATTTTCAATGGAAAGGAGGTTCTAATACTTGGGGTCATGAGATGAGGTTGAAAGGGGATAGACTGAGGAGTAATCTTAGGATATATTTCTTTACAGAGAGGGGGGTGAATGTATGGAACAGCCTCCCAGTGGAAGTGGTGAAGACAAAAACAGTATCTGAATTCAAGAAAGCATGGGATAAATACAGGGGATCTCCAAGGAAGTGATGAGAATTATAATGCTAAATTAATTAGATGGATGGGTAGACTGGATGGGCTATTGATCTTTTTCTGCCATCATGTTTCTATTTAAATTAACTAATAAAATGGAAAAATATGATGACCAACTGATTGAAATAGAGTGGTTTGTACTGGTGCCCTCATATTGCTTTAATACAGACTTTAAGACCATAACTTAACTACATCTCTAGGGGTACTTAAAAGTGTATGCATTAAAATTGCAGATAAACAGGTAATTTTAACATAGTGAATTGTGCATTTGTCAAAGCAACTACACTATTTTAGAATGCTTTGATAAACAGACCCCTAAGTAATCATAAGACTGAGGTCAATATTCAGTTACTATCTAGAAAGCAAAGTTAGCTTTAGCACAGCTCTTTGGCCCAATCACACTTAGCAGCTGACTGACTGAATAGTTGAATTTTATTCCACTGTAGGAGGGTCAACTAGTAACTCGAGGTAAGGTTTTGGTGGTGATCTAGCATTTGGGGGGGGGGCTCCCAGTTTTACATGAACAGTCAGAGGTATGACCAGCACAGTACACATCAGTGGAGCTTTGATGTGATTTGGAGTGAGGAAAGGTACACAAAGATGAGATTTGTATGTTGTACTCTACCTAGCTGCTATCAAGCTAGGGTGAGAGTGCACTGTACAAATCTCATCTTTGTGTACTTTCCCTCACTCCAAATCACATCAAATTTCCACTGTGTACTGTGCAATTTGTACATCTGATAGTGCATGTAAAACTGCCCTCCAAATGCTAGACCAGCACCAAAACCTCCTCTGGAGTTACTAGTTGACCCCCCTCAGTGGTATAAACAGTTGACTAATACATGTGCCACCTAACCTAAACACCCCTCATTTTCATAAGCTCCACCCAAACTCCTCTCATTTGACTACAATTTTAAAATTTGCATATGCATCTTGAGATGCTTTATTTATGGCATGTGTTATGGCATATCATGGGCGTTAATGCAGCCCTAAGGCGATTTGATAAATGTCCCTGTAAGTGTCCAGATCTTCAGTTAGCCAGATAATCTCTTGAGTTATTCAGCTAAATCATTTTGAATATGGACCTCACTGTGTTTAAAGCTTCAATAAATCTTTTTTTTTCTCTCCCTTATACAGGAGGTATTCCAACAGTAAAAATCGGTTAGGTAACGCAACATACCAGCACTTGTTTCATATTCCAAAATGGACAAATTACATTTGGAAAAGATGTTGACATTAAAATTATGAAATACAATGTAGAATTCCTTGGGCAGAAGAAAACCGAAGGGTGGGAAAATCAAGTACAAAAAAAAGGCAAAAAATTTTTTTCAGTACTCAGGAGACGAGCAGCTCTAAAGCCTCTGGCCCTGTGCTGGAAACTGCTGCCTAGGCTTTGCCTTCATCACTCCTGCACAGGCCGCTACACGTTTAGGATCTATGTCGGGTGCTTTAGCAAGTGCTGAGCTCTCCCCTTATATAGTGCGGCGCCAGAGTAAAAGGATTGTCGCTTCGCAATGGTGGCCGGAGTGTCTTCCCTTTTTCTCGGCTTGCGACCGAGCTGCGCGAGGCCGGACGTATGGTGGCCGGGACGTGCACTGACTGACACGCTCAGCACACATTAGAGAGCACGTCTAACTCCCTTCCCTCCACTGTGCCTGTCCCGCCCCCACCCCAGAGATCTGCTTTAGCAGTGGCGCCCGCCGATTTCTTTCCATGTTATTGTGCACTAGCCCCCGGAGCGCGGGAATCGGCGGGGGCACGGCCGGGCTGCTTTGTGCAGCGCACATAGTGCACTCAGCACGCAGCGCCCTCCCCCCCCTCCACTCCTCCTGCCCCTCCTCCTCCTCCTCATCCCCGGGCCGAGCGAGGCGGGGAGAACGCGCACCGAGCACCGGACGTGGTGGGAGCAGCAGTGGCGGATCTCCGACAACCAAGGTAACCGAGCTGGCGCCCCGCGCGGGCTTCTCCTGCATTTGTAAAGCGTTTGTGTTACCACCAAAAAAAAAAAAAAAAAAAAAAAACTATGAGAACGCAATTTTTTTTAAGAGGGAGGGAGGAGTAGGAGGAATACGGGGTGTGTATGTGCAGATTTTTCATTTTATTTCTGAAATTCTTTGGGGTGGGGGGAAACCCTAAGAAAAGGGAGGTTTGTTGTGTGGGGCTTTATTTCTTAATTTGTTGGGGTTGATTAAATTGGTTACCGGCTGGGAAAACAAAGCCAGCGGAGTCAGCCATGTCAGTTAGGACAATTCTCGTTTTAGAAAAATGAAACAAGGTTTCCAAAATGAAAAAAAAAAATTCTCGCCTCGAATTTCCCTGCTCCGTGTCGGCGGCTTCTGTGCGGAGCCGCGTTTCTCTGTGTTAACAATGCAATGTTTACTTTTTTTGTATTTGTTGGAAAGTAGATTTTTAAGGCCTTCTTGTTTTATTTCTCTTTTTTCAATTTTTTTCCATTTTTTTTCCGAAACGGCAGTTTTGTTTCATTAAAACGACGCCACCTAGAGGATACTATTTTGTAAATAAAAGAAATTAAAATTGAAAAAAAGGAAATATTTGCTGTTTCTTTTTCCTTTTTTTTCTACAAAAGTTTAGATTGTGAGAATACTGTAAAAGAAATGAGGATTTTTGAAGAATTTTGCAAATTTTACATCTGCACATGAACAAATTTCTTTTAATTAAGAAAATGAGCCTATGTAAATGAAAATAAAAATAAATTTTGATTTTTTTTCATTAGCTTGATGAAAAAGTGTATTTGTAAATTGCAAGCAAGAAATTATTTTGGGAATATCTTAAGTTTCAACTTTTATGTAATTTTTTTTAGAAAGGTTTTGAAAAATATAATTGAAATATTCTAAAAATGCAATTAATTGCATATAAATGAAATTGTTTGTTAAATTATTTTAGAATGGAAGATACTATCAAATATATATAAAATACAATTTAAAATTTGCAGTGGACACACCCAAAACCTAATTTTGTGCATATATGTATATTTTGTAATGCCCAAGCTAAGTCAAGATATTTTAATTAGTACATTTTTAGCATAAACATAAAGTATGGGATTTGGTTTACAGCTGGATCACATAGAATATAAATGTAAAATAAAAACACAATGTTAAAAATTTGAAAACTCAATGCATGTCTGTATTTTAAAATAAAATGTAGGACAGTTTATAGATGTGAAACTATCCTGTATGTAAAATTTTGTATACTATATATAGAACTTAGAATAAAATAGACATTTTAAGTCAGATTTTAATTGTAACTTAGAAACTTGCAGTAGGATTTAGTAAAATGGATTTGTTTTTTAAAAGAAGTCCTGATATGCTGACTAAAATTTTTTTTTTAAGCTTTTAAACATAATAGGTTTAAAATTTTTTTTTCCTTAAACCATTTGTTACCATATAGAATTGATCTGGTAATATTAAATTGTTGGATGGGGATGCTCTTTTCTGGCTTTTGTAAAGCTTAATAGGATAACTGATGATTGCATTTTATTTCACTGTTCTTTCAGAATGTGTTCCACTTCAATGGTGAAACTATAAACTATATTATAATCTGATAGGGAATGTTGATAAATTCTTTTCAGCAATACAGTTGTAGGAGAAAGTAGGTATTGAGATTGGAAATTTTATATTTTATGTTGAACACATACAACAGTGGTATGTGAAGTCAGTGCAGTAAATTTATGACACATTGGCTAAAATTTTAGCTTTCTTATTTGATGCACCTGCAATCATTATAGGAAATTGAATTTCTGTAATCTCCTTATTCTTTGTAGGAGTTCATTAAAAAAAAAACCCAACAAAAAACTTTGTATTTGTATATATTTGATTCCATGACTTTTCTTATCTTTTTTTTTTTTTTTGGGGAAATGTGCCTCACAATTTGACTATAGCTTGTTTATTCTTGAGGTCATGCTGACATTTTAAGTTAATGCTGTACTCTGTAACTAGTATTCCATTGAATATTAAGTAGTTAGGTTTAATGATTGGCTGAATGCCACGCTAGTAGAACAAACTAAAGCCAAAAATGTTTGGAATGCAACACAAAAACTGAAGTAAGGCCTTGTAGTTTTCCTCCTACTTTTTCACAGCTTTGATTTAAAATTAAACTTCAACTTCACAACATTATTTGACCAAAATGTAGTATTCGGCCATATCAAACAGTCTACAGGCCAGATTCAAGCATTATACTTAACTCTGTATTGTTAGTATTGTGGGATGTTTATTTTCTGGAAAAGTCTATAAACAATTTTGCCGATTTTTGGAAATTTCAAGAAATTTTAATATCAATGCGTGACTCAGGCCTTAAGCATCCTGAGTTATTTGGCCAAATTAAATACTGAATAACATTTGTTTTCAATTTTTCTTTTATTTTTCTTGGGAGTTTCAATGTTATAACACATTTTATTTATTAATTTATTTGTTAGGCTTTTATATACCATTGTATTAGATCAGTGGAAAAGTAATTTTTGACTTTTTTTTTTAACATTAAAATTCCCAGGAAAAATAAAATAAACTGAAAATGAAGGTACCTTTTTATATTTGGTACAACTCTGATTTAAAGGTGAAGTTGTGAAGCTGCCAGGCATGTAATAGCTATTCTGTCTCTTGGGGAAAAAATTTCATCTAAGTTAGCCTTGGGATATAAACTTTAGATGGAAATGGTGTGGTAGAGACCTTGACTAGTACGTACAAAAGCATTTTATAGTTTTAGTTGCCTATAGCCCGCTTTATTTTACATGTATTCCACTACTAGTTAGTTCTCTGTTTAGAACATTTTAGTTAATTGACTGATCAAGAACACCTTTCAACTAAGGAAAAGCATTGTTGGTGTTTTTTCACTCTTCAATGCCAAAGTCAAGTCCTTTCTCAGCTGCTTTCTCATAAGGTAAACATGAATTTTCCCCCAAAGGAAGAGCATATCATTATTTTAAGGGTGAAGGTAGTTAAGTTAGCAGGTAATGATCAGGTCAGAATGTTGGTTCCAATGGTATTAGAAGTAGGTCAACCTTAACATACCTTGTGTTCGCTGATTCCAAAGATTCATTTGGAATTTTTATTTTTGTATACAAGGTCTCTCCTCTTCTTTTGAACTTCTGTCTTGATTGAAACCACTTACATGATGTTTTTGGTACTGTGAACCTTAATTTAGTTTTCTGTGGGTTACTCTTTGAATCTCACTCCTGTACCTTAACAGTTATAGTAATAGTCCTCCAGCTGAGAGTCTGGGACCGCTGTTCCCTCCCCTCCTGTAAGAGTGCACTTTTAAAAAAATGTATTACATTCTCAAATATATAAATCAAGAACACTTGAAATTCAAAATTGCATGAATATTTTATACAAAAAAGAAAAATCTTAAAGGAAATAAGAAAAAAAGAATCTTCATTAGCACACTACAAGATGGGGGGACCACCTAATGAAAAGTGTGTGTGGGAAACCCCCCCCAAAGGAAACACATCACCAACAAATTTATATAGCACATGGTTAATTAACCTGGTCTAAATCTGTAGGCGTAGATGTGTTCTGCAGAAAAGCCTCAAGTTGTATGGGATAATTAAAAATAAATAAATAATTGCATAAACATTTCCAGGGAAACTGAAGTTTGAAAAGTTGCCTCAAAGGCCAAAAACCTCTTCCTTTGCTGGGTGGCCTTGGCAACATGAGGAAAAACTGCATTCTTATGACCTAAACGTAGGGATGGGCTCCACCTTAACCAGGGTGGAACCAGACTACTGGCGCTAACCTTTTAAAAAGGAGAAAGAGAGCAGCTTTTAAACTAGAACAAAGGGGAAAGCCGACAGTCGCTCAGCAGCGCATGGTTCAGAGGGAGGTATCTTCAAAGGATACTAATGATGCATTAGAATTACGGCATTCCATCAGTGAGGTTCCAATAACAAGAAAAGTAGTCCAAGTGCCTGCAACTAAAAACTCACCTGAGCTAAAAAATTCTAAATTATCCCTATCAATTAAAAAGCAGAATGAAAATACAAACAAAAAAAAAACTTTGAAATGTTTGTATACTAATGCCAGAAATCTAAGAAGTAAGATGGGAGAACTAGAATGTATAGCAGTGAATGATGACATGGACTTAATTGGCATTTCAGAGACATGGTGGAAGGAGGACAACCAATGGGACAGTGCTATCCCGGGGTACAAATTATATCGCAATGACAGAGAGGAGCACCTGGGAGGCGGTGTAGCGCTTTATGTCTGGGATGGTATAGAGTCCAACAGGATAAACATCCTGTATGAGACTACATGCACAATTGAATCTTTATGGGTAGAAATCCCTTGTGTGTCGGGGAAGACTATAGTGATAGGAGTATACTACCATCCACCTGGTCAAGATGGTGAGACGGACAGTGAAATGCTAACAGAAATTAGGAAGCTAACCAAATTGGTAGTGCGGTAATAATGGGAGATTTCAATTACCCACATAAACATGGTGCAGGACAAAACATATAGTTCCATTGAAACTTCAAATGTATTTTTTATTATAGCGTCAAGTATTCAAAGGTGAGGCAACTCCATTCCAGGTAATCAAGTGAAACAACAATTAAAGTCCCCCGACACGGTCCGTGTTTCGAGTAAGCTGCATCAGGAGGGACCACGGCGAATGTTTAATCTATAATAGAATAACATATATCACGAACGGAACAATACAGGCTGCTAATAAGGAATTATGCAATGTAAAAGCGTACCTTCAGTGTTGACAGCAGGAGCGCAATATCTTGTAATAGTGACAGCCACTTAAAGGAAAAAATGGCGCGAAAGAGAAAAAGAAAATCCCTCTCGCGAGATGCTGAGAGCGGTAGGTACACAGTGACACATATGCAGAATTAGTGACTCATTAATAGAATAGATACCATTCTATTTCCTTATTTAAACCTTTCGGTGAAACTGTGTCCAAAGTGAAGATCCAGCGCTGTTCTCTCCGACCGAGTATCCTGGCAAAATCACCCCCCCCGACGAGGGGGCGCGACTTCCTCCAGGACTAGGAAGGAGAGAGCAGCAACGGAATGACCCGCCTGGAGCCAGTGTGAGACCAAAGGCTCATCACTTCTAGAGGATCTGATATTGCAACAGTGCTCAATGATCCTTGTCTTAATCATTCGCGAAGTTTTACCCACATATAGCAGGGGGCAGGGGCACTTAACCACATATACCACCCCTTTAGTGGTGCAGTCAGTTTTGGAGAATAGTTTAAACACACGTCCAGTCTGAGGGTGTACAAATTCTGTAAACAATTCCGTATGCTGGCACATGATACAGTGGCCACAGGGAGAGTGTTGGCCTCTCACATCTAATCGCATTTCACTGGGGTGGCTCGCTGTATGTACCAGCCGGTCCCGTAGATTGGTCCCTCTTTTGAAGGTGAACCGGAGTGATCCATGCATAAGGTCATTCAAAGAAAGAGCTGACCAATGTCTTTTTATCATATTGGCTATAGATCTGCCTACGACCGAGAAAGGAAGAATACAGTTCAGAGATGTGTCATCGGAGGGTGAAGGTGATGTAAAAAGCCATTCGCGATGAGTATAAAGTGCCCGCTTAAACGCCTTCTTTATAACCCTCGATGGATAACCCCTCTCTAAAAATCGGACAGATAGGCTCTGAGCTTGTGACAAAAAATCAGTGCGATCAGAACAAAGTCTGCGGAGTCTCAAAAATTGTCCGGTAGGGATGTTGTCACGAAGTGCTCTGGGATGACAGCTACTATAGGCTAACAAAGTGTTTCGGTCCGTATGTTTACGGAACAGTGAGGTTTCAAAACGGTCACCCCTCCAGTTGATGGCCACATCCAAAAAGGAAATCTGTGTAGAATGAATGCTAAAGTTAAACTGAATGTGTGGATTACGGGAATTAACCCAGTCAAAGAATACAAAAAATTGAACATCTGGGCCTATCCATACTATAAAGACATCATCGATGTACCGTAGCCATACATGGATGAATGAAGACCATTCTGACGAATGGATATGAACGTCTTCATAATCATCCATGTATAGGCACGCAAGGCTCGGCGCCATAGTCGCCCCCATTGCAGTCCCCTTGTTCTGTTGATAAATTTGATCTTGGAATTGAAAAAAGTTTTTTGTTAAGGCGATCTCCGCAAGTTGGATCAAAAAGGGGGTAGTATGGACAGGCTCAGATGTTCAATTTTTTGTATTCTTTGACTGGGTTAATTCCCGTAATCCACACATTCAGTTTAACTTTAGCATTCATTCTACACAGATTTCCTTTTTGGATGTGGCCATCAACTGGAGGGGTGACCGTTTTGAAACCTCACTGTTCCGTAAACATACGGACCGAAACACTTTGTTAGCCTATAGTAGCTGTCATCCCAGAGCACTTCGTGACAACATCCCTACCGGACAATTTTTGAGACTCCGCAGACTTTGTTCTGATCGCACTGATTTTTTGTCACAAGCTCAGAGCCTATCTGTCCGATTTTTAGAGAGGGGTTATCCATCGAGGGTTATAAAGAAGGCGTTTAAGCGGGCACTTTATACTCATCGCGAATGGCTTTTTACATCACCTTCACCCTCCGATGACACATCTCTGAACTGTATTCTTCCTTTCTCGGTCGTAGGCAGATCTATAGCCAATATGATAAAAAGACATTGGTCAGCTCTTTCTTTGAATGCCCTTATGCATGGATCACTCCGGTTCACCTTCAAAAGAGGGACCAATCTACGGGACCGGCTGGTACATACAGCGAGCCACCCCAGTGAAATGCGATTAGATGTGAGAGGCCAACACTCTCCCTGTGGCCACTGTATCATGTGCCAGCATACGGAATTGTTTACAGAATTTGTACACCCTCAGACTGGACGTGTGTTTAAACTATTCTCCAAAACTGACTGCACCACTAAAGGGGTGGTATATGTGGTTAAGTGCCCCTGCCCCCTGCTATATGTGGGTAAAACTTCGCGAATGATTAAGACAAGGATCATTGAGCACTGTTGCAATATCAGATCCTCTAGAAGTGATGAGCCTTTGGTCTCACACTGGCTCCAGGCGGGTCATTCCGTTGCTGCTCTCTCCTTCCTAGTCCTGGAGGAAGTCGCGCCCCCTCGTCGGGGGGGTGATTTTGCCGGGATACTCGGTCGGAGAGAACAGCGCTGGATCTTCACTTTGGACACAGTTTCACCGAAAGGTTTAAATAAGGAAATAGAATGGTATCTATTCTATTAATGAGTCACTAATTCTGCATATGTGTCACTGTGTACCTACCGCTCTCAGCATCTCGCGAGAGGGATTTTCTTTTTCTCTTTCGCGCCATTTTTTCCTTTAAATGGCTGTCACTATTACAAGATATTGCGCTCCTGTCAACACTGAAGGTACGCTTTTACATTGCATAATTCCTTATTAGCAGCCTGTATTGTTCCGTTCGTGATATATGTTATTCTATTATAGATTAAACATTCGCCGTGGTCCCTCCTGATGCAGCTTACTCGAAACACGGACCGTGTCGGGGGACTTTAATTGTTGTTTCACTTGATTACCTGGAATGGAGTTGCCTCACCTTTGAATACTTGACGCTATAATAAAAAATACATTTGAAGTTTCAATGGAACTATATGTTTTGTCCTGCACCATGTTTATGTGAGTACTTGCTTACGTGCAAGGTTGGCTTCTGTTGATTTTGGAGATTTCAATTACCCCAATATTGACTGGGAAAAATGTATCATCGGCACATGCTAGAGATATAAAGTTCCTGGATGGAATAAATGACATTTGTATGGAGCAATTGGTTCAGCAATACCATCCTAGAAGCACAGTCCAGATGTATTTCACACATTAAGAAAGGTAGAAAGAAGGCAAAACGATTACCAGCATGGTTAAAAGGAGAGGTGAAAGAAGCAATTTTAGCCAAAAGATCTTCATTCAAAAATTGGACGAAGGATCCAACAGAAGAAAATAGGATTATGCATAAGCATTGGCATGTTAAATGTAAGACATTGATAAGACAGGCTAAGAGAGAATTTGAAAAGAAGTTGGCCGTAGAGGCAAAAACTCACAGTAAAAACTTTTAAAAATATATCCGAAGCAGAAAGCCTGTGAGGGAGTCAGTTGGACAGTTAGATGATCGAGGGGTTAAAGGGGCACTTAGAGAAGATAAGACCATCGCTGAAAGATTAAATGATTTTTTTGCTTCAGTGTTTACTGAAGAGGATGTTGGGAAGGTACCTGTACCAGAGAAGGTTTTCATGGGTAATGATTCAGATGGACTGAACTAAATCACGGTGAACCTAGAAGATGTGGTAGGCCTGATTGATAAACTGAAGAGTAGTAAATCACCTGGACTGGATGGTATACACCTCAGGGTTCTGAAGGAACTAGAAAATGAAATTTCAAACCTATTAGTAAAAATTTGTAACCTATCATTGAAATCATCCATTGTACCTGAAGACTGGAGGATAGCTAATGTAACCCCAATATTTAAAAAGGGCTCCAGGGCGATCCAGGAAAATACAGACCGGTTAGCCTGACTTCAGTGCCAGGAAAAATAGTGGAAAGTGTTCTAAATATCAAAATCACAGAACATATAGAAAGACATGGTTTAACGGAACAAAGTCAGCATGGCTTTACCCAAGGCAATTCTTGCCTCACAAATCTGCTTCACTTTTTTGAAGGAGTTAATAAACATGTGGATAAAGGTGAACCGGTAGATGTAGTGCACTTGGATTTTCAGAAGATGTTTGACAAAGTTCCTCATGAGAGGCTTCTAGGAAAAGTAAAAAGTCATGGGATAGGTGGCGATGTCCTTTCGTGGATTACAAACTGGCTAAAAGACAGGAAACAGAGAGTAGGATTAAATGGACAATTTTCTAAGTGGAAGGGAGTGGGCAGTGGAGTGCCTCAGGGATCTGTATTGGGACCCTTACTTTTCAATATATTTATAAATGATCTGGAAAGAAATACGAGTGAGATAATCAAATTTGCAGATGACACAAAATTGTGCAGAGTAGTTAAATCACAAACAGATTGTGATAAATTGCAGGAAGACCTTCTGAGACTGGAAAATTGGGCATCGAAATGGCAGATGAAATTTAATGTGGATAAGTGCAAGGTGATACATATAGGGAAAAATAACCCATGCTATAGTTACACAATGTTAGGTTCCATATTAGGTGCTACCACCCAAGAAAGGTCTAGGCGTCCTAGTGGATAACACATTGAAATCAGTTCAGTGTGCTGCAGCAGTCAAAAAAGCAAACAGAATGTTGGGAATTATTAGAAAAGGAATGGTGAATAAAATGGAAAACGTCATAATGCCTCTGCATCGCTCCATGGTGAGACTGCACCTTGAATACTGTGTACAATTCTGGTCGGCGCATCTCAAAAAAGATATAGTTGCGATGGAGAAGGTACAGAGAAGGGCATCCAAAATAAGGGGAATGGAACAGCTCCCCTATGAGGAAAAACTAAAGAGGTTAGGACTTTTCAGCTTGGAGAAGAGACTGCTGATGGGGGGGATATGATAGAGGTGTTTAAAATCATGAGAGGTCTAGAACGGGTAGATGTGAATTAGTTATTTACTCTTTCAGATAATAGAATAGGGGGCACTCCATGAAGTTAGCATGTGGCACATTTAAAACTAATCGGAGAAAGTTCTTTTTCACTCAACGCACAATTAAACTCTGGAATTTGTTGCCAGAGGATGTGGTTAGTGCAGTTAGTGTAGCTGTGTTTAAAAAAGGAGTGGATAGGTTTTTGGAGGAGAAGTCCATTACCTGCTATTAACTTCACTTAGAGAATAGCCACTGCTATTACTAGCAACAGTAACATGGAATAGACTTAGTTTTTAGGTACTTGCCAGGTTCTTATGGCCTGGATTAGCCACTGTTGGAAACAGGATGCTGGTCTGACCCAGTATGGCATGTTCTTATGTAAGTATCTTGGCTTTAACCTGAAGAGATTTTAAGCATCCAATTCTTATCTAATTCCAAGGCAGATATAACAAAGTAAGTACCTCTGACTTCCATAATTAGTTGAGAATCCTGCAGTACAGCTGTCAAGTTCAAATTTTCAGAGAATACCTCAGATTTGGGAAGCTTATCCACAGGTTCTTCCTTCTCTTTAGAAGAAGAAATGTTGAAAACTTTAAGCACCGGGGTAGTAGACTCAGCGGAAACATTTAAAAATTCCAAATAAAACTTCCTTGGCATCTCATGAGGATATATCAAGGATATCATTGGAACCTTAAGTTAAATCTTTTGACGTGGCTTTTCATATTCTCCAGTTTACGATAAGTAAGATTATCCTTGATAAGTCACTTTACTCTCCACTGCTTCAGGTACAAAACTTAGATTGTAAGCCCTCTGGGGATAGAGAAATACCTACAGCACCTGAATGTAAACCGATGTGATATCTCAGATCGAATGTCTGTATATAAAAAAATAATAAATAAAATAAACATACAGTCACTGTGGAGTACCTACCTTCAGCAGTAGCACTCACAATGTAAGTAGGAGCTGCCTTCTATACCCAGACTGCTGCCCTCCAGCAGTCTACCCGCTTTGGTTAGGTCAGCAAAGGATTCAGGAGCTGCCTTCTGGAGACGCAGGAGCCTCCTGATCCCAGTAGGGCTTTTCCTCTTAACCATCTCAGCTGTGTTTAACCCACAGAGCTTTTCTTGCCCAGCAAGATCTTGTCCACAGTGCTCTCTTTCCTTCTGTAGGAATTTAAGGTGGACCAGGTCTAGCCTAGTCCCACACAGGTTAAGGAAGGGTAGTATCCCACTCCTTCACATATCCTCTGCCTCGGGTCTAGATTCATCAAAATGGTATAAATATAGCGAAATAGGGCCTGTGATAAAATGGGTGTGGTTAGGATAATTTCCTGCATCACATAGTCAATTTTCACAAAGCATAATATGTTGTCGTGCGTTGTCTGCATCGTGTGTGGCATCAGCGCATCGTGCATCATTTTACGCAGTGTATGTTGATTTATGCATTGCGTGTTATTTTTCAGGTTTATATATTGCAGCTGCCTCTTTGAGGTTGTCAGGCATTTGGCGAGAGGAGAGTAGGTGAGTGGTTTAGTGGGAGTAGCTTTTTTCTGATTACCTGAGTGAGTTGTCTTGTCTTCTGTTGTCCTTTTGTTTCCCTTTCCCCTGGTCTTTTGTGTTTGTTGGAATGAAAGTCTTTGTTAGTTTGTCTTTGCAGTGAGACTTGGTGGTGAAGACAGGCATCAGGAAAGGGGGAGGGAGGACAAGGGCAGGAATACTAGATGGAGGAGTAGGGATAGGAACAGAGAGAAGCAGGAGGGAATGGAATAGGAGGAGGTGGGAGGGGGAAGAGGAAGAAGGGGAGTGGGAGCAAGGAAGAGGCAGGTGAAGAGGATGGCAGGCTAGGGATAGGCAGAGGGGAAAGGAGTTTGTAGGGCGGACCGGGGGTGGGGGGTGGAGAGAAAGGAGGGGAGTGGGAACGAGAGTGAGGAAAGGGAGGCCATCTCTCCGGAAGTGGAAATGACACCCCATTCTGGCAGCTGGGCAGCAAGGTGTGCTCATCTGAGTGTTTTGAAGTTCAGCGTGGAGGACAATGAAATGATTATTGCAGGGGTCCTCAAACATTTTGCTATGCTCTTCAGTAACCGTGCAGCCAGGACATTGAGGGCATCCAAGGTCCAGATCTGGCGTACCATGGCCCAGGCTATATCCAGGTGCAGCCATCTGAAGCGGAGTGGGGAGCACATGGCCCATAGATACCGTGACATCAAGGCCCAAGTTGTCAAACAGTTACAAATGTATATGGCAGACCGGAAGAGGAGCCCCGTGTCCGATAGAGCTGACACCAAAAGAGAAGTGCCTCATCCAGTTCCTGGGAACAGATGTAATTGAGGGCACGGCTGAGTGGCTGCACACCATGTGAGCCGGCCAATGTAATCCCAATATTTAAAAAAGGCTCCAAGGGCAATCCGGTTAACTACAGACCAGTGAGCCTGACTTCAGTGCCAGGAAAAATAGTGGAAACTATTCTCAAGATCAAAATCGTAGAGCATATAGAAAGACATGATTCAATGAAACACAGTCAACGTGGATTTACCCAAGGGGAAGTCTTGCCTAACAAATCTGCTTCATTTTTTTGAAGGGGTTAATAAACATGTGGATAAAGGTGAACCGGTAGATACAGTGTATTTGGATTTTCAGAAGGCGTTTGACAAAGTCCCTCATGAGAGGCTTCTACGAAAACTAAAGAGTCATGGGATAGGAGGCGATGTCCTTTCGTGGATTACAAACTGGTTAAAAGACAGGAAACAGAGAGACCAATTAATCCTACTCTCTGTTTCCTGTTTTTTAACCAGTTTGTAATCCACGAAAGGACATCGCCTCCTATCCCATGACTCTCTACTTTTCTTAGAAGCCTCTCATGAGGGACTTTGTCAAACGCCTTCTGAAAAGCCAAATATATATAAATGATCTGGAAAGGAATACGATGAGTGAAGTTATCAAATTTGCGGATGATACAAAATTATTCAGAGTAGTTAAATCACAAGCGGATTGTGACACATTACAGGAAGACCTTGCAAGACTGGAAGATTGGGCATCCAAATGGCAGATGAAATTTAATGTGGACAAGTGCAAGGTGTTGCATATAGGGAAAAATAACCCTTGCTGTAGTTACACGATGTTAGGTTCCATATTAGGAGCTACCACCCCGGAAAAAGATCTAGGCATCATTGTGGATAATATTTTAAAATCGTCGGCTCAGTGTGCTGCAGCAGTCAAAAAAGCAAACAGAATGTTAGGAATTATTAGGAAGGGAATGGTTAATAAAACGGAAAATTTCATAATGCCTCTATCGCTCCATGGTGAGACCGCACCTGGAATACTGTGTACAATTATGGTCACCGCATCTCAAAAAAGATATAGGTACAAAGAAGGGCAACCAAAATGATAAAGGGGATAGAACAGCTCCCCTATGAGGAAAGGCTAAAGAGGTTAGGGCTGTTCAGCTTGGAGAAGAGACGGCCGAGGGGGGATATGATAGAGGTCTTTAAGATCAAGAGAGGTCTTGAACGAGTAGATGTGAATCGGTTATTTACACTTTCGAATAATAGAAGTTAGCAAGTAACACATTTAAGACTAATCAGAGAAAATTCTTTTTCACTCAACTCACAATAAAGCTCTGGAATTTGTTGCCAGAGGATGTGGTTAGTGCAGTTAGTGTAGCTGGGTTAAAAAAGGTTTGGATAAGTTCTTGGAGGAGAAGTCCATTAACGGCTATTAATTAAATTTACTTAGGGAATAGCCACTGCTATTAATTGCATCAGTAGCATGGGATCTTCTTAGTGTTTGTGTAATTGCCAGGTTCTTGTGGCCTGGTTTGGCCTCTATTGGAAACAGGATGCTGGGCTTGATGGACTCTTGGTCTGACCCAGCATGGCAATTTATGTTCTGACTGACTGACAGAGCAAAACAGATGCACCAAGACAGACACAGAGTCACAGATATACCACACCTAGACAGATCCCCCCCCTCCCAGTACAGAAGCAGTCAGACACCATACACCTAGACAGACAAACGTAGACAGACAGAACCCATCACACACACACACAGGCATAGACCGCACACCGAACAAACACAGAAACATGCACTCCACACCAAACCCAGAGAGAGGGAGATGCATTGCACCCAGACATACAGATCATACACTACAGCAGTAAAGGCTAGAAAAATTTTCAAATTTAGGTGCCAGCCAAAATGTTTTAGGAGCTATGAAAAACTCCATACCACCCTCCCCAACTTTTTTTTTTTTCCCCACTCATTTTCCTATTTTTCTGTTCGTGTATTTTTCTTAGTTTGCCCATCTTTATTTTCTCAGGTTTTGACTTGCTTACTTTATGCTTTTATTTTCTCTTCCCCCACCTTCTTTCTTTCTCCCCTCCACATTTTCATTCTCTCTGACCTCTTTGCCCATTCCCCTCAGCAACCTCGCCACTTTTTTCCCCAGTGGGCAACTCCTGTGATCTTTCTGGGTAGGAACCTGGCGGCAGGAGCAGGAACTCCTTCAAGGCTGAAGCCTGAGAATGGCAGCTGCTCTTGGCTAGTAGAACAACACAGTGGCTGTTGCCATGTCAAGTTCTGCTGCAGAGTAGGCAGCTCCTCACCAAGGCATACCACAGTGGAAGTAACTCCTCTCCTTGGCCTACCGAAAGAGGACACATGGATAAGCTGTGGCATGCTTGCAATGATGTCGCTACATTCTGGCAGCTCCCTCCGTCCTGAGCTTGTAGTGCCTCCACGGCATCAAGACTCTACAGTGTAGCCATTTTTTTTTCTTCTCTGATTGGGCAGCCAATGTGCACCCCCCCTCAGGATTATTCAAGGCCCCCCTGAGGGGTCTTATCTCCCAGTTTACTCACCCCTGCTCTACACCATTCCTCATGCCTCACTTGATCTCTCATGTTTTCCACACCTTTATGGGTGTCCATCCTGTAGAAGATTTTGGTATCATCCGCAGAAAGGCAAACCTTTCCCAATAGTCCTTCTACAATATCTCTTGTGAAAATGTTGAAAAGAACAGGTTCAAGAACCAAGCCTTGTGGCACACCACTAGTAACTCCCCTTTCTCCAAGAACAAGCAGGATGGCAGTCCTCACCCATGGGTGACATCGGATGGAGTCCGACACGGAAAAATTGTTTCTAGAACTTTGACTGAGCCTTATTGAGCATGCTTAGCATGTATTACACTACACGTCCACATGGGGTCCCCTTCATCCTCTCTTCCACGGAGCCTGTCATTTTGCATTCAGGTGAGATCCTCACTTTTTCTAAACTTTTAGTCTGCTTCAGCCTGTCTTTGGAAAACTTCATTTTCGTGATTTTTGAATTTCGCTGCCTCACATGTTTGTCATGGGGTCCCCCAGTTCTCCTTTAGCATCCTAGGTAGGTTTTTTTTATAGTTAATACTCCCGTGGCAGTGGTTTGTTTGGTGCCTTCCGGCCCTCAATGGCTGCTGCATTTGATTTCGATCTAGAGTCCCTTATATTTTGTGACATGTCCACTTTGGGATTTAAGCGATGCCCCCGGTGCACGAGGACCATGTCTGTCAGGGACACCCACGATAGAGATATACTTTGCCTTGGGGCATGATATGATATCTGGGGTTTCAGCAATTGTGCCAGGATGACCCCGAAGAGATGTAAGATCCGTCTCGACAAGATGGAGCACTTCTTCATGCTAGACCACCTGTTCTCAGTTATGTAAACCGGCATGATGTTCCCCACTAATGTCTGTATATAAAACCTTTAAATAAATAAATAAATAGAAAAGACGATACATCAGCATTGGAGGCATCGGCATCAAGGTACCTCAAAATCATACCAATGGACACCAAGCCATCTACATTAGCGGGGCCATTGGTTCTGTCAAGGTCGTCAGCTGAATGGGATGCAGGAAACTGGCAATTGTCTGTTCCTCATCAACCTCTGTACTGGGGAAGGACCATGCCAATCATCGAGGAAAGCCGAAGAAACATCTGCATCAGTCCCCACTGATGTACCAGCTTCTGCTGTGATGCCCCCAAAGTGGCTTCATGGAGAGGAGAGCCAGTCCTCCATCGAGGCTGGGGAGTGTGCCATAGACTCCATCGGTCCTGATGCCAGCTACCAATCATCTTCTCTGTTCCAAGGAGGATCTGTTACTACACCTCTGTCCCAGCCTATGTGGCATCAGCGATGTTCGAGGAGGAACTGGAGAGGCTTGTGCAGCTGGCCATCGAGAAGGCGATATGCAGCATCGGCATAGATGGTGCCGGTACTGTTGCTCCTTGAGTCACTGCTGGAATCCCTGCATGCACTCATCAGTGTGTTACCGATCCAGCCGGCGTCAGTTCGCAGGACAGCATTGATGCCCTGTGGGACACAGTCTCCTCCTGCTGATCTGGTCATCATTGCCAGTTCCTTGCAGGAAGCTCCCTTCAGGCTGGCAAAGGCGCTGGAGCCTGTGGTCCCCACATCCAGTTTCCATCAGGGCCTGCACCGCTGGGCAAAGGCCCAGGGCCCCATCCCTGGTCAATGATAGTTGGGATGAAGGCAACTGTAACCCCTGGGGGGATGACTAATCCGTGATTTCTGATGATGCTTCTGATGGTCTCATCTCAGATCTGTCTCCTCCCGAGGAGTAAAAGAAGTCCTTGCCAGAGGACCTCTCCTTCGCAGGGTTTTTCCAGTTGATTGTGGAAGCCATCCCCTTTCAGTTAATGATTGAAGAGGATATCAAGCACAAAATGCTAGATATCCTCCAGTTCATGGAGACTCCCAAGGAGATTGTGGCAGTCCTAGTGTAAGAGATCCTTGTGGAGTTACTTTTGAGGATGTGAGAACACCCCTCAAGTGCCTCCCATGAACAGGAAGGCAGACTCAGTCTCTCGTCCAGAAGGCTCTTGGATTCTGTAAACAGCTGCCTTACCAGCCGGTGGTAGTCAAATCCGCTGTCAAGAAGGCCAAGCGTTCTTGGACCCATTTCTCTGCCCTCAGGGAAGGATCACAGGGTAGAAAGGTGTTCAAGGGGATCTATGCTCATTGCCCGCATAGCTGCCTACCAGTTCTACATGAGCCAATATATGTGGGACATCTGGAAGAGGGTGCAGGATGTTGCCAAGCAACTGCAGCAGCGAGAAGCACTCCTGTTGCTGGTGCATAAGGGCCTGGAGTGCAGAAAACACAAGGTCTGCTAAATCTACAATGTTTTTGAAATGGAATCGAGGGTCTCTGCAGTGGGAATTGGGTGCCTACAGACCCACATGGCTGCGGGCCTCTGATCTCAGACCAGAGGTGCAAGAACAACTTGCTGACATGCCGTACACTGGAGAGAATGTCTTTTTGGAGATTAAGATCAAGGACGCAGTGACCCAAATCCAGGACCACAGTGTAACCCTTCAGTAGCTGTCTCCCAGCAGTCCTGACCCATTCCCTTCATCGAGGAGGGTACTATCCTTCGCCCTTTTGCTGCCGTCAACACCAGGGCTTTTGCAGCCATCCAAGGCAGCAGAGCCCTAGCTGGCACCTCCGTCAACTCTAGGCACGGGGTTTTGACTGGATTGTTGGGAGCAGAGCCCAGTATGGATCTGCTGGTCTGGGGAAGGTTCAGACCAGTGGGTTCGGTCCATTGTATACCAAGGGTACCGATTTTTGAACTTATTGGATGCCCTGCTAAATTGCCCCTTGAGCTTATTTTGGGGCCTGGTAGCACATGTGGAAGTACTAATAATGGAGCTCTCTGTCCTCTCTTAATGTCTAGAGTGGTCAAACCCATTCCACAAGGGTAAAGAGGGTGGGGATTTTACTTCCAATATTTCCTGTTACTAAAGAAAACAGAAGGACTCCGGCCCTTGAACAAATTCATCAAAAAAGAAAAGTTCAAGATGGTTTCTCAGTGCACCTACACAGACTGGGAGTTCATGTTTTCCTGTATCTGGACGATTGGCTGTTCAAGAGCACCTCTCAGGCAGGGGGCAATGAGTCCATGTACTCGACCATCTGGGTGTTGGAGACACTAGGATTTGTCATCAACTACCCCAAGTCCCATTTCAGCCCGTCACCTTACTTGGACTTTATTGGTGCCCTGCTAGACAAGGCTCAGGCCAAGTTCTTCCTGCCTCGAAAAAGGGCCATCAACCTGAAGACCATCGTAGCAGGGCTTCAGAGTCGTCAGGTGTCAGCTTGGTACATTTGAGGATATTGGGCCATATAGCCATGACTGTTCGTCACTCCCTTGGCATGTTTACACATGCGAAAGGCCCAATGGACCCTAAGGTAGCAGTGGTGTCATGCATTTATTAAACTGGCCAGCTGCTTTTCTAAACTGTGGACTGGCTGCAGGGCAGATTTGGAAGGGAGGTGATGGCCATATTGTGGGTGTGATTTGGTAAAATGCACGTCTCTGACTGCTGTACAAGATGATTGATGTGAACCCATGATGCAGACTTCACTGGAAATGTGGATCCATATCAGCGTTTGAGCTAAGCATTACTTTAATTTCAATATTCAAAAAATTAAATTGTGTAGAATTATGGACATTATTTTGGACTGCTGATTAAATATCTCAACCTAATTTTTGAATGGCTTGTGATATGATAGTCTAACTTTCTTAAAGTATGTTTGGTCTAAAAAGTTGGTTTAAAACTGGGACAAGATTTCCTATATGGCTCCATAAGTTAAAAAATGCCAAGCTGATGCAGATCAATGGTCCATAAAGTCCAGCATCCTGACTGACAATGGTTAATCCAGATCTTAGAAATAGTTGAAAGATCATGTCTTATTGCTTATTCCCAAATGTAGTAGCTGATTGCTAAGATTGCCTAAATAGAAAGAGTTTATGGAATTAATCTCTAGAAACTTGTCCAAGCCTCTCTCTTTTTTTTTTTTTTTATAAACATGGCTATGCTATTAGTTTTTACCACATTTTCTGGCAACAAATTCAACATATGCTTTGACTGGAAAAAAATAGTTCCTCAAAATTGGTTTTTTTTTGTTTTTTTTGTGTGTGAATCTGTTATCAACAGCATAACCAATCTAATATGATACAGTCAGAGTTTGCCATACAGACTTGTACAGAGGCATAAAGGCTTAATAGACATAAATAATCATCAACAACATTATATAAACGTTACATAAACTTGCGTGAACAATGACAGCAACAAACTATGCAGGAACTACAACAGTCTATTAATCTGGTCTTGAACTGTGCATACCATGTACATGTAAGCAGGCTAGCAAACGTCTACCCGATACCTGGCTAGAGCAGATATAACCCAGGTCAGGTATCCATTATTACCAGAGAGCATAGCTATTCTATTGATAGTTTTAATTAAATACCTTCCATTTCCCACTTCTAAAGTCGTCAGTACTCCCCTCCTCCTCCCCTCCTTCCAATCAATCTTCCTAACCTTCTTCCCCACCCCCCTGTCTCTACTCAGTGTTATGAGATAGTGTCATGGGATAGTGTGTGCGTGTGGGAGTGCTCATTGTGGGTATCATGTTAGACTTCAGTGAAGTATTCCTTTGTACATGGTTCAGGTGGGCATTGGAAAATCAGCTTGTTTGAACAAGGTGTTAACAAGGTATTAGCCTTTGGGCAACTGTTAGTTCATTTTGATAGGAGGGTCCAGATGTGCCTTTTCTTCTACCAATAGTAGTTTAACATAATCTGCCCAGATTTGGATTGTCTTCTTTCCATGTTTTTCAGGATGTTTCTTAGCCGCCATATATTCCTGGCGGAGTAGCCTCTGAGGTTTTTGTTTATAAATGGGCAAATATTGAGGTCTCGGTGTCGCCCATTGCGCTAATATAGTATCAATAGCAATTAACCGAATTTTGCGAAAAAGTAATAAGTTATGGCTTGCTAGTGTAGGAGCCTTCGCTTCAAGCAGGCCGAAGAGCCAGATCCTTGGGTTCATCGGAAGAGAGATACCCCACATTGAGTGTGCCAGTGTTTGTAAATGTGTCCATAATACCTGCACTTCTGTGCATAACCAAATTCCATGGTAAAAATCCAGATTTGGGTCCATGCATCTCATGCAACAGTGGTCTGGTATTGTCCCCATATAAAAAGCCGTTTTTTGGGAGTAATATGCTTGATAGTAAAATTTATAAAGTTTGTCTCTGAGGGATACGTTTTCAGTAACTTTCAGAATTATCTGCATACAGGTTTGAAATTCCTCCGGCAAGAGTGCCCCAGGCAACCATCTATTCCATTTTGCAATTATCCTGGAAAAATCAGGCTTATGGGTCAAGGTTATTAGGGCGGCATAGAAATGCGAACACTTAGAACGCTTCCCGTCTGGCCCCTTTAGCAGCTGATACAGGGGCTTCGAGTGTTTGAAAAGAGGATTCACTAGCAAGGTATCCAACTTGAAGTGTCTTAATTGCAAGTAACAAAAGTGCTTGTACGGTAAAGAGTGGTTCTCCTGTATTTCCTGAAAGCTAAAAATATGATTAGATTGAGCAATGGTATCAATTAGTTGACTAATATTAATCAAGCCTTGAGTGGCCCATCTATGAAAGGGCCCAACATCCATCCCCGGCAAAAACAAAGGGCATCCCTGAATAGGAAGGCAAGTTGAGGCCTGGTGTCACTAGGAGCAATTTACAGATTGCTTTCCATGCCATTCGGAATGGACGGATTATTACGCTGGAAGTGATCTGAGATGGTAATAGTGTGGGAGAAACTTGCAACACGGTACTAGGGCTGTACGGAGCTAACCAATTTCCCAGCCTTCTTTCCACTCCAGATATCGGTTGAGTTCTTTGTAGATATCTATAATATCTTGCCTTTTTAGCCAGGTAGGTAGCATAGCAAACAGGTAGAGCCACTTCGATATTTCCATCATTTTCAGTAGTAGGATCTTTCCTGACAGGAAAAGTGGCAAGGTCCTCAAAACTTTGTTTTGTTATTAGCTTCTGTTTTAAGGGGATGATATTGGAGGAATAAAGTTTCTTGGGGTCTGCAGGGATATTGATCCCCAGGTATTTTAATGAGTTCATGACCCATTTCAAAGGAAATTTTCCTGGCCAGGTAGATTTGAGAGTTCCTAGAATATCCAACGCTTCCGATTTATGTGTTGATTTTCAAACCAGCAAATCTGCCAAAAGCACATTGAATGCTAAGGACATGGGATAATGCGGAAGCAGGGTTGCTCAAGTATAGGAGCATATCAGCAAACGCCGCAACTGTGAAGTGTCCTCCTGAGAACTGCATCCCTTGTATGTCTAATGATAAAGCCAATTTCCTCAAGAGGGGGCCTAAGGCTATGATATATAAAATTGGAGAAAGTGGACAACCTTATCGAACTCCTCTTTGAATCTGGATTTCATCTGAAAGGTTATCATTAGCAGAGATATGAGATACAGGTTTATGGTATAGAATAGCAATTGCGGCTATGAACTGATTCGGGATGCCAAAACGTCCCAGGACACATGATCGAAGGCTTTTTCCGAATCTAAACCTACTGCCAACGCTGGCATTTAAGTACGATGGGATATCTCAATGGCTGTGAGCAAGCGAATGACATGTGCACCTGCATTTCAGCCCCCAACAAACCCGGCCTGATAAGGGTATATGATCGATGGAAGTATCTTGCCCAATCGAATTGCAAGGATCCGTGCCTCAAAATTGTTTTAAATTTGCTACCAGTTTCATGGAGTTTTCCTTAGTACTGTTGGGTAAATGTTTCTGATTTATCTGTTCTACAGATTTCATAATCCTATATTTCCATTGTCTCTTCTCTAAGCAGAAGAGCCCTAACCTGTTTAGACTTTATTCATAAGAGAGTATTCCATTCTCTTTGTTTTGGTGCCCTTCTCTCTCAACGTTTTCTGGTTTGGCTATGTTTTTTTTAGATGGGGTGATCAGAAGTGCACACAATACTCAAGGAGCAATTGCACCATTGATTGATAAAGATGTATTATGATATTCTCCATTTTTGTTTTTCCATTCCTTTCCTTGCTTTTTTGATGCTGCCAAGCTGAGTGTAGGATTTCAATGTATTGTCCACAATGGCTTCAAGATGCTTTTTCTGGCTGGTGACTCCTAATACAGATATACAATGCTGGGTTCCATGTTTAGGCTTGTTTCCTTATGTGCATCATAAGAACATAAGACATGCCATACTGGGTCAGACCAAGGGTCCTTCAAGCCTAGCATCCTGTTTCCAAAAGTGGCCAATTCAAGTCATAAGTACCCGGCAAGTACCCAAGTATTAAATAGATCCCAAGCTACTATTCCTTATTGATAGCAGTTCATGGACTTCTCTAGAAATTTATCTAAACCTTTTTTTTTTTTTTTTTAAACCCAGTTACCCGACCTCCCATAACCACATCCTCTGTCAATGTATTCCAGGGCTTAATTATGTGTTGAGCAAAAACATTTTCTTTGATTTTGTTTAAATGAGCTACATGCTAACTTCATGGAGTGCCCTCTAGTCTTTTATTGTCTGACAGAGTAAATAACTGATTTCCATTAACGCTCGCAGTCGTCACTCAATGCTTGCTTTGTCCGTCGAGATACCCCTATACCTCCTAATCTTCTTGTGTTAGCCTTTTTCCCTGTCTCGTATTAATCACTCTGAGACCGATGTTGGTTGAATAAGGCCGCAGCTTTATTTTGTACATTATATCATCAAAACCCTTCCTGGGTACCCGGGCCAGTCCTCCGTGTCACTCGCCGCCCGCCGTGGAAACCGAGCAAGGCAGCATTAATCCTTTTGGCCCCCCGCCTTGTCCTCCAGCAAGGGGGCCATGCCCATCAGAACTTTCGACTCAGTCACCTTTTTGCGCTTCCCCAGCGCTACGCGGCTATACAGGCGTCTTTCGCTACCTCCGGCGCCACTTGCCATAGGCCCCAACCGGCCCGGGTTACTGCCCTCCCGCCGAGCTGCGACAATGTCCCCATACATTGCAACATGGTTAAATCAGAAACTAACATAACTTTTCTACCTATTCAGTTCTTATACCTATTATAAGTTGTAACTCCACATATAGTTATTTTAACAATTATGATGCACCTGTTCTCGTCTTCGTCCTGTAGGGTGGGTGGGTGGGTTTTCATCGGGAGGGATCCAAAAGGATCGCCCCCCTCCCCCCCGGGCGCCGCAGCCCTTTAAAGGGTCAGCGACGTAATCAATACTTCCCGTCACTTCCTTTGCACGTCATAGCCCTGGGCGGGGCTCTGACGCTGCTGTTCTTTTCCTAGTAGAAGGGTGGAGGGGGCGTGCGCTCCCACCGAGGGAGTGCGCTCCCGCGCCCCCTCCCCCTCCTTCTCTCTGTCCAAAACCTGGGGACTGCGCTTCGGTTAAGGGTGGGCTCATTCTAGGTGAGTCCCACCTATTAACCTGTTGAAGCCCTTTCAAGATTTTGTAGACATCTATCATATATCCCCCCTCAGCCATCTCTTTTCCAAGCTGAATAGCCTTAATCTTTTCAGCCTTTCCTCATAGGGGAGCTGTTTCATGCCCTTTATTATTTTGGTTGCCCTTCTCTGTACTTTCTCCAGTGTAGCTATATCTTTTTTGAGAATCGGTGACCAGAATTGCACCCAGTATAAAAGCTGCAGTCTCATTATGAAGTAATACAGAGGCATTAGGACATCCACAGTTGTATTCGCCATTCCCTTCCTAATGTTTCCTAACATTGTTTGTTTGTTTGCTTTTTTGATCACCACTGAGCTGACAATTTCAATGTATTATGCACTGTAATGCCTAAATCTTTCCTGGGTGGTAGCTTCAAATATGGACCTTAACATTGTGTAACTACAGCAAGGGTTATTTTTCCCTATATGCATCATCTTCCACTTGTCCACATTTAAATTTCATCTGCCATTTAGAAGCCTAATCTTCCAATCTCACAAGTTTCTCCTGCAATTTATCACAATCTGCTTGAGATTTAATTACTCTGCATAATTTTGTGTCATCTGCAAATTTGATCACCTCACTTGTTGTACCCCTTTCCAGATCATTTATAAATATATTAAAAAGCATCGGTCCAAGTACAAATTCCTGAGGCACTCCACTGTTTACCTTTTTCCACTATGAAAACAGACCATTTAATCCTACTCGGTTTCCTGTCTTTTAACCAATTTGCAATCCATAAAAGGACATCACCTCCTATCCCATGACTTTCTAGTTTTCTTAGAAGCTTTTCATGAGGGACTTTGTCGAATACCTTCTGAAAATCCAAATACACCACATCTACTGGCTCATCTTTTTCTACATATTTATTCACCCTTTCAAAAAAATGTATGAGATTTGTGAAGCAAGACTTCCTTTGGGAAAAGTAGGCTGGCTATGTCCCATTAAACCATGTCTATTTAAATGTTCTGTGATTTTATTCTTTATAACAGTTTCCATGGTTTTTCCTGGCACTGAAGTCACTTACTAGTCTATAGTTTCCAGATCATCCCTGGAGGGTTACATTGGCTAACTTCCAGTCTTCAGATACAACAGATGATTTTAATGATAGGTTACAAAAATAATTGTCTGAAATTTCATTTTTGAGTTCTTTCAGAACCCTAGGGTGTATTCCATCCGGTCCAGGTGATTTATTACTCTTCAGTTTGTCAATCTTTAGTAAACACTGAAGCAAAGAAGTCTCTTAGTCTTTTCAATGATAGCCTTAGCTTTATCTTTCCTAAGTGCTCCTTACTCTTTATCATGTAATGATCCAACCGACTCCTTCGCATCACTTTACACTTTGCCATATTAAAATTTCATCTGTTATTTGGATGTCTAGTTCCTCAGGCTGGCAACGTCTTTCTGCAGTTCCTCACAGTCTGCTTGTTGGGAGTTATAAAATAGGGACAAACTCCCCTGGTGGTTGCAAATGAAGAGTGATTGTATCATAACCCTTTACAGGCATTTTCTGATTGAGTTGGGATCTGCAAGCAGCAGGTGGAAACTGTTGTGCCCCAAAAAAAAAAATCCTTCCCCTCCCCCCCCCCCCCCCCCCCCCCCACCACCCAACTAAGCAAAAATCTTTTATGGGTCTTTAGGAGCTACAGACTGCTGAAAGAATAACTGAAGGGTTCAGTACAATGATGTACTTCACCAGCTGCTAAGTGTGGGCCCTTTTATTTATTTATTTTTTTAAACCTTCCAAAAACGTCCTTGGGGTTAAGACTAGGCATACTAATTCTGGGGGAAGCACTTTTGAAATACATGTCAAGTTTCACTTTTCCTGTTTGCTAAAGTCCATTCATGCTTTGTATGCTGCTTAGTTTGTTTGGATAGAATACATTTATGGACTTTTTGGATTTTTTTTTCTGGTATTAATTAGAAACAATAGGCAATAGAAAAATTATGCCAATATACTAAAACTTCCCAAGGGAAGTCTTGCCTAACAAATCTGCTTCATTTTTTTGAAGGGGGTTAATAAACATGAGGTTAAAGGTGAACCGGTAGATGTAGTGAATTTGGATTTTCAGAAAGCGTTTGACAAAGTCCGTCATGAGAGGCTTCTAAAGAAAACTAGAAAGTCATGGGATAAGAGGCGATCGATGTCCTTTTGTGGATTACAAACTAGTTAAACGTCCGACGAGACTAGCTCAAAAAGGCACGCTAAGAGCCCATCCTCTCAAGACATCACTTAGCAGAAGAGCCCTCTCCACCGCCGGTCCTAAACTTTGGAACTCTCTCCCACCAGACCTTAGAATTGAACATTCGACTCCCACCTTTAAAAAAAGACTAAAGACCTGGTTGTTCAAACAAGCATTCTCTTAATCTTAAACTCAATATCTAAGCTTTGAACTCCATGACAGTCCACTACTTTGTATATATTTACTCTCCTTGCCCTTTGTAAGTTATTATTATTTATTTTTCCAAGCTCTAATTACCTTGTTCACTGTAAGACAATATTCTATATACTGTCAATCTATTGTTGTAATGTAAACCGAAGTGATTAGTAACTTTGTTACCAGAACTTCGGTATATAAAACTGTTAAATAAATAAAAGACAGGTAACGGAGAGTAGGATTAAATGGTCAATTTTCTCAGTGGAAAAGGGTAAACAGTGGAGTGCCTCAGGGATCTGTACTTAGACCGATGATTTTCTATATATATATATGTGTGTATGTGTATATGTATGTATGTGTGTATATATATATATATATATATATATATATGTGTATATATATATATATATGTATATATATATAAATAAATAATCTGGAAAGGAATATGAGTGAGGTTATCAAATTTGCAGATGACATAAAATTGTTCAGAGTAGTTAAATCACAAGCGGATTGTGATACGTTACAGGAGGACCTTGCAAGACTGGAAGATTGGGCATCCAAATGGCAGATGAAATTTAATGTGGACAAGTGCAAGGTGTTGCATATAGGGAAAAATAACCCTTGCTGTAGTTACATGATGTTAGGTTCCATATTAGGAGCTACCACCCAGGAAAAAGATCTAGGCATCATAGTGGATAATACTTTAAAATCGTCGGCTCAGTGTACTACAGCAGTCAAAACAGCAAACAGAATGTAAGGAATTATTAGGAAGGGTTAATAAAACGGAAAATATCACAATGCCTCT
This sequence comes from Rhinatrema bivittatum, assembly GCF_901001135.1. Taxonomy (NCBI): domain Eukaryota; kingdom Metazoa; phylum Chordata; class Amphibia; order Gymnophiona; family Rhinatrematidae; genus Rhinatrema; species Rhinatrema bivittatum. The sequence goes on along the minus strand of NC_042622.1, from coordinate 159,581,248 downwards.
ATCGCTCCATGGTGAGACCTCACCTGGAATACTGTGTACAGTTATGGTCACCGCATCTCAAAAAAGATATAGGTACAAAGAAGGGCAACCAAAATGATACAGGGGATGGAACAGCTCCCCTATGAGGAAAGGATGAAGAGGGTTAGGACTGTTTAGCTTGGAGAAGAGACGGCTGAGGGGGGATATGATAGAGGTCTTTAAGATCATGAGAGGTCTTGAACGAGTAGATGTGAATTGGTTATTTACACTTTCAGATAATAGAAGGACTAGGGGGCATTCCATGAAGTTAGCATGTGGCACATTTAAGACTAATCGTAGAAAATTCTTTTTCACCCAATGCACAATAAAGCTCTGGAATTTGTTGCCAGAGGATGTGGTTAGTGCAGTTAGTGTAGCTGGGTTCAAAAAGGTTTTGGATGGATTCTTGGAGGAGAAGTCCATTAACGGCTGACTAGATCTGCCAATAAACTACACCTTGAAATACCCTCACTTCCTCTGGCAAAACTCACCAAAACCAGGAACAGAGCGTTTTCCATAGCAGGCCCAAATTTATGGAACGACATACCTCAACACTTAAGCTCAATTTGCGACATCAAATCCTTCAAAAAAGAGCTAAAAACTTGGTTATTCACCCAGACTTTCAGAGACGGCGTGGGCTAAGTAATACACTCTCATCATGAACCACTACACTGCGACAATCCCTCTCTCTTTGACACACCATACCCGCCCCCCTCCACACCTCTCTCCTCCTACCCCCCCCATGACCCTTTTTCCCTTCGCCCCCCTTCCTTTCCACCCCGAGACCTGTCCTGCCTCTCCCTACTTGCTACGATCCACTCTTCAGACCACTATCGCTGTTCAATTAAGACTCCTGTTGAACAATTACGTTGTTGATTGTGGTTTACTTGCTCTTCTATGAAATGAGCTAACAGTTCTATTAATGTTTATCGTGTTCATATATAATCCCGGTTAGAATGTTACTTAAGGTCTTAGTTAAATGTATGTATTATGTTGTTATCATGTAAACCGGAGTGAAGGCAGTTTGCTATACTTCGGTATATAAAAAAAAAAATCCAAATAAATAAATAAATAAATAATCAAGTTTACTTAGGGAATATTAATTACATCAGTAGCATGGGATCTTCTTAGTGTTTGGGTAATTGCCAGGTTCTTGTGGCCTGGTTTGACCTCTTTTGGAAACAGGATGCTGGGCTTGATGGACCCTTGGTCTGGCGTAGCATGGCAATTTCTTATGTTCTTATGTAACTTAAACAAAATAAAATACTACTGGGACCCTATCTTCTTCTATGGGTAGAAATAATAGGGGGAAAAGTCAAGCAAGTAATCCAGATGAGTGGAAGTAAGAGAGAAACCATGCAGCGACCTCATTTTTACAAATGGCAGATGTCAGACACTTAAATTCTTGTATAATGGGCACTATATCTATTGTCCTCTCTGTCAAAACTGTGAAGGCCATCTATGAAGCTTAGACACTGGTGGTGGTCAGGGGGTGGAGATTGCCAGGAAATTCATCTAGTTGAACTCTGTGAAAGATAAATGGATTCCACTTATACCTTTTGTGAAGAAACTTAGAAAATAGTCCCAGTAGTGAATATATCTCTACATAACAGAATAAAATCTCTTTCCTTACCAGATTGAGTGTGTGAAAGTTTTGGAAAGATTTTAATTTACTGTCCGATAAACAAAACGTTCTTGTTCAGAAAACATTTTTAAGCTTGCAATCCTTATCAGGTTCTAAAGCAGCGGTTCTCAACAGATGTGTCGCAACACACCAATGTCGCCAAGCACCGGCAGGTGTGTCGCGACACACCAGTGTCCCACTGCCTCGCTTGTGCTTCCTTTCTCCCCAGGGGTGGGGCTGAAGAGTGGAGAGATGCTGTGTGCTGCTGCCGGAGGCCAGGCCGGCGGGGCCGAAGAATGGAGAGACACGGGCCGCCACTGGCGGCTGAAGAGTGGAGAGACCTGTGCACCACTGCCGGAGGCCAGGCCAGCAGCGGCTGATAAGCGAAGGCCAGGCTTATTGGGCCAAACAATGAGAAGAGGCTCCATGTGAGCTTGTGTGTGTGTGTGTGTACAATAGGTGCATGAGTGGCAGCTTTGTGTGTGTGTGTGGTAGAATGGATGCCTGGGTGCTTGTGTGGCAGCTTTGTGGGTTGTGGTAGAATGGGAGCAAGAGCATTTATGTGTGATTCAGAGCTTGTATGTAAGTAACAGAGTATGTGTGTGATTGAGAGAAGAGACTGGTCAGAGGTGATGTGTTTCTGTGAGAGAGAAACAGACTGGTCAGGAAGATGACTGGTGGGTGTGTGTGTGTGAGAGAGGGAGACCGACTGGTCAGGGAGGTGACTGGTGACTGTGTGAGAGACAGAGACTGGTCAGGGAGCTGACTGGTGTGTGTACGACAGAGATTGGTTGTGGGCCCTAAGGAAGAGGACTGTGAGGACAGAGCTTCAGCAGCCACTGCTGCTTCTGGTGACTTCAATTGGGCTGTAAGGCATAGGAGAGGGAGAGTTGCTGGAGAGGGTAAATAAAGGCTTTTTAAGTTTATTTTTCTTGATTGACTGCCATTTTAATTATTGGGTATTATGTGATTTCTGCTGTTTTGAAATATTTTATTGATATTTGGACAATTTTTAATAATTTGTATGAGTTTTTTTAATTGTTGGATGTTATTCTGTTCATCAGTTGTTTTGTAACATTTATTAGTTATAGTTTTACAATTATTTCTAAGTGGGTATCTATCTATAGCAGCTTGGCTTGCTCTGTTTTCCTAATAGGAGGTGTATTAGTGTTTAGGGCCTGGTTTAATATTTGTAGTGGTAAATTACTGCCTTTTCATAAGGAGGGGTATTGTACCTGCCAGTAAAGAGTTTGTTTTGCTTTTACTGAGATGTCATCAGAACCAGAATATCTTTTTTTTTGTGTGGTGAGTTGTACGGCTAATACCCTAGTTCTGCTCTGCACCCATTTTTGGGGGTTGAGGGGGGTTCCTGAGGATGCAGAATGTATATTTACCATTAGCCCCGTGACGGTCACATGTTCAGATTGTCACGTATGTGAGAACCATCTATCAGGTGTGTCCTGGTCGAAAAAAGGTTGAGAACCACTGCTCTAGAGAACAGGGAGATTAACAAGGTAGCTTTAATGTAAAGTTTCTTCTTGTGATGTCTCAAAAAAAAAAAAAGCCAAGATGTGAAGTTCCCCTTTTTAAGGCCCAGTTTTTCTTCTAGAACTGGGTAAGTTATAGATTCAGATGGTATCCTTAAAGCACTTGCAGCATGTGTTACTTAATCAGAAAAGCCTTGAATTGGGGAAACTGACAAAACTCAAGCTTCTTTTTCTGATAGTATTTTCAAATAGCTCTAGCTTGTCATGGAGGGCCAAATTGTTCCTTTCACCAGCAACTTGTAAATTAGAAACTTAGTTTCCTCATGCATTTGTGTTTCTGCGCTTTCATATATGCAGATGTTTTTAGTTGGTGCCTCTGGAAGTTTTTCTGCTCCTGCCAATTACCCCCCCCCGCCCCTTACCCCAATCATCCCTTGTTCTCGCCTTAGCCTACTTGGAGGGCGGAGGAGAGCTGTGCTCCAAACTTGAAAGAGTGGGTCAGGAGGATCAAACTGGGTCCTGGGTTTTAAAATAGGAGGCATGGGATTTGGGGGGGGGGGGGGGAGGGATGGTGCTTGTCTAGCATGCTGATCTTGTGAAAGATAGTCTCCTTATAGCCTTAGCAAGTAAATAGCTCAGATAGACACCAGATCACATAAATAGCAGTGCTAGACAAGATGTGGTCAGGAACAGTAAAAATATCTCAAATGAATTTAATATTCTTAGTACTTAGTAACATAAATGCTGGCAGATAAAGGCCAAAATGGTCCATCCAGTATGCCCCACAAGGTGTTAAGAGTCGCTCAGACAGGTAACCCTAGGGGTAAGGAGGCCCCATCCACTTGGCCCCATCTATAATATTAAAAATGATTGCCCATACATTATAATTCTATGTTTGTAACCCCACCCTATTGTGTGTGTCCTATGTGTATAGGGCCATAAATTTATTTGTAAGTTTTTTTTGTTGTTTTTTTTTTGGGGGGGGGGGGGGGGGGCAGGAACCCCACTAGGTCAGTTTTGGTTTTATTTAGATTTATATTCCGCTTTTCGCACTTTGTTTCAGCGCTTCAAAGTGGATTACATTCAGGTACTGTAGGTATTTCCCTATCCCCAGAGGGTTTGCAATCTAAGTTTGTACCTGAGGCAATGGAGAGTAAAGTGACTTGCCCAAGGTCTCAAGTAGCGACAGCAGGACTCGATCCTTGGTGGTCTGGTTTGTAGCCCACTGCTCTAACTTTCCCCAGGGGTGGATCTTTTGGGACCCAGTGCAGGGGTGGTTGGTATCCTTCTAGGTATCCCTGGGAGAGGGGTACTCTAACTGTGTGCTGAGTGCCCAAATAACCATGCGGGAGCCACTGGATTAGTGTCCAAATTTTAAGTCTTTACTGTAAACACTGACTGAATAATGGCAGAAATGTTTCCAGCATCACAGTTTTCCTGGCTTTTTGTACAATGTTTTTGTCCTACATCTGTGCAGGAGTCTTTTAAGTAGGAGAAGGAACCACCACCCTCCTAGATTTGAAAAACTGTGGCCCCAAGTGGGCAGGGCAACGCTTAGATGGTTGGGAAATCCTCTTCCAAGACGGTCAAAAATCCTGTCTCTGCACAGAGTGCAAATCTTCTCTTTCCCCAGGGGTGAGAAGACTCTGGATGGGTGTCATCCAGATTTATTTATTTAGTTTTAACTTTTCTATACCAACGTTCCTGTAAAAGATACAAATCACATCGGTTTACAATGTAACTGCAAACTTCGCTCATAGGCGATACAGAGAACAAGGGAGACAATTAACAATGGAACGGGTCATAACAAAGCATAACAAGGCGTAACAACCTAACAAGCCATCTAAAAACAGATGAGATGATAAATGAGTAAACAAAGGAGACAATGTACTAAACTGTGGAGTCTTGCTAAGGTGTCCAGTAGAATGAGTCTGGCAGGGGGGGGCGGGGGGGAGGGAGGTTCTTACTCACAGTTAGTAGACCTCTTTTTCCTTTTGATTCAATGGGGATGGATCCCTGACAGGAGGGATCCTGGATGGAACTCCAGCTTACAGGTCTGAGGATGGGGTAGGAAGAGGGGCAGAAAACAGATCTTCCTCCCAGATATTCAAAATAACTTCTTCTGGTTCCTCAAAAAAAGAAATAACACCAGTGTTTCCCCTTGCTTGAGGGCAGGTCTTCCCTATTCCTGGGTGTCCTGAACACTGGGTTCCCATTCCCTGAATCCAAGAAAGGCCAAAGTATCCAGCAAGGCCCCTACCACTTAAAAGTTCAAAATCCAAAATATTCTCAGGGCGATCACTCTGCACCTTGGCAGAAGAGTGTAGCAGTGGAACCCTCAACCTGTTCTGAAGGATCCCAGGCAGAATGGAGCCTAGGCCCACAGGCTGAAAATACAACCGAGTCAAAATCTGCAAACTTAGACTGTCCCCAGAGCCCTTGGCAGAGCTGTGCTATAAAACCTCTGAATGGGACATCCATTCTAGCACCCTCAAGGGGAGGGGCTGCACAAATGGACCCTCCCCTAATTATTCCTGTCACTAACTGCATTAATTCTATTTCCCAGGGCTTACTGGTAATCAAAGAATGGCTCTTGGTTACATATTTTATATTTCAAGATATAGCTAAATGAAACATACATATTGACATGCTGAAAACCCTCTAAAGGGGTGTGTGTGTGTGTCTGTCTTTTTCGCTAAAATGTATGATACATTCTCCCTTGATGTGTTCATATAATTGTCTACCTATAATTGTCATGATGTAAACCGTTGTGATCTTAACTTGGAAATGGTATATAAAACGGCTGTGTGTATATGTATAATTGGGTAGATTTTAATTTGGCCCGCAGGTAAATCTCGGGGTTTACAGGCGTGGTGCGGCCTGTCGCGCGCTGGGCCAATTTTCAAACGGGCCAGGCCATGTGCGTAAACCCCAGTATGCAGTTAAGTGCTGGGGCCTGTAAAGGGGGGTGGTCCGGGAGAGAGGCTGGAGGTGGCTGGCACAGCGGCTCTTTGCCGCTGTGCCAGGGAAACGCGCTCTGGCAGTCGGTTGGCGGGCACAAGCTCCTTCTACTCCAGAGGAGCAGCAACTTTAAAAAAAAAAAAAAAAAAAAAGGCAGGTAGGTTACCTTTAGGGGGTGGGGAGGGGAAGGGAGGTTAGGTAGGGGGGGGGGTAGGGAAGTTCCTTCCCAGTCTGGTCCTTAATTGGAGCGGATTGGGAGGGAACTAGGGAAGGGCCGATATGTCACCATGTGAAATTTGCAGGATTCTACCCCCCCTTGCGTGCACTGCCTGCACATATGCGTGCGGATTACAAAATCCAGCGCGCATGTGTGCGCGGCCCAAGGATTTTATAACATGCGTGAGCATGGACACACGTACACTTCTTTAAAAATCTACCCCATAGTGTGTACCCACAGTGGCTTGCAAAAGTATTCAACCCCCTGAAAAGTCAGATTTGTATGGATTAAAAATGACACTTGTTATTGCAAGCTATTAGGCTCTTAAAGTAAATTCAGTCACAATTAATTAATTTTGCAGCATTTTTTGTAAAATTAAATTAAAAACTGAAAAATACTGCTCGCATAATTATTCAACCCCTGTACTGTGGAAGCTCCAAGTTTACACACATGAGATGTTGCCCTTACAATTGGCTTCTACTTATGAATCATTGAAGTTCAGCTTTTCTGGATAAAAAACCCACCTAATTCTATTATTATTGGTCAGACTGTGAATCTGAAGGAAAGCTGTGAAAATGAAGAGTTTTCTAAGGAAACTAAAGGTAGAGTTATAAACATGCACAAGATACGAAAAGGCTACAAAATTATATAAAATGTTTGGCTATCCCAGTAAGCACTGCTGGATCAGTTGTGAGAAAACGGAAGCTGCATCATAGCACTCAGACACTGCATAAACAAGGCCATCCCTCAAAACTCTGCATCAGAGCAAGAAGGAGACTTGTGAGGGAAGCCACAGAGAGGCCAACAATCACTTTGAAGCTACAGAGTTCAGTGACAGACTGGAGTGGAGGGTGCACCAATCAACCATATGGAGAGCTCTTCACACAACTGCCCTGAAAAGGGAAGATGGCTATAAAGAAGTCATTACTGAAGAAAAACACATTAGAGCATGTCTGGAGTTTGCCAGAAAGCATCAGAGTGACCCAGCTAAAATGTGGGAGAAGGTTTTGTGGTCTGATGAGGCAAAAGTGGAGCTTTTTGGCCAAAATTCAAAACACTGTGTGGTGCAAACTTAACACTACCCATTCCTCAGCAAATACCATCCCAACAGTAAAGTATGGGGATGGCAGCATAATGTTGTGAGAATGTTTTCCTTAGCAGGGATTGGGCATTTTGTTAAAATTTGAAGGACGGATAGATGGTGCAACTTACCTTTCAGTAATACCACGATCCCAAGCACAAGGCCAAAGCAACACAGGAGTAGTTTAATAACAAAAAGGTGAAAGTTTTACAATGGCCAAGTTAAAGTCCAGATCTCAATCCACTTGAAAATCTGTGGCACTGTTTCAAAATTGCAGTCCATAAGCGTCGTCCAACCAACTGGTGGAAAACTGCCAGAAAGAATGGGCAAAAGTCACTCCCAAACAGTGTGCAAAGCTGGTGGAAACTTAGCATAACAGACTTAAAGCTGTTATTGCAGCAAAAGGTAGTTCTAGCAAGTACAAGTCTAAAGAGATTGAACACTTATGCAAGCAGCGTTTTTCAGTTTTTAATTGTAATTTACAAAAAAATGCAGAGAACTAGTGAATTATGACTTTGAAAATTTAAGAGCATACTGGTTTGCAATACAGATTGTTCCAGACAGTGGGGTAGATTTTCAAAGGGTTGTGCGCGTAAGATATGCGCGCAACCCCCGAAAACCTACCCGTGCCCCTGCTGAGCACGGCGTAGGCTCGGCGGCGCGCGCAAGCCCCGGGTCATGTGTATGTCCCGAGCCTTCGAAAAATGGACAGTCCGGGGGAGTAGCTGCAGTCCGGGGGCGTGGCCGAGTGCCCCGACATAGCGGCCTGTGTCGGGGCCTGGACAGCCAGCGAGCGCAAGTTACGCCTGCCTCAGCTCGGCGCGCGCAAGTTACGCCTGCCTGCGGCTCGGCGCGCGCAGGTTGCACAATTGTGCACCCCCCTGCATGCGCCAACCCTGGATTTTATAACATGCGCGCGTAGATTTGTTCACGCCGGGTTGCGCAAACAAATCTACGCCCGCGCATAACTTTAAAAATCTACCCCAGTATGTTTGTGTCATTTGTAATCCACACAAATGTACTGAAAATAAGGCCCTAGGACAGGGAAACTTGAGAAAAAAAACCCTCCCAACTGTATAATCCTAGGATGCGTAAGAAGAAATTTCTTGTTTTTTCTGAGTCTGTTTTGTGACATCAGGAAATACTTTAACTTTTAAACATTAAAACTTTTAAACATTAAAAGGTTTCAAAGCAATTGCAGAAAAGCCTTAATAGCCAGACTGTCGGGTTCCAAGGCCAAAGATACAATAAACCTGACTGGAATAGCTATTTCACTATCCAAAGTCTCTTATAAAGCTGAAATATCCAGATTAGGTCTATGGCTTGAATACCCCCATATAATTCTTTAGTCTTCCTTTTTAAGTGGGGGAAAATGAATTTTAGAAATAGGGATAGCATTTTCTGGAACATGCATTATTGCCATTAAATATCTCCTAAACATCTCTCTCAGAGAGATATAGATGGCACTTTAGGAAAACTAATGATCCTAAGATATTTATTCCTAGCTGCATTCTTAAGATTTTCCATTTTGGAAGCCAAATATGCATGGTCATTGCATATCAAAAAAGGTATAGTTGCACTGGAGAAGGTACAGAGAAGGGTGACCAAAATGATAGGGGAGCTGTTCCATCCCATTTTGACAGAGGCTAAAGACATTAGGGCTGTTCAGTTTGGAGAAGAGTTGGCTGAGGGAGAATATTATAGAGGTATAGAATGGGTAGATTTGAATCTGTTATTTTACTCTTTTGGATAATAGGACTAGGGGGCACTCCATGAGGTTAGCAAGTAGCACATTTAAAACTAATCCTGAGAATCATTTTTCACTCAACACATAATTAAGCTCTGGAATTTTTTGCCAGAGGATGTGGTTAGTGCAGTTAGTGTAGCTGGGTTTAAAAAAGGTTTGGATAAGTTCTTGGAGAAGTCCGTTAACTACTATTAATCAAGTTGACTTAAGGAATAGCCACTGCTATTATTGGCATCAGTAGCATGGAATCTGCGTAGTGTTTGGGTACTTGCCAGGTACTTGTAGCCTGGATTGGCCACTGTTGGAAACAGGATACTAGGCTTGATGGACCCTTGGTCTGACCCAGTATGGCAATTTCTTATATTCTTATCAGGCCAATGGAGAGGTACATCAGAGGGACCACAGGGTCTTAGGCTTCCTCTTCCTGTTGTGAAAAACAGCAAAAGAAGAAAAATGTCTGAGTTATCAATACTGTCTGCTGTTGATCTGCCATCTTTGATCCCCCTCAGTAATTCCAACTCAAAACAATTTTAAAAATTTGTGGCAAGATGTTGACGGCAAAACTTCAGGCAAACTACTGCAAAAGATTGGATTTGCAATTGAAAATGTTCTTGTACCCTATATCCTTGCTAATTTAATGGAAGGAACAACTAACGTGCATGATTGTGAAGATTGCAATGTATATGGAGGATTATAAATTTTTGCTAAAGCATTTGTCCATGGGAAATCAGACTTGTTGAGTAATTTGTGAATGATAGACGTAATCTTATATTTTACTCTAGCCTCAACACGGAGACAATGTTATTCTTGTAAAACTGGAGTAATATGCTCTGTAGTGCCAGTGCTAGACCCAGTCAATACAAGAATGGCCGAGTTTGTTGCAATCTATAAAATTAATAGTATAGACATTGGAGCTTCCATATAAAGGGAATTACAGTAGTCCATCCCTGTCAAAATTAATGTTTGCAATTCTTTCTGGAAGTCCGAAAGCGCCAGTAAATGTTTAAACTTACAAAGCATTCTTAATTTAAAAAAGAGTGGAGTCGAGAGACTCATAAACTCTTAATCTGTGACACCGTTGGAATCTCATAGTCCTCAAATATAAAAGTTGAAGTTTTATCTGGAAGGAGCCTTTCTAAAATTGATTTCATTCTTCATTCTTTGCAACATTGAGTGACAATCTGTTTTATTTATTTATTTAGAATTTTTCTATACCGACATTCTTGAACAAAATATCAAATCATATCGGTTTTGCGACTGCTGTGCTTTTATGGTGGAAAGACCATAGCAACATAAATTGAGAATCTGCTTTCCAGGATGATGATGCTGGAAAGAAAAACTAAATGTTGTCAGCATAACACCTATAGTTTACCCCTAAGCCTGATTTAAAAAAAAAAAAGAAAAAAAAGAGTTAAGGGCCAAGTAAACATTAAAAAGTGTGGATGAAAACACCAAACCCTGTGGACTCCTGATTCGAATATACGCCAGAGTTATTTCACATTCAATACAAATCTGTTGATAGGAGAGAGACATGAAATTAATCATGACAATATCTTACCAGCAAGTCCAAAACTCCCTAGCTGATAAGGATTTCATTGTTCACAGTTTCTAACACCAAAGAAATGTCCAAAAGAAATAGAACACATTTTTGTTCCAAATCAAAACTCCTTCTAAAACAGTCAACAGTTGATATTAATAGCTCAATATTCAGAGACTTCCTAAAACCAAACTAGAAAGCATCTAAAATTTTAAAAAACAATTTTATGGAAGATTTTTCTAACACCCTCTTACTTTTGCTAAAAATGGCAAGGATGAAATCGGATGATAGTTGGCAGTCCAAAGATGGTTTTGTTAATAAGGGATGTACAGAGGCTTGCTTAAGTCTCTCAGGAAGAAAGCCTTTTCTTACTGACAAGTTACCAAGTTTTTGCTAAAGCAGGAGCAATGTCATCTCTTTCTCTCTTTTTATCAATTTCTCTCTCCCCTAGCACTTCACTACCTTTCTCCTTCCCGCAACTTCTGCGCTTACTGTCACCTGACCCCCATCCTCTCCTTTTTCCTTCACTGCTCCACCTCCCCCCTCCCTGTTATTTGTAATTTCCTCTTCCTCCTTTACAATGTTGATTGTGAACCGGCATGATATGTCCTATGAATGTCGGTATATTTTAAAAGCATTTAAATAAATAAATAAATAAATAAATCTCTTACATCTTATATTTTAAATCCTTGTCCTGCTGTAGCTTTGAAGATTGTATCATTCATTCCAGCAATAATCTATGCAATCTCAGAAATAGACTGGTTGAAATGCCTCCAATTTAGCCTCAGTATATCAGTTTGGTGACTAATGGAAGTTCCTGAGAACTTTGCAACGTTTTTCTAATTTTATTCTCTAAATAAAGGGGACATTTTTTCACTATTAGATGGAACCAATAAGGCCTGCAGATCTGCTACCTTAATGGGATTAATCTGGTAAATCACTCAATCTGAAATAATTCATGAGTATATGAACTCGGCACAAATCAAATACATGTACCCCCCCCCCCCCAAAAAAAAATGTATGGGGCATGCGAAATTGCACTGTGGTGACGACATACTCCACACTCCCACAGGCTTAAAAACCCCTGATAAGACCATGTTTTGGCAGGAGCCACCTTTTTAAAGGATAAGTATGTATGGCAGTGAAAGAGGCAATCAAAACATTGCTGGACCTTTTGGGTCTTCATCTGCTGTCATGTGCTGTGTTCTATGTAAAACTATATACCTCATAAATAACACAATGGTCAGTAGTAGAAAACTGAAACCAAAGTATATAAAAATCATGCTCTCTGTATAGGAATTGTGGAGAATTGCAGAAGGACCTTGCAAGATTGGTGGACTGGGCATCTAAATGGCCGATCAAATTTAATGTGGACAAGTGCAATGTGATGCCACTGGGGAAAATCCATTCTAACTATATACACACATGTTGGATTCCATATTAGGAGTTATAACTTTGGAAAATGATCTTAATGCATTATCACAAGAACAACAAGCTTAGCTCAATGTGTAACAAAATGAATGTTGGGAATTATTTGGAAAGAACTAGAGATTAAAACTGAAGATATGCCTTGATTAAATCTTGTTGTGACCGTTGCTGCTCGACGTCTGCACTCCGCCCTCCTTGGTGACTCCCTCTTGCTCAAGTGGAAGGTTGGCTGCCGCAGCGTCATTCTGCCATCTTTCTCCAGTGTCTCCAGAGCGGCTCGACGCTGCAATCAGCCATGTTCACAAGGGCCTAAGGGCGTGCGCACGGCGTGACCCCGACTGATGTACCAGCAGTGGCGCGAACCTCAGGGGCGTCCCCCTGAGATGACATCATCAGTACCAGATATATAAGGTCTTAGAAATTGCTAACTAATCAAGTTAGCAAAGGTTATGGGAAGGGTTACACTACCTAAGCTGCTCTGCCTCCTTGGACTTACCAGGGGAAGTGGAGAAGGTTTTTCATGTTTGAGCAGAAGCCCCTAGATCCTTTCTCCTGCTTCACACACAAACTGCTTGACTGCCTTCTACACCTATTGAAAGTTAGCTTGAAGACCAAATTCCATTAGTTCATCTACCATACCACTGTGGTGTAAATGGTACGCTAATCTCTGTACAGCCTGTAGTTGTACGTTTTCATGCAGGTTCTGTTTCAGTTAAAGCCTCCTCTAAGGCCTCTCTCTGTGTCTTGTGATCTCAACGTGGTGTAAGCTCAGCTGATGAAAGCTTGCTTTGAACTGCTGTGCTTCTGTGACCTGAAATACCTGACCTGGAAGGTTATATTTTTAGTGGCAGTCACTTCAGCACGCAGAGTCAGCAAGCTCCAAGTCTTACAGTAAAACCCGCGGGAGAGCCGGTGCTGCGAGGCGAGTGCCCACTCTCCTGTGCGCATGATTTAGTATGCAAATGAGGGCCCGCGGTAAAAAGAGGCGCTAGGGACACTAGTGCGTCCCTAGCGCCTCTTTTTTTTTTTTTTACATCTGACGCCGGCATAATTGAGCGTCCGTCTTCGGGCCACGGGCCGATTTTTACATTTTTTTTTAAATTTTGGGGCCTCCAACTTAAAATCGCTATGATATTAAGTCGGAGGGTGTACAGAAAAGCAGTTTTTTTTCTGTTTTTCTGTACACTTCCCCGGCGCCGGCAGAAATTAACGCCAGCCTTTGGGCAGGTGTTAATTTTTGAAAGTAAAATATACGGCTTCGCTGCACATTTTGCTTTCTGGATCGCATGGGAATAACTAATAGGGCCATCGACATGCATTTGCATGTTGCGGGTGCTATTAGTTTTGGGGGGGGGGGGGGGTTGGCAGCGCATTTTCGATGCGCTGTTACCCCTTACTGTATAAGGGTTATGTAAAGCTAGCGTGTCAAACGTGCGGCCAAACACGAGCTAACAGTGTGCTCCACCGGAGCGCACTGTGCTGTATCGGCCCATTAGTGACTTATCCACCTTCCACAACGGGTTTTTTTTTTTCCCCTCCCCATGATAGGGTGCATAAATAAGATCACCCTAAGTTCCTGCCTAAGGTAGTGTCAGACGTCTATCTTAACCCGTCAATCCTTCGTGCCAACATTTTCCTAGGCCCCATTCACACTAAGGTGAACAAGCCCTGCATAATTTGGATTGCAAAGAGCTTCAGTCTATCTGGCACGGACACAAGCCCATAGAAAGTCCACCCAAATTGCTTTCTTTTGATAGGAATAAGTTGGGCATTGCTGTTGCCAGACAGTTTCTAATTTGCTAGCAGACTGCATCTCCTGTTAGCCCCCAAGATATAGTCCCATCTGAATATATGTCAAGGCTCACTAAGTTTGAGCCTTGGCAGCGCCGGTGGCCTACTTGAGAGCAGTTCCCATTGAGATTTGCAGAGCTGCGACGTGGAATTCTCTGCACACATTAACATCAGATTATTGTTTTGGATAGGTACGGCCAATGTGACAGCAGCGTTGGCCAATCTGTCCTTTGGAACTTGTTTGAGGTTTGGAACCCAATTCTGTTTCTGCCTAGGGCCCATTGTTTGTTTGTGTTCAGTTTGCCCCACTCCCCCTCTCGTTACCAACAAAACTAGTTGTGCTCGTTGGCACTTTTTGTGTATTTATTTATTTATTTATTTTAATTTTTATATACCGAAGTTCTTGTAGGGACTACAAATCACTCCGGTTTACATAAAACGAAGAACTGCTCAACAGAGAGCTGAGCTTTACATGGAACAGTAGAACATATGGAACAGTATAACTGGTTGACAATTTAACATAGAGCTAAATAAAGAAATAATAGTTTAACTGGTAATAAATAATAATAAGTAAAGAAATATAATATATTATATAAGCAGTATAACTATTTAACGTAGCAATAAATATTTTGTTGGTTCCCTTTAATATTGATAGGGGGCAGCCTGTAGCTAGAGAATCACCCATGTGTGAGGACTGCCATCCTGCTTGTCCTGGGAGAAAGCAGAGTTGCTTACCTGTAACAGGTGTTCTCAGAGGACGGCGGGATGTCACTCCTCACAAAACCTGCACATCACCTCATGGAATTGGGTTTCTGCTATGTGGATGTCTTCTACTTACTTAATTTTATCCTTGAATTCTATATTATAAGACTCTATGCCATCCCGATGTCCGGGATGGCATAGAGTCCAACAGGATAAACATCCTGCATGAGACTAAATGCAAAATTGAATCTTTATGGGTAGAAATCCCTTGTATGTTGGGGAAGACTATAGTGATAGGAGTATACTACCGTCCACCTGGTCAAGATGGTGAGACGGACAGTGAAATGCTAAGAGAAATTAGGGAAGCTACCCAAAATGGCAGATGAAATTTAATGTGGATAAGTGCAAGGTGATGCATAGAGGGAAAAATAACCCATGCTATAATTACACAATGTTGGGTTCCATATTAGGTGCTACAACCCAAGAAAGAGATCTAGGTGTCATAGTGGATAACATATTGAAATCGTCTGTTCACTGTGCTGCGGCAGTCAAAAAAAGCAAACAGAATGTTGGGAATTATTAGAAAGGGAATGGTGAATAAAACGGAAAATATCATAATGCCTCTGTATCGCTCCATGGTGAGACCGCACCTTGAATACTGTGTGCAATTCTGGTCGCCGCATCTCAAAAAAGATATAATTGCGATGGAGAAGGTACAGAGAAGGGCTACCAGAATGATAAAGGGAATGGAACAGCTCCCCTATGAGGAAAGACTAAAGAGGTTAGGACTTTTCAGCTTGGAGAAGAGACGACTGAGGGGGGATATGATATAGATGTTTAAAATCGTGAGAGGTCTAGAACGAGTAGATGTGAATCTGTTATTTACTCTTTCGGATAATAGAAAGACTAGGGGCACTCCATGAAGTTAGCATGGGGCACATTTAAAACTAATCGGAGAAAGATCTTTTTTACTCAACGCACAATTAAACTCTGTAATTTGTTGCCAGAGGATGTGGTTAGTGCAGTTAGTATAGCTGTGTTTAAAAAAGGATTGGATAAGTTCTTGGAGGAGAAGTCCATTACCTGCTATTAAGTTCACTTAGAGAATAGCCACTGCCATTAGCAATGGTAACATGGAATAGACTTAGTTTTTGGGTACTTGCCAGGTTCTTATGGCCTGGATTGGCCACTGTTGGAAACAGGATGCTGGGCTTGATGGACCCTTGGTCTGACCCAGTATGGCATTTTCTTATGTTCTTATGTGCGGATGCGTCGTGTAATGCATGCTAGAAACTTTGACATGTTTTCTGTGGCAGGCTCCATCCAATATCACCTATTTGACATCCTGCTGTCCTTGGAGAACACCTGTTTCAGGTAAGCAATTCTGCTATACCTTGGACTGTAAACAGGCTTTGGTTTACTGCAAGAGAAGAACTTTGCCTCATTAGACTTCTCTATGCTCCAGGGGCGATCCGGGTAACTATAGACCAGTGAGCCTGACTTCAGTGCCAGTAAAAATAGTGGAAACTATTCTCAAGATCAAAATTGTAGAGCATATAGAAAGACATGGTTTAATGGAACACAGTCAACATGTATTTACCCAAGGGAAGTCTTGCCTAACAAATCTTCATTTTTTTGAAGGGGTTAATAAACATGTGGATAAAGGTGAACTGGTAGATGTAGTGTATTTGGATTTTCCGAAGGCATTTGACAAAGTCCTTTAGGAGAGGCTTCTACGAAAACTAAAAAGTAATGGGATAGGAGGC
This sequence comes from Rhinatrema bivittatum, assembly GCF_901001135.1. NCBI lineage: Eukaryota > Metazoa > Chordata > Amphibia > Gymnophiona > Rhinatrematidae > Rhinatrema > Rhinatrema bivittatum. The sequence continues at coordinate 159,564,889 of NC_042622.1, read as the reverse complement.
GATGTCCTTTCGTGGATTACAAACTGGTTAAAAGCAGGAAACAGAGAGTAGGATTAAATGGTCAATTTTCTCAGTGGAAAAGTGTAAACAGTGGAGTGCCTCAAGGATCTGTACTTGGACCTGTGCTTTTCAATATATTTATAAATGATCTGGAAAGGAATACGACAAGTGAGCTTTTCAAATTTGCGGATGATACAAAATTATTCAGAGTAGTTAAATCACAAGCGGACTGTGATACATTACAGGAGGACCTTGTGAGACTGGAAGTTTGGGTATCCAAATGGCAGATGAAATTTAATGTGGACAAGCGCAAGGTGGTTGTGTGTGTGTGTGTAGGGAAAAATAACCCTTGCTGTAGTTACATGATATTAGGTTCCATATTAGGAGCTTCCACCCAGGAAAAAGATCTGGGCATCATAGTGGATAATACTTTAAAATCGTCTACTCCAGTGTGCTGCAGCAGCAAAAAAGCAATGTTAGCAATTATTAGGAAGGGAATGGTTAATAAAATAGAAAATGTCATAATGCCTCTGTGTTGCTCCATGACCGCACCTTCTGGTCTCCGCACCTTCTGGTCTCCGCATCTCAAAAAAGATATCGTTGCGATGGAGAAGGTACAGAGAAGGGCAACCAAAATGATAAAGGGGATAGAACAACTCCCCTATGAGGAAAGACTGAAGAGGGTTAGGGCTGTTCAGTTTGGAGAAGAGATGGTTGAGGATATGCGAGGTCTTGAACAAGTAGATGTGAATCGGTTATTTACACTTTCGGATAATAGGACTAGGAGGCACTCCATGAAGTTAGTTAGCACATTAAGACTAATCTGAGAAAAAATTTTCACTCAACGCACAGTTAAGCTCTGGAATTTGATGCCAGAGGATGTAGTTAGTGCAGTTAGTATAGCTGGGTTCAAAAAAGATTTGGATAAGTTCTTGGAGGAGAAGTTCATTAACTGCTATTAATAAAGTTGATTTAGGAATGGCCTCTGCTATTACTGGTATCAGTAACATGGGATCTTCTTGGTGTTTGGGTACTTGACAGGTTCTTGTGGCCTGGTTTGTCCTCTGTTGGAAACAGGATGCTGTGCTTGATGGATCCTTGGTCTGACCCAGCATGGCAACTTCTTATGTTCTTTTACAATCTCAATAGATTAAGCATAGCTGTGGCAAAATGTACATTGTCAAACTGGCTATTGGACTGCATCGCACACTGATATGCTAACAGGCCTTCAAATTTCAGGCCTATCTCTCTAACAATAGGAATGATGGCAGTAGCTTCTTCCAGACTGATAGCTGCTAGGTTTGCAGGGCCACAGGCATCAGGTATAATTTTTTGCTAGGTGGTTAAGCATTCTGGCACCCAAGTTTTCCATCTGTGTATAAAGGACCCACTTAAGAGACCAGCATCAGGTATTTAGCCTGGTCCACCTTAAGGCACAGCCCAGAAGGGAGTCCTGGTCACAGGACATTTCCCTAAGCAGGAGGAGGAGCTGGAAGTAAAAGAATATGCCAAGGCTGCCGGTGTCTGACTGGTACTGTTTCTGGTTTAAACTACTACTAATCAAGTTGACTTAAGGAATAGCCACTGCTATTACTGGCATCAATATCATGGAATCTATGTAGTGTTTGGGTTCTTGCCAGGTACTTGTAGCTTGAATTGGCCATTGTTGGAAACAGAATACTGGGCTTGATGGACCCAGTATGGCAATTTCTTATGTCCTTAAACACTGCAGTAGCAGGCCTTTTTCTGCTTTTGTGCTGTAAATAATAAAGGATTTCTGTGGGGAACAAAAAGGGGGCAGAGTCCAGACTGCTCTGTCCTCAGTCTCCTTACCTAAACCTAGGCTGCTCCCCCACAGTTTTGCATATGGTGTTGGTAGTGGGATTATTTGCTGTAAGTGCCAGCACAGAACAAAAACAATGGGGATTTTTTTTTCTTCATTTTATGGGCTTTGCTGCAGTGGCAACCAAGTGTTATGTACAACAGGCCAGGGCCAGAGGAAGCACTAGGCGGCCACCTAGAGTGCTACAGATTTTGGGGGCTGCTGTCTAGTTCTTCTATCATCCTCGCTCAGTCAGATATGTTTGCCAAGCAAACAGCAAGATGCAGGACTGTGGGGATTGTGCTTCCTACTTCCTGCCTGCATGAGCTGGGGGAGGAAGTGATCTTAAATGGGTCCACAGGAGCAGGAAGAAGGAAGCACCTTGGCCTGCAGAAGAAGGGAGTATTGGTGTCAGCTCTGCAGAGCCAGTTGAGATGCCCTGACTTCATATGGCAGAGTGTGGGCCAGGTGGCACAGTTGAGAATGGAGGAGAGTCTGAAAGTACATGGGGGCTGCTTCCTGAAGCAGCATTGGTAGGCTGCACTACGTAAAAGAGCAGGAGTAACGCTGGCTGGATGGATCCCCACGGCAGAAGAGGAAAAGCAGTGGTTTGTTTTAGCTGTGTGGGGCCTGAAATTGCAGGAGTAGTCGCTGGCTGGGCCCCTGCTTTGGAACAGATGAGCAACATTTGCAGATATTTGGGAAGGAGGAGGAATAGCATCTGCTACATAAGGGTAGAGAGAAGAGGCTTCTGGACTAGTGCTGACCCAAGGAGGAAGCTGCTGCTGCCACTCAGAGCATGTGGGAAGAAGGGACAGTATGTGGGAGTAAGAGATCATATGGGATAGGGGACAAACATGTATGTGGGTGAGAGCATCTGGGAGAGAACACATGTATGTGGGTGAGAGAATGACTGTGTGTATTTTGTGTATAAGAGAGCATATGATTGTGTAGGTGAGAGAGTGGAGAAAGTTAGTGTGCCCCCCAACCTAATAATCCAGGACAATCTTGGGGTGACTAGAAATAATAACAAAAAAAAAAAATTCTCAGGTATGGAGAGGAGATTTTTATATCCTTATTAGTTTTAATTATTGGGTGGCAGTTTAAAATTTTTTTTATTGCTGTTTGGGTAATTTTTAAAAATTTCTACATGAGCTTTTAGTTTTTGGATGTTTTTATTCATCAGCTGTTTTGAAGAAATCTTTCATAGTATGGTTTTACTATGATTTCTGTATTTCTTTATTTTGTTTGTTTTCTGAGGAATGGTGGTGATTCTGCTTTTTCCACTGGATATAGCATCTATCTTTTTGTGGTTTCTAGTTCAGTTTTTGTGTCACATTTCTATTTTATGGTCTCTTTATTTTGTATTTGATGAAGATCTCCCTCTCTTCTGATAGTGTGAAGTTTCTGTGTAGGGATCTATAGCAGCCTTGCATATTCTACTTTCCTAATAGGTGTATTGATGATATGGACCTGGTGTTATATTTGCAGTATTACCTTTTCATTGGGAGGATTGTTATTTGAGTGCTGGCAGTTAGTACTGTATTGCAGTTTTGTTTACTTGTGGCTTTTAGGGCCAAGCCCACATCCAACACTTGTTACAGTAGGCCTAATACCATATGGTTGCCAAGTGAATTTTTGCAGGGCTTTCATGTTGGAACCAGAGTAATGCACACAAATAAAATATACATGATGCAAGTGATATTTTTTACCGCAGAATGTCTTTTTTTTTTTTTTTATTGTAAAATCTATTTTAAAGACATTTTTAATTGTGTGTTGTGAGGCTTAGGGGGACACAGGCTGTAAGATTTGCCTAGGGTGCCTAATACCCTTCTACCAGCCCTGCAACAGGCTAATGGGGGCTAGCCCTGCCTGGACAGATGGGAAACTACTACTGAATCAGTCAAACAGGCTAGATTTTTTTTCCTCTCCGCGAGATGAGAGATTTTTGTCTTTGGTATTCCTGAATAGGGCAGTAGCCCTTTAGGCAGATGTCAGCATGGAGCAATTACTGCATGCCCTCACAAAGGGACAACAGCAGTTACAAACTGTGAACAGAACCAATATTCCCAGCAGTAGACGCTACGAGTAGTTTATGCAATTGGCTCAAGTGGTACAAGCTGCTACAGCACGGCCTATTTCGCTCTTGCCTGTAGTGTTTAAGATCGTTGTAAGGCGAGAACCCAGATTGCTTCTTATTCCATTTCAAACTAACTGCCTTGCTGGCAGGATGGCCAGAGTCCATTTGGACCACATACCTCAGGAATCTACTGAGAGCAGCAACCAGGTTGCATTTCAAACTGCAAACCTTGATGGAAAGGCCAATTACACAGAGGTCAGAGCCACCATACATGAGAGAGCAGGGTACACCCCAAAAATAAACTGGCAACCATTTTGGTGGGGAGTTCATTAACAAAGGAAAGTCCACGAAGCCTTTTCTAAAGGCTAGAGGTGCTGGAAATGGCTTCAGCCTGAAGAGAAGACAGGTGCTGAAGTAACCAAACTGATTCAACTAGAACAATTTTTGGAGGGGCTGAACTGCCTGTTTGACACTGGCTATATCTGTACCCAAATCTCACTCTGGAGCCTGCCATGCAATGGCTGATTTTTCTTCCAAGCCTGATAAATGTGTCTATCTGAGAAACAGTCAACACTGAGATAGGACTGTCACAATCCTAAAGTAGAACATTGGTTACAGGATCCAGGTTCACCGCTCTGCTTCCATTTTGGGAAGAGAAATCACTTTACCCATGACTCTACTGTGGCAAAAGACAAACCTAAGGATGTTAACTTGATGACCCTACATTTCTGCAACTTTATGGACATTCCCCACTCAGGATTCTCCACTTTTCTGGTTCCAGTAAAACTGGATGGCTTGTGCAAGCCCTGGTAGATTTGGGAAGTGTAAGGACTCTCGTCTGGAGGAAGTTAGACCATCTGTACTCTTTTGACTGTCAGAAGAAGAGGACCCTTAGCGATAATACCTGACCAGCCAAGTCTTGCTGCTGATCTTGACTGGACAGGCTAACGTAGAAGTGGGAGTACTGCCTTGGCTCCCATACCCCATTGTTTTTGGGATGTGATTATTCAGAGTTTGAGACCTCTGGAGCCAGCTTACGACTAATTTTGATCAGCTTTGACCATACTGAGATCTTTCTCTCAGGCCTTCTGTTAGAAGATCCAGATTTGTATCTGGAAACCTAAAATGCCAAAACCATGATAGCAGTATAGGTGGGAAAAAAAGCTCAATGGTTTCCAGCATTTAAAAGATGCCATAGAGGTGCCAGGGTAAGGGGCATTCCCTTAAACACTCCACTATCCCTTAGTTATTTCTGCAGATGGGGACAGGGAGAGTAATCTGGATAATCTTAGGAGAGAAGATGAGCCATTAGTTAACCCAGGAACATAGGCTAGGCAGGAAGCCAGCCTCTGGGTCTAAGGGTTGTAACCCAACTTCCCCTCTCTTCATGATGGAAAAAGGATCTAAAGGATCAAGTGGCCAGACAGTTCACTTTCCCAGGAGGTAATTTGGTGCTTGAGCTGGGAAGATCAATTGAGGGGCAGGGTATGTAAAACATTTAGCCTGGTCTACTTTAAGGCATAGTCCCAAAGGGAATCCTGGTCATAGGACGTTTTCCTAAATAGGGGAGTAAAAATGCCAGCCGGGAGAGAACAGACAGGCTCCGGGGAGCTAGAGATATAGAAAATATATCAAGGTTTCTTATGTATGATTGCTGCTGTTCCTGGTTTAAATACTGTTGTGGTAAACAGTATTTTTCAAATTTTATGGCGTTATAAATGATTTATGTGAAGCAAGGCTGGAGTACAGACTGCTGTCCTTCAGCACTCTACCTAAGCCTAGGACAATTCCCCACATTATAACAGCTTGCTAATGATGATTAACTACAAGGTGATTGGAACTCATCAGTCCTCTTCCCTGTCTCTTTTTTTTTTCTCTACCAATCCAAGAAAAGCTTCAGTCAAATCATTCTTTTGTATATTAAGATATCTTTTCCTTGCATTTGGTTTCTTCCTTCTAAAGTTCTCATTTCCAATATGTTTTATTGAAATGATTCTGACTTTCCAAAGTTCTGTGTGGTGTAATGTGATTTCAATAATGGTAATGTTTTCATGAATAGTAGTGTCAGTTTTGCATGCTCTTCTTCAGCCATATAAAGAGTTTCTCTGTGTTAAACCTTTTCTTAAACCAGTTAAAAAAAAATTGAACATCATTATGATTTGTTATACTGCCTTACTGTGATTATTTCTAAATTATTTGAGGCACTGACCAATGGCAAGGCAGGTTTAGCAATTGCAAATAACCTCAAAATCTGGCTTACTTGAAATCAACACATATACATGTATGAATGTAGGAATTCCATATGTGACTTTTACATTTGGTTCTCTGTGCAACACGTACTAAAAATCTTAATTTTTGAAGTTTTTTTTTAGCAAATGGGAGACAGTGTGATGAATTATGTTGCATCTGTCAGTCTCAGACAGCTTTGCCGGACATGTCTCACCTCTATTTCAGCCTTCTCCACCAGCCTCGGGAGAATGGCGTCCGCAGCGTCTCCTTGCCACACCCTCCGGCGTCCCCGGAGCGGCTTTTGGTGCGGCGTCCTGCCATGTTGACCTGAGGCCTCCTAGGGCGCGCGCGCGCATGACTCACATCTTGTAGCAGTGTTGACATGAACCTCGGGTGCATCCCCCCTCGAGTGACGTCACTACTTCAGACTACAAAAGATTGCCCATTTGCTGACTCTCGCCGAGTTAGCAACGGATTGGATTCGTACCGGTCTGAAGCTGCTCTGCTGCTGCTGGAATCTATCTTCACCCTCCCGGGTTCTACTAACTTTGGTACCTGCTCCTTGGGGTCCCTTTGCTTATTTCCTGATGCCTACCCTGAATCCAGGTACTCTCTCCTTGAGGGCCTGTGTCTGTCCTGGTGCCTGCTACCAATTCTTCTACCTGCTGGAACACTACCTATCAGCTACAGAGAGTGAGTACTACTTCTCCCAGTCTGTTCATCTACAACTTCTTCTCACATGCGTGACACACTGAACATGTGACCATCACGGGGCTAAATGTAAATATGCACTCAGCATTCACAGGAATCCCCTCAACCCCCAGCAATGAGTGCAGAGAAGATCTAGGGCATTACCCTGAACAACTCGCCATACAAAAAAGATATTCTGGTTCTGATGACATCTCAGTAAAAGCAAAACAAACTCCCTTTACTACCAGGCACAATAGCCTTCCTTATGAAAAGAGAGTAATTTACCACTAATGCATATCCTATTGAGAAAACACAACAAATAAGATTGATACAAATGCCTACATGCTAGTAAAATACCTCACCTCGGTCACACACCCAGAACTGACCTTCACCAAGTAAGAAAAACCACAAATTATAAATATGGAGACAGAAACAGGAATGGAAAACCAAAAAAGCCACTTTGCATGCAGTGCAAACCTGGTGAAATGAAAAGAAAAATATAGCACCTAACAGACTCTCAGGATTTGCAATAATGCACACAAACTAACCTGCACAAAGTTACACCTGTATTATGGAACACACTCAAACAGTAACAACGCTATCTAAGAAATACAACTATTAAACCAGACCCTAAACACTAATACATTTCCTATTGGGAAAACAGAATAAGCCAAGCTGCTATAGAGCCCCACATAGAAATAATTGTAAAGCTATACTAAAAATGTTACAAAACAGCTGCTGAACAGAACAATATCCAACAATTAAAAACTCATAAAAATTATTAAAACATCCAAATATCAATAAAATATTTCAAAACAGCAGTTATTGCATAACACCCAATAATTAAAATGGCAGTCAATCAAGAAAAATAAATTTAAAAAGCCACCTTTACTTATCCTCTCCAGCAATTCTCCTACTCCTTTCCCTTCCAGGCCAATAGCACCCACCAGAAGCAGCAAGGGCTGCTGAAGCTCTGTCCTCACAGTCCTCTTTCTTAGCGCCCACAACCAGTCACTCACATCTCACATCTCACACACCCACACACCCAAGACCACTCTCTGTCTCTCATCTTCCTGACCAGTCTCTCTCTCAATCACACTCATGCTTTCTTAAATACCAAGCTCTCAATCACACACAAATGCTCTCTCACCCATGCACACCAGCTGTCACCCAGGCTTCCATTCACACTCGCAGCACAAGCTCTCACCCAGGCACCCATTCACACCCACAGACACAAGCTCTCACCAAAAACAACATCTTCCTTCGCTGCAGGGATGGGCCACTAGGGGCGTGAGCTCCCATGGTGGCCTCAGTCGGGGTCGGGTTTCCTCTTCGCAGCCACGGGGATGGGCTCCTGTGGCGGCCTTGCTTGGTCAGGGTTGGGTTTTCCTCTTTTCCACCACAGAGATGGGCTCCCATGGCAGCTTTGCTTCGTCGGGGTTCGACACTGCCATTCCTCCCACCCCACCCCCAGGCTATGCAATGCTTGCCTCACCGGCCAATCAAAGGCTTCCTCCCTTCTTCCTACTCCCACTGGCAGGTAGAAGGGAGTAGGCTTCCGATTGGCCTGCGCGGTGGCAGGCAGAATGAAGGAGGCTTCCCATTGGGCAGTGGGAGTAGGAAGAAAGGAGGCTTCCAGTTGGCCCACGGGGGCTGGAAAAAAGGAGAAGGAAAGTACAAAGGTGCAGTGGGACACTGGGAGACGCGACACACTGGTTGAGAAACACTGGTCTAGAAAGTGGAAAAGTGAAGGCCTTGGTAGAATAAGCCTCCTTGTTTAGGTGACTGGGATCCCCTTCTGCCCTGAATAAAGCAGGTAAAACAGTCTTGGCACAGAGTTGTAAATCGTCTCTCTCCCCACGGACAAAGACTTTGAATGGATGTCCTTGATGGATGTCTAAAAAGTTCCTACTCATGGTTTTAAGTCCCTTGTTCTTGATTGGATTACATGGATCCCTGATGGGAAGAATCCTTCTGAAACAGTGGCTTCTGCTGTTCCCTTCAGGTAGGAAGGGGCAGCCAAACACTTTCTCTTGAGTCTAGAACAAAATCTCTTAAAGCAATTTAACAGTGGAGAGACCTGGCACCAGGTCACCACCTCCTCAGTCCTCAGAGGTGTAAAGGGGCAGGTCTTCCCTAACCTGGGTAGTCCCAAAAATAGGGTTCCCTAATCCCTGAGTTCATGTGGTCCACAGGGTTTCACCAGGTTTTCTATCAAGAAATTTATAAAAAGCCCAAAAATATACCCAGAGGGATAGCCCAACCATCGTGAGTAGACAGGATGGGAATCCTTCTGACCCTTGTCAGATTCCACAAGCTGGGTTAGCCTGATTCCCCTTACTGGGCCTGAAAAAAAACAAACCAAAGGTTATGCTTCTCGGCTACCTCCTAACTTCACAAAACTCATAAAGGTCTGCCCCCAGATTCCCTCTAGGGAGCTGCTTAACTGTTTGAGGCAGGCCATGTCAGACCCCCTGAAAGGGAGGGGCTATATTTGAATGGTATTCTCCCCCTTGATGATCTGCACTATTCTGATGGGAAAAGGACTTACCTGGGGCTTCATAGTGACTCGACAGGATGATCAGGTTACAGAAGAAAGTAGATACCTAAAATAAGATGGGTAGAGTTGGAAGAGGGTATGAGATGAAAGTAAAGGAGATTGTTTTTTCTAAACAGTGAGGGAAAAAAGTCTGACAAATTAGAAATTTTCGGTTTAGATATTTGATTGTGACAAGCTATAAATTCTGCACTTTATATAACATTTAAAAAAACTGATATAGTACTGCTCTGTTCAGTGTCATACTGCAGATGTAGAACCTGATGTTAGTAATAAGTAGCACATTCAAAACAAATTGGGGAGAGAATTTTTTCATTCAATGCATAGTTTTAAGCTCTGGAATTCATTGCCGAAGCATGTGGTTAGCATAGCTGGAGGAGAAGTCCATTAATTGTTTTTAGTCAAGTGGACTTAAGACATAGCCACTATTTATCACTGCTCGATAAAAGCATGGTATCTATTTAGTGTTTGGGATCTTGTGCCATTTCCACTGTTGCAAACGGCATACTGGGCTTGATGGACCTTCGGTCTGACCTAGTGTGGCAAATTCTTCTATTCTTAGTTTCAACTGCTATATTGGAGAGATTTAAAGAAGAGAAAACTACATGCACAATTATAGTTTACTTTATATTGGAACTGGACAGAAACAGGACTTTTTTTTTTCTAAACTGGACAGTGCAAGTTTTTCCTAATGTAGTGAGAGCCGCTCAGATATTTTATTTATTTATTTACTTACAGTTTGCACATTATCTTCTGGCCATAATGCTGAATATCTACGCTTATACTCACTCTCAAACCTTTATTAAATGTTTTTTTCTTGGTAATGTCTTTGCCACTCATTAATGTAGAAGGAACCACTGAATGTTCTTTGACAGGTTTTAAAACCCAAGGGGCTAATCAAATTAACTGATTCCATCAATCAAGGGTAAAGTATATATAAAAAATAAAATCCAACCAATCCCCATCTGCTAGCCATTTCTTATTGTTTCTGATGTTGGAAGAACATGTATTCATAAAAAACCCCATTCTACATGTGCGTTTTAAACCAAAAGTTTCTATAGTGTTTAATTTTAAATATCCAGCGTTCTAATTTTGAAAGCTGTTTCTCATGATCTCCCCTCTAGGTGATCCACAGTAAAACATCTAAGACTCTAAAAAGAATGTGTGTCTGAATTAAACAAATGTTGTACCAAAGTTCACTCAAGACAACTCATGTTCTGACATCTTGGTAGGCAATGCCTGCTTTGTTTTTCTCACATATAACACAGAACATAGGCAAAAACCACCTAGATTTCAAAAGTAATGGAACAATTGATAAAAGGTTTTAAAGCATATACATGCTATGTGTTAGGATACACAAACTATTGTTTGCATAGGAATGACACAAATAGAGCACTAGCCACATGTAAAGTGTCCCTTAAGTGTCACACTGAATGATGTTTGGTTTTGTAAATACTACACTGGGTAATGCTGATGGACATATTCTTTTAAATTTCTTAAATATGCCTTGTTGCTCCATGTTTGTTATAAAAGCAAAGGTGTAATGATTGTGTCCATATTTGTGAATGCTGAATATTTTGTGTAATACAGGGAAATTTGAAGAGAATAAGTTTTTCTGTAAAGCATGTTTGCTCACCGTAAATGGTGTTTTCCGTAGATAGCAGGATGATGTAATTCGGCGGTACCAAACGGACTCTTCTCTCCTTGCCTTGACCTCTACTGTGCATGTGTGGAGTTCTCATTCAAGCATTGTCTTGAGAGTTGCCTCAGTCTGTTTCATAACTAATTATAGCTAGATACTCAACTCTCCAGGTAAGTGGTCAGATAGATATTCCATGGGTAATTCATCCTGCTATTTACGGAAAACGCAATTTACAGTGAGCAAACATGCCTTTTCCGTTGATAAACACACTGAATTAGCCGTTACATATGGGGAGTCCCAAGCTGAGAGTTGCTGCAGAGCGATTGCTGAACAAGATTATACAAAACTACTTGTACGAAGTTCCTGTCTGTCATTGAGAGGTTTACACTTTTTACATCACATTGCTGTTTAAAGTGATGACCAAGTTGCAGCTATGCAAATGTATTCAAAGGGTACCACCCTTAAATAAGGAACAGTAGAAGCCAGAGCTCTGAGCTGATGAGATTCGACAGTCTTGTGATCTGCAATCCTGCTAAGATGTGTCAGTGCTGAATACATTTCTCTATTCAGGTAGACAGTTCTTTTAAAACCCAAGGAGCTAAGCAAACTTAGTGATTTTCATCAGTCATGGGGAAGGTATAATAAAAAAAAAAAAAAAAGGTCAACCAATCCCCATCTGCTAGTCATTTTATTGTTTCTAATGTTGGGAGAAAAACCATTCATAAAACAAACCCCATTCTACATGTGCATTCAAACCAAAAGTGACGCCAGAACTGTTAGTGTCATATGTGACTATTAGATATGAAGCTTGATGATGTGGTTGAGTCTTTTCTTATACTAGATGAGGGCCCTGTTGTAATCTGAAGTATGAAAGGTTCTTTTTTCACTGTGGATATGCAGTCTCGGGGGGGGAGGTGAATTGCGTGATTATGGAAAGCAGAGACATTTTGTGGAAATCTCAGGTGAGTGGGAAGGATTACCCAATCATGAAGGTAAGTAATGTATGGTGTATAGCAGACATGAGGTTGGAGCTTGCAGACTCTTGAAGTTGAGGCAATTGCAATGAGGAACACTATTTTCCATGTCAGGAACTTAAGAGAATCTGTTTGTAGTGGTCCGAAAAGCAGCTTCACAAGTTAAGAAATGACACATTCCAGTCCCACAGAAGTGGAGGTTATTGTGTTGGAGCTTTATGTAGCACAAGCATTTCATAAAATTGATTTCAGAGAACGAATAGAGATGGGTTTAGCATGTACTTGAACGTGGTAAGCTGCTAAGACATTTGGATGAACTTTAACTGATGAAGTGGTGAGTTCTGAATCTGAGAATAGGTGCAAGTATGTCAGCAAGTGCTTGGTCTCTCAAGAGCATGAGTCAAAGGTGTGTTGTGGATCACTTGGAAAATCTGATACATTTGAAGGTATAGCTCTTTCTTGTAGCTAAATGGTTCATTTGTAGCTGGAACCCCATATTCTTGATTGCTGTATGTATAGAGCTTCAGTACTGAAACACTACTATTTTCCATATTTGAGACTATAATACGAGGTTTTGACTCTAATACTGATTACATTGTTATCCTTAACATTATTGCTGTGTTTGATAACATAAAACATTAAATTCTTGTTAAATGTCTACAATCTGCTGTTATCTCCAGCACTATCTTCAGCTGGTTGTCTTCCTTTCTGATAGAACCCAGCAAGTTTAAAATAGGCTCAACTCTGACTGGTACTTTATGTTCTCAGGTGTGCCATGAGAATCTGCATTATTTGCTACCCTTCAACTTTTACCTGGCTACTCTGTCTAATTTTCACATCTACACACAAAAAGAGCCCAGTACACAGCAACAACGAAAAAGTCTAGTGTAACAAAACACGTATTGCACAAAAAAATGAAGAATTTTTTCATAAACAATATATTATATATTTAAAATTTGGGACCATCATACTACCCTTTTTCGTCTCTTAGAACATGAACTATGTTCCATCAATAAATTGACAGGGTTACATTTAATCATAGGTCCATAGTGGTTTTTTTTTTATATATAAAAATGCTTTTCTAAATTATTAAACCCCAAGTAGTGAGAGAGTGAAAAAATCAATTACTTCCCCCCCCCTTTTTTTTTTTGTTGTTGCATAGATTTGTAATCTTTTCAAGCCCAACACGATATCCTGTTTCGCTGGAGCTGCCTCAGGGGCTGAACAGCAAATTTTCTACGTTGAATTCTTTGGTTCCGCGCTGAAATAGAATCTCTTTGAAACTTGAAAAAATTATTGCATGACCAAAGAATTCAACATAGAAAATTTGCTGTTCAGCCCCTGAGGCAGCTCCAGCGCAACATGATATCGTGTTGGGCTTGAAAAGATTACAAATCTATGCAACAAAAAAAAAAGGGGGAAGTAATTGATTTTTTCACACTCTCACTACTTGGGGTTTAATAATTTAGAAAAGCATTTTTATATATAAAAAGAAAAAGTATGGACCCATGATTAAATGTAACGCAGTCAATGTATTGATGGAACGTAGTTCATGTTCTAAGAGACGAAAAAGGGTAGTATAATGGTCCCAATTTTTAAATATATAATATATTGTTTGAGAAAATTCTTCATTTTTTTGGGCAATACGTGTTTTGTTACACTAGTTTTGACATCTAAGCATAAATTACAAAACTTATGCAGATGTCTTAATTTTTTGTTCCTTATAATACATCTTGGAAAGACACTTTAGCTTTGGTTTCCCCGTTCCTTAATACAGTTAAGTGTTGGCTATCTCACAATCAGTTAAAACTCAATATCACAAAAACTGAAATACTTCTGCTTACAGGTCTTAAATCTCCATCATATGAAATTCCTAACACCCTAACTTTTCAAGAACACAGTATTCTGATTAGTCAAAAGGCAAGGAATCTGGGAATCCTATTTGATTTCAATCTCAATGCAACATCACATTTCTATGGTTGTAAAATCCATTTTCTAAAAACTCCACTTAATAAAAGATTAAAATCACTGTTTGAAGCATTAGGTTTGCATTTAGTCCTACAGTCATTAATTCTTAACCTTGACTACTGTAACTCATTATACTTTGGTTTGCCTGCCACCTTGACTCATCCTTTACAAATCACTTAAAATTCAGCCACCAGACTATTCACCAGAACAAGACTTGGTGACCATAATTCATCTGTACTCTGTTTACTCCATTGCCTTCACATAGCCTTCAGAATTCAATACAAGGTAATCATGATGATTCATAATCTCCTATAAAATGTCACATCCATTTGGCTCAGGACTGTTCTCTGTTTTTATAAACCTATGAGGCAACTACGATCTTCTAATAAAAAAAATCTACTTGTCATTCCAACACCTAAACTTGCAAGACTGGAAACAACCAGAAACCGGGCCTTTTCTGTTGCTGATCGCATCTGTGGAACTCTTTTCCTGAAGATCTGTGAGACATTTTTCTCAGTGGTTTAATGCCTTTTTAAATAGCTTATCTCTTCTCCCTGACCTACACTTGAATTAACATCCAGAGTATTGTTCCTTACTCTAATTTTTGTATAATTTATTTAACTGTGTTCATGCAAATTTATTGTTACATTGTCTGCTTGTGTGAGATGTGTTAATTTTGTATGTTCACCTTTGTAAGCTGCTTCAAGCTATTGTAGACTGTGAGAAAGAAGACTTTTTTCAATAAATAATCAGCTATGGAGCATTCAACCTCTAAACCGTTAAGTTCAGGTATGAACATAAGAAATTGCCATGCTGGGTCAGACCAAGGGTCCATCAAGCCCAGCATCCTGTTTCCAACAGAAGCCAAACCAGGCTACAAGAACCTGGCAATTACCCAAACACTAAGAAGATCCCATGCTACTGATGCAACTAATAACAATGGCTATTCCCTAAGGGGTAGATTTAAAAAAAATGCGCTTTCGCGTACTTTTGTTGGCGCACCAGTCGCAAACAAAAGTACGCTGGATTATAGTAGATACGCGCGTATCTTCTAAAATCCAGGATCGGCGCGCGCAAGGCTGCCTATTTTGGGCAGCCGGCACGCGCCGAGCTGCGCAGCCTGCCTCCGTTCCCTCCGAGGCCGCTCCGAATTCGGAGCGGCCTCGGAGGGAACTCTCTTTCGCCCTCCCTCACCTTCCCCTCCCTTTCTCTACCTAACCCACCCCCCCGGGGTGGGTTAGGTAGAGAAATCCGGGCGGATTTACGCGAGCAGGGCTTTTAAAATCCGCCCCTAAGTAAACTTGATTAATATCTGTTAATGGACTTCTCCTCCAAGAACTTATCCAAACCTTTTTTGAAACCAGCTACACTTACTGCACTAACCACATCCTCTGGCAACAAATTCCAGAGCTTTATTGTGCATTGAGTGAGAGAGAATTTTCTCCAATTAGTCTTAAATGTGCTACTTGCTAACTTCAAGGAATGTCCCCTAGTCCTTCAATTATTCGTAAATAAACGATTCACATCTACTCGTTCAAGACTTCTCATGATCTTAGACTTCTAGTATATCCCCCCTCAGCCGTCTTTTCTCCAAGCTGAACAGCCCTAACCTCTTCAGCCTTTCCTCATAGTGGAGCTGTTCCAACCCCTTTATCATTTTGGTCTCCCTTCTCTGTACCTTCTCCATCACCACTATATCCTATTTGAGATGCGGTGACCAGAATTGTACACAGTATTCAAGGTGCGGTCTCACCATGGAGCGATATAGAGGCATTATGACATTTTCCGTTCTATTAACCATTCCCTTCCTAATAATTCCTAACATTCTGTTTGCTTTTTTGGCTGCTGCAGCACACTGAGCCAACGATTTTACAGTGTTATCCACTATGATGCCTAGATCTTTTTCCTGGGTGGTAGCTCCTAATATGGAACCTAACATCGTGTAACTACAGCAAGGGTTATTTTTCCCTATATGCAACACCTTGCACTTGTCCACATTAAATTTCACCTGTAATTTGGATGCCCAATCTTCCAGTCTTGCAAGGTCCTCCTGTAATGTATCCCAGTCTGCTTGTGATTTAACTACTCTGAATAATTTTGTATCATCCGCAAATTTGATAACCTCACTCATCGTATTTCTTTCCAGATCACACACATATATATATATATATATATATATATATATATGGACTTTGTATTTGGATTTTCAGAAGGCATTTGACACATCATCTACCGGTTCACCTTTATTCACATGTTTATTAACCCCTTCAAAAAATGAAGCAGATTTGTTAGGCAAGACTTCCCTTGAGTAAATCCATGTTGACTGTGTTCCATTAAATCATGTCTTTCTATATACTCAACGATTTTGATCTTGAGAATAGTTTCCACTATTTTTCCTGGCACTGAAGTCAGACTCACTGGTCTGTAATTACCTGGATCGCACCTGGAGCCTTTTTTAAATATTGGGGTTACATTGGCCAGTCTTCAGGTACAATGGATGATTTTAATGATAGGTTACAAATTTTAACTAATAGATCAGAAATTTCATTTTTGAGTTCCTTCAGTACCCTAGGATGCATACCATCCGGTCCAGGTAATTTGCTACTCTTTAGTTTGTCAATCTGGCCTACTACAACTTCCAGGTTCGCAGTGATTTCGTTCAGTTCGTCTGACCCATCACTCCTAAAAACCATCTCCAGAATTGGTATCTCCCCAACATCCTCATTAGTAAACACGGAAGTAAAGAATTCATTTAGTCTTTCTGCAATGGCCTTATCTTCCCTAAGAACCCCTTTAACCCCTCGATCATCTAATGGTCCAACTGACTCCCTCACAGGTTTCTTGGTTTGGATATATTTTAAAAAGTTTTTATGAGTTTTTGCCTCTATGGCCAACTTCATTTCAAATTCTCTCTTCGCCTGTCTTATCAATGTTTTACACTTAACTTGACAATGCTTATGTTTTATCCTATTTTTTTCAGATGGATCCTTCTTCCAATTTTTGAAGGATGTTTTTTTTGGCTAAAATACCCTCTTTCACCTCACCTTTAAACCATGACTGTAATCGTTTTACCTTCCTTCCACCTTTCTTAATGTGTGGAATACATATGGACTGTGCCTCTAGGATTGTATTTTTAAACAATGTCCATGCCTGTTGAACATTTTTAACCTTTGCAGCTGCACCTTTCAGTTTTTTTCTAACTATTTTCCTCATTTTATCAAAGTTTCCCTTTTGAAAGTTTAGTGTTAGAGCTGCAGATTTACTTATTGTCCCCTTTCCAGTTATGAGTTTAAATTTGATCATGTTATGATCACTGTTGCCAATGGCCCCACCACAGTTACCTCTCTCACCAAATCCTGCGTTCCATTAAGAATTAAATCTAAAATAGCTCCCTCTCTTGTTGGTTCCTGAACCAATTGCTCAATGAAGCAATCATTTATTACATCCAGGAACTTTCTCTCTAGCAAATCTTGATGTTACATTTACCCAGTCAATATTGGGGTAATTGATATCTCCCATTATTATTGCACTGCCAAATAGGTTTGCTTCACTGATTTCGCTTAGCATTTCATCATCTGTCTGAGCATTTTGTCCAGGTGGACGGTAATATATTCATCACTATACTCTTACCCAATACTCATGGGATTTCTACCCACATAGATTCTACTGAGCATTTAGTCTTTTGTATGATCTCTATCCTGTTGGACTCTATACTCTCCCGGACATAAAGTGCCACACCCCCACCTAGTTGATCCTCCCTATCATTGCGATATAATTTGTACCCTGATATAGCACTGTCCCGTTGGTTATCCTCCTTCCACCAAGTCTCTGTGATGCCAATTATGTCAATCTCATCATTTGCTGCTATACACTCTAACTCTCCCATCTTATGTCTTAGACTTCTGGCATTGGTATACAGACATTTCAAAGTGTGTTTTTTGTTTGTTTTAACCTGCTTTTCAGTTGTTTGGGATAATTTGGAAATCATTAGCTTCGGTGATTTTTTATATATAGGCATATGGACTGTGTTTGCTTTTAATGGAACCTCTCTGTTGGGATGCCCTAATTCTCCTGTTTCATTAGTATCCTTCAAGGATACATTTCTCCGAACCATGCACTGCTGAGTGACTGTCGGCTTCCCCCCTTGTTCTAGTTTAAAAGCTGCTCTATCTCCTTTTGAAAGTTAGTGCCAGCAGCTTGGTTTCACTCTGGTTATGGTAGAGCCCTTCCTTTCGGAAAAGTCTCCCCTTTCCCCAAAAGTTTCCCCAGTTCCTTACAAAGCTGAATCCCTCTTCCCTGCACCATCATCTCATCCACGCATTGAAATTCTGGAGCTCTGCCTGCCTCTGGGGACCTGCACGTGGAACAGGAAGCATTTCAGAGAATACCACCCTGGAGGTTCTGGATTTCAGCTTCCTACCTAAAATCCTAAATTTGGCTTCCAGAACCTCTCCCACATTTTCCTATGTCGTTGGTGCCCACATGTACCACGACAGTTGGCTCCTCCCCAGCACTGTCTATAATCCTATCTAGGATGACACTATTCTTTGCATGTTGAGCTAACAGAGTAGAATCCTTCCCCCAGATATATGGGGGCACTGTTGGAAAGTTGTATGAGATAATGAAACCATGTCTGGACAATTCTGGAACTAAAAAAATCAACAGGTACATTTTCAAACCGTTGCTCAAGCAAAAATGACCCCATACACACATCTGTGGGCCGCATGTAAGCAATACGAATTTTAAGAAACCGGAATATACGCACATACATAAATGTGTGCATGGCAAGAATAAGGAGGCAGAAAAGGGGCAGGGAATGGGCTTTCTGGGGTGGGTCCAAGATGTACACATGTAACCCCCCAAATTTTGCAAAGCTGACTTCGACAATGCGAGCCAAGTAATGCAGGTAACTTTACTGCTGGTTCTGATGAGGCACAAGTCTAGAACAGAGGGATCCTGAACACTTTGGGGGGGGGGGGGGGTGAGAGTCTCTTGAAGGGCCAATCTGATAAACTCTATATATGTATCTCACTGTAAGAGAGGCAATTTCCAACTCTGGGTAGGTTTTAGGGGTGAGGGATACATTGGTCTGCCTAGGGCGCAAAGGTCTGTAGACCCTTGTAACACTGCCCCCTAATATATCTGAAAAATGTTCTGTCCCCTCACTTTAGCAATCCTTTCTTCTACTTGAACTTTTGCTTTCCTGATTTCTTTCTTTCTCTGTGTTTCACCAGGTATTCTTCCCTGTGTTCCTCTATTTGAGATCCTGTATACTTCATGAGTGGTGGTCTTTTTGCCTTTTTTTCAGCCACTTCGTTTGAGAACTGGATAGGTTTCATTTTCCTCTTAAACTTTTTTTTTTTCTCTTGACATTTTTGTGGCATATAACAAGAATAATAGAGGTAAAATTCCTCTGTCCATACAAAAGCTAAACTTTTTTTTTCCATTAAACCAGTGAATTTTAGATTAATACAGTCAACACAGCTGGAATTGTCCCAACATGTACATCTAAGAACACATTTTCATATTTAAACAGGTAAAACATAATTAAGTACCTTCCAAATACTCATGATATGGACCCTAGATGGTAATATATTTCACATGCTCATTTTTAAGATCAGAGTGTAACATTTCTATAATCTGCAATGACTGATCTACAAATGCCAGTTTGCAATGCTTGGACATACTTCCAAAAAGTTGCTATGGTGAATCTGGCTGCTAAACAGAGCTGCCTCGCAAATATTCTACATTTAATTGGGACCAAAGACCTGTTCCATCATCTGAGAAGTTCTAACTCAGGGGTTACTTGAACAGGGATGCCAAGAAGATCAGCAGTTTCCTGAGTAACTTGCTTCCAGAAACTAACCCCTGGGCAGGAACCCCATAACCTCTCTGCATCTGGGAAACATTTAGAATAGAATATGGGGGTATGATAAGTTTTATTCAACAGCTTAACCATTAGTCTGTTCTCTTAGCACAAATAAAGATGTGATGTGTGGAATGCCATATAAGCTTCCAAATTCTGTGGTCTAACTCTAAACTTAGGTTATTATTCCAGGCATCAACTATAGATTTTGGTGTGTGTTTAGTAATATCCTTAACATATGCATCAGAGTCACTTATAAAATTATCTAGCCCATCTAATGGATGTAAAGACCTTGTCAAATCAAATCTTTGCCCCCAAACTCTTCATAGTTGGAGATAAAAGCATGGGAATGAGGAGGGAGATCAAATTCTTCACAAAGGGACTGGAAAGTAAGGAACCCATCCTCCTCCAAAAGTTGATCAACATACACAAGGCTACTGTTGCTCCAATCTCTGAAGGTTGGTAAAAACGTATATCCTGAAAGAGTTGGGTTTTCATATATAGGAGCAATTGGAAGTTAACATAATCGGCCTGCCCCAAGAATTTTAGGACCTGTTGCCAAATTTGTACAGAATGAGCAAGCATGGGACTATTTTTGCAGATGCTTCTCTGTTAGGGGAGTCCTATGAGAGAGAGGGGGGAACTGCCAGATTAAGTGCCTCAGCCTGAAATTTCTTCAACTGTGAAGCCATGACTCTTCGAGCTGTCGACCATAAAAATGTCTATCCAACCAATAATATACATGAAAATTAGGCAAGGCCATACCTCCCTGCAACTTGGGCAGCGAAAGACAACTCAACCCTATCTGAGCCTATCTTCCTTGCCAGATAAACCTAGAAATGCATTTATTTACATCCTTAAACACACGGGAGTCTGACAAGGTACATGCTGAAACAAATATGGTAGTTTCAGAAGCAAGATCATTTTAAGCAAGTTAATTCTACTGTCCAGGAGATTGTCAACTGCTCCCCCAGGTCTGCATTTTTTTGCTTTTTCTGAGATATTAAGGGAGTATAAATCTTCACATAAAGATCTTTAAAATTCCTTTAAATAAAAATCCCTAGGTACTGAAAACCATGGGCCACTACCTTGAAACCCCTGCGAGATTCCTGGACTCTGTTTTAGATCTAGTAGCGACATCTCAACTTGTCAAGATTAATTTTGTACCCTTCCAAGACACCATACTTTGACAAGAGAGCAAGAAGCATTGGCCCTGATGTTCTAGGAGATGTCATCAGCACGTCATCCGCATATAGAGAGAAACCCTAGGTAAAAACCCATGAATATCGGGATGTTGCCAAATTGCAACCATAAGGGTTTCAATGGCTAGGTCAAAAAGCAAGGGTTGAGAGGGCATTCCTGTCTCATGCCCTGAAATATAGAAAGAAACCAATTAATATTTAAAGACACTCTTTGCTTTTTGTACATAGCCTTAATCCAGGCAGTAAAATGAGCAAGTATACCAGCTCTCTTCTAAACTGGAAATAAAGGGCCATGTAAGGCAATCAAATGCCTTTTCTCATCCAGAGAAATTACAATATCCAACAACCATTCAGTTTCGCTAAGTGTAAAAGGTTAAACAGCCTCCTGGTATTGGAAGTGGAATTGGACGCGCGTTTGACCCGCTAGCTCTACCCCTTATTCAGCAAGGGGTAATAGCGCATCGAAAACTCGCATCCAACCCCCCCCCGCCCGAAACTAATAGCGCTCGCAACATGCAAATCCATATTGATGGCCCTATTTAGTTAGTCCCGTGCGATTCAGTAAGTAAAATGTGCAGCCAAGCCGCAGTCTTTAATTTCTGCCAGCGCCGGGGAAGTGTACAGAAAAGCAGTAAAAACTGCTTTTCTGTACACCCTCCGACTTAATATCATGGTGATATTAAGTCAGAGGTCCTAAAAGTTTAAAATAATAATAAAAAAAAAAAAAGTAAAATTGGCTCGCGGGTTGAAAACCAGATGCTCAATTTTGCCGGTTTCCGAACCCGTGGCTGTCAGCTGGTTTGAGAACAGACGCCGGCAAAATTGAACTTCTGCTGTCAAACTCGCTGACAGCTGCCGCTTCAGTCAAAAAAGAGGTGTTAGGGATGCGCTAGTGTCCCTAGCGCCTCTTTTTACCGTGGGCCCTAATTTGCATGTTTGTCCCCCCCTGAATCGCGCGCACAGGAGAGTGGCCTGTGCATGCGCCGCTCTCCCGCGACCTTTACTGTATTAGCCTGTGTGAGAACAAAATCTCAAGTCGAAGCTGCAACAACTTAGCGAGTATTTTTTCTGTCTGAGTTAAGAGATAGGACCTGCACTCCAAAGCATTCTTCCCCTTTTTATAAATGTTATTGTAGCATCCACTATGGTGCCAGTGACTGACCCTCCTCTCCCACTGCATTAAAAAAACAATAGGAGGTAATTGGAAACTTGCAATAAATACTTCTTTTTTTTTTTTTTTTTTTTTTTAAGTTTATGGAAAACCCATCAGGGCCCGGAGGTTTCTTGCCTAGTAAAGCCTTTACAGCAGCCTACATTTTTAAAAGCAAAATAGGCTCACCAACATTTTTCCTCTGGGCCTCGAGGAGGGAGGGCAACCACAGACTCTGCAAGAAGTTCTGAATCTCAGGCATATTACACCCACCAGGTGTACTATAGAGTTTAGAAAAAAATACTGCACAAAGACCTTCCTGATATGAAGTTTAGCAGTAGTACCGTACCGCCTGATTGCTGCCTTATTTGAGCTATATGAGATCTACATGCTTTTAGTCACTCTGGTGAGAGAGGCCTCAGGCTTAATCCCAAGTTCATAAAATCTAAGTTTTTTGTATATTTCAGGGCCTTCCCAATTTTGCTCATTTCCAGAGGTTGTAGCTCCTGCCTATATTGCTCCAAAGATTTGCGTTCATGCGGAACAGATTTGTTTATGGCGGATCTCTAAGCCCCGAATCTCAGCTAACGGCAGAGCTTCCTTCCTTTTTCTCTCCTTTTAGGTATGGCTCACAAAACTGTTTCCCCCCTTAAAAAAAAAAAAAAAAAAAAAAAAAAAAAAAAAAAAGCTTTAAAAATTTCCCACCTCTGGATTATAGGTGGCAAATTCTTCTATAGTTTAATGAGATCAGGAAAGTGCTTATCTTCTAGAAGGAAAGTATTAAGTCGCCACGTATAAGGTTTTAATTGGGTGAATTCAAAAGTTAAGCAAACTTCCACAGGGGTAGTTATCTGATATAGTGCATGACAAAATTTTACTAAATCTCTGAACCCCAGATTAAGAGGAGCATTAAGAATGGACTGAAGTTTTATCAACTGATGGGTCTGGGCAAATATTCCAAACCCAAAAGTTGCTGTCTTTTCAGTAAGGGTATGAAAAAAATTCCTTTTATGTGTTGGGGCCATAGTCATTTCACTAGTGAAAAGGAAACAGAATGCAATAAACACTCTAGTATAATAAATCTACCTTTTTGCATCCTCCAGCATTCTGTGAACAACCAAGGGTGGGCTTTTATGGATAAGAATAAAAACTCCCCTGCTCTTTGAGTTGTATGAGGAGTAGTACATCAGCCCCACCTTAAGCTTTCCGTGTTCTTGGTCAGTAAGATGCGCTTCCTGCAATAATAATATTTGAGCCTTATTACGATTGGCAAATGGGAGGATACGCTTTTGTTTAATCAGAGAAGACATCCCTCTAATGTTCAGTGAAGTACATAGTATGGTCATATCACCCCAAAGGTAGAATATAACAAACGGAAACTCTTGAGCGAGGGAAACTTTTAACTAGTTCCTCAAAAATATAACCCATAAGTTGCTGCAGCTTACTCAGAATACTGGCAAAAAATATAAATAAAATTTTAACATTCCAGCTGTCAGTACTTTCACATCCCATATTATGCACAGGGGTGCACTTGGAGGTGCGAGAGTGCTGAGAGCCGGTCTTGCTTGTTGGGTCACCTGGTTCTGCACTGTCGATGGCATCGTTTACCATTCTCTTGCGTATTTGGTCTAAACTCAGCTGGCGGCCTTTTTCTTTGAGGCTTTCTGCAGTGTTAGTTCGTGTTAAGAACTCAATATACTCTTCTGTGATGAGATGATAGGTTAGGGAATGAAGCTTCAGCTGCTTTATGTGGTGCTTGAGATTAATGGAGCTTTCTAATACTTTCTCTTTTTTTCTGGTTGAGGCTGTGCCATTCTTTCTCCACTTTATTTTTATTGTCCTGCTTTTTTGCCTCATACTTCTCTGCAGATCTCTCTGTCAGTACACATAGCGTCTTTGATTTTCTGCTTTCATCTCTCCCTTCACCTTTCTCTGAGTCATTTCCTAGTTCCATGGTTTCAGCTAGCTGGTTTGAGGTGGGTAGCAAACACATTTTATTTCAGCTACTGAGTTACTTCAGGAACAGGACTAGGCTAATTAACACTTTGTTGCTTCGGACTCTCTGTTACCTGGCCTTGGTGTGGGCGGGAGTCTGGTATCTATGACAATGGATTGCTTTCAGCTTCCTGCCTGCTGAAGCGTAGTGGAGGAGGGGAGGGCTGCTACCCCTTTTTCGGCGGCAAGGTGTGTAACAAAGGGATGGGGGAGGAGTAGAGCTGCTTTCACTCTGTCCTTTCAATCTCGATCTCCCTAGTGGTGTGTGCTCAGTTGAATTCAGTCTTTTTTTTTAATTCAGTTTGATTCTACACACTCACCAGTGTTTTGCTTCAGAACCCTTTAATAATTCTTAATAAATCTCCACAATTATTTAGTTCCTTGTCAGTCTTTTACTGTTTAGTCAGTAAAGTTGGCAGAGAGCTCAGGTTACTATGACAACTGATTGCCCTCTGCCTGTAGCACTGGTAGAGGGGAGGAGTGAGTTTCTCGGCTTAGAGAAACTTGAATGGACTTAAGTACAGTCATTAAGTCCTTTTGTTTGAAGCTGTATTTCCTTTTCCTGCCTCAAGCTCAAATTACACAAAGCCAGTGCTTCTTTACAGATCCTAGTATTCCTTGCTTACAGCAACGGAGCGCACGGTTAGCCTGCTATTGGACACGCGTTTTCCCTTATTCAGTAAGGGGAGGAAAATGCGTGTCCAACCTGCGGCACCTAATAGCGCCCTCAACATGCATTTGCATGTTGAGGGCGCTATTAGGTATGCGCACGGGATACAGAAAGTAAAATGTGCAGCCAAGCCGCACATTTTACTTTCAGAAATTAGCCAAAGGTCGGCGTTAATTTCTTCCGGCGCCGGGAAGCAGTAAAAACTGCTTTTCTGTGCACCCTCCGACTTAATATCATAGCGTTATTAAGTCAGAGGTCCCAAAAAGTAGGAAAAAAAAAAATTTGAATTCGGCCCGCAGCTGTCGGGCTAAAAACTGGACGCTCAATTTTGCCAGCGTTTAGTTTCCGAGCCCGTGGCTGTCGGCAGGCTCGAGAACCGACGCCGGCAAAATTGAGCGTCGGCTGTCAAACCCGCTGACAGCCGCTGCTCCTGTCAAAAAGGAGGTGCTAGGGACGCGCTAGTGTCCCTAGCACCTCCTTTTTCCCGTTTTTCCCGCGTCACCCAATTTAAATAGAAAATCGCGCGCACCGGCAAAGGGCCAGTGCGTGCGCTGGGAGAGCGGGTGTTCGTCCGCTCTCCCGTGGACTTTACTGAATCGGCCTGTCAGTTCCGAAGTGTAAATCTTTACAATCTAGGGTTTTTTATGCTTGGTTCTTCCCCCACTGCGGGCATGGGAGGCTCTTCAAATGCAAGACAGTCGTTAACGATTCCTGTTCAATGCAGACCTTCTGTAGCAGGCTGAAATCCCCTGTTTCAACGTACTACATATTTCCTTGAAAGGCTTTCAGGTCAACAAGTTTCACAGACTGTACAAACGAATTTTACTGAGTTTCTATTTGCTGGTTTCTCACTTGTTATCTCCTGTATGATTTCAAGCCATTGGCGAGTTACAACTGCAGCCTCCTGTATGATACAGTTTTCTTATTTGCGGTTATCTAATTAGCTTTTTTACTGTGCTGGCTCAATAAGAAATACACAGATTTCCCTCTTCCACACAGCTAACTTCTCCCCTTAATCAGTCCTCTGGCAAAGATCTTTTAAGTTTGAAATTATTTATTGTACAGATAATTTTCCATTACTTACAATTGTTGCTTCCAAACGTATATATATGCCCCAGGCAGAGATCTTTCTAGCTGGAGATAGGCAGGAGAAGGGAGATGGAGTTTCTTGGGATTCAGGATAAGGCAAGGGGTTCTGAAGCTGATTAGTCTTTAGGATTAAAGCGATGAGGAGAGATGTAAAAAAGCTAATTGTATTTCAGAGACTGCAGGTACTTCTAGCCTTTAGGCAGCATGCTTGAGAGTGATTACAGGAAACATCCCAATAAGCTGGGGCTAGAGGGCGAGATCCAATGGCAGCGAGCCTAGGATCCATGTGAGGCAGGGAGGGCATGAAGGGCAGTTCCTTGAGCCAATAATGCACTTAAGAAGATCAAGTTAGATTGAGAGAGCATGCAGACCCTTCCCAATGAGAGAAGCAGGGGGGAGGGAGTTTCTCTTAAAGGCAAAACTCCCCTTAAAGGCAGGGCTCACAGGCTTTTATCATGGGTTACAAATAAGGACTGCAGTGTATATACAGATACCAAAATGTACCCACTGCTGGGGACAGAACACTTTTATTTTTTTGCAGTTAGAGTATTTTTATATTTACTTGCTCGTGTCATGCTGGCAAGAGAAGGGGAGTAAGGAACTGGGCCAGGGCAAGGGGGTGCAGAGGCACCGTACTCCTACAGCCCCTGGCAAAGTGGCCAGCCAGCACCGATCTTCAGCTTCAGGATTTCCTGCCATGCGGCTGTTGGGGAAATACATCCATTAGCTGTCCGGACCTGGGGAAGCTAATGGATGAATTTCCCCAAAAGCTGCGTGGCAGGAAATCTTGGCAGCTACAGACTCAGTGACTGCTCTGTGCCATGATGATCGCAGCACAGGCAAACAGTGGAGTGCTGCCTTCTTATCACTGCAGGGCCGGGAGGGGAGCCTTGGGACGCGATTTGTGCAGCAGCAGTAGGATGGCTTTTCCCTCTTCCCGGATACCCGGTAAACATCACTTCCTCTTCTGGGCCACAGGGGCGGGAAGAAGAAAAGGTCATGTTCCTGTTTCCAGCTTCCACAAACACTGCTGATGTTACCCTCTGGGCTTGAATGTGCCGATAGCCTGGGCAGGAATGGCAGCAGTGTTTGTCTCGCTGAGGTGAGGAGAGAGGGAGGGGAGAGTGTGTGAGCAACAGGTCAGTAGAGAAATGCTGTTCTGGAGCAATTGATTCAGTAACAGAGAGCAATTTTAGATCTAATTTTCAGTGGAGCGTAGGATTTTGAGAGAGAGTTAATAGTGATGGGGCCGCTTGGCAATAGTGATCATAATATGATCAAACTTTAATTAATGACTGGAAGGGAGATAGTAAGTAAATCCATAGCTCCAGCACTAAACTTTGAAAAGGGAAACTTTGATAAAATGAGAAAAATAGTTAAAAAAAAAAGCTGAAATGTGCAGCTACAAAGGTTGAGTGTGCAACAGGCATGGTCATGGTTAAAAAAGTAATCTTAGAAGCGCAGTCCAGATGTATTCCATACATTAAGAAAGGTGGAAGGAAGGTCAAATGATTGCCAGCATGGTTAAAAAGATGAGGTAAAACAGGCTAATTTAGCCAAAAAGTCTTCATTCAAAAATTGGCTCAATACGAGCATCCATTTTATGTCGCCTTAATTGATTCCATACAATATACACGTCTGGAACATGTATATTGTGCCTCTAGAAAATTATTTTTTTAGATCAGGTTGTTACATTATTTCTTTCGTTGTGAACACCACAAGCAGTAGATTTAAGTATTGAAATGATACTTAAGAAGAACCAACAGAACAGTATTTTTGCAATTCTCATAAGCTCTTGACTGGAGGAATGACTTATCACCAGCTCCGAGGCTGGAGTTAAATTTGCCACATTGAAAAAAGTGTGTTGGCTGCCTGGCAATTTACTATATCAGGGGTAATACTTAATAGCTTCATCGCGTGGAATTTACATGTAATGGGTGCTATCTGCTATGCCATTGCTTAGGTGTGCGTTTTGAACACGCTAATCCCCTTATTGCATCGGGCATTGCAAGACTAGCTCATCCAAAATGCACATCCAACTTCTTGTTAACCTGTGCTCTAGCTGGGCGCACTTTATTGCATTGGTCCCTTAGACTGGCTCAGTACCCTTTTCCACCAATACCACTGATTACAAGAGTAGGACAAAAGCTGCTGCAAGACTGTAATGGGGTAGTCCGAGTATTGATAACACAGACTAGTCAGTCTTTGAAAAACAGGCCCTGTGATCTACTTGCTAATATTTACAGAAATAATAGTTCTTTGCTAATAAGTAGAGCGATAATTAAAAACACTGACCCCACTTTTCTTATGAACCGCTTTTATATGGTTCTCCCCTTATTCTTATAATTTGTAACAAGCATTTATTTTCCTATACTTAGATTCGGAGGTAATATTACTTCTGTTATAATTTGAGTTAATTTAAATTCTTATATTATAGACCGGAGAAAATGTTAATCCGTCCTGTATATTCTGTTTTATTTTCTTTAAATATTGTTGTCATTGTATGATAATGAAAACTCAATAAAAATAAAATAAAAAAACAAAACAAAACCCTGACCCTGCAATCATGAGATCCCTTTGCTGTTGTAGCTGCTGTGTACCACAGAAACAATTGCAGAGTTTAATGTCCAGACAGCATATTGTAGTTAATGTGATTTCCCCCTATGGGAAATCCTAGAGTGTGCAAAAGAGCAGGGAAGTTTCCAGCTACCGTATTATGTTTGTGTATGTTTTCTCAATAGGACATGTATTGATGGTAAATTATTGTTTTTTTTCATAAGGGGGGCTATTGCACCTGGTAGGAGAGTGTTTGTTGCTATTACTGAGTTGACACCAGAAATGTCTATTTTGTATGGTAAATTGAAAGGGGGCATGTCTTAGTTCAGTTCTGTACCCATTGTTGGGGGGGGGGGTCAGGGTGGTTTCTGTAGATAGTGTGTTTTACATTTAGCCCCATGACTATCGTGTTCAGTGTGTCACACATTTGAGAACTATCTGCCAGGGGTGTCCTGACAGAAAAAAGGTGAGAACCACTGCTTCAGAAAACTGTTGTGATCACTATTGCCAAAGTGCTCCAATACAGTTATTTCCTGCACCAAAACTTGTGTTCCACTAACGACTAGGTCTAGTTTCCCCTCTTGTTGTTTCTTGGTGCCAGCTGCTCCATGAAGCAGTCATTTATTCCGTCCAGGAATTTTATCTCTCTAGCATGTCGTGATGTTTCACTTACCCAGTCAACATTGGGGTAATTGAAATCTCCCATTATTACTGCATTACCAATTTGGTTAGCTTCCCTAATTTCTCTTAGCATTTCACTGACCGTCTCACCATCTTGGCCAGGTGGACAGTAGTATACTCCTATCACTATACTCTTCCCCAGCACACAAGGGATGTCTACCCATAAAGATTCAATTGTGCATTTAGACTCTTATTTATTTATTTTTATTTATTTGTCAAGTTTTATATACCATCGTTTGGTTTTGCCATTACAACGGTTTACAGTTTTCGATGGGTTATATTAGTTAAGGAGTTAACATACATTAAGAATGGGATAACTGTTAATATATACATTAAGGATGGAATAAGATTTAGATCAGTAGTGGGTTATTTGTACATATTTGCTGTTAGTGTTACAGTTAATGAAGGTAGGTCAGATCTATTTGGAGAACGTTCATGTGGAAGGAAGTGGTACGCTTTGTTCAGCTTGATGAATGATGTCGTTTTCTAAGTTTGCCTGAAAGAGGTGAGCAATGTAGGTGCCGGTGTCAAGGTGCGAAGTTCGGGTGATGGATGGAGGTCAGGGGATGTTTAGGTAGGCTTTAGTGAAGAGCCATGTTTTCAAGTCTTTCTTGAAGGTTTTTAGGTTCTGTTGTGTTCTTAGTTCGGATGGAAGAGTGTTCCAGAGTTTAGGGCTTCTGATGGTTATGGCTCTTTCACGAGTTGAGGTTAGTAGTGTGGATTGAGCGGGTGGAATTTTTAGGAGACCTCCTATGGTTAATCAGAGGTTTCGTTGAGGGGTGTGGA
This sequence comes from Rhinatrema bivittatum, assembly GCF_901001135.1. Lineage (NCBI taxonomy): Eukaryota > Metazoa > Chordata > Amphibia > Gymnophiona > Rhinatrematidae > Rhinatrema > Rhinatrema bivittatum. The sequence goes on along the minus strand of NC_042622.1, from coordinate 159,534,932 downwards.
GTTCTATCACTTTACCTAGCCAGTTAGTTTGTCCATGGATGAGTTTGTGAAGTATGGTTAGTATTTTGTAGTCTATTAGAAATTTTATTGGGAGCCAGTGGAGGGATATGAGAGTTGGAGTAATATGTTCATATTTTTTTGTTCCTCTTAGTATTCTGGCGGCTGTGCTTTGTAGGATTTGGAGCGGGCGTATGGTGCTGAGAGGTAGTTTGAATAATAGGGAGTTGCAGTAGTTGAGGTTGGAAAAAACTAGTAGTTGTAGGATTGTTCTGAAGTCTTCATGGGACAGGAAGAGTTTGAGTCGTCAAAGTGTTAGAAATTTGTGGTATCCCTCTCTGATTTTGTTAGTGATGTGGGTCTTGAAAGATAGTTCCTTGTTGATGGTTACTCCTAGGTTGCGGACATGTGTGACTGGGGAGATTGTTGTCTTTTGGTTCCCTGTTTTGAGAGGTGGTGGGAGTGGGGTGCTGTTTGTTTTGTCTAGGAAGATTATTTCTGTTTTGTCAGTGTTTATTGTGAGTTTCAGGTTGGTTAGTAGTTTGATTTTGGTGAGAATCATGGATGGTTTTTTTTGTAGATTTCTTCTAATGAGTTCTGAATTGGAATTAATATCTGAATGTCATCTGCGTAGAGGAAGTGAGTTAGTTCAAGACTGGATAGTAGTTGACATTGGGAGTAGGTAGATACTGATAAGCATTGCGGATAGTGCTGATCCTTGGGGGGGACTCCTGTGTTAAAGTTTATTTTCTTTGAAAGGGTATTGTTGAGTTTTTTACCCTGTAGCTTCTGTGTGATAGGTAAGATGAGAACCATTGTAGAGTTTTACCAGTTGCTCCTATTTCATTTAGTCTTTCGAGTAGGATTGGGTGGTTTTCTGTGTCAAATGTTGCTGATAAGTCTAGGAGAATTAGCAGGTAGCTTTGATTGGTGTCAAATCCTCAGAGTATGATGCCGTTTAATGATAGGAGTAGTGTTTCGGTGCTTAGGTGTTTCCTGAAGCCGAATTGTGTAGGGAATAGGATGTTGTTCTTGTCTAGGTGGTCTGTGAGTTGGGAGTGGAAGATCTTTTCAATGATTTTGGCGATGAATGGTAGGCTTGATATGGGTCGGTAGTTTAATGGGTTTTCTGGGTCTAGGTGGTTGTTTTTTTATTATGGGTTTGATTATTGCTGATTTTAAGCATTCTGGGTAGTTGCCTTCAGCGAGGGGAAAGGTTTACAATGTCAGTTACTGTTTTGGTTATTGAGGTTTCGATTATTTTGATAGTTGTTATGGGAATGCTGTCGATGGGGTGATTTGCTGGGTTCATGTTTTTGATTATTGATTGGACTTCCAAGGAGGAGGCCGAGTCGAAGGTTGACCACTTTGTTGTTGGTTTAGGTTTCATTTTTATGTTTTGAGAGTTAACAGAGAGAGTCTTATTTATTAAGTTCATGATTTTCTCGTTAATGAAGTCTGCAAATTCGTTGCATTTGTCTTTAGTGTGTGTTTTCTGTTCAACTGATGTTTTGGTGAGGTTTTGCCCAATGGAGAATAACATTCTGGGGTTATGTTGGAATTTGTTTATTTTGTTCGAGTAGAATTCTCTCTTTGCCTTGTGTATGATGTTTTTGTAGTGTGCTAGTTGTGATAGATAGGCGTTGGGAAGTTGGGTTGTTTTGTTCCTACACCAGGCTTTCTCTTTTTTCCTGAGTTTACGTTTGGCAGTCCTTATTTTGATATTATACCATTGGTTTTGATGTTTAGTGTTTATTGTTTTTTGATGGTGGGGTTAATGTTGTCTGCGACGGATTTAGTAATATCGATCCAGGATTTTGTGGCTGTTTCCAAGTTGGTTAGGTCTATGTCTGTTAGTTGCTGTTGTAGTTTCTGTTGTAGTGTTTCGATATCAGAAGGAGGACGATAGGTGATTGACATTGGGATGTTTTTTACCACTGTGAGTTTGGAGTTGAGAGTAAGGAAGGATTGAATTAGAGAGTGATCGGACCAGGGAATTTCAGTTATATTAGTTTGTGTTGCCCAAGTGTCGATGTTGATGAATACGAGGTTGAGGGTGTGACCCGCTTTGTGTGTTGGTGCGGAGATGATTTGTTTTAAGCCTAGGGTTGATAGTGTGTCAATTATCGTTGTACATGTGGATGTGTGGGGGAGGGTGTGCATGTGGATGTTGAAGTCCCCTAAAATAATGATGGGTATGTTTAGTGTTAGTTTGGTGATCATAAATTCTATTAATGGGGAGCAGTTTTGGTTTAGGGAGCCAGGTGGGCAGTATACTATGCAGATTTGAAGTTTTGCTGAGTCGAAAAGGGCGATTTCAAAGGGGGGAGATATTATTGTATGGATAAGATTCAACTGTAGGTTTTTTTTGAGATTAACATAATTCCTCCCCCTTTTTTTTTTTTTTTTGGTCTGGGGATTGAGAAGGTTTTATAGGTGGAGTTGTTAATTGGTTGAGTAGAACATTGTCCGTGTTTATCCATGTTTCCGTGATAGCTATGAAGTCTGGTTTTGAGTCATTGAGTAGGTCAGTGATTATGGGGATTTTCTTTACTATGGATTGTGCATTAACGAGAAGGAATGATAGGAGTATGTATTTTGAGAACTGCTGTTGCTTGTGTGTGATGTTTGTGGTGGTAGTACTCACTTTCTTTCCTTGGTTTATGTGTTCTTCCTTTAGATGTTTCAGGGTTTCTTACAGTTTTGTTGGATCCCTTTTCTTTCTCTGCTGGGTGTGTGGTATTAGTCATTCTTGGTGTTGTGTTGTAGGAAATATCCTAGCGTGTAGCAGATGGACTCAGGACCAATGAGTATAGTGTACTCCTGATAGCAGTTGGAGATGGATCAGATTTCAATCTGTCAGCCCTAGTACATATACCCCTGCAGGAAGTGCAGCTCTTCAGTATTTTCTGTCTCCATAGCAGTTAGGGACTCTTATGCATGCTCGCACCGTGTTGAGTAATTTTACCAAAGAAAACCAAAATAAGAAATCTTACCTCTACAGACGAGCCCAGCTCTCCTGCGGTGACACCCATTGGGTCCCTCGCCCAGTTGAGAATTCCAGAGGTGATTTTTGCGATCCCTCGGAGGAAAACCTCGGTCTGGCGGCCGACCCTACGTGGGGACCTAGCCCCTAATATCGGATGAGGCTGAGAGGCAGTGGGTGCAACTTCGAGCGCGGCGGTGAAGATATTTTCCCTCCCTAAAGTGGCCGGTGCCTCTTTGGAACCTCAACCTGGTCCTAGATTTCCTAGCAGGAACCTCCTTCAGACCTCTCCGCAGCCTGTCTCTCCGACTATTAACATTGAAGACAGCCTTCCTGCTTGGCAGTCTGTTCGGCCTGACGTATATCCAAGCTACAAGCACTGTCCTGCCAAGAGCTGTTCCTCAGACTCACCCCGGGAACCATCCAGTTACGCACAGTTTTGTCGTTCCTCCCCAAAGTGGTGTCTCACTTCCATCTCAACCAAACCATCTTGCTACCGTTGCCAGATGAGCATAAGAATTCGGAAAAGGCTAGAAGACTATGCCATCTCAACGTCTGTAGGCTCCTAGTTTGATACCTGGAAAGATCAGAATCCGTACGAAAGACGGACCATCTATTCATCCTTCACAGCGGGAAGAAGCAAGGGGAAGTGGCCTCGCGAGCAACCATAGCCCGCTGGATCAAAGAAGTCATCAAGGCGGCCTACGTAGAAGCAGGCAAGCCACCGCCTTTACAAGTCAAGGCCCATTCTACTATAGCCCAGGCAGTGTCCTGGGTGGAAACCAAGATGCTGTCACCCGCCGAGATCTGCAGGGCGGCGACCTGGACCTCCATCCACACCTTCTCCAGGTTTTACCGCCTGGATGTTTAGGCTTGGGAGGACACAGCATTTGCAAGGGCAGTACTAAGTGGGTCACGGGCAGCCTCCCACCCGGTTCGGGAGTAGCTTTTATACATCCCATTGGTCCTGAGTCCATCTGCTACACATTAGGAAATGGAGAAATTACTTATCTGATAATTTTGTTTTCCTTAGTGTAGACAGGTGGACTCAGCATCCCACCCACGGCTGCCGTTACTCATGGAATTCTCGGATGACTTCCCCGGGAGTGAGTGATTCACGGGTAAGCCATGCTTTCCTTCAGCTAGGACACCCATCTTACCGGGTGTTGACGTTTCTCGGTTGAGGGTACTGGCGGTCTCCAGCTATAACCAATTCAACCGGCTCAAATTAATAAAGTTATCCAAGTTAGAAAGTTAATGAAGTTATTCAAATTATTCAGTCATACATATATCCACAATGCTTTTCGAGGAGAATACTGAAGTGCTGCACTTCCTGCAGGGGTATATGCACTAGGGCTGACGTCAGATTGAAATCTGATCCGTCTCCAACTGCTATCAGGAGTACGCTAGACCCATTGGTCCTGAGTCCATCTGTCTACACTAAGGAAAACAAAATTATCAGGTAAGTAATTTCTCCATTTTTTTTGGCAACTATTATGTCATCTGCAGTGTGCTTAAAATGTTGCAATTAAGAGGGTACTCGTGGTCATGCTTTTTGGTCTTCTACATCCATTCAGACCTTTTGGGGTAAAGTCTTGGCTTATATGACCTAAGTATATGGGTGCTGCAATAGAAAAGGCCCTGGTTTACAAGTGAACTCATCTTATTTATTTATTTATTTATTTATAATTTTTTATATACCGCCGCTCATCAAAGATATCACGTCGGTGTACAATGAACAGGAACTTACGCCGGAGCGTTATACATTTAACAGATTTAACAGATTTAACAGATTTAACTTACGCCGGAGCGTTATACATAATCTTACGCCGTTATACATAATCTTACGCCGTTATACATAATCTTACGCCGTTATACATAATCTTACGCCGTTATACATAACTTACGCCGGAGCGTTATATATAATCTTGTATCTTTAAGTGATGGCACAGATTTAAGAAACACATCCATCTAGCTTCTCTAGTCTCAAAAATATGGTGAGAATTTAAACGTTATTGTCTATATATTTCTGTGCAGAAACATTTTGCGTGCACATAAACCATTTTATGTATGGAAAACTTGATTTGTGCACAACTGTTTTTTGTATTTAAATTAAGTACAGGATCCCTGCCTCACAAACTCCAGATTCAGTCTCATATACTAACACTGGCATCAGGACAAACATGATGGCAATCCTCGCACGTGGGTGATGTCATCCAATGGAGCCTGGCATGGAACTTCAACATGTAAGTTCCTCACTTGTAGGCGGGACCCAAAGGCAATGGGCATAGACAATATCGGTCAGGAATGGCCGCAGGGCGCCCTGCTGTGTATGTTCCCGCCTTGGCCTGATATAGGCAGGCTGGTACAGAAGATTGTGAGTCAAACCAACACCATTCTTTTAGCGACTCTGCATTGAGCTCGAAGGCTGTGATATACTGATATCCAGAGACTTCTGGTGGACGGTCTCGGATGGATCTGTTACGTCAGGTGCTCATTCTGCACAAGGATTTGGGTCTGTTCTGTTTTATGGTTTGGCCATCGAAGTGTGGTTATTTGCCTTCTGTAACTTACATTCTTCTTTGGGACCGGAAATTTTCTTTCTCTAGTTTTCTTTAGTTTGGAGAGTCTTTGAGGCCTGGTGTTCTGAGTGAGGTACTCAACTGCTCAAGGTGGATATTACTTTGATTTTGGTATTTTTGCAGGACTGCTTGCTTAGGGGTTTGGCCGTTGAACCTTCAAGGTATTAAGTTGTGGTACTGACTTGTTACAGGGGAAGAGACAATGGAGGGCCTTTGACTTCCCATTCAGACTGTCCTGTTTCTTGTGGGGAGTTAAACATCTTTGCCCCCCCTCCCCCCCCTGTTGCGGCATCCGGTGCCTTTGTGGGATCTTAATTTGGTCCTTGAATTCTTGGCTGGCCTGACTTTTTGACCACTGTGTACTTTTTCCTTGTGGCTGCTTACTTTTGAAGACCGTCTTTCTGGTAGCAATCTGTTTGGCTCATCGGGTCTCTAAGCTACAGGCTCTTTTCTGCTATGACTGGGCGCAGTTCAGTTTTGGTCTATGCCTTCTTTTTTGCCCAAAGTGGTTTCAGACTTTCATTTGAATCAATGCATTTCTCTGCCTGCCTTGGACAGGAGAAGAGTTGAAGCTGAGTACTACCTTTTGTGTTCTTGGTTGTCAAGTGTCATTTACTGTGCTACTTGGAGGTGACTAAGATTGTTGGGAAGTCTGATTGCCTGTTTGTGCTCCATGGTGGAGGTAAGCAGGGAGCATCAGCAACACGGGCAATGATTGTGTGCTGGGTTAAGGAGATCATTACAGCAGTCTTATGTGGCTGTGGAGGTTGCCTTAATGAAGCAGATTAGATCGCATTCCACGAGGGCTCAGGCAGTATTGTGGGCAGAGCTTCATTTGTTGTTGCCTGCTGAAATTTGACGAGTGGTGACATGGTCATCTTTGCATACCTTCTGCAAGCATTCTCTCTTGGATGTTAGGGCTAGGGAGGATGCCACTTTTGTGCGGACAGTTTTGATTGGGTTGCTGGCAGCTCCCCACCCTTTTCGAGATTAGTTTTTGTACATCCCACTCGTTGGGATTAACCTGCCTGAACGCTAAGGAAGGAGAAATTACTACTTACCTGAATTTCCTTTCCTCTAGTGATGGGTATGTCAATCCCAGACCTGCCCTTGGTTGTCTGATTTGGATTTTGTGGTTAGCCACCTTAGGACGAGCAATGCAGCATATGATTCCTGCTCTTAGTTGATAACTGGTGAGTGGCTTCTCTAGCTCTTAGTTTGCTAGATATGTTGCTTCTTTTGGCTGAGCTCAAAGTTCCAGTTGGTTGAGAAACACGAATGGTTGCCTGATTCTAATGTTCAAATTTAATCAGGTTTGTCCACAGTTTGGCTTTTCCAGAGAATACTGGTGGGTTGATGTCAGCAAGATTACATAGCTGTGATGGAGACTGAGCAAAACTGTCATCTGCTGGCAGAGGTGCATAACCCCACTCTGAGATTAAACTACCCATCTCTAAAGGAAAGGCAAAAATGTCCAAGCCTAAGGCTGGCCTACCTAAAACAACCACACATATACTTTCTAGGGAAGGAGAAAGGGGAACTTTAACAGTCAGACCTCCTTCAGATTTATTGGTGGATGATTTACTAGAGTTAAAATTATTCATATCAAGAGGATGTAGGGATGTCTCTAATTAGACTACATTCTGCGTCATCTTCCACGTCATCTCAGTCAGAGAAGAGAATCCACTCAGGTCTCTTTTCCAGTGCACATAACGAGATTGCTTTCCTCTCCTGCAAGAACCTTTGGAGAAAAGACCCAAAGCTCCCACTCCGGAACCTTTGTCAACAAAGCACGTAAGAACTCCGGATTCCTCCATCTTGTTAGCAGCAATGGCTCCATCGAGGAAATGCAAAGGGGGGAAAAATACCCTTCATCTCAAAGCCCTTCCTGGGATACAGATGGAATTCCAATACAAAGAGGACATCCTATAGCCTGAGGCATGGCAGCCTCTCAGGCAGTGTACCGGCTCACAGTCGTATTAAAATCCTTTCTTCACAACTCTGTCTACCAAAGATCATTTGGAGCCACATCAGCTGGTGAGCCCTTCCGAAGGGGACCTCTCCTCGCTTAGGGAGTATCCTCCGTCTCTGGTAGAAGTGGATGATGATCTATCAGACCTGGGTACAAATCTATCCCACAATTCTCGCCACAACCAGATGATCAGCCACAGGAGCCTCCACCATCTTCTACGAGTACTTCCACAGGAAGTCCATCAGATCCACCAGAGGATAAACCAGAGCCATCTTCACTGCTTGAAGACAACTTATTCAAACGTTGTAGAAAAAGTAGGTACGGTGCTAAATGTAGAACCGTAGAAGATTCCAGACCCCAGATTCGAGGTGCTTGGTATCTTGAAGATTTTAAAGGTACGAGTGGAACCAACATCCTTACCATCCCACTCATGCTAGCCTCGGTAATGGAAAAAACCTGAGAGTCCCTTTTATTCAGGTTTACCAGTCTCCTGGAAATTAGATCTGAATTCCTGATGAGGAAGTCTTCTTGTTACGGGGTGGTGCAACTCCCGCAAGCCTCTGTGGTGGTGGAATTGGCGATGAAGAGATCAAATAAATCAAGGTTCCACACTTAACACGCTCCTGGGCAAGAATTACAAAATCCTTGACAACTCTAGCTGCAAGGAGTTTGAGTTCCATGCTCAGCTTGAGAATCCAGCAACATCCGTTTTATATAACTCAGTACTTCTATGAATGTGTTCAGAACCTAAAGCCTTTCATAAGGGTTAACACGGGTGAGCTGTTAACACCTTGGCCTCTGATTTGGAAGAGGGGCTAAGGCATCTGCTTTCGGACTGTCTACGAAGCCATTGATACCTCAGCATGTACGTTCACAACGTCCATCACTGCTCATGGGATGGCCTGGTTGCACTCCGGCACTATTAGGAAAGACATTTGTATTTTCTCCCTTTTTTTTGTTTTTGGGTTGCCTGTAGGTTTGAATATCACCCATGTGTGAGGACTGCCATCCTGCTTGTCCTGAGAAAATGAGGTTGCTTATCAGGTGTTCTCCGATTGGCTTGCAGGATATCTGTTCTCAGGATTCCCTTCTGCCTCCCCTGGGAGTTGGTTTCTTCAGGTCTTAGCTTTATCTTGAACTGAGGGGTCCTGCCTGGGAGGTGGCTACAGCTGGACATGTTTGCTCCATTGGATGATGTCACCCATGTATGAGGACTGATATCCTGTTGTTCACCAGACGTACTTCCTGCCAGACTTCCTGGCCCCACAAAATAGTGCAGTGCTGCAGACCCTGGGGAGCCTCAGCAAGCATGGTGCCAAAGGAGAGAGGAGATACCTGGAGCCACTGCTAGTAAGGATGAATGATAATACAATGGGGAGAGGGGGGCGAGAGGGAGATTCTTGGAGGGTGTGGGGAGGAGAGACATGCTAGGCAGGGGATATGGGGGTAGAGAGGAATACTGCTGAAAGGGTGAATGGTAGAATCTGCTTAATATTTTATTGTCCTGGCTTCTGTCTTCCAAAATAAACTCCAATATTTACCCAGAAATATAATGAATCATATTTTCCACTTATTTTCTCCTGTTTTTGTTCTTGTCATAATAAACCCTGATAAATTCCTGGGAAATTATAAAAAAAAAAAAAAAAATAAGGTCTCTAAGCATATCTTATCGAAAGGGAAAATATTGATGCAAGGAATACATTAGTAAAAATATCTAATCATAAATTGTAAATTCCTTTTGATGAATGAGACTGGAACATAGTAGAAGGCTTGGTTATTTTACTGTACTGCCACTTCCTACCCAAATCATAAAATAGTTTGCTGCCTCTAGGCTTTGAGGCACAAAGCAGAGAAGATTTAATAATCAGAGTCCCACCTCCTAATGTAAGATATGTCAGCACAAAATGGAAGCAGACTCTTGCAGTAAAATGAAGGGCGCTGTCTTTCCTTGGATGGTAAAATAAAATTGTGAACAGAATGTGATATAGAAAAAGAAACCCTGATTTCATTAGCAGTAAATCATCACAGCAGAATTAGAAATTGAAAACTGAGAAGAAGAAAATCCTGTTTAGCTGTTAATCCAAATCATATTGATGCAAGGAGTGCATTAGTAAAATGTTTAAATATTTATTTGTAACCCGCTTAGCATGACTGGGTTAATATAGGAAGGCTATAAGTGTTTTAAAGTGAATATAACTAATCCCATAAATTTAGATTGTTACATTAGCTTGATCGTTGATCTTAGTTTCAATGTTTTCAAGTGCAGTGTATGAGAAATTTTGAATTCTAATTCACTGCTGCTTTCTTTAGCTATAACAGTTACTACTAGAAGGTTTTTAGCCCACAAATGACAATGCTTACGTTTTTGTTTTGGGTTTAAAATAGCAGTCGTCTACAAGAAAAAAGTTGTATTTTTTTTCTTTGTTTTGTTTTTTATCCTGACAGTTTTTCTCTTGCTCTTGGGGGTTCTAGCTCATTTGTCATGTATCTTTTGATTCTGCTAGTGTAAGATGTATTAAATTTAAGATGTGTGAATGTTATGTGCAGGGCTAGGAAGATATTTAGAAAACTTGTGTGCTAGCCAAAACGTTTAGGAACTGTGAAAAACCTTTTACCTTAAATTCTATGCTTTTATGGTCCCATTTTTTTTTTGTTTTTGGGTACCTATTTTGTTAGCTTGTTTTGGTTTATTTTTATTTTCTTTGACTCTTTGCTGCCCTGCCTCTCCAGCATTTCTTTATTTCCTTCACTCCTTTGTAACTTTTCTCTACCTCCAGTCTCATCTTCCCTTAGCTCGTCCTCCCTTCTTGATTCTCTCCTGTTCTGTAAGTCATGATGGCAAGGGCTTAAGCCAGTCATGATGACCATTTCTTTTAGATCTAGGCTGGTGTCCAAGTGACTAATTTTAGAATTTTCCTTCTGTGTCTGAGTTGGCGTTAAAGTTAATTGCAATGAGGTTTGCTTAGTACAGCGGTATGTAAAAAAAAATCATACAAACTAATAAGGCTGTAGCACAGGATTAAAATTTATGGAATGATTCTACAGTAAAGTAATTGCATGACAGTGTTTCAGGAAAAGGTTTCTCAGGACTATTTATGGATATGGTCTTCACATTTAAAAAATGAACAAAATCAGAACCAGAAAATCATAGGCCAGTCGGCCTAACATCAGTTCCAGAGGAAAATACTGGAAGCTATTTAGTTTTTGTATTTTTTGCCCGACAGTTAACACCTGATCCTTTGGTTTTCCAGTTTAAGCGGAACCAGCTACTATTGGGCCATAGTGTTGTGAATCTTCATTTGAAAAATGCCTGCAGTATTCCCTGTGTTTTTATATTTCATAAGTTTCCCTGGCCAGCCACTGTATTTACGGTCCTTGGTGGAAAACCTCCTGGAATCTCCATACTTGTGCCCTAGTTCTAGCTAGTAGTTATAAATATAGTTAAGCAATGACTGGGATTCCCTCTCCTCCACTCAGAAGTTGTGTACTGTCTCTGCAGTCTCCAGCCTAGCATTGCACAGTGCATAAAAGCCAGGACTGGGAATCAGATTTGGTTCTCTTGTACACTGGTGCAAGCACTGCTTTTAAGCCACCAGGTTGTCCCTGGAAGCCATTATAACAAGGAGATATGAGAACATTTCATATTTCCTAGATCTCTTCTTTGCTGCAGAAATTCGATTGACTACTAACCAATGATATGGCAGCTTTAAAAAAAACAAAAAAACTTCAGAGACATCAGCTGTTACCTTCTGAGATTGTGGCCTATTCACCTATAGGAAACTAAGATAAAGAAACGGTAGTTCTAAGTGCAGGGAGGTGTACTACAGCAAGTGGTCTTGGCTATAGGGAGGAAGCCAGAGAGAAAGCAGCTGGACTCGGGCTCTCTCTCTCAAGCAAAGTCTTATTTTGTACAGCACGAAAACCATATGCAATCTGTTTACCTCAGCAGTTTAATCCTGTGTTGCGAAGTGGCTGCCTCGGAATGAATGCTGGGATAGTGTGAATCTTGACCTGGAGGGTAATCCTTGAGAGAAGGCTGACCCTGTGACAGCATAGACAAGTAGTTAATCATTTACCACAAGAAGATGACAATGTGGAGTTAGGGATGCTTTACTTAAGGCACACTACTCATGATCCCAACCTAAAAACATGGGCTGCTTATGCTCAATGCTGGCTCTGGAGACACTTCAACTACTCTTAAGGGAAGAAACGCAGCACTTTTAGTGCCTCTTCTTTCTTCAACATTAGCTAGCAAAACTGCCCCTTTAGCCTGTAGACCTCTTATTTATGTATGTATTTATTTATTTATTTATTTAAAAGTGTTTATATACCAGACTGAACAATTTTTTTTTATCTCATCTCAACCCCTCTGGGAAATATAGAGAGGCGCAATAAGGAAAGTGCTTCCTGGCTAAAAAAAAAAAAAAAAAATTTGCTTCCCCAACAAATAGAATACAAGCAGAATAGAGGTAATCATGTAATTTAATTAGATATTAACACAACTTTTAAACATTTTTTTATGCAGAGGTGTATAAATTTCAATATAGGCTAACAAACATATATCATATAAAATAAATAAAGTTTTCACTATATATACTCATATAGAAGTATACAACATTTTGTCCAAATATTTCATTACCCAATGAATCCCTCACTAAGACTCAATCACACACACCCATACACACGCATCCTGAAATTCTCCCATAGTCATTAAACACATCACCTATTAAAAAACATTTACAAAAACATAAATGTCATATCCAATATAAAAACAGGATTATCAAGCATATAACTTATTTTTCTCATCATGAAGTTGGATACAAAAATTACCCAATAGATGGATATTTGAACCCAAAGAAGGTTATGGCTTCCCACAGGATTCTGAACTTGCAGTCCTGTGCGCATCTGCTGGTATTCAATAAGAAAATGTTGCTTCTAATTACAATCCCAATGTGGTTAATGACTGTGGAAGTACTTCAGGATGCGCATGTGTGATTGAGTCTCATTAGTGAGGGATTCATTGTGTAATGAAATGATTTTTGGATAAAATGTTATACACTTTTATATGAGTATGTATAGTGAGAACTTTATGTGAAATGTTTGTCTGTATTGAAATTTGTACACATGCTTGTTTGAATACTTTTTTTAAAGTTATGTATTAAGATCTAATTAAATTTATTACATGCTTCTGTTCTGTTTGTAATTATAGAGATGCCCCATCAGTCTAGAATATTTGCCCTCTTTCCATTAGCAACCTGGTTTCAGGCTCCAAATGTTTCTTTAAATCCCTTTACTATGATTTTTAAGTCAGAGACATTCAGCATGGTGGGGATTTCTGTTATAATAATTTCATTCCCCTTAAACTCTTCATTCCCCTTAAACTCTCAATCCCAAAATTTGTCTGACTTCAGCTCCTGCTCCTAGATCACAGAAGCTGCATGGTCTCAGTCCCTCTGATTACCCAGTCATTCTTTCCATATTTTTTCCTTTTGAAAAGTGAAAACACAGCTTTTTATTGTTAGGAACGTTCTACATAAACAACTTTTCATTTAGCAAGATAACATTACTTCTCAAGGAGAGACAGGAACACAGATCTCAAGACAGAAATCATCATGCACTTTGCAGTGAAACACCAGCTGTAATATCCCATCACACTGTAGCAGCTGATACTCAGTCTGTTTTCTCTTGCAGTCCATTACTCTTAGCTAATCTCTTCTGGAGGCAGCCATAGGAAAAATACTTGCCCCTACTGGGCTTCTCTCAGCTTTTCTTTGGTATTGAGTTCTTATCTTGACCATGGTTTGCCTTCTCACTTAAGCTGCAACAGACCCTGCCTCTTAGTAAACAGATGGCATTAGTAAACTGAACAAAGAAAAAAAACCTCACAAACACCTGAAGGACAAGGTTGTACATGGTTACCCTGCATTCTCATGTGTTTAGCTCTATCTGGTTTCCCACAGGACTTGTATAAAATCTTACTTACTCCTCACAGAAAACACAGACCTAAAGGTTAAAGGCATCAGATTTCTTTCCTCAAAAAAAGGAAAACGTCACTTAACTTAATCTTGTAAGTTGTGTGCTAAATCCTCACTGGTCTTGAGGGCTCAGTCTTTGTAGCCCTGTAGTTCTGTTTGGGTTGCTGTGTTCCTATATGTCCCTTTTTCTCTCTTACTGGCAGCACTCACTTTTTATACAGATGATAGCCTACTTCTGCAGGAGTGGGTAGCCACACCCTATCTGCTATTCCTGCCCACTCAAATCTCCTAGCAACTCTCATAACTTCTGGGATTTGTAGTCCTTCCGGGCATCCTTCTTAATAGCATGCAGTTTCTAATTGTCCCAAAGGCTCCTATTGGAGAAAATTTAGAAAATTTCCTCTCTTTGAAGCACAGGGACTAAAGCAAACCACAGTGAATCATCACACTCTGTCATAAGGTTAGGGCTTGGCTCAGAGAAACCTATTACAGCTGCATCTGATCTTTCTTCTTCTCATCCTAGACTTCTCTTCTTGCTTCTGGGCCTTGGCTTTTCTTTTCCTCCCCAGGGAGCTACCCTTTGTCTTTGCTTCCCTCTGGGTTGTTCCTTAAGGTGAACTGGCTAGATAACTAGAGCTAGTCCTTTTAAGATATTGTACATTTCTATGCACTTCTTTACAGGAGGATAATTTTTAACAGCCTACATAGGGCTAAAGTCTATGAATACAAAGTACCCTTGGACTTTAGCCAGAATTTTTCAAAGTAGATTCATACACATAAATCTTCTTTGAAAATTCCCAGTTGTACTAGTATGTGTATACACATTACATGCAAGAAGTTATAGCTGCTCCTGAGCAGCTATAACTTTCTGCATTTACGTTTATGCATATACTATTGAAAATCAAAAGGGTGTGTGTGTAAATACTCCCCTTCCCCCTCTCCTGGAATACCTACTGGGATTGTGCATATTTTTCCCTGCACAACACCTGGTTGATTTTCAAAAGGCAACTTTATAAGCCTAAACCAGGGTTTATGTGCATTATTCCTTTTGAAAATTGCCCTTAAAGTATGAACTTGGGGGGATGGGGGTGGGGCAGGCATCACTGGATAGTCTATTTGGCAGAAATCTGAATGAAATTGGATGAATTGTTCAGAGGAAACATATATAATCATTACTTTTTTAGAAGGCCAATTTCATTATAGGAAACGAAGTGAAAAAGATTTCTTGCATATGGTGTGGGGGAAATGACTAATAAGAATCTGCTGCAAATGTCAAATAAGATATGATTGATATTGTTGCTGTTGTATGCTACCAGTGTTCTTGTCAGAACAATGCTTAGATGCATGGAGGACACAGACTTACGGCCCTTCCGATGGCATTTTGCATTGCATTGACGCAACGCTGGTAGTATATCAAGAAAACGGTAACTGCGTTGGGAATTATTAGAAAGGGAATGGTGAATAAAATGGAAAATGTCATAATGCCTCTGTATTGCTCTATGGTGAGACCGCACCTTGAGTACTGTGTACAATTCTGGTCGCCGCATCTCAAAAAAGATATAGTTGCGATGGAGAAGGTACAGAGAAGGGCAACCAAAATGATAAAGGGGATGGAACAGCTCCCTTATGAGGAAAGGCTGAAGAGGTTAGGGCTGTTCAGCTTGGAGAAGAGATGGCTGAGGGGGATATGATAGAGGTCTTTAAGATCATGAGAGGTCTTGAACGAGTAGATGTGAATCTGTTATTTACACTTTCGGATAATAGGACGACTAGGGGGCATTCCATGAAGTTAGCAAGTAGCACATTTAAGACTAATCGGAGAAAATTATTTTTCACTCAACGCACAATAAAGCTCTGGAATTTGTTGCCAGAGGATGTGGTTAGTACATTTAGTATAGCTAGGTTCAAAAAAGGTTTGGATAAGTTCTTGGAGGAGAAGTCCATTAACTGCTATTAATCAAGTTTACTTAGGAAATAGCCACTGCTATTAATTGCATCAGTAGCATGGGATCTTCTTGGTGTTTGGTTAATTGCCAAGTTCTTGTGGCCTGGTTTGGCCTCTGTTGGAAACAGGATGCTGGGCTTGATGGACCCTTGGTCTGACTGAGCATGGCAATTTATGATGTTATGTTCTTGAGAATAGAGCCTGCAGAGATCACGTGATGTGGTAGGCTGTTGTCCTCCAAGCTCCGGCTGCCCCCCCCGGCATAATCTGCCCACGTCGCGATCCTTTTTGCTCCTTTGAGATCTCTGTGAGTGTTGGAGTGGCTGGTTTGCGCTACAGAACTACCCGGTGAACCATATGGCTACACGATTGATTCGGAAGGAGAAGGAACAGCTGAAAGCTCCTGAAGACAAAATGGTGTCCGTCCCTGCCGCGGACGGCATGACAGAGGATGTATCTCTGGAAGACAAGATCTCTCAAGCGGTTGTATCGGCACTGGATGTGAGACTCCATCAGCTTTCTGAACAAATTGCCGATGTTCGAGCCTCTCTTACAGAAATTGACACATGCACTGAATGCCTTGAAGGTCGGGTAGGCCTTGTGGAAGACGACATTGGGGCTCTGGAGAAAAAGGTAGAGGCACTCGAGAAACACGCAAAAGCTAGATGACCTCGAAAATAGGTCGCGCCGGAATAATTTGAGATTTGTCGGCATCCCCGAAAGAGCTGCCAGAAGCGGATTTACCGCGTGTCTTGGAGGCTTGGCTCCTCCGTATTGTGCCGTCTCTGGCCTCCCCATCCGGTGGATTACTTGAGCGGGCCCATCGTTTGGGACTGCGATCTGAGGGAGAATCATCGAGCAGGCCAAGAGTGATCATCACCCGTTTTCTTGCACTTTGCGCACAGATCCTTGGTACTCCAGCACTACAGGAAGGCTCGGGAATTCCACTATGAATCTCATCGCACTCTGGTTTTTCAAGATTTCTCACCGAGGGTTTCTTCTCAACCTAAAGCCTTTAATGAAACGTGCTCGGAGCTCATGAATAAGCAAATTCGCTTTGCTCTTCTATTCCTGGCAAAACTCAAGATCACGCATCTCGGTCAAGTCAAGCTCTTTGATTCGGCTTTGGAAGCATGCGCTTATGTTCGCGACTTTGCCGGCCCTTCATCATCAGTTAATCATTGACAGAGTGCCCGTTTACCGGAGTGAGTTAAATATGCTTACAGGATACTTGTTTTTCCCTTTACCGTTTCTGTGCCTCTACTTTAGGCAACTCATGGGAAGCTCTCATAATAAAAATTGGGATCCGCAGCGCCTAACGAATATGCATTTAACACTGCCTGCATACTTGTGAGACCTAGAATGAACATTGGCGAAGCCATAGATTCACTTGTCTTTTACTGGGTTTTTCTTTTATTGTATCTCTCCTGGGTATCTAAGGCAGATATTATTTCTCAGCGGTTCCCAGATGCTAGGGAAAAGGTCATTACTATTCCTCTGTTTTGCAGTGTTGGAGGGGCAGCCAAGCACATGGTTCCATCTGAGTGCTCTCCATCCCATTAAGGGACCTCGCCGTTTTTGAGAAGTGAGGATTCTATACCGGGAGAAACCTGTTTAAAAGTGGGTCTCGGGTTGATCCTGTATTATGATTCTGGGGAGGGGGGGACATGGGGATATGGGTATGCCTGTAGAGAACCTCAATTTCATTGCTTATAGTGTGCTAATCATGTGGAAATGTTGTATTTCTTTATACCTTTGTATGTTTTCCAGCGTGATTCCAACTGACTTGGAGCCTAGTTGGAAGGGTGCGGACACGAGATTTTTGTTAGGCGACACGGGGTGAGTCCTATGCTGTTCCACTTTTCTAATAGCTAAGTTGGCGATGGACATAGTCACATGGAATGTAGTGGGACTGGGCACACCAATCAAAAGAGAAAAGGTTTTTGCTCGTCTTACCAGACTACGAGCAAAAAATAATTTTTTTGCAAGAAACCCACATGCTCCCCATTGATATACTGAAGTTAAAGAAAAAATGGGTGTCTCAGCTCTATTATGCAACGGGTTCCTCAAAGTAGAGGGGTGGCTATTCTGATTCACCAAACTACTCCCTTTCAAGTGCAGGACTCTGTGAAGAATCCGCAGGGGCGTTATGTCTTGGTTAAAGGCACCTTAATGGGGTCCCCACTAATTCTAGCCTTTATATATGCCCCCAACTCATATGACCACAGGTTTTATACTACCTTACTCTCAGATCTCTCCAAATTGGGTGATTACCCTATGATTATAGGAGGAGATTTTAATTTTGTTATGGATCCAGAGCTTGATAGGCAACCGTCTAGGGGGGGACACTTGACCAGTGAACATAAGGGACCCAACTATCTATGTCGCCATCTTAAATTACTGGATCTATGGAGAGCACTTCATCCAGGTGTCCGAGAATACACTCATATTGCCAGGGCCCATGATACTCAAACGAGAATAGATTACCTGCTCATATCTGAATCCCTTTTTTCCAAATTTACGGATTTCTCTATAGAAGCCTTGGTAATATCTGATCATAGTCCGGTAAAGGGGACATTTAGTGTGGGTGGAGCTGCCCCTGGCAGCCAATGGCGACTGCCTGCTTTTTTTGTCTGGAGATCCAGAATTTCCAGCTTTTTTGAAACAAAAATGGAGGGAATGTTTGTCCCATAATGCCCAACATCTCATTCACCCTACGCTCTTGTGGGAAACTGCAAAATGTATACTTCGTGGGGACATAATCAGCTATGCCACTTATAAAAAACGTAAAATTGACACTGACATCTTAGCCTTAGAGAAGCAATTAAAGCTTCTTAAAAAACAGACTACTCTTCTCTCAGGTGGTTCTCAGGCCAATACACTCTATAGGGAGAAACAGGTGGCACTTAATACATTGTTGCATAATAGGGCCGCTCATACTCTGCGCCATAGACAGTTCAATTTCTTTCACCATGGCAATAAAGCTGGGCGCATGTTAGACCATCTTCTTAAGGCATAGGACCCGTCTAAATATATAACAAATTTAAAAAATGCCAATGGAGACATACAGACTGCAACTGCAGTCATCACAGATATATTTTCTGAATATTACCGGACTCTATATTCTGCGGAGCCTGTGGATGAAATGGCAATTGCCGCGTTTCTACAGACTTTATCTGTGCCATGTTTGTCTGCTCCTCACCTGGTCCAACTACAACGCCCCATTGAGACAAAAGAGGTGATAGAGGCCATTCAGGCCTTACCGAATCAGAAGGCTCCTGGCCTGGATGGTTTAACATCTACGCTTTATAAAGCTTTACCTGAGGAGATTGCACCTGTCCTACAAGGGGCATTTGAACAGATGACAGACCAACAGGAAATGTCACTTACTATGCGGGCAGCTACAATAGTGGTCCTCCCAAAACCAGGTAGAGACCCGTTACTGCCTTCTTCCTATAGGCCAATATCATTGTTAAACCTTGACATCAAACTATATGCGAAAATTTTGGCAAATAGACTGAAACATATTATGCCCACCCTAGTGTCCCTAGACCAGGTGGGTTTTGTGGCAGGTAGGCGATCCACTGTTAACATTCATAGGGTACTGGTGGCTCTAGAGCGTTGTCATCTGTTTAAGGTTTGTGACCCCCTATTAGTAACATGTGACATGGAGAAAGCATTTGATAGGGTCGCTTGGCCATTTTTGCACCAGGTGCTTCATAAGTTGGGATTTGTGGGTAGGAGTTTTGACTATATTACTATTTTACTTTGCTATATACTAATCCCACTGCTCGGATTTTGGTGAATGGGGATCTCTCAGGGGAATTTTGTTTACAACGGGGCACTCGTCAAGGCTGTCCTCTGTCCCCTCTCCTTTTTATTTAGACCGTGGAGCCCTTGGTTTCTGCATTGAAGTCGACACCGGAAGTAGCGGGCATTCCGGTGGGTAACAATTGTTTTCTTACTCTTCTTTTTGCAGATGATATGCTGCTTCTTCTGTAGAATGCTAGGACGGCCCTCCCATCAGCTATAAATATTTTTCACACCTATCAGCTTTTGTCGGGGTTCAAATTGAACTTAGATAAAACTGAGGCCCTAGACATTCTAGGGAATCTCAAACCTGACTGGGTTGATTTCCTGGTAAAATGGGCGAGCTCCACTATTAAATACTTGGGGATCACTATCCATGCTGACCCCAAACAGTGGTATGGATTAAACATTCCCCCCACGATTGGAAAAATGACCACCAAACTGGCCAGCTGGAAATCTCTCCCGTTAACCCTTCAAGGACGTATTGCAGTCTTAAAGATGGTAATTGCGCCCCATCTTTTGTATAAGCTGCTTATGTTACCAGTCCTGGTTCACGATAAAGATAAGCGCACTTTGCAGAAAGCAATACGGACCTTTATATGGAACAAAAAGAAGGCCCGGTTGTCTTATGCTACAATGATGTCCCCAAAAGTCCAGGGAGGGTATGGATTATTTATTTATTTACTTATTTAGGGTTTTTATATACCGACATTCTCGATATATATATCAAATCAGGTCGGTTTCCAGATAACAAAACTGTCGCCGGTAAGGCGTTACATTAAACAATAAACAGAGTATTGAACAGATAACGTGCGGCGTTACATTAAACAATCAACATATTGAACAAAAGAACGTAAATCAATAAATATTAAAAATTAGATGTGAAAGAAATATAAAATAGACGACATTAAAATTTGTCAAATAACATGAATAAATGGTAAGATAACTGCAAGTAATTGGTAGGTAAGGTTGAAATGTATCGGTGGGGTCTACAGGTGACAGTGTTCAATGTTGAAAGACAAAACTATGGGAAAAGCATGAGCTAGTGGGCTAATGCTGCAAGAGCCTCTGTCGGGGCTCGGCAGGCCCCGACAGAGGCTCGGCAGGCCCAATCGGGGCCAGAGCTCGCTCGCTACATCGCGAGCCGCACAGAAGGAGCGAAAAAAGGACAACGCTTTTAAAAATTAGCCGGAAACTGCTCAAAAATTTAAGTGACCGCGAGGGAAACTGCAGACGGCAGAACGCACTCGGACCCCAGCACCGGCCCCCACACGGTGAGTCAGCCGCGCCCACTGCAAGGCACTAGGCCAATCAGAGGGTGGCAACCGGGTCTTTAAATTGAGGCGACTACATCCGGCGTCACGCGCCGGGCGTCGCGCGCCCGAAGGAGCGCGACCTAAGGGGCTTGCCCCTTAGCACGCGCCCCTTGGAGCGTCCCAGAGCCAGGGCCGCTATCCCCTGCCGAACGACACTGGAAAAATCTCATCAGCTCCACAAGCTTCCATTTTAAACCAACTAGATCAGGCTTAATCTTTCGGAGACAAAGTTTGTTAGTTTGCATCTGTATACAAACTTACAAGCCACATTGCCGACATCAGCAAGCATACCACCACCACCCAGCAACCACTCTTCCATTCTCTTCCAGCAACCACTCATCAAACCTCATCCAGCAACCACTCATCAAACCTCATCCAGCAACCACTCTTCCATCCTCCATCCAGCAACCACTCTTCCAGCAACCACTCATCAAACCTCATCCAGCAACCACCCACCAAACCTCATCCAGCAACCACTCATCAAACCTCATCCAGCAACCACTCATCAAACCTCATCCAGCAACCACTCTTCCATCCTCCATCCAGCAACCACTCTTCCATCCTCCATCCAGCAACCACTCTTCCATCCTCCATCCAGCAACCACTCTTCCATCCTCCATCCAGCAACCACTCATCCAGCAACCACTCATCAAACCTCATCCAGCAACCACTCTTCCATCCTCCATCCAGCAACCACTCTTCCATCGTTCTAGGACAACTAATCCGTATATTACCTCTCACATAAGGACTCAATTCCACTCTCCAGCACCTCATTATGCACCCTATCCCTATACCTACAATCCCCTACAAGCCCAAACTCTCAACCAACAAACCCAGGATTCTAGGCATCCGGCAACAGAGACTGATTCCAATCATGATTTCTCCCATCTCTCAAACACTAGGACTAACCCTATTTACGCTCACACTGTTCAACGCACAATCGATCACAAAAAAACTCCACCTCCTCAACGATCACCTGACTGATAACAACCCCGACATTTGCGCCATTACTGAAACATGGCTGAAACCCACTGACACAGTTCTATTGAACCAGCTCCCCACACACCTCTATGACGTACACTCATTCCCCAGAACCAAAAAAAAAGGTGGAGGGATCCTGCTAGCCTCCAAAAAGAGCCTAGGGCTCGCACCACAACTATCCACTACAATAAACAACACTGAAATTACCTTTTTCAACTCAGACCATCTACAAATAGCCCTAGTCTACTCACCACCTGGTACGCTAGATACTGACCCCTCACCATTAATTGAACTCACAACCAAACATTTCAGACAGGACAAACCAGCTATACTGATGGGAGACTTTAACCTACATGTAAACAGCGCCCGCCCTACCCACAACTGTGACATCCTTCTCACAGCACTAAACCACCTTGGCTTCAATCAGATTGTCAAAGATCCCACGCACAAAGCGGGTCATACCCTAGACCTGATCTTTCTCAATAATGGCATAACTTCGATCACCAAGCCTTCATGTGACCCGGTCCCATGGTCAGACCACCACCTTATCTCTGCGGAACTTGAAATCAAAGACCAGCCTCGTCTTACCCACACAGCTACCACCATTCACTACAGAAAACCCTGCTCCATTGACAGTCTTAGTAAAATGCTCAACAAAGAACTCGACAGACTGGACCTCACAGACGCTTCAACAGCTATCAACTCCTGGATTATGATAACAAATGAGGTCGCAGATATATCCTGCCCTTCCATCACCAAATCTCTGAAACCACCACAAGCTAATAGACATCCGTGGTACACTCCAACATTAAAATCTCTTAAACAAGAACTTAGGAAAAAAGAAAACAACTGGCGCAAATCTCCATCCACCACCTCAACTCTAAACTACAAATCCCACCTTAACACTTACAGATTAGCTATCCTCAAAGCCAAAAAAGATTTTTTTGCAAAAAAAATCCACAACTTCGCTTTTGACTCCAAAGCCCTATTCTCATTTGTTTCATCCCTAACTAAACCCTCTCCACCTATCATCCCAGAAGAACAAGCAGCAGACAAAGCTTTGGAACTAGCGATCTTTTTCGATAACAAGATCACCAACCTCCTCAAGCCTATCTCCACCCAACATCTGACAGCAACACCTCCTAGCACCTCAACTCACAACAAAAAATACAGCCTATCATCATTCGAGACCCCATCATCCTTGGAAATTGAAAACATCCTCAATAAACTTAAACCATCATCTCACCCATTGGACTCCATCCCCTCCAATCTCTTATTATCTACTCCTGACACCATTTCCAAAGCATTAGCAAACATCATACACTGCTCCTTAACTCAAGGAAAGGTCCCAGAACAACTCAAAATAGCCATTCTGAAACCTTTACTAAAAAAACCTAATTTGTCAACAACAGACCCTGCGAATTTCCGCCCCATCGCCAACCTACCTCTAATCTCAAGAGTGATGGAAAGATTCGTCAATAAGCAACTGTCAGATTATCTGGAGGAGAACAACATACTCTCCCCCTTTCAGTTCGGTTTCAGGAAATCACAAAACACAGAAGCCTTACTAACATCACTATCTGACACCATCCTCTACAACCTTGAAAGAAAACAATCATACCTCCTCGCTCTGCTCGACTTATCCGCCGCATTCGACACAGTTAACCATACCATCCTCCTCGAGCGGCTATCAGAGATAGGAATCCAAGGGGAAGCTCACAGTTGGTTTCAATCATTCCTGGAAAATAGATTCTACAAAGTCAAGATCAACAATGCAGAATCACCTCCTATCAAATCAACCAGAGGAGTACCTCAAGGTTCATCGCTCTCCCCTACCCTTTTTAACATTTACCTGCTTCCACTCTGCCACCTACTTTCCAGCCTCAAGCTAAAGCACTATATTTTCGCTGATGACATTCAGATACTTCTTCCCATTACAGAATCACTGCAAAAAACTTGGGCTCATTGGAACAACTGCTTACTATCCATCAATTCCCTGTTATCCAGCCTGAACCTTATACTCAACACAAATAAAACAGAAATCCTCATCATCTCGCCTGACGAAAACCACACTCTCTTCAAGGCCCAAAGCACAACACAATCCACAATACCACCCATCAACCACTCACCCTCCGTCAGGGACTTAGGGGTGCGACTTGACAATCAATTCAACTTTAAATCCTTCATTCACAACACAACAAAAGAATGTTACTTCAAACTTCAAGTGCTCAAAAATCTGAAACCACTTCTCCACTTCAGCGACTTCCGTTTAGTAGTTCAGTCCATAATTCTGTCCAAGTTAGACTACTGTAATTCTCTTCTGCTAGGTCTGCCAATCTCATCCATAAAACCCTTACAGATGGTACAAAACATGGCGGCAAGGTTACTCACCAACACAAACAAAAGAGCACACATCACACCTATTCTGTTCTACCTCCACTGGCTGCCTATAAAAGCTAGAATTACCTTCAAGACTTTATCAATGATCCACAAGGATATCATGGGCAGCGCACACCTAAATCTTATCTCACAACTCCGCCTTCACACATCAAAAAGACCAATTAGATATAATTACAAAGGTTCTTTACATGCTCCCCCGATTAAGACTTCACTAGCTAAACGAGCACTCTCCACAGCCGGGCCCACCCTTTGGAACTCTTTACCGCCTGATCTTCGACTAGAAACCTGCCATTTAACTTTCAAGAAAAACCTGAAAACGTGGCTCTTCCGGCAAGCCTATCCGGAATCACAGGAACACTTTGACACCGGTCAAAGAACAAAATAGTTCAACATAAAGTCCATGACTGCCCATACACCCTCAGGACCAAAACACGCCTCACCTGGACAGTTATCTTATTATGAAAGACCCTTTCTTGTTACTTCAGCTTCAGCTCGTGCTCGTCTCATAGTTATGCCATTTTAAAATGCCCACTGTCCCCTGTTTACCTTTACCAGCACAATTCTTCCACCAATAATTTGCAATTTAATAATTCCTCTTACTCATGATATTTGACAAATGTATAGTCATTTTTATTTTATATATTTATTTATATATATACATTTATATATATATATCTATACATAAGATTTAATATTTATTGATTTACGTTTTATTGTTCTATTCGCCGTTTATTGTTTAATGTTATGCTGTACTCTTTAGTTCAATACTCTGTTTTATTGTTTAATGTATCGCCTTACTTGCGAAAGTTTTGTTCTATGTAAACCGACCTGATTCGATTATGTATATCGAGAAGGTCGGTATATAAAAACTCTAAATAAATAAATAATGATTCAAGAGAGGATCTTTCATAGCCGGTGGGTGGACTGTCCAGATTAAGGTCCTGAGAGTAAAAGGTCGGTAGTGGGCTATGTATTGCGCTATTTTGCTCTTCGACCGGTGTCGAGGTGTTCCTGTGATTCCGGATAGGCTTGCCGGAAGAGCCACGTTTTTAGGTTTTTCTTGAAGGTTATATGGCAGGTTTCAAGTCGAAGATCAGGCGGTAATGAGTTCCAAAGGGTGGGCCCGGCTGTGGAGAGTGCCCGTTTAGCAAGCGAAGTTTTAATTGGGGGAGCATATAAAGAGCCTTTATAATTATATCTGATAGGTCTTTTTGAAGTGTGGAGGCGGAGTTGCGAGGTAAGATTTAAGTGGGCACTGCCCATAATATCCTTGTGGATCATTGATAATGTCTTGAAGGTGATTCTAGCTTTTTCATTTATATTCTCTAGCTGCAAATCTCTGTTACCTGGGGGATTGGTTGTTTGGTACTTCAGAGTACACCGACCCACAGATGATCAAAGCTATGTGTACTCCCTAGATCCGAGTTATGTATTACATGCCTCGGATTCTGAATATAAAACGTTGAATCTACCCTTATAATAATTAAAACGCTTAGGAAGGTATGGAGTGTAACACGTAGGATCCTTGGCTTATCCCCGTATGTCTCCCATCACTATCCAATAAGAGGTTCCTCTATGGTCTTTGTCTGTCCTTCCTGTACATCATCAGCTTAATGTAGGCCATAACTGGCCTTTAGGAGATATGTTGGACTCCTCAACAGGTCAGGTGCACTCTTTTGAACAGTGGCAAGCTACATTGGCTTCGGTCCACAGTATTTTTTAATATATGGTTACTTAAGGGCAAATTGCGCAGCTCTTTTAAAGAAGGCATAAGGGGACATTGATATTACTAGATATAAAGAGTTAATTGCTTGCTTTCAGCTTCGCAAAGGCTCGCTATCTTGTTTGTATGCCTTTTACAATTGTAATATGTCATATTCAGTCTACAAGAAATTACTCCCCCCCCTCTGGTCCAGAGATTGTCAAGAGGAACTGGATGAGCTGATGCTTAAGAACTCTTATGTGTCTATTACCTCAATCACGAATAATGTTGCACTCCGTGAACCACAGCAACGTATATTCCATCGCATCATCTATTCGCCTGCTCACGCTCATCGTATGGGAGCTATAAAATCAGCTACCTGGCTTAAGTATCCAGAGACAGATGAAACTCTAATTCACTGTTTTTGGGATTGTCCTACTATTAAGGCTTTTTGGAGCTCCATACAGCGCTATTTATCAGATGTTATGCAGTCGGACATTACTTTGTCCTGTTCATTTTGTCTTTTAAATAATGACATTGGGTTTATCTCCAAGGCATGTTTAATAGCTAAGAAATGTATCTTGCTTAAATGGCTGGACACTGCACCACCAGCCAAAGAGATGTGGAGCGCTGTCTTGACGGAACTCTATCAATTGGAATATGGATCCATGTTCAAACGTTTTACACCAAGGAAAAAACGACTATTCCAAGAGATTTGGTCCGCCTATTATAAAACACTTTCACCAACAATCCATCAGCTTGCTCCATTAGACGTATGAAAAGGACCACCACAGGATATAGAAACATAGAAACATAGAAACATAGAAATGACGGCAGAAGAAGACCAAACGGCCCATCCAGTCTGCCCAGCAAGCTTCACACGTTTTTTTCTCTCATACTTATCTGTTTCTCTTAGCTCTTGGTTCTATTTCCCTTCCACCCCCACCATTGAAATATCTAGCTTGATTAGTTAGGGGTAGTAGGGGTAGTAACCGCCGCAATAAGCAAGCTACACCCATGCTTATTTGTTTTACCCAGACTATGTTATACAGTCCTTATTGGTTGTTTTTCTTCTCCCCTGCTGTTGAAGCAGGGAGCTATGCTGGAAATGCGCGATGTATCAGTCTTCTCCCATGCTGTTGAAGCAGAGAGCCATGCTGGATATGCATCGAAAGTGAAGTATCGGACACAATTGGTTTGGGGTAGTAACCGCCGTAACAAGCCAGCTACTCCCCACTTTGTGAGTGCGAACCCTTTTTTCTTCTCCCCTGCCGTTGAAGCAGAGAACTATGCTGTATATGCATTGAAGGTGAAGCATCAGGCTTATTTGGTTTGGGGTAGTAACCGCCGTAACAAGCCAGCTACTCCCCTCTTTGTGAGTGTAAATCCATTTTTCCACAT
The DNA here is from genome assembly GCF_901001135.1 of Rhinatrema bivittatum. Classification (NCBI taxonomy): domain Eukaryota; kingdom Metazoa; phylum Chordata; class Amphibia; order Gymnophiona; family Rhinatrematidae; genus Rhinatrema; species Rhinatrema bivittatum. The sequence continues at coordinate 159,507,865 of NC_042622.1, read as the reverse complement.
TTCCTCTTGCTGTTGAAGCTTAGAGCGATGTTGGAGTCACAGTAAGCATGTGTATGTTTATTGAATAAGGGTATTGTCTCCAGGCAGTAGCCGTCATTCTGGCGAGTCACCCACTCTTCATTGGCGGTCTCTTGACTTTATGGATCCACAGTGTTTATCCCACGCCCCTTTGAAGTCCTTCACAGTTCTGGTCTTCACCACATCCTCCGGAAGGGCATTCCAGGCGTCCACCACCCTCTCCGTGAAGAAATACTTCCTGACATTGGTTCTGAATCTTCCTCCCTGGAGCTTCAAATCGTGACCCCTGGTTCTGCTGATTTTTTTTCCTATGGAACAGGTTTGTCGTTGTCTTTGGATCATTAAAACCTTTTAAGTATCTGAAAGTCTGTTTCCGATCTGATAAGTTGAGAGTTGGGTAATTGAATATTTTCTTCTTTGCTTATCCTTTTGTTTTACTTGTCTCACTATGTGTTCCTGTTTTGTTTTAGGTGCATTTGTATACATTGTGTCCTCAACACTAACTACTATATGTAATAGGCTGTATGCTATCTCCGCTGCTAAATTTGCTGGGGATACTATTTGATTAGGACATGATACTATTTGGAGGTTTTGAGGTTCTCTACAGGGCGGGGGTGGGGTGAGGGGTTAGGGTTCACACGTTCAGACTAGAAAAATTGGAAAATGGGGGACTGTCACGGGTCTTTTTGTGTATTACTGTGTTCAGTTGTATTGTATTGTATTGTGGCTGTTTCCTAATAAAATAGTATTAAAAAAAAAAAAAAGAATAGAGCCTGCCTGTCTGAGGCACAGGCTGGTCATCAGGGAGTCTCAATTGTGACCAGCCATCATGCCTGACTCATGTGTGGGGTCAGAGAATAACCTGGAACCATTGTCAAGGAAACCAGACTGACAAAGGAACTATCAGAGTGAAGCATTTTTCTAAATCCGCTAATCACTGCTCTGTCTATTTTTATAGTATATGCAGACTTGATAAACCTGCATTTGTAATTTTAGTTCAATTTTAATTAGTTTAGTTGTAATTAGTTGTAATTAGTTACTGAGTTTCTCTTTCCCCCTCTGCTTATCACCTCCCAGTTACATCCCCCTGTTTTATTGTAACTTTCTGCTCCTTCTGGTTATGGTTAACGTTATGCTTCTGTTCCCTGTATCATGAAAGTCAGTATAGAAAAGCTTTAAATAAATAAATAAAATAATACATTTGAATCTTTCCTCTGAAAGAGACACTTGCTCTTAGCTGTTGAATTGAGTTCTGTGTTGCATGCATAGTATTCTGAATCAACAACATGCTCTTGCTCAACATTAGAAATATTCAATTCTTTTGTGATCCTTTTGACTGCTGTCATGCTGTGTTCATTTGCACTGGTATTTAATTTTTATTTAACATCTCACTGTCACTGCCATTGACCAAGAAGGAAGGTTTGTGTTTTCAAGCCCATTCTCCCCTCCTGGGAAAAGCTGTGGCTGCAATGATTTAATTTAATTTTAAACTTGTTGCTGTGAATGAGTTCAGTGGTAATGCTGTGTACTAGCTAGCTGTGCCACAGTGCCCAAGAAAGATAGGCTCTTTTTGCTCTCTCTGGGTTTTTGTGTACCAGTCAGTACATCCACAAAGAAACCAGGCAGTGCCAGTCACCATAGGTATAGCTAGCCACTTTGTGGATTCATTTTGTTAGTGCATTTACTAGTGCACAACTGTACTACGTACTCATGCACATATTAGAGCATTAATTCACCATTCTTTGATTTTTGTGTGTGTGCAGTGTACTAGTCGTTGATTCAAAATAAAAAAGAAATAAAACAGTATTGTATAGCATTCTCTGTGTTGGTGTTCGTTACAGAATGATCACTTTAGTCAGTCACACTCGTATCTACTTCATTGAAAATAATAGATTAAAACATGTTTTGTACATTTCAATCCCAGTAACCAGGTACTTCACCTGACCAAATCACATTATGTTAGGCAAAGGAACTAGAGGACGTGGCAAGCCACAGTTGGTAGGGGATTTTTGTTTGTTTTATTTTTATTTATTTGTTTTTTACAAGCTGTGAATCCTTGACCAAATTAGAGGAAAATGTCAGCAGGAGAAGCAGGCATGTCAAGCCATAAGAAATTGAAATGTAGGGAGGATAAGCCAGAACCATCTGTGTCTCTGCCAGACTCTGTTGTGTTGGAGAGGGAAAGAGCAGGCACTAGTAGCCTCGGGGTTACCAGTGCCTTTGGAAGTAAAGTGCAAATGGTAAAACCTGAAGTACTAGCAGCACAATCCATTAGTGCCGCAGAGGACATAACAAACAGTTTTCACTTCCTCTGAATCAGTTTGAAGAATCTCCCTTTCAAGGATTTCCTGGAGCAGAGATGAGAGAAGTGTTAGCTGAAGTCCTTGTAATAGGAGAATTAGTCAATACCATGTTAGCCTCCACCTCACTGATGGAGGAGAGAGAGGCAGGAGCTGATGTTGGTGAGGGAGAGGAGACCACGTTGACCGTGCAGAAAAAGAGGATGAGTGAATCCTCTGCCCTAGTTTCACAGGGTCCATCTGTCTCCACCGCCACTTCAGTGCCACCATCATCCACCCCAAAGGATGTAGAACTTGGCAAGGGATGATGAAAGAAATCTGATCTGGAGCCATTTTCAAATGAGGGAGAACAGATGCTTTGCGCATTGTAACTGTTGCGTGAAAGAGATCAGTTGAGAGAGGTAACTGGGCCATTAAATAATTCTGGGATGGAGCATCAGCTGAAGAAGCAGCATCCCCTTCAATTGGCACCAGGGGATGGTGGTAGCAGTAGTCAGGAGACTACTTCTGCAAGCCAGAGGACACGTCAAAAAGGAGTGAGTGTTCCTCAAGCTGCTTCCAAACTTTGAACTCCTTTTACCAGTCAAGTGGCAGGCCAGCAGCAGCAGTCCCCAGCTATACCTAGGAAGCGACAGCCCACAATGGAGGAAATGGGGTGGTGTGTGTTTGGCACTATGATGGGGAAAGAGGCAGCCAGCATCTAAAGTGGTGACTAGGACTATTGGTGAGTTTATCATGTTAGATTATCAGCCCTTGCAGGTAATGGACAACGTAGATCTCAGGCATTTACTGCAACTCTTAGCATCAAACTGTAAAGTGCCGTCTAGGACCACTTTTAGCAGAAAGGCTATCCCCAGTTCATAGGTACATTGCCATAGTCGTGTCCAGGCACAAGTGAGAAGTGTGCATTTCACAAGCAACATCTGGACATCCATTCCTTTTTCTCTCTGACAGTACATTGGTGGTACCTAGCTGAGGAAGGGGCAGGCAGAAGTTCCACAGGGGCTGGAGCAACAGGACACAGGTGGGCTTTGCTGAACACTCAATTGCTGGATGGTGCCCATACCTCTGCCAATATTTTAGCAGCTATTAGAGAAATGCTTGAGGGATGGCAGCTGAGCCAGAAGTTTAAATGCAGGATTCTTTGTCACTGACAATGGCTCTAATATGGTAAAGGCAGTATCTGATGGGAGATATCAGGGTGTACCATGCTTTGCTCACACCCTGCACCTAGCAGTGAAGGAGGCCATGGGGCTGGGGTCCAGGGACCCAGAGCATATGTACCTGCATGGTTTACTAGAGCAGTGTAGAAAAATAGCTGAACACTTCCACCAGTGTGTGAAGTTGGGGGAACTTATCAATGAAAAGCAGGAGGAGTTAGATGCCTCACAATTGTCTCATTCAAGATGTGGCATCCCTGCATGATCTGTCTCAGGAAATAGAGATAGGTGTGCAGGCTCCCCTAGGACATCATGCTTGGTCAGTCATGAGACAGCTTGTGAAAATCCTGCAGTCCTTTAAGGATGCCACAGAGGAGCTGAGTGCCATAAGTACCATCTTGGGAGATGTGATCCCCATAGTAAACATCCTGTTAGAAAAGTTGGATGATTTTCAACAGGAAGAGGGAATGAGAGCTGAGGTGCTGCACTGTCTGGTGTCCTTGGAAAAGCAGGTGACAGAGAGACTAGGACCTCTGACCAGATACCCCATGCATGCTAAGTTATGTGAGCATGCTACATTATGTGAAAGGGAGACTTGCATTGCAGGCCAATAATCTGAGACACATAAAGAGCATGCTGACAGAGGAGGTCTCTCAACTAGAGTGCCAGATTTTTGAGGCAGAATCGGGATGTAGCACAGCAGGAAACACCATTATTGGTCAGGTCAAATAGAAGTGTAATTCAGAGCAGCATCCTGTTATTGACACCTAGCACTCCTTCCTTCACTGTAAAACGGAAACATTGCTTGCTTCTGTGCCAAGAGATCGTGAAAGCAGGGAAGAAAGACACATGTCCCATACTAGCTAAGGAGACTGCAGCTCAAATCTCAGTGACACGCTATCTAGCAGATACCATCAAGGATATAGACACAGATGTGCTGGCAAATTGGTCCCACAAGTCCAGCATCGGGCCAGACCTAGTGAGAGTGGCTCAGTGCTATTTCTCTTGCCCACTGTGTGCCCGGTGAAAGAGTGTTTTCAGTGATGGGGAACATCATAAGCCTTCACTGCTCCAGGCTGTCACCACACTTGGTGGAGAAGCTATTGTTCCTGAAAATTAATTTGCCTTTGCTTGGGTTTCCAGATTTGCCATGTGAGTGGCAAGATGAATGAAAGGAATATATGAAGGTCCTGTAGCTGCTCTGCCTGTGTGTCTGCTGTGCCTCAAATCACAGCAATGGCGGGGCCTACATCCAGCATCCAACAATATCCAGTGACTGACTACATCTGCCTGCTGTCCCCAATTCTACCAGTTGGGTACACATCCAGAAAAACACCAGTGCTGCCTCCCAGGATGGTCAAAATACATAACTCCTGATGATAAACCAGCAGTGGCTGGTGTTGGAAATATGACTACTAAAGAATGAATACACCTTACGATATTGATGGATTTATAAATGATAGCGCATGAAGACAACGAAATGGTCCCATTAAGTTTAAATTCATGTGAAAAATAGTAGACTGTGAATTTTACAAAGAAAAGGGAACTGAATGATTATAATATGTTTAAATATTTTAGGTGAGGGAGTTAGTGCAATATTTTAGTATAACAGCAGAACAATTTTCCCCTGAAGAAGCCACATTATGGCGAAACATACTGGATCCTGATGTCGGGAAGGGAAATTAAATAGAATGTGAATTGGGAAGTGTTTTTTTATGGGAATTCAGCCTTGTAGTTGTTGGATTTGGTAATATATAGTGGGGTACGTAATTTTAAACTGGTGTATGATGAGTGGTTTGTATGTATGTGATCCGTATGGATAGGTATGTTTTGGTTTTTGTTTGTATATTGATTTATGTAAATTGGGGATCATTGTATTATGTATAATGTAGAGGCACACATTTAAATGAACTATAAGACTTTGATTACATTGATATTTAATATATATTGATTCCTTTATTTGATATTATATTGACATAATTGATAACATTGTTGACTGACTTATTGGTTTTCTCCACGACACACTCGCATGCTGCTGGTCTGAAGGATCAGCCACGTGCAACCATACTTTGACAGGGAGAGGCATCCCCCTCTTTGGTTGTCTGTATACTTGAACAGAATGACTGGCATCTGCCATACCACTCTACCTTAATGCTACGCCCCTACCCCTTCGGATCCTAATGCTGTTCAGCCTTGCTGCCATGCACAGATTTTAGCCCTTGGAGTTCTTAACTTCTTTCTACCACTATACCTTCCTGACATACTCCAGCTCTTACACTTTGAGGTCGTCTTGCCAATCTGGGGTGCTGCTGTGCATCACTCCTATGCTTTTGAAATCTTGATACCATGCTTTGAGTCTTCTTGGTCCCTTTATCTGTAGCTTGGGACGTTTCCTGCCATGTTTTATGCTTCGTTGTGCCTTACGGTGCTGATGCCACTTTAAATGCCATTTTGCCTCTCGTGATGCCATTAACAGGCTGATGCAATATCGCTTAAAAAGTGCGTCCAAACTGGGTGCACGTTTTTTTGAACGCATGCACACCCACCTCTCCTGGGCACTCGAGGCAATAAGCAAATGTGCTGTCGCACTAAAGGATGTGCAATGGGTAATTGGTGCGAACGGTGGGAGGAGGTGTGGTGCTTTATGTCCGGGATGGCATAGAGTCCAACAGGATAAACATCCTGCATGAGACTAAATACAAAATTGAATCTTTATGGGTAGGAAATCCCTTGTGTGTCGGGGAAGACTATAGTGATAGGGGTATACTACTGTCCACCTGGTCAAGATGGTGAGACGGACAGTGAAATGCTAAGAGAAATCAGGGAAGCTAATCAAATTGGTAGTGCAGTAATAATGGGAGACTTCAACTACCACACTCACTGAGAAGACGTCGGGTAATTGTATTTTTCTTAGATTTCAATGTGCATTACTGTAGTTTATAGAGCCATCATAACACCTGCAGGCATACCAGCATATTTAGCTTGAAGGTTTTGCCACTTCAGGTCGTATTTAATCATTGGCTCAAGTCCTTTATTCTTCAACTTATTTTTGTTAGTTTTTGTTTTTATAAAATTCTGTATCGGGGTAAATATATTCCTTAAAGTAACTCGGAGTGTCAAAGAAGTTTAGAGCCCAGTCCGACGCGCGTTTCGCACTGCTTCATCAGGGACTGAAACACAGATTCTCCGCTTTTATTATTAACGGAGAGGAGTTGCCCCGTTACTCAGTTGCTTTTTGGCTTGCTTCTAGCCTTCTGTAAGGACAGACATCTATTATTTAAAAGCTGTGCAGCACATGTATAAGTAAAAGAAATAGGCACATACCTGGGTAGACCTGAAGTGATAACAGTGAATAAACTCACCCAACCTTGCCGCCGTATTACTCTTGCTGGCGTCTGAGCAAGGTTGCCGCGAGAGTCGCGCTGATTTTAAGTGATTTTACATTCGGCAGCTGTGTGAAATCATGCCGATTCAGCTGGGTGTGTGACGTGTTACACTTGCCCAACCTCGCCGCTGAATTACTCTTGCTGGCGTCTAGGCAAGATTCCCGCGAGAATCTCGTTGATTTTAAGTGATTTTTTATTCAGCAGCTGTGTGAAGATCCAGCTGGTTCGGCTGGGTGTATAATGTTTACATGAAATGGACCCATTCTATTTCTTTGAGTCCAGTAGGATGCACTGTATTTAATGTAAAAATCCATCGTTGTTCACTTTGGCGTAGACGTAATAGCCTGTCACCTCGCCTCCAGTGTGGTGAAATTATCTCCAAGATGGTCCATTGAATGTCAGCGAAAGTGTGTTTATGTTCCATGAAATGTGTGACCAATGGCTCCTCAATTCTTCTTGTTTTTAAACAACACTTATGTTCTGTTAGACGGGTGCGGAGAGGACGTTTAGTCATGCCCACGTAAATAAGTGAGCAAAGGCAAAATATTGCATACACCACATGTGACGTTCTGCACGAAGATTGTGGTAATGATATTGATCGTCCTGTTGCTGTACTTATTGTGGTTTTTGGTGATTTGAGGCTGCAGAACGTACAATTTGCACAATCATTAACTGCAATGTGAGGGATTAATGGCTCACGTGGACAAGAATGTACGATTTGATCCTTGATGTTCCTTCCTCTGGAATAAGCTATGCGTATAGGCTCTTTAAACATAGGGTGAAGATCCTGCAGAATTGACCAATGTGCTCTGATGGCTCTGCTGATTGAAGGGGACGCAAGTGAGTGTCTCATAACCAGAGTCTGTGGGTTCGAATCCGGCAAACTCTTCGGCAGGAACAAATAATCACGATTTGAGTATAGTGCTCTGCGATATGCCCTCTTCACGCAAGATGTGGGATACCCTCTCTGTAAAAATCGTTTTGCCAGTTGCTCTGCCTGTGATTTAAATTCTTTCTCTTCTGTACACAATCGTCGAATGCGCATGAATTGCCCCACTGGAAGATTGGACTTAAACGTATGCGGATGAAAACTGTCAAATCTGAGAAAATTATTACGCTCATTCTGCTTCCGGTAAAGGGTGGTAATAATGGTATCATCGCTTCTAGTAATAAGAATGTCTAGATACGCTACTTGATATTGATCGTAGTTAATAGTGAATTTCAAACAAGAATTCAAATTGTTTAACCACGAGTGAAACTCCAGAAGGGACGCAACAGATCCTTGCCATACTATGAACACGTCATCTATGTATCGTTTCCAGTGTTTAATCTGGGCCGACCACTGATTTTGATTGATGTACTGAGATTCAAAAGCAGTGACAAATAAATTAGCCACATCCGGGGCCTTGGCTGCGCCCATAGCGGTGCCACAAATTTGTAAGTAAAATTTATTCTGAAACATGAAGTAATTCTTACTTAATGCCAATTGTAAGAGTTCAATCACAAACGATGTGGGAATGCGTTGTGGAGGCACCCGGGTCTTTAAGACTGAGGAAATTACTGTCAACAATTCTTCTTGTGGAATCACTGTATACAGGGATTCAATGTCCATAGTGACAAGTATGCTGTCATTAGTTAATGTTACTGTAGAAAGAAATTTCAGCATTTCAGAAGTGTCTTTAATGTACGAATCTGCTTGGGAGACGTATGGCTGTAAGAGTTTGTCTAGGAAGATGGAAATTGGTTCTAAAACAGATTGTTTGGAGGAGACAATTGGTCTGCCAGGGGGTTTATTCAACTACCCCAATATTGACTGGGTAAATGTATCATCGGGACACGTTAGAGAGATAACATTCCTGGATGGAATAAATGATAGCTTTATGGAACAATTGGTTCAGGAACCAACGAGAGAGAGAGCAATTTTAGATCTAATTCTCAGTGGAGCACAGGACTTGGTGAGAGAGGTATCGGTGGTGGGGCCGCTTGGCAATAGTGATCATAATATGATCAAATTTGATTTAATGACTGGAAGAGGAACAGTGTGCAAATCCAAGGCTCTTGTGCTAAACTTTCAAAAGGGAAACTTTGATAAAATGAGAAAAATTGTTAGAAAAAAACTGAAAGGAGCAGCTACAAAAGTAAAAAAAAAAATGTCCAAGAGGCATGGTCATTGTTAAAAAAAAAAAACAAAAAAACCAAAAAAAAACAAAACCATTCTAGAAGCACAGTCTAGATGTATTCCACACATTAAGAAAGGTGGAAAGAAGGCAAACCTATTACCGGCATGGTTAAAAGGGGAGGTGAAAGAAGCTATTTTAGCCAAAAGATCTTCATTCAAAAATTGGAAGAAGGATCCAACAGAAGAAAATAGGATAAAGCATAAATGTTGGCAAGTTAAATGTAAGACATTGATAAGACAGGCTAAGAGAGAATTTGAAAAGAAGTTGGCTGTAGAGGCAAAAACTCACAGTAAAAACTTTTTAAAATATATCTGAAGCAGAAAGCCTGTGAGGGAATTAGTTGGACCGTTAGATGATTGAGGGGTTTAAAGGGGCACTTAGAGAAGATAAGGCCATCGCGAAAAGATTAAATGATTTCTTTGCTTCGGTGTTTACTGAAGAGGATGTTGGGGAGGTACCCGTAATGGAGAAGGTTTACATGGGTAATGATTCAGATGGACTGAATCAAATCACGGTGAGCCTAGAAGATGTGGTAGGCCTGATTAACAAACTGAAGAGTAGTAAATCACCTGGACCGGATGGTATACACCCCAGAGTTCTGAAGGAACTAAAAAATGAAATTTCAGACCTATTAGTAAAAATTTGTAACCTATCATTAAAATCATCCATTGTACCTGAAGACTGGAGGATAGCAAATGTAACCCCAATATTTAAAAAGGGCTTCGGGGGCGATCTGGGAAACTACAGACTGGTTAGCCTGACTTAAGTGCCAGGAAAAATAGTGGAAAGTGTTCTAAACATCAAAATCACAGAACATATAGAAAGACATGGTTTAATGGAACAAAGTCAGCATGGTTTTACCCAGGGCAAGTCTTGCCTCACAAATCTGCTTCACATTTTTGAAGGAGTTAATAAACATGTGGATAACGGTGAACCAGTAGATGTAGTATACTTGGATTTTCAGAAGGTGTTTGACAAAGTTCCTCATGAGAGGCTTCTAGGAAAAGTAAAAAGTCATGGGATAGGTGGCGATGTCCTTACGTGGATTGCAAACTGGCTAACAGACAGGAAACAGAGAGTAGGATTAAATGGACAATTTTCTCCGTGGAAGGGAGTGGACAGTGGAGTGCCTCAGGGATCTATATTGGGACCCTTACTTTTCAATATATTTATAAATGATCTGGAAAGAAATACGACGAGTGAGATAATCAAATTTGCAGATGACACAAAATTGTTCAGAGTAGTTAAATCACAAGCAGATTGTGATAAATTGCAGGAAGACCTTGTGAGACTGGAAAATTGGGCATCCAAATAGCAGATGAAATTTAATGTGGATAAGTGCAAGGTGATGCATATAGGGAAAAATAACCCATGCTATAATTACACAATGTTGGGTTCCATATTAGGTGCTACAGCCCAAGAAAGAGATCAAGGCGTCATAGTGGATAACACATTGAAATCGTCGGTTCAGTGTGCTGCGGCAGTCAAAAAAGCAAACAGAATGTTGGGAATTATTAGAAAGGGAATGGTGAATAAAACAGAAAATGTCATAATGCCTCTGTATCGCTTGCCAGGTTCTTATGGCCTGGATTGGCCACTGTTGGAAACAGGATGCTGGGCTTGATGGACCCTTGGTCTGACCCAGTATGGCATTTTCTTATGTTCTTATGTTCTGTATCGGGGGCCCATGTGACCTGGCTGTGCGCCCACAATAGTCTGGCCCGAGCTCCTTCCCCATGCCTGACAGGGCTGTTCCTAATTGGTACATTTCACTGTCACTTGTCAGTGAAAGGACCAATCCCCTTTCAGGACAGCTTTCTGAAAGGGGATTGGTTCTTTTACTCACATGTGACAGTGAATGGACCAATCGGCAGTAAGTGAAGGAGTGAATAAATTAAGTGTCGCTTAATATTAAAGCGACACTTTAGTCACTCCTTCACTTACTGCCAGCAGGGTCTCCAATTGGGCCAGAGCTTGGGGATGCTGCTTTCTGTGGTTCCCCCTATGAGGAGGTGAGCCCTGGAGTACTGCATGCTTTGACATCAATCGGGCAGGCGTTAATTTTACCGTGTTAAAATGGGTGCCTTGGCTGCATGGCAATTTTTGGCATCGCGGGGTAATAGCTAATAGCTTAATTGACGTGGACTTTGCATGTGATGAATGCTATAAGCTGCTCGCATGTTTTGCTTGCGCTAATCCCTGTATTGCATCGGGGTTATTTTAGCATGTCCAAAATGCGCATCCAAAAGAGCGTTACCCAGTGCGCTGGCCTGAGTGCACTATATTGTATTGACCTGTAAGCATTCATGTCATTATTGCTGGCATCCTCTCTTTCCACCTTGGAATGTTCTTTCTCCTTTGTTTCTCTCACAGTATTTTGGACAACTGCCAATGTTGGGAAGAAGCCTAATACCCCTTTGCGGAATCTTAGGCCACTTTGTCACTTTTTTGATGCCACATTGCCACGTTCTAAGTATCTTGCAGCTCTTTCTCCTTTCTGATGATTTCTTCTCACAAGTTTCATTAGAATTAATAAGAAAATCACTATTGTCGAGCCCAGAATAGACTGCAGTGCTTCCCTCATAGCTTTAATGGCAAATGAATAAAAATATTTTTTCTTTTTGAAACTAATGAAACTAATTTGGACCCCAACAAAACAAATAAACAAACTGAAACAATTTTTTTTCTTCTGCGCATTCTTACTGGTTACCTATGTAAGTGTCTTCCAGAATGCCCTCTGACTCACCTTTCTCTTTGTCTGTAGGGGATAATCCCAGCAGCACTGCTACTATGTGCAATGTTTAGAGCTGCATGATACTTTGTTTATTTGAAAGATTTCTAGCCCGCCCTTCCAAGGTTCAGGGCAGTAAACTTTGTATACCTTTTCACATTTAATTATGCCAGGCAGTTAATTCTGAGAATAGAAAGCTAGCCCTCTGTTCCTTTATCTTTCATTTCTCACCTTATCAGAGTGGAGTTGAGTCACATACTGTCAGGTGGGACAGTGTAGGAGACACACATACTGCATGATCCTTTTTCTGTGGTAAGCCATTTTGTGTGTGAAGCTTGAACTGCTACTGTGCTGTACCTGTTCCATGGTTGGGCATTGTGTTTGTGAATGTGGGAAGCTGTTTTGTTGTAACATCGAAAAATATTTTGAAAGCTTAAGTCACTGCCAAAATCTTAGGAGCTAGGGCAAAATATTAAGAGGAATTAACATTTTTTTGGCATTTTTTTCCCCATTTCTTTTTTTTTTTTGCTTATTTATAAAATTTGTATATCTCCTATCAAGTACTAAGTGGTTTATAATAAAAATATTAATTAATACAAGGAACAATGCAAAATAATAAACATAATATAAGCATATACAATAAAACAAAAATATATTATAAAATAAACCTCATTACTGCTTAGGTGCCCACAGCTACCAAAATCTACTTTGACAGAAGAAAAGTCATAGAATACCCTCATCATATCTCAATCTCACTTTAAAATTATATCTCAATCTCACTTTAAAATTTTGAAATCTCCCTAATCTAGGGATCTAAATTGAAACTTATATTACTATGAAATATTAAAAGCTTGATAAAAATAGAATGTTTTAATCAACTTTATAAATTTTTTAATGAAAACTTCATTTTTAATCTCCAGAGGTAAAAGGTTCCATAATGTAGGAACCTGTATCATAAAGAGCTGCTCACGTGATTTGTTTATAAATTCCTTTATCTAAAAATATTCAGGCCCCTTCCATTTCTGTTACTTTCTTTCCAACTCCTACTTATACCACTGTTTCTGTATTTGTCCCAAGCAGACTTAAATTCTGTTTTGATTAGTCACCTCTGCAAGTAAGCTACTTTAGGCATTTATCAACCTCTTGAGAAAGAAATATGTTCTCTGATCTTCCCTCTATCTTATCGTAAAACTTTGTTCTTGCTGTGGAAAATGCCATTACATTGTACTTTACTGAAACATAAATTCTCTGATAGGTAGGCATGAATTAGTTGTTATGCGTGGGTAGTATCTTCTGATGGCACCAACATGGACCCAGCTCCCCGTGCTTAGTAAAGACTTTACTGAACATGCATGGGATTTCCCATGCTCATGCTGCCTTATGAGCCCTTTGTTCTTTGTCTGAGCTGTTTGTTTGTTTGTTTATTTATTTATTTATTTATTTATTTATTTTGTATACTGACGTTCGATCTAGATATCACATCGGTTTCCAGATAACAGGTTGAATAGGGCGAGAACTGCCCTATTTTACATTGTAACAAGATAATTAAATTAATTAAACAATTAATAAATTAATAAACAGTTAATAAATGAAACATTGTAACAGTTGAAATATAAATAAATGAGGGTATAGAGTTATGGCATATAGCCTATATACAATATGTACATTATGACTTAGTTACGAGTAGAGAGGGAGACAGGGAGAAGGGAGGAAAGGGAGGGGGAGAGGGAGGGAAAGGTGGGGGGGGGAGGGGAGGTTTTGGATAGTGTAGGGTAGTAGTCAAGCGGGGGGGTCTTTCAAGAACATGTATTTTAGGATGTTGGGATTCAGGAGGGAAGGCTTTCAAGAACAGCCATGTTTTGAGCTGTTTTTTAAAGACTTGAGAGGGTTCATTTCTGAGATGTGTGGGGAGGGAGTTCCAGAGGGTAGGGCCAGCTATTGTAATGGCTCGTATGCGTGTTGTATTGAGGTGAGCATTTTTTAGATTTGGGATGGAGAGGAGACCTGAGTTGGAGGATCTGAGAGATCTTTGTGTGATATAAGGTTGGATGGTGTTGTTTAGCCAGACCATTTTGCTGTTGCATGGAGGTGTTCCAGTTCCTCTCAATTTTTTTCTCTTTTGGGGGGCCTACTATCCCAAACTGCCTTGCTGATTGAATGTTTGTGCTGCTGCCTTGGCTGCCTCTCAGACAGAACTTAAGTTCTTAAAAAACCAAAAAAATATGAAGAATGAAAGTTAAATAGATGTCGGAAAGCATAGAGAAAGCCAAAAAGGCTGCAGTGAGCTGGTTCAAGGTGTGCACCTGTAGGTGCTGGATGTCTATCACGGGGCAAACTCTGTCTGCTACCACTATTTGGACACTTAACTACAACTCTTGAAACTGCTGTAGCTGGGGTTGCATTTTACCCAGGTGAAGCAGTATTGCGCCTGGAAAATGGAGACTTTTAGGAAGGCTCTGAGTAAAAGCCCAAGCCTCTGCAGCAAAGCCGCTCCTTCTTAAGGAGAGAAGTGTCAGGCTCCTGGTGCAAAATGTAAAGACGGGAAGTGTTTGCCTCTCTAACCCTGAAGCATGGGAAGCCTCCTCCCCCAATCCCCTCCAGTTCTGCCTCAGGTCAGGGATTGAATATGATTCAGAGGCTTGTGTCACTGTAGGAGATGAAGAAAAAAAAATGCTGAAGTGGCATGGGGGATCCCCTTCATACAGGCCGATACAGTACACTGCGCTCCGGTGGAGCGCACTGTTAACCCGCGATTGGACACGCGTTTTCGACGTGCTAGCTTTACCTTTATTCAGTAAGGGGTAATAGCGCGTCGAAAACGCGTGTCACCCCCCCCCCCCCCCCCCGAACCTAATAGTGCTCGCAACATGCAAATGCATGTTGATGGCCCTATTAGGTATTCCTGCGTGATACAGTAAGTAAAATGTGCAGCCAAGCCGCACATTTTACTTAAGGAAATTAGCGCCTACCCAAAGGTAGGCGTTAATTTCTGCCGGTGCCGGGGAAGTGCACAGAAAAGCAGTAAAAACTGCTTTTCTGTGCACTCTCCGACTTAATATCATGGCGATATTAAGTCGGAGGCCCCAAAAGTTTAAAAAAAAAAAAAAAGTAAAAAATTAAAAAAAAAAAATTTTAAATGGCCCCGCTGCTCGTGGGTTGAAAACTGGACGCTCAATTTTGCTGATGTCCGGTTTCCAAACCCGTGGGTGTCGAGAACAGACGCAGGCAAAATTGAGCGTCGGCTGTCAAACCCGCTGACAGCCGCCGCTCCTGTCCAAAAAGAGGCGCTAGGGACGTGCTAGTGTCCCTAGTGCCTCTTTTTGCCATGGACCCTAATTTTAATAAATTACTTTACTGTATCGCGTGCACAGGAGAGTGTCCTGTGTGCTCTCCCGCGATTTTTACTCTATCGGCCCGATAGTAACTTAGTAATGACAGCAGAAAAAGGACCAAATGGTCCATTTAGTCTGCCCTACAAGCTTCTTATGGTAGTCCTTGCCACGCAGTGCAGTTACCCCCTGCACTGAGAACATAAGATATGCCATACTGGGTCAGACCAAGGGTCCAGCTGGCCCAGTATCCTGTTTCCAACAGTGCCCAATCCAAGTCACAAGTACCTGGCAAGTACCCAAACATTAGATAAATCACATGCTACTATTGCTTATTAATTACCGTAATAGCAGTTTATGTATTATTCCTCTAGGAACTTAACCTTTTTTAAACCCAGTTACACTAACTGCTGTAACCAAATCCTCTGGCAATGACTTTCAGAGCTTAGCTATGTGCTGACTGAAAAAGAATTTTCTTCAATTTGTTTTAAATGAGCTACTTGCTAAGTTCATGTAGTGCCCCATGGTCTGAGGCAGTAAATAACTGATTTTACATTAACTTGTTAAGTCCTTTCATAATTTTGTAGACTTCTATCATATCCCCCCTCAGTCGTCTCTTCTCCAAACTGAACAGTCATCATTTCTTTGCCTTTCCTCATAGGGGAGCCGTTCCATGCCCCTTATTTTGGTCGCCTTTCTCTGCACTTTCTCCAGTGCAGCTATATCGTTTTTGAGATACGGTGACCAGAACTGCTCACAGTATTCAAGGTGCTGTTTCACCTTGGAGTAATACAGAGGCATTATGATACCCTCCATTTTATTTTCCATTCCCTTCCTAATAATTCCTAACATTGTTTGCTTTTTTGATTGCCACAGCACACTGAGCCGACGATTTCAATGTATTATCCAGTATGACGATTAGATCTCTTTCCTGGGCGGTAACTCCTAAGATAGAACCTAGCATTGTGTAACTACAGCAAGGGTTATTTTTCCCTATATGCATCACTTTGCACTTGTCCACGTTAAATTTCATCTGCCATTTGGAAGCCTATTCTTCGTCTCACAAGGTCCTTCTGCAATTCATCATAATCTGCTTGAGATTTAACTAGTCTGCATAACGTTGTGTCATCTGCAGATTTGATCACTTCACTCATCATACCCCCTTTCTAGATCATTTATAAATATATTAAAAAGCACCAGTTCAAGTACAGATTCCTGAGCCACTCCACTGATTACCTTTTTCCAGTCTGAAAACTGACCATTTAATCCTACTCTGTTTCCTTTCTTGTAACCAACTTGCAATCCACAAAAGGACATCACCTCCTATCCCATGACTCTTTAGCTTTCTTAGAAGCCTCTCATGTGGGACTTTGTCGAACGCCTTCTGAAAATCCAAATACACCACATCTACAGGTTCACCTTTGTCCACATGTTTATTCACCCCTTCGAAACAAATGTAGGTGGTTTGTGAGGCAAGACTTCCCTTGGTAAATCTATGTTGGCTGTGCCCATCAAACCATGTCTATCTAAATGTTTTATGATTTTATTCTTTATAACAGTTTCCATCATTTTTCCTGGCACTGAAGTCTGACTCACCGGGCTATAGTTTTCTGGATCACACCTGGATCTCATTTTAAATATAGGGGTTACATTGGCCATCTTCCAATCTTCAGGTACATCAGATGATTTTAATGATAGGTTACAAATTAATTGAAATAGGTCTGAAATTTCATTTTTGAGTTCTTTCAGAACCCTGGGGTATATACCATCTGGTCCAGGTGATTTACTGCTCTTCAGTTTGTCAATCAGGCCTACCACATCTTCCAGATTCACCGTGATTTGGTTCAGTTAATCTGAATTATCACCCATGAAAACCTTCTCTGGAGCGGGTATCTCACCAACATCCTCTTCAATAAACACAGAAGCAAAGAAATCATTTAATCTTTCTGCGATGACCTTAGAGAAGATAAGTGCCCCTTTAACCCCTTGATCATCCAGCGGTCGAACCGACTCCCTGGCAGACTTTCTGCTTCAGATATATTTTAAAAGGTTTATGTGAGTTTTTGCCTCTATGGCCAACTTATTTTCAAATTCTCTTAGCCTGTCTTACCATTGTCTTACATTTAACTTGCCAATGCTTATGCTTTATGCTATTTTCTTCTGATGGATCCTTCTTCCAATTTTTGAATGAAAATCTTTCGGCTACAATTGCCTCTTTCACCTCGCCTTTTAAGCATGCCGGTAATGTTTTTACCTTTCTTCCACCTTTCTTAATGCGTGGGATACATCTGGTCTGTGCTTCTAGGATGGTATTTTTTAATGTCCATGCCTGTTGCACACTTTTTACCGTTTGTAGCTGCACCTTTCAGTTTTTTCTAACTATTTTTCTCATTTTATCAAAGTTTCTCTTTTTGAAAGTTTAGCGCTAGAGCTGTGGATTTACTTACTGTCCCCTTTCCAGTTATTAATCCAAAGTTGATCATATTATGATCAGTATTGCCAAGCGGCCCCACTACCGTTACCTCTTATCAAATCCTGTACTCCACTGAGATTTAGATCTAAAATTGCTCCCTCTCTCGTTTAGTTTAATGGAACAATTGGTTCAGGATCAGTTTTTTATTCCATCCAGGTTGAGATCACAGGGCCCTAGACACTTTGGGAAGGAAGGTCTTCCAAGAGTCCATGCTGGCAGCCCAGATTGCATGTTATCAGCTCTATATGAGCCAGTACTCCAGGAACCTTTGGAAACAAGTTCAGGGTCTTGTGGAGTGCCTCCCTCAATAATTCCAGGAGAACATCCTGAAGGTGATCCAGCAAGGATTGGATTGTGACAAGCATGAGGTCAGGTTGGCTTATGATATCTCTGAGATGGCGGTGAGGGTGGTGGCGGTGGCAGGCATAGGGGTTCGACGCATGGCCTGATTTTGGGAATCCAACCAGAAGCGCAGGAGCGCAATGCAGACCTCCCCTGTACAGGGAAAAATCTCTTCGGAGACTAGATCAAGGAGGCGGTAGTACAGCTTAAGGATTACCATGAAACCCGTCACCATCTGTCTGCCACCTTCTTGGATCCTTTTCTGCGGGCAAGAGCTTGAGGCACCCCTTTTTTCTGCCCGAGGAAGTATTATCTACCAGATAGGACGAGGCCTCAATGTGTGCCAGCTAGGACACAAATGAGACAGCCGTGCACCCCTTGGCCGCAAGAGATCCCTGCTATGGGGTTTTGACTGACTGCGAGGGAGTTTGAGCCAGCAATTTGTATCCATGACGAATGACCCTCCAGTGCGTGGTCATCTGCAAAGCTTTGCAGACCGTTGGCTCTGTCACATCAGACCAATGGGTCCTATCCATTGTTCATTGGGAGTACAGATTAAACTTTCAACGGGCCCCTCCGGAATCCCCTCTGTGCCTCTCTTGGAAGTTTTCAACGAACCAGCAGGTACTTTGAGTAGAGCTGTCTGCCCTCTTAATGACCTGAGCAGTTGAGCCTGTCCTGCCAGATCAGCGAAACAGCAGATTTTACTTGAGATATTTCCTGATTCCCTAACAGGGGGCTTTTGTCCTATCTTTGAGCTGAGGGCTTTGAACAGGTTTCTCGTAAGAGAAAGGTTCAAAATGGTTTTGTTGGGCATCCTAATCCCTCTCCTGAGGAGTGGGGACTAGCTTTGCTCCCTCGACCTAAGATGCCTATGCTCATATTGCGATCTCTCTCGCAATCATTGAAGGTACCTCCGTTTCCTGGTGGGAGAGGAGGACTTCTAATATCGGGTGCTACCTTTTGATCTTGCATCTGCACCACATGTCTTCACCAAGTTCCTGGCAGTAGTGGGAGTGTATCTGAGGATATGATGAGTGCAAGTCTTTCCTTTTCTGGACAATCGGCTCATCAAGAGTGACACCAGGCAGGGGGCGGTATGGTCTTTTCATTCTACCCTCTAAATCCTGGAGACCTCGGTGCTTCTAATCAACTACCCAAAGTCCTAGCTGAATCCATCCCGACACCTGGACTTCATTGGGACCAGGTTTGACATGGCCCAGGGCAAGGTTTTTTGCCCTGGGACAAAGTGCTGGCATGGTCGATCTCTTGGAGCCACCTTGCCTCTGCGCACAAGTTCCTGAATCTCTTGGGGCACATGGCAACAGTTCATGTTACGCCATTCGCTTGGTTCCAGGTGTGCAGAACACAGTGGACTTTGTGTTCCCAGTGGTGTCAGGCCACCCAGGACCTTCAGACATGTGTTCTAGTTACCACACTACTCCGAGAGTCCCTATCATGTGCCCCCCCCCCCCCGCCACCTAGTGCATGACACTCAGCTTCTGACCTCCCCCAACATACACCCACTATAGTCCTGAGCCTGCTAATGCGCCCCACCATAGATTTACACCTCTTATGCTTTGTTCTCCAATGGCTATTTAATACAATTGCCCAGTTCAGCTAAGTTCACAGAATTCAGTTGTATCAGAATTCACTGAACTCAGTAGCAGGTGTGAGCTCCAGCTGGGTTTAATTAAACCAGTTTACTCAAATCTCAGGCCTGAGTAAATACAACTGTTGCTGAGTTAATTGATCAATTAATTCTATTCTAGCACAAGCACAGATTAATGTATTTGTTTTGGAGATTCTGTTGCTATGTATTAATATTATTGTACTATTTTTATGTTGTAGCCTGGTGAGAACAAACTATTCAGATCTGTGGGCTATAAATATTTTCAAATAATTGAACCTAGTTGCAGCTCACACCTTGTGCTTAGTTCGTAAAAACTCAATTTATAGCTCAGTTCTATAAATGCAGCTGAATCCAAAGTCCTTTTTTTTTTTTTTTTTTTTTAAATAACTGTAGGAAAAGGAAGCGTGAAGGATGGGGCAAGGAACTAGTAGGAACAGGGCTAGAGTGGGGGATGGGCTCCTGGGTGAGGGGGGTGAGTGAGTGTGATGAGAGGTGCATTTGAGAGTAGTGGGACTTGAGTGATCGGGGTTATATTGGACTGTGTTTTAGTAGGGGATCTTAGTGGATATGGGGGCTTAATAGGTGGTTGCATTGGGTGGTGTGGCGGATCAAGCTCTCAAGCGTCCTGGGCTGAGTTGCTTTAGGATCTGGATTTGCTAAGGGTAGTGTGTGTTATTACATCGGTCCCAAAGTTCAGTGTTTGGAAGCTTGCTCTGCTGCCGTCGGTGCTGTACCTGCTCTGTAAACGAATGATCCAATTGAACAGTTTCCTTTTTTTTTTTTTTTTTTTGCTGTAATGAATGGATTTCATCTCTGTCTCTATTATAAGTGTTATGAGAAATAGATGTGTGAAAATTAGCACTTCTACTTGTCTGTAAAGTATTTTGAAATGATGGGATGTATGGAAGGCTGCACCTTTACTGTAAATCACTTTGAAAGACAGAAGTACCTTAAATACATGGTACTATGTAAAAGTTCTATTGTGTTATGTAACACTCTAAAGAGCAAGAATGGAAATAGTCTTATTTTTCTCTTGGGTGCTTGAACAATATACTACATATATAGTGAAATGTTTCCATTTTTTTTTTTACAATTTTATTGGTATTTATCAAAAAATTTGGCTTATGTAATTTGCAATACTTTGCATTAATGTCTTTTCCTTTTAGATAACAAATAGTACTGAAGTGAATACAATTTTCATGGCTGTATTTTCTATTAGTTAACACATCATGTGCTTTTTTTGCTACCTTGACTGTTGATAGTTTTTATATATCTCGTACATCTTATTTTCTATCTAGTATCAATGAAAGGAAAGTGTGCACTTGGTTCAATATGGAATTTTATAGAACAGAGATGGCCCACTCCACAAACAGGTTTGGTTTCATGATATCCATTTGCATTAATTTATCTCCATTATATACAAATAAATCTCTTGCATATTTGTTGTGGATGTCCTGAAAACCAAGCCGATTTGTGGCTCTTGAGGACTGGAGTTGGCCACTCCTATTTTAGAATGCGATGTGAAAGTGAAACTTCAGAACACAATATGACCGTAGATAAGGATTGTAAGGCCCATCTTGTCTACCCAATGATATTTCTGATGCAATACCATAGATCCAAATTGAACTTTAACTTTTTCCTCACTGCTTCGCAACTGTCTTTGCTTATCCCATGCTTTCTTTAATTTTGTAACTATTTTTGTTTCCAGTATATACTATCCTTTCTCTGGTGAAATATTTTCTAATATTCTTGAGTCTACTCTCTTGGAGCCTTGTAAGAAGGTCCATGTTGGGTCAGATTAAGGTCCATTGAGCTCATTCCTAATGTTAAAGTACCAGTAGTATCCATTTCTTTATGCCTACTTCCTGGGAAGTGGCTTTGCCCTAGTCCAGAGGTGGCCAAACTTTTTATGCTGGGGCCACATTTAAAGTTATCAGGTGCAGTGAGGGCTGGATGGTGAGTGGGGACCGGTCGGGTCTTTGACACAGCAATCAAATCTTCACCACTTGGTGCAGGCATTTCAGTATCCAGCAGGCTTAGTGCCATCATTTTTAGCACCAAGGAGCCTGTTCAATCAAGGATCTCCAGCCCCTATCAAAATCAGAAAAACATTGAACCCAACAAGTTCAAGGCTTTTTCCCAGCTAGCAAGCCACCTAACTTCAGTCACACATGCAGGCCCTAAGTATAAATACTAAGGATGTGCATTTGTTTGCAATGAAATAGGAAATAAAGACGATATTTCCTATTTCTTTGCATTTTGGGGGGCTGACAAAATGAAAGGAAAACTCACGAAATTTCGTGTGGTTTTCCTATCGTTTTTTTGGTGGGGGGAGAAAGGGCACATTAAAAAAAAAAACAAAAAACAACAAAAAAAAAACAGCCCCCCTAAACCCACCCCAACCCTTCAAATTTAATTACAAACCCCCACTATCCCGACCCCCCCCCCCCCAAAGACTTGCTAAAAGTCCCTGGTGGTCCAGCGGGGGTCCCGGGAGCGTTCTCCTCCTCTCAGGCCGTCGGCTGCCAGTAATCAAAATGGCGCCAGTGGCCCTTTGCCCTTACCATGTGACAGGGGCCAACAGTAGCCCGGGAAGGGCCATTTCGGTCCACTTCCCAAACCCGAAAACTTTTTTCGTTTCTATTTTGGGAAATATAGTTTATAGATTATAGTTAAATAATTTGAAGGGTTGGGGTGAGGTAACCATTTCCTCTGTATCTGTTCCATTTCACTTTTGATTTTATCTCTCTGCCGTCCCTTCTCCAAGCCGGAGTCCTAACCTATTTAACCTTTCTTCATCAGGGAGCCATACTATCCTTTTTAAAATTTTTGCTGCCCTTCTCTGTACTTTTTCTAGCTTCACTATATTTTTTTTGAGATGGGGAGCATAACTGAATGCAATACTCAAGGTACAGTTAGCTGTACTATAGATCTATTCAGAAGCAATTTGATACTCTGTTGTATTTCTCCATTTCTTTTCAAATAATTCATAACATGGTTTGCTTTTTTTTTGACTGCTACCATACTTTGAGCTGAGGATTTCAGTGTATTGTCAGCAATCACACCAAGATCCTTTTCCTGGGTGCTAACTCCTAATATGGAATTTAGGATTGTGTGCCTATAGTTAAACTTTTTTCCCTTTGTGCATCACTTTGTTCTGATCAACATTAAGTTTTATACTCTGGCTTCATTTTCTAGAGCAGCGGTTCTCAACCGGTGTGTCGCGACACCCCAGTGTGTCGCCAAGCACCGGCAGGGGTGTCGCGTGGCTCCCAGTCCCCCCGCTGCTCTTTCTTCCCTGCTGCCGTTGCCGCCGGGCTATCAGCACGTTCAAGCCCAGCGGGAACGGCAGCGGTGCAAAAAAAAAAAAAGCTGTGGCATCCGCGGCTGGGCCTTTTCTTCTTCCCGTGCCTGCATTCCCCCCCCCCCCCCCGGACCTGGAACAGGAAGTGATACGCGGTGCGCGGGAAGAAGAAAGGCCGTGCCGCGTGATAAACTAGCAGCGGCTGCTGCAGCATCGGCCCCCAAGCTATTGCAGCAGACGGTAATCGGGAAAGGAGAGAGCAGCATGAGCCTCCCGCGATCGATGGAATTCTTCCTTCTTGGCCTGCGGGGGCTGGAGGAGGAGGAGCAGCTACCGTTTGTGCTCGGGGGGAGAGGAAGTGAGTGACAGAGAGAGAAGCAGCCAGCCAGCCTGTGTGTAAGTGAGAGAATGTGTGTGATTGAGAGCCTGTGTGTAAGTGAGAGAATGTATTTGATCGAGAGTATGTGTGTGATTGAGAGAAACTGGTCAGAGAGCTGATGTATGTGTATATGTGAGAGACAATGAAAGTGACTGCTCAAGGAGATGACTGATGTGTATGTGAGAGTGTGAGACAGTCAGGGATGTGTGTGTGAGAGAGAGAGAAAAAGCATGGAAGTGAGAAATCTGGGTATGTGAGAAAGCATGGGAGTAAGAAGCCTGGTGTTGTGGGGGTGTATGTGAAAGAAAGCATGGGAGTGAGAAGCCTGATTATGTGAGAGAGTGCATGGGAGTGGGAAGCCTGTGTGTGTGCATGTATATGAGAGAGACTGGTTGGTAAGGTGACGGTGTGACTGGTGTGTATGTGAATGTGAGAGAGAGAGAATGTGATTCAGGGAATGAGAAGCCTGTGCACGTGGAGAGCGAGCATAGAAATGAGAGAGAGACTGGGTGTGTGTGCGTGTGTGTAACAGAGAAAGTGATTATGGGAATGAGAAGCCTGTGCATGTGAAGAGAGTGAGCATAGGAGTGAGAACCTGGGTGTGTGTGAGACACAGCATGGGAGGGAGAAGCCTGTGTATGTAAGACAGAACATGGAAGTGGGAAGCCTGTGTGTGTGTGTGTATGCATGAGAGAGATCAGGTGACGGGTGTGTGTGAGAGAGAGAGAGAAAGTGATTATGGGAATGAGAAGCCTGTGCAGGTGAAGAGTAAGCATGGGAGTGAGAAAGCTGGGAGTGTGTGAGATACAGCATGGGAGTGAGAAGCCTGTATATCTGAAAGAGAACATGGGAGTGGGAAGCCTGTGTGTGTGTATGCATGAGAGAGATCAGGTGACTGGTGTGTGTATATGTGTGAGAGAAAGAAAGTGATTATGGGAATGAGAAGCCTGTGCATGTGGAGAGAACAAGCATGGGAGTGAGAGACTGGTGAGTGTATGTGAGAGAGAGAAAGTGATTATGAGAGTGAGAAGCCCATATATGTAAGTGGAACACGGGAGTGGGAAGCCTGTGTGTGTGTGTATGGCATGAGAGAAACTGTTCAGGAAGGTGACTGGTGTGTTTGTCAAAGACTGGGAGATGATTGGTGTGTGAGAGACAGAAACTGGTCATGGGGGCATGACTGGTATGGTGTGTGTGTGTGAGAGACATGGGCCCTAAGGAAGAGGACCATGAGTATAGAGCTTAGCCACTACTGCTGCTTCTGGTGTGTGCTACAGCCTGCATGGAAGAGGAGTAGGAGAGCTGCTGGAGGGGGTAAGTAAAGGTGGCTTTTTAAGTTTATTTTTCTTGATTGACTACCATTTTAATTATTTAATATTATGTGATGTGTCTGCTTTTTTTGAAATATTTTATTGGTGTTTGGAGAATTTTTAATAGTTTTTATGAGTTTTTAATTGTTGGATGTTATTCTGTTCATAGTTGTTGTGAAACATTTATTCTGCTTATTAGTATAGTTTTACAATTATTTCTGTGTGGGGATCTATAGCTGCTTGCTAGTTCTGTTTTCCTAATAAGAGGTGTATTTGTTTTTAGGGCATGATTTAATATTTGTAGTGTTGCCTTTTCATAGATAGGGTTGCTCCTGTTTGAGTGTATTCCATAATACAGGTGTAACTGTGTGTGGATTAGTTTATGTGCATTACTACAGATCCTGGGAGTATGTTAGGTCGGTTCTGTGTCTGTTACAGAGATATTTTACTAGCATGTAAGTGTTTTATCAGTCTTATTTGTTGCGTTTTCTCAAGAGGACATGCATTGGTGGTAAACTGCTGTCTTTTCATAAGTAGGGCTATTGAGCCTGAAAGTAGAAGGAGTTTGAGTTGCTGTTACTGAGATGACACCAGAACCAGAATATCTTTTTTGTAGAGTGAGTTGAATGGGGAATGTCATAATTCTGCTTTGCATCCATTATTGTGGATCAGGGGGGTTCCCATGGATGCAAACTGTACATTTACATCTAGCCCTGTGACGTTCATGGGTCAGTGTGTCACGCATGTGAGAACCATCTGTCAGGTGTGTCCCGACAGAAAAAAGGTTGAGAACCACTGTTCTAGAGCATTCTTTTCTATAGAAACAATTTCTCTTGAGCATTATTTATACTTTTTAAGGTACATATGTCATCTCTATTTTTCCTTGAGAGTACAAATGTTTAGGCTTTTAATTCTCATCTCATAGGGTTTTTGATGCAGATGCTACACAGTATTGGTAGCCTTTCTTTAGACCAGTGTTTCTCAACCTTTTTTTGATCGGGACACACCTCACAGATGGTTCTCACATGCGTGACATGCTGAGCATGTGACCATCACCAGGCTAAATGTAAACAAACACTCTGCATTCCACAGGAACCCCCTCGACCCCCAACAATGGGTGCAGAGCAAAACTAGGACATTCCCCGTTCAATTTATCATACAAAAAAAGATATTTCTGGTTACATCTCAATAACACACTCTCTCCTACCAGGTGCAATAGACCTCCTTATGAAAAAAAACTAATTTACCACCAATTTATAGATTATATACTGATGTTCATCAGAGATATCACCTCGGTTTACAGTATAACAGAAAACATACGCTTGGAGGCGTTTTACACAGAACCAAGAGTTAGTAACTTAATAATAAATATGCATGGGGGGAAGAGAAATAAGGATTGAAAAGCAGATATTAACAAAATAACAGTAATATGATAATATGAGAAAACACAATAAATAATATTGATACAAATGCCTACATGCTAGTAAAATACTTCACCTCTGTCACACACATAGAATCAACCTTCACCAAGTACAGAAAGACCACAAATTACAAATATGGAAATGGAAACCCAAAAAAGCCACTCTGCATTCTGTGCAAAACAAAAATATAGTACCTATCAGACTTCCAGGATCTGAAATAATGTACACAAACTAATGTGCACAAAGTTACACCACCATTATGGAACTCAAACAGTAACAACCCTACAAAACAGTTGTTTTGCAGTAACAACACTGCAAAAATTACATCAGGCCCTAAACACCAATACACCTTCTATTAGGAAAACAGAACAAGCCAAGCTGCTATAGATCCCTACCAAGAAACTATAAGCTTGCAGAACACCCTTAGCTGGGTCACACACGCAGAACACTGACAGACCCTCAACAAATACAGAATAAAGTGATCATAAAGCGTTGTTTTACTGCATACAGAGTTTGGCTTCTTGCTGTTTCCAGTTCAGTTTTTGTTTCCACATTTCTATTTATACATTCCCAGAGAAATATAAAATAATCTAAAACTAGAATATAATAAATGTTTCAAAACTGATAAATGGAACATCCAATCATTAAAAATGTTCAAAATTATTAAAAAGTCTCCACACACCAATAAACTATTTCTAACAGCAGACACATCAGTTAATACTTAATAATTAAAATGGCAGTCAATCAAGAAAGATAAACTTAAAAAGCCACCTTTACTTACCCTCTCCATTAATTCTCGTACTTCTTTCGGTTGTAAGCCAATAGCACATACCAGAAGCAGCAAGGGCTGCTGAAGCTCTGTCCTCACGTTCTTCTTCCTTAGGGCCCATATCCCCACACACG
The DNA here is from genome assembly GCF_901001135.1 of Rhinatrema bivittatum. Lineage (NCBI taxonomy): Eukaryota > Metazoa > Chordata > Amphibia > Gymnophiona > Rhinatrematidae > Rhinatrema > Rhinatrema bivittatum. Next base: position 159,480,996 of record NC_042622.1, on the reverse strand, counting down.
CACACACACACACGCACACACACACGCCTGACCAGTCTCTCTTTCTCTTACACACACGCACACACGCACACACACACGCCTGACCAGTCTCCCTTTCTCTTACACACACACGCCTGACCAGTCTCCCTTTCTCTTACACACACACGCCTGACCAGTCTCCCTTTCTCTTACACGCACACACATTCTCTCATACACTTACACACATGCTGATTCACTCTCTGTCTCACTCACCCCCACCCACAGCACACAAAGCAGCTACAGCACAAGGTAGCCGGTATGCTGCTATTAAAAGCAGAGTCCTGACAGGCTGGAAACTGCAGTAGGAGTGACCTCCCCAGACCCACAGCGCTGGCAGCACTCAGCTGTTTGCTTGTGCTGCGATTGATTGCAGCACAGAGCAATCAGTTGAGACTGTAATTTTTTTTGCAGTTTGATAATTATAATGTTATATTTTCTTGCAGGTGTCATGCTGGCCAGAGAAGGGGAGGTCGGAGCCGGGGGGAGGGGGTGGCAGAAGCAGCATGCAGGCATGGCCTTTTCTTCTTCCCGCGTGCCCGGTAGACATCACTTCCTCTTCCGGGCCACAGGGGTGGGAAGAAGAAAAGGTCACGTTCCTGTTGCCGGCTTCCACAAAACACTGCTGCCGTTCCCCTCAGGGCTTGAAGGTGCTGATAGCCCGGGCAGGAATGGCAGCAGTGTTCGTCTCGCTGAGGTGAAGGGGGGGAAGAGCAGCGGGTGCGCAACACACTAGTGTGCTGCGACACACTGGTTGAGAACCGCTGCTTTAGACCACCTCCACTCTTTCTATATCCACGAGAGGTTATAGTCCTCATAACTGGCCACAGTATTCCAGATGGGGTCTCATCTTTGACTATAGAAAACTGTATGTCTTCATTTTTTTCTTCTGGTTATGCGCTGCTCTAGATACCTTAGCATCCCTGGCTCTGGCACTGCCTTATCACACTGTTCTGCTACCTCAAAGTCATCAGATATGCTCATCTTCAGGTTAATGGAAACAGTATTTCACTATCCATTTTGTACCACTCCTTCGGATTTCTGTATCTGTGCGCCCTCAGATCCTGCATCTGGCTAGGTTCAAGATAATTCACTATCTTTTCCTTTAGTACTTTCTATTAATTTACCTACCACTGAGATGATGTTAGCCAGCCTGTGATTTTCCACCTCTTCCCTATCCCTCTCTTACTGCACTTAGTATTTATTTATTTATTTATTTAAATGATTTATATACCGGAGGTTCCTGTATAATATACATATCACCCCGGTTCACAAGGAACAGTAACTGTCGCTACATTTAGCGGTTTACATAGAACAGAATAAGAATAAAACAGGAGTTTTTACATTGAACAAATTAAGTAAACAAGTTTTAACATTGCAAAAATTAATCTAAGTAGGTTACTTTTCTTCGTGTTCTTGGCTCTAGGGGAAAGCTTGTTTGAACAGCCAAGTCTTAAGGTTCTTTTTAAATGTAGAGTGGCATGGTTCCAGAGTGCCCGTCTCCAGTCCTATGTAATCATGCCAATCTCTGAAGACGGAATTGAAGAGTTCCATCAGTTGGCTGGCTAGAACTTCACTAAGCTCCCTTCGTATTCCAGGATGCATCATCTCCAGCCCCAGTGATTTGTCCACTTTTAAGTTCTGCTAGTTCCATGCAAGCAATCTATTGGTGTGGTATCTACACCACTTCCAACCTTCTGCGGTCCTATACCAACCCCTTTTTCAGTGAATACTAAATGCAAAGGTATCTGTTTACAGTTTCTGCTTTTTCCTGGTCATACTCCATACATTCATTCTTTTCTCCTCTAAATACAACTCTTATACTTCTTTCTATCACTGGCCTACCTGAAAAAAGTAGTCACCTTGCTTTACTGCCTTTGCTGTCTTTTCTTGTGCTTGCTCCTTTGCCACCTTGACAACTTTCCTTTTTGATGTTCATATAACTTTATTATTTTTCAGATTGCAAGGCATTTGCATAGAAGCACATGCAGTCAACCAAGTAGTAATTAACCTACCACAGAATGTAGACCTTTGCCAGAGGAAAGAATGCTCTGAATGAAGCTCCAGGCTAGAAACTGCAAGAACAATATATCTATCTATCTATCTATCTATCTATCTATCTATCTATCTATCTATCTATATATATATATAAATATATATTTATCTATATAAATATATATTTCTTCATAGAAAAACTGGAAGACACTTAGTATAGCTTTCCAATGGAGATTGCATAGATAAAAACAATAATGGAATTCATGAAACCATGGGGATAAGTACAGAGCATCCCCTTACTGCAAAGAAGTGAAGAGCCAAAAATCTGCTGGAGTCTATGGAATTGCATCAGGAATGCACTTGATCATGCTAGATGAACCCTAATGGTACCTGCTTTCTTATTTTGTTTCTAGTAGGGAGATAATTCTCAGTGCTCCAAATATTCAAATAATCTAGTCACTATGGTGACTATGGTTCCTATGTCACTATGGTTCCTGTAAAACACACTGGCAACAGGGAATAGAACACTCACTTGGGCTCCTTTCGAACCCAAGGGGGTCTGGTCATCAACAGAACATGTTTCAGAACAGTCTCCTGAAGCTTTGAACAATCAGACATGTAGTAAAAGGTTTCATATTTCCTTTCGGAAAAGAATATTCTGATCCAAACTGACAGGCAAGTAGCAATTTTCTTTGTGAACAGGCAAGAGACCACAGGGTTGTGGACCCTCTAAGAATCCCTAAGACTTTGGACATGAGCTTGCAGCCATAGAGCCTTCCTACAAGCACTCTACCTTCCCGGGATCTCCAACAAGGCAGAATGCTTCAGTGGTCTGTGGTGACAAAATTGTCAGACAGGTTGTTCAGTCTCTGGGGTCACCCATCAATCACTCTGTATCAGAGGACAACAGGAAAGTAGAACATTTTTTGTTAATTCTTCATTGCAAGTTCAGATTCAGTCAGTATACTTTCTGTTCAAGTGACATGCAGGTTTGCTGTATGCTTTTCATTGGTGGGACAAGTATTGTTCTCTTAACTCATCCAATTGTCAATTAGCCCTTTGATCTCTCTAGAATCTGGTTTGACTTGCTAACTCAAAAGGAGAGTCAACTATATCATTCAAACCTTCCCCTTCTCAACTTGATGGCATGGATGTAGAGTGCTCGCTTGTCTCATTGTTGCTGTCCAAGGAAGTTGAAGATATTGTGATTTACGTCAGGAAGCATTCAACTAGAAGAGCCTAGTTTTAAATGGAAGAGATTTTCATCTTGGTGTCAAGCAAACTCCCTGTGCCTGTTTGCCTGCTAGCTGAAGGAGATATTCCAGTACTTATTTTCCCTCTCCTCATTGGGTCACAGTGCTTATCAGTGCCACTGCAGCTTTCCATGTTTAAGTGGCTAACAAACCAATATCCCTACATTCATGAAAGACTTATGGCGTATGAGGCGCCAGTGCCATGGGCTCTCCATCTTGGACTGGCACCAGTAATGAAATCATTAGTTCTGCGCAGCCTGTTCATGCAGTAGTCCACTCTTCACGGGGTGTGAGGTATCTGGGTTGCTGTTCAGTACGTGTCATGGCTAATTCAGCCCCACCTGTAGACTGAGAAAGCAAGTTGCTTAACTTAAACAGTTTTTTCTGTAGATACCAGGATGATTTATCCATGCTTAATACCTATCAGTCTCCCTAGATTTGACTACTGAGCAAAAGCTAAGTTCTGTAATCAACTGAAGGGCTCATGAGGCAGCATGTGTGTGGGAACTCCCATGCTTGCTCAGTACAGCAAAAGCTCTATGAGCTAGGAGAGAAGGGTCTGTTTGATGCATTTGGATGATGTCATGAACCTCCGATCTGATGTCCAAGAAAGACTTAGTAATATACCATATACTGAAGAGAATAACTTTGGAGATGGGGTTAAGGAGGTAGTGGCCGAGATTGGAGATTACTGCGCTATGCTTCAGCAGCTCTCCATAGCCACTTCAGATCCACTCTCTTCAGCTAAGGTGATACTTCTATCAGACAAGGAGTTGTCTTCCTCTACCCCCTGAGTCACATCAATAGTAGAGCCCTTGTGCCTGCGCAAAACAGCAGGGGGTTCCTAAAAGCCACAGCTAAAACTTGGGTCACTGTTTTAACTGGATAGTTGAGAGCATATCCAATATCTTAGTATTTGTGTCAGTGGACCTTCTTGTCAGGGGCAGGCTGAAGCTTTATGGTAAACCATTGGCCCAGTATAACTTTAGACACGGGGATGCTCAGCATAATAAGAGAGAGATGCAGATTACATCTATTGGATCTCCCTTCATATGGTCCATCAAATCCCACTTAGGGAATGTCTCAGAATCAGGAATTGCTGCAGCAGTTTTCCTCCCTCTCGGACATTAATGCAGTCAAACCCTTTCCACTATTGGGAAGAAGGCATGGATTTTACTTCCAAGTATTCCCTGATTCCAAAGAAAACAAGAGGACTCGGCCTTATCTTAGACCTAAGGTCCTTGAACAAATTCTTAAAGAAAGAAGGTTCAAGATGGTTTTCTTGGGTATCTTCATTTCTTTTCTTGAAAACTGAAGGATGCTTATATTTATTTATTTTTAACTTTTATATACCGACATTCCTGTATAAAATACAAATCACACCGGTTTACAATAAAAACATAACTTCGCCTGTGAGCGTTACATAGAACAATCAACAAATTATATTAAAAGCATACATTACCTTTGTCAGCAATGTAAAACAATTATAAAGTAGAAATTGTTAACAAGGGAATAAAGATAACTAGGGGATGCACGAAGGGGTGCACAAACGCCTGCTGGCTTGGCGCTTTTAACGGATCAGTTCCGTTATATCCACATAATGATGTTTCTAGGTCCAGAAGATGTCTTATATTTGTAGTAGAGTATTACATGCTGTCCATTGACCTAGCATCAGCCCATGTGTCTTCATAAAATCTCTCAATAATGGCTGTGCATCTGTGCAAACTGGGGGTGCACATGTTCCCTTAACTAGATGACTGGCTGTTCAAGAGCACATCTCAGGCAGGTGCCACAGAAGTATTGTGTAGGACCATCCGGGTGTTGGCTTTGCTAGAGTCATCAACTACCCCAGGTCCTATTCAGCTCTGTCATCTAAACTGGAGTTTATAAGGAGCATTGCTAGACATGACTCAGACAGGAGCCTTCCCACCATAACAGAGAGCTGTCATGATATGCCTCAGGTGCAGTGCACATATAAGAACATAAGAAATTGCCATGCTGGGTCAGACCAAGGGTCTATCAAGCCCCCAGCATCCTGTTTCCAACAGAGGCCAAACCAGGTCACAAGAACCTGGTAATTACCCAAACACTAAGAAGATCCCATGCTATTGATGCAATTAATAGCAGTGGCTATTCCCTAAGTCAGAGCTTTCCAAACTTTTCATGTTGATGACACACTTTTTAGACAAACATAATCTCACGACACAGTAATTCAGTCTACTAGCAAACCAGAGGTTAAAGGTTAAACAAACAAAACGTATTTCGACAATTTACACACACACACACCACACATAGGCAGGCACCTATTCTCACACAGACAGACCCCAGGAAGACACCCATTCGTTCTCATACACAGATACAGTCTCAGGCAGACTCATATTCATACACTTGCACACACTGAAGGCAGACCCCCCTCTCTTTCTTTTGCCAGCACTTCAGAGCCTCTCTCCTTCCTCTGCTATTGCTGTCACTGCTGCCATGTGGATATTTGGGAATGTGCTGATTGATGCTACTGGCACTGAAGCCCGTTCTGCTGCCTCCTCTGTGCAGGCCCCACGGTATTAAATATTTGTGGGCTTCCACTTCCTCCATGCCGATCTCGTACATTGCAAGATCGGCATAGAGAAAGTGCTATTCTTGCACATTCCCAAACATAACATATCCCAATCACTAAAAAGTAATTTTTTTTACCTTTGCTGTCTGATCTTAGATTTCTAATCGGTTGGTCACAGGCTTTTTTTCCCCCACCTTCCCTTTCTTGTTTTGTTGCCAATTCCTTTTACAGGGTTTTTTTTTTCAATTTCTTTTCTCTCCATCTGTCGTCTTTCTTCAAACACACAATCAGGTTCTCATTCTCACAGTGGCCCTACTACCAGGTTTCCTCCTTCTCGGGCCACCGCGACATGGGACATGCGGCAGCCCATTAACGCTGCTCTTCTGTACATTTATTTATTTATTTATTTATTTCGGGTTTTTATATACCGGCATTCGAGAACGCAGTCCCATCATGCTGGTTCACATAAAACAAGGGTGCATCGTAAACATAAACTAAAACAATGGTGCGGAAAAAGGCAGTTACATATAACAGGGTGATTAGAACTTGGTGGAGAAAGAAGAGAAAGGACAGGTTATTAATTCAAACATGTGAACGATAGTGGAGATGGTTAATCATGGTGTATGTGAAGGTAAGGATGGGCGTGGATGAGATAGATCAGTTTGAGTCCGGGAATGCTTGTGTGAATATCCATGTCTTTAGTCTTTTTTTGAAGGTTGAGATGCATGTTTCCAGTCTGAGGTTTGAGGGGATGGAGTTCCATAACGGTGGAATGGCTGTACATGGCAGATGCTCCTCCTCCTTCCTGCCCATGTGGCTCTGGCAGTGTTTTTCTTCCGGGGCTGCGCAGGCAGGAAGGAGGAGTGGTGAACGTGACCCTTTTCTTCAGCCCGTGGTGAGGTAAGCTCCACCACGGCCCTGCCGATCTTCCTGCTGTAGTTCCCTGCTTCCGCCGTCCCTGCTGCTATGTGGATTGGGTGATCCACCTTCACACTGCAGGCAACACACTAAAGGGTCGCAACACACAGTTTGGAAAGCTCTGCCCTAAGTAAACTAGATTAATAGCAGTTAATGGATTCCTCCTCCAAGAACTTATCCAAACCTTTTTTGAACCCAGCTACAGTAACTGCACTAACCACATCCTCTGGCAACAAATTCCAGAGCTTTATTGTGCGTTGAGTGAAAAAGAATTTTCTCTGATTAGTCTTAAATGAGCTACTTACTAACTTCATGGAATGCTCCCTAGTCCTTCTATTGTTCGAAAGTGTAAATAACCGATTCACATCTACTCGTTCAAGACCTCTCATGATCTTAAAGACCTCGATCATATCCCCCCTCAACCGTCTCTTCTCCATGCTGAACAGACCCAACCTCTTCAGCCTTTCCTCATAGGAGAGCTGTTCCATCCCCTTTATCATTTTGGTTGCCCTTCACTGTACCTTCTCCATAATGACACCATTTCTGAGATGCTACTTAAAAAACTAAGTTTGACTTCCAGAACCTTCCTCCCATACTCTTCTATGTCGTTGGTGCCCACATATACCACAATAGCTGGTTCTTCTTAAGCACTGTCTAAAATACTATGTAGGTGACAGGTGAGGTTTGCCAGCTTTGCACCAGGCAGGCCAGTAACCAACAATTCTCATGCCTACTAGCCACCTAGCTATCTACATTCCTAATGATTGAATTGCTAGCCACAATAGCTATCCGAATCCTTCCCTGCTGGGCACATGACCCTGGAGAAGAAACATTGGTGTAAGAGCATAGTGCAGGGGTGGCCAACTCTAGTCCTCTAGAGCCATAAACAGGTCTGGTTTACCAAATATCCTGAAAACCTGGCCTGTTTTGGCTTTTGAGTACTGGAGTTGGCCACCCCTGGGATAGTGCATTACGTTGGGGGCAGGTGTTCACTACAGAATCCTTTCCTGCCACACTAAGGTGATTTCTTTCTTTCCAGGTGACCTGCTTCTCCAAGGCAGCACAGGAACTGCTACATCTATGAAGGTTGTCTCTATATACCTCTCTATTTGCCTAAGCTCCTCCATTCTAGAGTAGTCCCCCTTTTGTTAGTTCCTCTTGTCAAGGTCTTCAGAGATGACCACTCTCCAGTTCTCTTTCCTGTTTGATGATTGTTTGGATTTCCTCTCCGAAGTAGTATATGTATGACCCTTGGATTTCTACCTCCAAAATGCATGATTTTTCTGTTTTGTTTTGTTTTTAATATAATTTTGAAACACTTGATGGCCTCTTTTATTTTATCTATTCATTCTGTCATTTGTAATGTTGTCTTTCCCCAGTGTCATTTATAAAGATATTGAGGACTGGGCCCAGTCCTGTGGAACTCATTGATCACACCACTCTGAATCATGCTTATTAATCAACCTTTCATCCAGTTTATAATTTTTCTTTCAACTCCAAGACTAGACTAGACTAGACTAGTTTGATCACTGCAAAAATCCAAATAGCTCATATCTACTGCAGCCCGCTGAGGGAATGGGTTTTATTGATTATGAGCTACACCTAAAGTCCAGGAATCTGATTGTTCAGTGGATGTGCTGATGTTTATAGAGCAGAGTTTTTTATAGCTCTGTTGATTTTGTAGCATAATGAATTATTTTGTAGGTTGTAATAGCTTTGATTGTTTTAATATAATTCAGATCTGAAGAAGAAACCTACATGGTACTTTTGGATACTTTTTATTGGACCAATATTACTTCTTATGTGCAAATGATCTAGTTAGCTTTGAAAGAAATTCATGTAAAAGTTGGTAGGGAATAGAGCTATGTAATATATTTTGCACTGAATAAGGTATCTGAACCTTTTATATTGGAGAATATGGTTGTATAATTAATGTTCATGCTCTTAGAATTTGTTTTGTGAATTAGAGACAGATTTGGTCTTCTAGGTTCACTGCTATTAGTTTAATTCTCATATGTGGTGGGTTTTTTTTTTGGCTGCAGACTAACAAACACTGGAACCTGGGGTTGGAGGAAACTGGTGAGGCAACAGTTCCAGGGAGAGGAAAAAGTACTGAAGGGCAGGTAGGTTTGTTTTATTCCATTTTTATATTCCGCCATATCTCCATATTTAAGGCAGATTACACCTTTACATGCATTGCATTAACAGAAAACAATGCAATAAAATTAAGATAACAGCATACCATAACAGATATAAAACCATGATTAAAAAGAACAAATATTAAAAGCTTACAAATATATAGAGCATCATATCACTGCATTCACCACTTAAAAAAAACAGGGAACCCACATATACCTTAGAAAAAAAAAAGTCTTCACTTTCTTCCTGAACATTAATTATCCTCTTGATGTGCAAATAAAGGCAAAATATTCCATAGTGCTGGAGCAGCCTAGGAAAAAGCACTACAGGTAGTTTGTAATCAAGAACAGTTGGCCAGCTGGGATAGTAAGCTGATTTTGTCCTAAAGAGTACAAATTGCGAGTTGGTGCATGCCCTTTAAGTTTATCTGCAAGACAATAGTAAAAAATGATTTATGTACCATTGTCAAAACTTCAAACTTGATTCTCTCATTCATTAGTAGCCAGTGTAGCTCCTTCCTATAAGAGGTCAGACTGCAATCTTGCTCTAAAATTTGCATTTTCTCTAGTGGACTATGCATTTTAATAATAGGACAGTTGTTTTTTTTTTTTGGGGGGGGGGGGGGTGAGTTTGACTTGTCATAGTTGAGGGTGTTGTGATTCTCTGAAAATAAGAATGCTTAAAACCACTAGTTGTAGAGAAAAACTGTATTTAAAAGCTATAAAATATAAATCTTAAACATTATGTAACCCCCTGTAAACCAGGGTTCACGTTCCCAGCCTCTGGGAGCATTGTAGTTACTCACCTGAGGTGGGGGAATACATCTCTGGGGACAAGAGCTGGGGGCAGGGTCATCTGTATGGCCAGTCTAGGCTGAGAACACTCCACAAAACAACTCTCCAGACTCAAATTGTGCTCCATAAAAAATAGTTTACTGCAGAATCTTCAGCATCAAACAGTGACAGTTCAGGTAGATGCAGAAATCAAATAGTTATAGTTCCAGAAGTCTTAACTCATGAGAGGTCTAGAACGGGTAGATGTGAATCGGTTATTTACTCTTTTGGATAATAGAAAGACTAGGGGCACTCCATGAAGTTAGCATGGGGCACATTTAAAATTACTAATCGGAGAAAGTTCTTTTTTACTCAACGCACAATTAAACTCTGGAATTTGTTGCCAGAGGATGTGGTTAGTGTAGTTAGTATAGCTGTGTTTAAAAAAGGATTGGATAAGTTCTTGGAGGAGAAGTCCATTACCTGCTATTAATTAAGTTGACAGAAAATAGCCACTGCTATTACTAGCAACAATAACATGGAATAGACTTAGTTTTTGGGTACTTGCCAGGTTCTTATGGCCTGGTTTGGCCACTGTTGGAAACAGGATGCTGGGCTTGATAGACCCTTGGTCTGACCCAGTATGGCATGTTCTTATGTCCTTATGTAACTCTTCTCCTTAACCTGAGCTGCTAGAAGAAGCTGTTACTTATCTGGTTACTTTGTTTCTCTTCTCTTTAGATCTTGCATGAGCTAGCTTGGTCCTCTCTTTAATCTCCTTAGCAAAATAGTTATTCACAAAAATTTCCTGCTTAGCTCAAGGAAAAACCCTTCTGGTACAGCATCAGGATTCTCTGAGCCCCAAAACAAGTTCCCTCTGGCACGTTTTGGCTTCCCTGTTCAGAAAAGTTCCTGTGTTAGTTAATCGCAGATTTTATCTTTTAACTTCCAACTTGCAGGCTGTATTACACTCTCTACTTCTACTATGCTCTCGGGTCTCTGGAGATTTTTGGAGGAAAATCCCAGCACACTCCTGCTGCTCCATTCTGTGATCCTGGGTGAGGATCACATTTCCATCTAACTCTTTCCTTGCAATCTAGAACAGCCCTAGGCTAAGTAGAGTCAGGGTTTTTATTACTTCTGCTCTAATGATCGAGCCACTAAGGGATGTACCCCCTTGTCTGTCAAGAAAGTTTGGTAACTCCTTCTGACATACAGCTGACCCAGAGCTCTAGAATATTCCTGTGCAGGTTCCAGATTAACTTCTTGCCCCATGCTCATCGTATGCACTTCCATTAGATGCTGATGCTGTTTATAACCATTCAAGGTTCCCATAAAGAGGAAACCTGAATTTTCCATTAAACCTTTCAGCTTTTAAGCTCTATGCACTTTCAGTGACATAGATACCATAAATAATAAGGTACCTTACGGAGAGACAGATTGCCATGCAAGGCTTCAAAACTCCCTCTCCAATGATTTTACTGTGTTAGCATTATATAGTGTACTCCTGATAGCAGTTGGAAACGGATCAGATTTCAATCTGACGTCAACCCTAGTACATATTACCCCTGCAGGAAGTGCAGCTCTTCAGTATTTTCCGTCTCCATAGCAGTTAGGGACTCTGTGCATGCTAGCACAGCGTTAGAGTAATTTTACCAAAGAAAACCAAATTAAGAAAAAATCTTACCTCTACAGACGAGCCCCGCTCTCCTGCGGTGACACCCATTGGGTCCCTCCCCCAGTTGAGAATTCCCGAGGTGATTTCCGTGATCCCTCGGAGGTAAGCCTCGGTCCGGTGGCAGACCCTCGGCGGGGACCTAGCCCCCGACATCGGGTGAGGCTGAGAGACAGCAGGTGCAATCTCGAGCATGGCGGTGAAGGTATTTTACCTCTCCCCCTGCAGCCGGAGACCGCCCGGAACGAAACTGGGAAGCGCCGAGACAAGGTAAGATAGAAATCTACTTAAGTCTCCGGTCTCCGAAGCTCAAGAAGACGCACCGGTCGACAGCCGGGACCAGTCCCACTGGGTTGATCGGCCCTAGCAGGGCTAGACCCCGGTCAGATCCGAGGGTCCTCCCACATGGAGACCCTCCGAGGTGGTCGCCATATTGTCAGTGTGGTCGCCGTCACCATTTTGGCTCCGTTAGCCACCCTGTCCGCCGTATCGATCCGTGTCACAGAAACGAGCTGTGCGCACAAATACCTTGGGGCGGATTTTAAGAGCCCTGCTCGCGTAAATCCGCCCAAAACCGGGCGGATTTAGGCGAGCAGGGCCCTGCGCGCCGGGAAGCCTATTTTACATAGGCCTACCGGCGCGCGCAGAGCCCCGGGACTCGCGTAAGTCGCGGGGTTCTCCGAGGGGGGCGTGTCGGGGGCGGGCCCGGTCGTCGCGGCGTTTCGGGGGCGTGTCGGCAGCGTTTTGGGAGCGGGTACGGGGGCGTGGCTACGGCCCAGGGCGGTCCAGGGGCGTGGCCGCGCCCTCCGTACCCGCCCCCAGGTCGCGGCCCGGCGCGCAGGAGGCCCGCTGACGCGCGGGGATTTACGCCTCCCTCTGGGAGGCGTAAATCCCCCGACAAAGGTAAGCGGGGGGTTTAGACAGGGCCAGGCGGGTGGGTTAGGTAGGGGAAGGGAGGGGAAGGTGAGGGGAGGGCAAAGGAAAGTTCCCTCCGAGGCCGCTCCGATTTCGGAGCGGCCTTGGAGGGAACGGGGGTAGGCTGTGCGGCTCGGCGCGCGCCGGCTATACAAAATCCATAGCCTTGCGCGCGCCGATCCAGGTTTTTAGCAGATACGCGCGGCTCCGCGCGTATCTACTAAAATCCAGCGTACTTTTGTTTGCGCCTGGAGCGCAAACAAAAGTAGGCTATTCGCGCTCCTTTTAAAATCCGCCCCCTTGTGCGCACAACGTTGCGCACACAAGTACCGGGTGCACAAACGAAGCGCATAGCCACGCGCTTACTGTGCCAGGTGCATAATTTCGACCTGTACGCACAACAGCGCGCACATGGTCCTGCACGCACGCAACTTCGACGTACACCGTAGAGCATAACTATATTGTACGTGCACAAGCCATGGCACCACCTGAAAATAAACTCAAAGCTCAGGGCCTTTGCCCAGCATGCCACATTAGAGCTGCACAGCATGAGGAGGCCACAGCCCTGTGTATACAGTGCGAAGAGGCCCTAGGGGACCCAAATCATGGCCCCCAGCCAGTACCGGACCCCAGCTTCTCGAGCAGTACGCCGGACCTAGCATTACACAGTGGGACCCACCCTCAAACGGGGCTCCCGAGGGACACGGCACCCCCTAGTCTAGTCCTGGGTGGAATTCTTCAAAGGTCTGCATACCTTCATCCACATGCAACTGGGGTCTCCCATAATGTGGCCACAGGCTCCACCAGAGGGACGTCAACATGCTGGGACCCTCTATGCCCAGGGAAGTGATTCCACCACCCAGAAGCCCCACCTTTGGGGACACAGACATCTCAGATGAGGAGACAGAACCCCATCGAACCAAGAGACGCTTCTTCACCAAGGATGAGCTTCCAGACCTGGTCACAGACAGCTTTAAAAGAGCTGGCCATCCCAGGCACAAGTGCCTCGAGGGAACCTAAGACAAACCCACTATTAGAAGGATTCCGTCAAACCTCCCGCCATTTCCCACTATTACAAGCCGTCCAGCAACTAATTGACCTGGAATGGAATGCCCCAGAAACTACATTCAAAGGGGGCCGGGCTCTGGCAGCCATGTACCCTCTGGACCAAGGGCGAATTGTGGGAAAATAGTGGCCCGGGGGATTTTTCTCCATACTGGCCCATGGGTAACCAATTACATATACAATATAATTTACATATAATTTACATATATATGTACACACACCTATATTTTGGTATGGTCCTCCCATATTAATTGCCATTTGCTAAATGTTATTTTTACCTTCAATGTTCCTTGTAATAATGTTTAATGGTTGATTGTTATTGTTATTGTTCAATGTTCTATGTACAAAACCCCGGTCTAACCTCCCAGACCAGGGCAACCTTTTCGTTACTTGTAAACCGGAATGATTTGTATTGCATACAGGAATTCCGGTATATAAAAATTAAAAATAAATAAATAAATAAATATCAACACAGTACTATTTGCCAACACTCAAAGAATAACAACCCCACCTATGAAAAAGAATACCACAAATATTACACCAGAATCTAAAACAGGGGTCGGGAACCCATGGCTCGTGAGCCAGATATGGCTCTTTTGAGGGCTGCATCTGGCTCGCAGACAAGTGTAGCCACACTTTCCCGCTGACCCAGCTGCTCCCCGGTCCTCCTCCGCCTGGGCTTAAAATGCTGTCAGCCCGGGCGGAACGCGGCAGGACAGCTGGAGTCAGCGGCACCGGCGTGCTCTCTTTTTCCTGCCCCCCCCCCCCCCCCACGGCCCGGAAGAGGAAGTGGAGCGTATCGGGTGCCTGCGCGGCAAGAAGAGGCCACGCTAGTGCGCTCGGCATTGGCCCGAAGAAAAGAAGACTGCAGCGCGGCTCGGAGGAAAATGAAGAGCTTCAACCGCGGCCGATGGGACTCCGCCTCCGCGAGGGCTGAAAATGAAGAGGTTAGCGTTGGGAGGAGGCTGCTGCTGCCGCGAGTTCCCGGGGTGGGGGAGAGAGAGAGTGAATGAGCGAGCATGCCTCCTATCAGGAAAACAGAACAGGCCAAGCTACTACAGATCCTACAGAGAAACCACATGCTAAAAGAATGCTTCATCTCAGTCTTTGCATGCAGAACACAAACTCTCACCAAATACAGAATACAAAATGAAGGAGCACAAATGACAAAAACTGAAAGGAAACTCCAAGAAGCCAGACTCCATGTATTAACAATAGAAAAATAGAACTACCATTCCTCATAAAACAAATAAAATCAAGAAACATAAAGCATCAGTTATAATAGTAAAACCATAATAAAAGAATATTTTAAAACTACTGATAAATAGAATTTCTATTAATTAAAATCATATACATTTTTTACAATGTCCCAAACACTAATAAAATATTTCAAAACAGCACATATATTAAATAACATTCAATAATTAAAACTAATAAGGATTTTAAAAAGCCCCTGCTGTCCCCTTCTGTGGGAGCTCTTTATTTCCAGTCACCCTGATATTGTCAAGGATTAGGAGGTTATCCTCTCTCTCTCACACATACTCACATGTCCATTCTCTCTCACACATACACTGTCACATACATACACATTCATGCTCTTATATCCACCATAACCTCTCGCTCTCACTGACACTGACACATTCTCAGGCTCTAAGACACTCCCCCTCCACACACACCCCCCCCCCCCCTCACACACAAACTCTTACTCCCTTGGATTTTCTCATACACACTCATGCTCTCACACACACACTGACCCCCAGGCAGGCTCCCATTCATTTTCACACCACTCCTTCCCCATCCCAGAGGCATGCACACATTCATTCTCACACACACAGACCCCCAGGCAGGCACCTATGCATTCACAGACATACACCCCCAGGCAGAGTCCCATTCATACACATGCACACACTAAAGGCAGACCCCCCCCTCTCTTTCTTTTGCCAACAGCCTCGGACCCTCTCTCATTCCTCTGCTGCCACTGTCACTGCTGCCGCATGGCTATTGGGGAGGCGCCGATTGCTGCTACTGACAGTGAAGCCCATTCTGCTGCCTCCTCTGTGCAGGCCCCATGGGCTTCCACTTTCTCCATGCTGATCTCGTACATTGTGAGATCTGCATAGAGAAAGTGCTATTCTTGCACATTTCCAAAGATTACATGTGCCAATCACTAAAAAGTAATTTTTTTTTTCCCTTTGCTGGCTGATCTTAGTTTTCTAATCGGTTGGTCACAGGCTTTTTTTTTCCACCCTTCCCTTTCTTATTTTTTTTCCAATTCCTTTTATATTGTCTTTTTTTCTATTTCTTTTCTCTCCATCTTCTTCCCTCAAACACACACTCAGGTTCTCATTCTCACATGCTTTCTCTCTCTCTCTCACACACACTCACACTCACACACACACACACACACACACACACACACACACACACACACACACACACAGCCTCTCACTGTCACATGCTCTCTCTCATACAATCATTCATACACACAGCCTCTCACTGGCACATGCTCGCTCTCATACAATCATTCATACACACAGGCTCTCACTTGCACATGCTCTCTCTCATACAATCATTCATACACACACAGGCTCTCACTGGCACATGCTGTCTCTCATACAATCATTCATACACACACAGGCTCTCACTGGCACATGCTCTCTCTCATACAATCATTCATACACACACAGGCTCTCACTGGCACATGTCTGACTCTCACACACACAGAGGCTCTCACATGCTGTCTCTGCAAACATTCAGGTCCTCACTCTCACACACAATCTCTCAACTCATCTCATACACGCACACATACACACTCTACAGACCCTCAGCCTCTCTCTCACCTCTGGGTCTCCTCTTCGCGGGTCGCCTCAGGATGGGCTTTGCAGTGACCCTGATCTTTTCAGGCCACGGCGGCCCTGCTACCGGGCCTCTTCCTCTTCTCGGGCCGCGGCGGCCCTGCTACTGGGCCTCTTCCTCTTCTCGGGCTGCTGTGATGATTCGCAGCGGCCAGTAAGCGCTGCTCCTCTTCTGCACGCGCTGATGCTCCTCCCCCTTCCTACCCACGCGGCTCCAGCAACGTTTACTTCCGGGACCGCCCAGGCAGGAAGGAGGAGGAGCATCAGCACGTTTAAACGTGATTTTTATTTTCGGGCCACGGTGACGTGAGCCTCACCACGGCCCTGCCGATCTGCCTGCTATATACGTGTCGCTGCTCAGCGGCCGCATGAGCCTCCTTGCGCCCGGGGGCATTGGCTCCCCTCGGGATACCACTGCTTGCGGCGGCCCCTAATACCTTGGTTGGAATTTTATAATAGGAAAAAAAAAAAATCACGTGACAGGAGTGACCAGCCCACCGGGGGAAGCCCGATCCCCCGATAGGTCAATCCGCCCCTGCTCTGGACCCAGCTGCCAAAGATCTCCTGGCATGTCCGAAAGTGGATGCCATGGTCTGTGCGGTCTCAAAGCGCACTACTATTCTGGTGGAGGGAGGAGCAGCATTCAAGGATGCTCAAGACAGACGTCTGGAATCTATCCTCAAACAGTCCTTTGACATCTCTGTCTTTATAGATCATGGCCTGCTGTGCCGTGGTGACACATGCCTGCTTATCACAGACCAGGAACAACACTCCTGGGGAGGCCCTGGAACCAGCTGTATCATTCCTTGCGGACGCCGCTTCCAATCTGGTATGCACAGCAGCTAGAGGAGTCTCATCAGCCGTGGCAACCAGAAGACAAATCTGGCTCAAACTGGTCAGCCGACGCATCCTCCAAAATGAGACTCACAAGGATGCCTTTCAAGGGAGCCACTCCTGTTTGGAAGCGAACTGGAGAAGCTAGCCAACAAATAGGGCGAGTCCCCACTACTGTGGCTACTGGAGGACAGGAATAAGAGAAATCAGCGATCCTTCCCCCGGACCTCCAGGGGCAGAGGATCACAGCGCTTCAACCCATATAGAAGCTCATACCAAGCAGCCCGCCCCGCAGGCCGGAGCCAGTCCTTTCGGAACAAGCACAATAAAAGGGGAGCCAGCTCGGGCCCAGGCCCCAGCCGCACCCCACAATGAAAATCAACTGACCCATCCAAAGGGAGAAGCCATAGGGGGCAGACTGGCTCTATTCTACCAAAGATGGGTCAAGATAACTTCGGACAAGTGGGTCCTATCCATCATTCGAGAGGGATATTACCTGGATTTCCACCACCTCCCTCCGGACAAGTTTGTGGAATCTCCCTGCACGACCCTTCCAAGAGAATGGCAGTGGGAAGCTACACTGACCAGATTATTAGCCTTAGAGGCTATAACACCGGTGCCTCCACAACATATAAGTACTGGCCATTATTCCATCTATTTTATCATCCCCAAGAAAGAAGGAACGTTCAGACCCATCCTGGACCTCAAGGCGGTCAACCGTCACCTGAAGATTCCTTGCTTCCACATGGAAACCCTACACTCGGTAATAAGGGCGATACAACCGGGAGAGTTTCTTACCTCCCTGGAACTGTCGGAAGCCTACCTACACATTCTGATCCATCAAGAGCATCAGTGTTTTTTACGCTTCTCGATCCTGGACAGTCACTACCGGATCTGAGCACTACCTTTCGGGTTAGCCACTGCACCCCGGACGTTCACCAAGATCATAGTGGTGGTGGCAGCAACACTGAGGAAGGAAGGAATCCGCGTGCACCCTTATCTAGACAATTGGCTATTCAGAGCGAAATCCCCGGAGGAAAGCCATCAGGCAACCAACAGAATCAGAACTCTACTGGAGAGCTTCGGGTGGGTGGTCAACATAAACAAGAGCTGCCTGCAGCCCTCCCAATCTTTAGAATACCTGGGAGTCCGGTTCGACAGCTAACAAGCCAAGGTCATCCTGACACAGACAAGGAGATCAAAACTGATGACCCAGTTACAAACCCTGTTGAGCGAACTTTGCCCCACAGCATGGGATTACCTACAAGTTCTCGGTCTCATGGCATTCACATGAGACCCCTAAAACGCTCACTACTATCACGATGGAATCCACTGTCCCAGAACTACACTGTATGGCTTCTGCTCCTGGACAAAGTTCGGGCCCAACTATGATGGTGGCTACAAGAAGCCCATCTGAGCCAGGGAACGAGACTATCCTCACCAACCTGGATCCTGCTCACCACGGATGCCAGCCTACGAGGATGGGGAGCACACTGCCAGGATCTAACCGCCCAAGGGCAATGGAACGAACAAGAGTCGGGATGGAACATCAATCACCTAGAAGCCCGGGCAGTCAGACTAGCCTGCAGAAGGTTTGGTCACAGACTCCGAGACAAAGCAGTCAAAGTAATG
This sequence comes from Rhinatrema bivittatum, assembly GCF_901001135.1. Classification (NCBI taxonomy): domain Eukaryota; kingdom Metazoa; phylum Chordata; class Amphibia; order Gymnophiona; family Rhinatrematidae; genus Rhinatrema; species Rhinatrema bivittatum. The sequence continues at coordinate 159,462,373 of NC_042622.1, read as the reverse complement.
TCGGACAACGCCACAACAGTGGCCTACCTCAACCATCAGGGAGGAACCAGAAGCAGACAGGTGTCTCTGGAAATAGACTTCCTAATGTCATGGGTGGAAGTGATTCTTTAAGAGATCTCGGCCATCCACATTGCCGGGAAAGACAACATCGCGGCGGACTACCTCAGTAGAGAAAGTCTAGATCCAGGAGAATAGAAGCTGTCGACCACAGCATTCCAATTGATGGTAAACTGTTGGGGGAATACCAGCCATGGACCTTCTGGCAAACCAGTCCAACGCCCAAGTACCCAGTTTCTTCAGCCGCAGGCCGGAAACCCAGTCCTAGGGAATCGATACCCTGGTACAGGCCTGGCCACAGGAGACTTATACGCCTTCCTGCTGTGGCCCCTATTGGGCGCCATCATCCACAAGATAGAACACAACTTCTTGTGGCCCCGGACTGGCCAAGAAGACCGTGGTACGCAGACATGCGAAGACTGCTGACAGGATACCCCCTGCCGCTACCTCCACACAGAGACCTGCTCTAACAGGGATCGATCCTCCACGAGGATCCAGCTCGATTCTCTCTTACGGCCATTGAGAGGACTCGACTAAGGAGAAGCGGATACTCGTGGGCAGTAATTGATACCCTACTCCGAGCACGCAAGTTCTCCACATCCCTAACATACATAAGGATTTGGAGAGTATTCGAAGCTTGGTGCGAGGACCACGACATCATTCCACGCTCAGTTGGAATTCCTGCAGAACGGCCTACAGAAGGGATTGTCCCTCAACTCCAACAAGGTATAGGTGGCTGCATTGTCATGCTACGGAACCAAGAGCGAGAGCGGCAGCATAGCCTCTCACCCGGATGTCTCCCTCTTCCTGAAAGAAGTCAAGAACATCCGACCACCCCTAAAGTAGACGGTGCCTCTTTGGAACCTCAACCTAGTCCTAGATTTCCTAGCAGGAACCTTCTTCAGACCTCTCCGTGGCCTGTCTCTCTGACTATTAACATTGAAGACAGCCTTCCTGCTGGCAGTCTGCTCGGCCCGTTGTATAATCCGAGCTACAAACACTGTCCTGCCAAGAGCCGTTCCTCAGACTCACCCTGGGAACCATCTAGTTTCGCACAGTTCTGTCGTTCCTCCCCAAAGTGGTGTCTCACTTCCATCTCAACCAAACCATCTTGCTAACATTGCCAGATGAGTATAAGAATTCGGAAGAGGCTCGAAGTCTACGCCATCTCAACGTCGGCAGGCTCCTAGTCCGATACCTGGAAAAGACGGACCATCTATTCGTACTTCACAGCGGGAAGAAGCAAGGGGAAGTGGCCTCGCAAGCAACCATAGCCCGCTGGATCAAAGAAGTCATCAAGGCGGCCTACGTAGAAGCAGGCAAGCCATCGCCTTTACAAGTCAGGGCCCATTCTACTAGAGCCCAGGCAGTGTCCTGGGCGGAAACCAAGATGCTATCACCCGCTGAGATATGCAGGGCAGCGACATGATCCTCCATCCACACCTTCTCCAGGTTTTACCGCCTGGATATTCAGGCTTGGGAGGACACAGCATTTCCAAGGGCAGTATTAAGTGGGTCACGGGCAGCCTCCCATCCGGTTCGGGAGTAACTTTTATACATCCCATTGGTCCTGAGTCCATCTGCTACACGCTAGGAAATGGAGAAATTACTTACCTGATAATTTCGTTTTCCTTCGTGTAGACAGATGGACTCAGTATTCCACCCACGGCTGCTGTTACTCATGGAATTCTCGGGGGACATCCCCGGGAGCGAGTGATTCATGGGTAAGCCATGCTTCCCTTCGTCTAGGATACCCAGCCTACTGGGTGTCGACGTTTCTAGGTTGAGGGCACTAGCGGTCTCCAGCTATAGCAATTCAACCAGTTCAAATTAATTAAGTTAATCAAGTTATTCAAATTATTCAGTCATACATATATCCACAATGCTTTTCGAGGAGAATACTGAAGAGCTGCACTTCCTGCAGGGGTATATGTACTAGGGTTGACATCAGATTGAAATCTGATCCATCTCCAACTGCTGTCAGGAGTACACTATACCCATTGGTCCTCAGTCTGTCTACACTAAGGAAAACGAAATTATCAGGTAAGTAATTTCTCCAATTCAAGTCTTATGAAGGCAATTTTAAGGAAAGTAAATAAACATCTTATAAGAAAACATTAGCATGCTGAGTTTGTATCATTATTTAGAGAACAATATAGTTTTATTGAGGTGATACAACTAACTATTTAGCTTCTTCAATAACAGAAGAAGAAGCTCTATCAGAAATAAACTGAAGTTGTGATGGATCAATGGAAAATATACTTAATATTGCGATGGTTTATATAACATTTGCAGGGAAATTTTAACATAAATGTAGCTCCCATTTGTAACAATTTGGGTCTCATAATCAAGAATTGCTTCCTTCTTTTTTGGGTTTCTTTGGCTACATTTGGGAGTATTTGCACTGTCATCTTCAAAAATAACTCTTTATGATTTCTAAAATACATTTTTATAAGCCAATCTCTGTCCAACTCAAGTAAGAGAGATATAACTAAGTTTGCGGGTTGAGCTTCTGTAGTATCAGATGATTGAAGAATTTCAGAGACATTTAGTGGAGATAATACTTGGAAATCTTGTCCCTCAATAGATTTTGTTTTCATCGAAGGTATATAATAAATCTTTGTTAAGGGTGGAAGAATTTGTTGAGTGAACTTTAAAACTTCTGTTGCGTATCTGTTCCACATGTCTCTTGCTGAGACTAGTGGTACTTTAGGGAAATTTATCAGTCTAAGATTTTTTCCTCTAAGATTCTCAAGATTCTCCATTTTTCTGTTGAGAAATTGATTCTCTTTAATCAAAGCGCAACGTTCATTTAAGTTTCCAATATCTCGACTAACAGCACCCAGAACATGTTCTTTTTTTAAGCCTTCCTCCTGTATATTTCTTACTTGAGTTTTCCCGTTGATAGCAGGGCTGAATTAGCCATGCTATCATGGGATCTGTCAATCAGGTCTGGGAGGTGGAGGTTCATTAAGCAGAGGTTTGGCTTTTTAGTCTCTGCGGCTGTGCGTGTGTTCCCGTGCAGGAAAGTAACAGATTCTCCTCAGTCTGAGCTATTTTTATCCTCAGATGTCCAAATCAGGATTCAAAAGGTGTCGCTGTGGCAAGGTAATGTCGGTCATGGATGGCCATTTCCGATGTTACTGTTGCCTCGGTGCCCAACACAATGCAGGGGAATGCGAATTTTGTGCTTGCATGTCCCCTCGGGCGCAAAGACAATGGGCCTACCACATGAAGGAGCTTCTCAGCCTCCTTGTGCATCGGAGGCTCACTCCTCGCCAGGACCGGTGAAGAGAACCGCTCCCCCTTACAAGAGAGCGACTTCGTGGGATCCTCATCCTTCCAGGCCTGGAGGGAAAGAGGTAACGAAACAAACGAGGCCATTGGATCAGGGATCAGATCCAATCGATCGGGACCGATTGACCTCGACAAAACGGCCGGTGCCGCATGACCGTACGACGCCGTCTCGGGAAAGAACCGTTGAACCGGAAATTCCGGCATGGGGCCCGAAAACACCAGCGCCGACAATGTCGGCGCACAGTGCAGCACCAAGAACATCAGAGCATACTATGGCACCGAAGATGTCAGCACAGACCAGCACAGCGCCGAAGACGTCTGCGCACATGACTGCTCCGGGGATGTTGGCGCCGAGACCATCAAAAACCAGAAATGGATCAAAGAGTCCATCACGGGACAGGCAAACACCTACGCCTGTACACAGGCAAAAAAGAACATATTCAAGCCGAAGTGACCTAAAACGGAGACACCAATCTCCACAATTATCCCATTCCACCTCTTGTGAATCTACGCCACGATGTTCTGAGGCTTCATCAAGGGGATCTAGACCCAAGCATAGGAGAAGGTCTCCCATCAAGGGATAAAACTCAGGTGTGCTACCAGTGCATATACATCGGCACAAATATCATTCGCACCATAAATCATTTCCACATAAGGCATCAGAATGGGACGTCAGCCCTTCTACCTCCTTTTCTTCTAGGAGTGAGCATCATAGGGCTCATTCACATAAGTCGCCCATATCTCACATTGTCCCATGCATCCATCTCTTCAAATAGTTCTAAAGGAGTGGGAGATACAGTTCACAAACCGGAGCATGTTCCACCTCCATTGTCTCCGCCAATACCGGCTGAACCGTCACCACAACATATTGGTAAAACCGTCAAGCCTCCTAAAACGAAAGAGGCTTTTTGACAATTATCACAATCTCTAGCAGGTTTCTGTGAGACTCTAGAAGCCGCTTTCAAAATGTCAAATCAACTATCAAAGGACTCTGAAGAACCAAGAGTTCATCTTTCACTGGAACAATCGGTAGACCCTCCAGTACCACCGGCTCCAGATCGGTCTCCATCTCTACTTACAAAACAGGACACACAGGGGGATTCCACATCTCCTCCTACATCTCCTTCAGATCCACAAGAACCATATTCTCCGCCAGAAGATTGCTCATATCCACGGTTTTTGGAGAAGTTGGGTACCATCCTACATTTAGATGTACAAAAGGAATCAGATCCAAGATCAGAGACCTTGGGTCTTCTAAAAATTTTTGGTGTTCCAGGAGAACCCACTTCATTACCACCACAAGACTTGTTACACAGTGTTCTACAAAAATCCTGGGAAACCCCTCAATCTCTGATGACGGTCTCACGCAAAACCGACATGAGGAAAGACCCACCATATGCGCTACCACAACTCCCTCATGCGTCCATAGTAGTAGAATCGGCAATGCAACGATTCAAAAAAATCAAAAAATCACTCCACATATCCACCAACCAAAGACAATAGGTATTTGGACGAGTTGGGCAGAAAAGTGTACCAAAATGCGATGCTAAACACTAGAATTATGCATCACCAATTTTATATGGTACAATATTTATATGAATGTATCCAAGCCACAAAAGGTATGCTCTCCTACACGGCAGATCAAACACCGCAAACGCTCCATGACATGGAAGAGTGCTCCCGGCATCTCCTCCGTTCAGTATATGAAGGACTGGAAACATCATCGAGAGTGTCAGCAACAGCCATAGCAGCCCGTAGAATGGCATGGTTGCGTTCCAGTTCCATAAGAGAAGATTTGCACGAAAAACTAGCAAATCTGCCGTGTACAGGAGATAACCTATTTGGTAACCGGTTTCAGGAAACGGTAGGGAAGCTAAAAGATGAAGCTATAGCAGTACAGTCTTTGCAATCACAACCTGCTTACTCTGCCTCACAACGCTATTTCCCTTATAATCGTCGATCCTCCTACAATTGCAGACCTTATAGGTCTTATCAATCTTTCCGTCAACAAACATACCCACCTTATCAACGACCACAACAGCAACAACAACATACCCATGCTTCTTTTCTCTGATCCAAGTTATATTTATTCCCTTGTTTTATTGTAACTGCATTCCTTAGCCTTCTCTTGTTTAATGTTTTTACTACTATTACTATTATTATTATTATTATTACTTAGATCAATGTTATTCTCTGCCTTTTGTTCCCTATCTACTTGTTAATTGTAAACCGACATGATGCGATATTTATCGTGAATGCCGGTATAGAAAAACTTAAAATAAATAAATAAATAAATACCCCTCTTCAACGTAGGGGCAAACTCCGAAATCAAAGACAACCAAATCAACAACCGGCAATTACGGTTAAACCAACTCCGTCTTTTTAAACATACAGCCACCACCACAAAAGTTAACACCTCCGGGAAGAATCCATTCTTGCCAGCAGTGTGGGAGCAGATTACTTCAGATCAATGGGTTCTGGAGATAGTACGTCAAGGTTATCAACTTCAATTTACAACGAAACCAACATTACCCTACCTTCCCCCACTAAAAATTCAGAGATCTCAGTCACAACTAGCGGAAGAGATTGCAAGTCTATACAGTCAACAGGCCATCAAACGACTATCCCTGAAACAACAAAACTTGGGATTTTACTCCCCATACTTCCTGATACCCAAGAAATCAGGTGGCCTCTGACCCATCCTGGATCTTCGAGAACTCAACAAATTCCTGACCAAGGAGAAATTCAAAATGGTATCCTTAAAGTCAATTCTTCCTCTAATTCAATCCAATGACTGGATGTGCTCCATCGACCTGAAGGATGCATACACTCACATTCCAATCCATCCTTCCTCTTGGCGTTACCTATGTTTTCGTTACAAGCATCAGCACTACCAGTACAAAGTTACTCCCCTTTGGATTATCGGCTGCACCCAGGGCGTTCACCAAATGCATGGTAGTGGTGGTGGCTCATCTCAGACAACAGGGTATGACAATCTTTCCTTATCTGGATGACTGGCTCATAATAGCATCGACTCGGGATATATTGATCGATCATCTCCAAAGAGTAATACAATGTTTACAAGCATTAGGACTAGTGATCAATTTTCAGAAATCACATCTGCAGCCAAATAAGAAGCTACAGTTTATAGGAGCATGTCTGGATACCACTCGGAGCAGAGCATACCTCCCAGCGGAACAAATAACACAGCTACGTCAGCTTCTTTATCTCTTGAACAACACTCAAAGACCATCAGCAAGACAAGTTCTAGTAATCTTAGGTCACATGGCGGCAGCCAATTTTACAGTTCCCAATACCAGACTACACATGAGACGTCTGCAGTGGGGACTAAAACGACAATGGAAACATCACACACAACGGTTAACACAGAAAATATCGCTAACAGCTGAGATGAAAAGGTGGTCCTTAAATTCCACCCTTTCCAAGTGAACACTATTCAGTCCTCCCCCTCACAACGCAGTCTTAACTACAGACGCATCTCACAAGGGCTGGGGAGCGCATCTCGAGATCTACGAAATGCAAGGCTTATGGACAATCGCAGAGCAGACCCTGCAGATAAATTTGCTGGAACTCAGAGCGATTCGGAAAGCTTTACAAGTTTTTCAAGACTACCTCAAAGGTCGCAGAGTCATGATCTACATGGACAATCAAGTAGCAATGTTTTACATCAACAAACAAGGAGGGTCCGGTTCATGGTCCCTCTGCAAAGAGACATTGCTCATCTTCCAGCATGCGCATCAACATTGCATACATCTACAAGCGACCTACCTTCCGGGACTGGCAAAATCAAGAGCGGACAGGTTAAGCCGAATTTTTCATCCCCACGAATGGACACTCAATGCAGAGATAGCCCAAAACACCTTCGATAGATCTCTTTGCAACGGAGATCAACGCTCAAGTTCCAAACTTTTGCTCGATACGTCCCAGTCCACTCAGGATAGCTCAGGACGCCTTCCTCATCTCTTGGACGACAGGCCTCCTATATGCCTTTCCTCCCATTCCACTTATAACAAGGACAATTCAAAAGTGCATAGCAGACAAAGCTCAACTGATACTCATAGCTCCAGCCTGGCCCAGACAACCATGGTACAGTTTCCTTCTCCGACTATTTCTCGAAGAACCTATCTGGCTGCCGAACCGTCCAGATCTGCTACTACAGGATCAAGGGACACTTCTACACCCGTTACACGCATCTCTCCATTTGACAGCATGGAGGTTGAACGGCTCCTTTTAACAGAACAAGGAGTTTCCATTACCACACAATTCATTTTGTTAGAATCCAGAAAACTCTTAACAAGAAGAAATTACAACTATAAATGGAAACGATACTCTACTTGGTGCACATCCAACGGCGTATCACCAATAGACTGTCCACCGGAAAAACTCATGGATTATCTTCATACCCTGTACACAACTGGACTAGCCATGTCTTCCATTAGGGTTCATCTCAGTACCATAGGGGCATTTAATAGACTGATTAATAATATCCCTATAGCTAATCACCCTTTATTATCTCGTTTCATCAAGGGACTAACTCATCTTCGTCCTCCGACAAAACCTCCAGTTCCATGGAATATCAACATAGTTCTGGTACAACTCATGCTTTCCCCTGTCAAAACCCATGGACTCAGCACATAAAAAGTACCTTACTTGGAAGGTAGTGTTTCTAGTAGCAGTAACATCAGCTAGACAAGTGAGTGAATTACAAGCCTTAGTCCATTATGCTCCATACTTGCAGATTTATCACCAAAAAGTAGTTCTCAGAACTCACCCATCTTTCTTACCAAAGGTGGTTTCACAGTTCCATCTCAATCAAAATATAGAACTACCAATCTTTTTCCCTAAACCTCACTCCAATGATAGGGAAAAGTTACTCCATACGCTAGACTGTAAAAGAGCACTAGCTTTTACTACAAAGAAAGAACAAAATCGGACTCACGGACTTCTCAACTCTTTGTTTCTTTCAATCCGAAAGCACCTGGACTTCCAGTAACCAAATGTACCATCTCTAGCTGGATAGTACAGTGCATACAATTTTGCTATGACAAGCTGAAATTATATCTGTCTTCTATTCCCAAAGCTCATCAAGTCAGAGCAATGGTGACGCCATGGGCACACCTTCGAAATGTACAACCCATAGACATTTTCAAGGCAGCTACATGGTCATCACTCCATACCTTCACATCACACAACTGCCTTGATCAACAAGCAGCCGAGGATGCGAAGATAGGACAAGCAATCCTGCACTCTCTATCCTCCTGTCCACGGTGACTGCCACACTACTGTAGATCACGTTTAACCATACATACCACAAATAACGTGATCGGGAGCTTGGGACTCCCATGACAGCATGGCTAATTCAGCCCTACTATCAACGGGGAAAAAGCAAGTTTGCTTACCATAAACGGTGTTTCTGTAGATAGCAGGATGAATTAGCCATGCTGACCCACTCTTCTCCCTGGCAGTCACCGTCTTTTCGATTACACTCCAGCTTAATCACAGACTGAGGAGAATGTTACTTTCCTGCGCGGGAATACACACACAGCCGCAGAGACTAAAAAGCCAAACCTCTGCTTAATGACCTGATTGACAGATCCCATGACAGCATGGCTAATTCATCCTGCTATCTATGGAAACACCGTTTACGGTAAGCAAACTTCCTTTTCCAAATCAGCCATTTTCTTAACCATAGGTTTTAACTGTGATGAAATATTCTTATTCAAAATAACTAAGGTCTCCCATATTGTTTCTAATGAAAAAACTTGTGGTCTTACCATCGGAATGTGTTTTTTATTTCAAATTTAAATAACTCCGATCTATCTATACTTTGTTCCTCCGAAAGTTGTATTATTCCTCCTGCTGTATTCTCTCCAGAGACGCCGACTACTTCGGCCTCCACCGCAGCCTCAATCGCTGTTCTCCTTCCATTTTCTCCTAGGCCACTGACCTCCTCAGTATGCGCCTGGAGAATCTCCTGATCCGATATTCTCTTTCCTGCGGGGTTCTCTCGGGTGTTCTCTCTACTGTTGATAAAGATGTCATCGAGTCAAGGAGGAGGGCTATTTCAGTGCCTTCCCAATCCTTCTCCAGCGACTGCTTTCCTGGGTAGACAATCCCGCGCACCACATGAGCGTCCATTGGGCCAGTTATTGGACTCACCAGGGGGGCCTCTACAGCTTGCCTCTCCCTAGCCTGTCTCTTATGACCCGAATGCGGCATAATCGCTAAGACAAATAGGTAAAATTCTCAAAAGGAAATCCGAGACGCTCAGCGTGGTGTTGCTGATCCGCCATCTTGGATCTCAGTTGTATATTTCTAACCCCTAAACTAAGATTACATAATTGTCACAATTAATATGATTGGCTTTCTATATAAACAAATAATCTGAATGGCCATATGGTAATTTAATTCTTGACTTGGAAGTAAATGTTTTCTTGGAACTTGCTAGCATTAGCAACTTGTTCTAAGAATATTTTTTATAATCTTAGATGGAATGTAAACTGACCTAGTCTCTGTTTTTAGATGGAATGTCAACTTCATATCAGTTCAAAATGTTTTACAACCATGTAGCTAAACATCTTTATCTAGCTTATAGTGCCCATCTCTCTTGGTAAAGTACTACAAGATTGTAAAACAAATGTCCATTAACTGCTATTAATCAAGTTGACTTAGGGAATGGCCTCTGCTATGGGATGATCTTGATGTTTGGGTACTTGCCAGGTTTTTGTGGCCTGGTTTGGCCTCTGTTGGAAACAGGATGCTGGGCTTGATGGACCCTTGGTGTGACCCAGCAAGGCAAGTTCTTATGTACAATGTTATACTTGTTACAAGCTGCCTATGATCAAAACTCAAAAACTTAGGAGAACAGGAATAATGACTTATGTGACATATCAAAAAGTGTTTCACTGAGACTAAGGGCATATGAGCACCCAGATACGGCAATTAATGCCAGTATGGTAACAATTGATGTGAAAGGCACAAAAGCTGGCACTCCTCACAAACCTGAGTGTAGACTTGTCCAGATCACTCCACTCACCCAATACCTTGATACTTCCTCTATGCAGTTAATAGTACTGTACATTCTATGCCTCTGTATCGCTCCATGGTGAGACCGCACCTTGAATACTGTGTACAATTCTGGTCGCCGCATCTCAAAAAAGATATAATTGCGATGGAGAAGGTACAGAGAAGAGCTACCAAAATAAGGGGAATGGAACAGCTCCCCTATGAGGAAAGACTAAAGAGGTTAGGACTTTTCAGCTTGGAGAAGAGACGGCTAAGGGGGGATATGATAGAGATGTTTAAAATCACTTGAGGACTAGAACGGGTAGATGTGAATCGGTTATTTACTCTTTCGGATAATAGAAAGACTAGGGGGGCACTCCATGAAGTTAGCATGGGGCACATTTAAAACTAATTGGAGAAAGTTCTTTTTTACTCAATGCACAATTAAACTCTGGAATTTGTTGCCAGAGGATGTGGTTAGTGCAGTTAGTTATAGCTGTGTTTAAAAAAGGATTGGATAAGTTCTTGGAGGAGAAGTCCATTACCTGCTATTAATTAAGTTGACTTAGAAAATAGCCACTGCTATTACTAGCAACAATAACATGGAATAGACTTAGTTTTTGGGTACTTGCCAGGTTCTTATGGCCTGGATTGGCCACTGTTGGAAACAGTATGCTGGGCTTGATGGACCCTTGGTCTGACCCAGTATGGCATTTTCTTATGTTCTTCTGTTCTTACTTCTGGAACTGTCCTGTTTTATAAAGAAAAATTGTTTTATAAAGAAAAATTGTCATCTCCCACTTCTACCTCACTTCCTGGCATTTGTAAATTAGCAGTAGAACTTTCAATTGAGAAAATGTTTAATCAAAGCATATTACAACCATACAGATTGGAGTATGCGGACATTTTGAGTAAAGACCATGACGGGGACATTTCCTAAACCTATACAGTACAGGAGAGCTTAAAATTGCCCTGAGATTTATCTATAGACTTTGGATTCCTGCTTATCACTTTCCATGTTACTTACATTTGTGTAGTTTTAATGGCAAATGTAATTGTTTAACAGTAATGCTAAATACTAAATCCTAAAAGTGATAGCCTATTAGTTAGATCAGCAGGCTGAGCACCAGGGAAACCAGGGTTCAAATCCCATTACTACTCCTTGTAACCTTGGGCAAATCATTTCATCCTCTGTTGCCTGAGATTACAAACTTTAACTGTAAAAACCCTCTAGGGATAGAAAAATACCCACAGAACATGAATGTAACTCAGATTGAGCTACTAGTGAAAAGACAGCTAAATACACTATATTGAAAGTAAAAATGTTCTGACATAATTTTAGAATCATAATTTTATAATTCATAATTTTTTGTTTTGAAGTAGATTTTGTGCAAATATAAACCTAATATTCACACACAATGCCCTTCAAGGTTACATATGGATTAATTGGAAGCTGAACCTTGTGCCTCATAGTAACCTGAAGCATTGATATATATTGAGGAACTAACTGCTGTCCAGTGTTTCTGCTTATGGGAAGAGTGAAGGAGAGGATATGTCCAGATTGTTGACCTGATTGTTGGATATACTCTGCTCTGGATGCTGAAGATAGAATTTTGGAGAAGGCTGTAATAATCTAATCTTTTCATAAGAGGAACAGGTGAATCCTCTCCCCTTCCAGAGGGGGCCGAAACTGGAGGGTTGAGTTTCACCAAATTACTAGGTCCAAGCTTGGGCTAGGCTTACTGTGGCATCTTAGATTGACGTGGTCATCTATGCCCCAAAATCTGCAAGTGAAATACAACTGACACTGCAGAAGGGGCATCTATAGAAGAAGCACATAAAAGCAAAGTAAGGACATATGGAGGAAGAAGAGTAAAGTCAACCATAGTGTGATTTTATTTTCTTTATTTTCAGGTAACACTTAAAAAGGGGTGTAAAGGAGTTGCCGAGGCAGTTAGAAAAAACAAATAGGACTGAAGAAAACCTGCAGAAACAGAGGACAGAAAAAAATGGAGAAAGAGGGTACATATCCATGTGGAAATTCAGACAAAAAAAAAAAAAAGACTTAGGGGCACACAGGGCAGCATGCAAGGCAACTCCCGCGCACTCTCAATAGTAAAACTTTTACGGAGCTAGAGAGATGGGGTCCGTTTGACGCCATCAGATGACATTACCCACATATCATGGCTAATTCAACCCTGTTTGTCAATGGAAAATATATAGAACCAGGAAAATGTTTAAAACCAGATGTGCAGTTGTCACTGCCATAAATGCCTCTCCTGCTCGCAGTTACTAGGTAACAAAATCATAACAGAATGTTAATGTTAATTACAAATGCACACAAGCTTGGAGCAAGCTTACACAGTGACTAAAATAAAGAGCTAGTAATAAGCAAGGCAATAGCAAAACCCAATATTCTTTGTATATTTAACACAGTAGATAGTACATGGTCTAAAATCTTAAATATGCTTAGTGCAGAAACAACACACCTGAGTGGGATAAATTTCAAACTAGAACAAGGGGGAAAGCAGACAGTCGCTAGACAGCACATGGTTTGGAAAGAGGTATCTCTGAAGGATACTAATAAAACAATGCATTCCAACAGAAAGGTACAAAAAAAGCAAAATAGTCCCTTGTGCCTACGCGTAAAGAATCATATGAGCTACAAGATATGCAAATTGGTTCTTACCTGCTAATTTTCATTCCTGTAATACCAAAGATCAGTCCAGAAAAGTGGGTTGTGTATCCCTACCAGCAGGTGGAGTCAGAGAACAATTAGAACTTTGGGCACTGCTACATAACGAGAGTGCCACCTGCAGTCACTCAGTATTGACCTGTACCCAAGCCCATGCTAACAGAACTAAATAACTAAGGGTATCACTCAATCAAATTTCCGGACTACCACTTCGCCGCTGGCAAAAACCAGACCAAACAACTGCTAAAAACTGCTCTATGAATCATGTCTGCAAAAAAGGAGCTTCAACAATAAAAAAAAACTTAAGCAGGTTCTGACCAAGACAGTTTTTCAGTATCTGAAGAAAGGGGTGGGCCTCTGGACTGATATGTGGTATTACAGGAACGAAAATTAGCAGGTAAGAACTAATTTTCATTTCCTGAACATACCCAGATGAGTCCAGAAAAGTGGGATGTACCCAAGCCACCCTACACTGGGCGGGAACCCGAAAGGCCCGCATGAAGCACACTCTCCCCGAAGGACGGTTCATCAGAAACCTTAATGTCCAATCGGTAATGTTTTGTAAAACTGTGAATAGATGACCACACTGCCGCCCTACAGATCTCTTGAGGTGACAGTAACTGACACACTGCCCAGGAAGTAGCCTGAGCCCTAGTGGCATGAGCTCTGAGACCCAAAAGGCACCTGACGCCCTCGGGCTATGTATGCCGCGCAAATGGCTTCCTTAATCCACCGAGATATGGTCGCCTTTGATGCTTTGTCCCCCTTCTTTGGGCCACCAAAGAGAACGAACAAATGATCAGAATATCTGAAGTCATTGGTAACTTCCAGATAACGCAATAAAACGTGCCGCACATCCAAAAGATGAAGGTCTCTGTTCTGAGAAGACTCAGTTAGTGAACGCCGGAAGCTCCACAGTTTGATTGACGTGAAAGGCTGAAAGCACCTTAGGGACAAAGGACAGAACCGTACGTAATGATACCCAATCGTCGTAAATCCGAAGAAAAGGATTCCGACAAGACAGCGCCTGCAACTTTGAGATCAGACGGGCCGAGCAAATGGCCACAAAACACACCGTTTTCAAAGTCAGATCTTTCAGGGAAACTCCACAAAGAGGCTCAAAAGGAGCACCACATAGAACTTGCAGGACTAAATTCAAACTCCAATCCGGACACACCGAACGGATGGGAGGGTGCAAATGTTTGACCTCCTTAAGAAACCGAGCAATATCTGGATGCGCTGCCAGCGAACAGCCATCAAAGTTTCCCCGTAAGGCACCTAGAGCTTCAACTTGTACACGAAGCGAATTGAATGCCAAGCCCTTAGCGAGGCCCTGTTGCAGAAAGTCAAGCACCCGAGGAACATGCACCGCTAAAGGGTCACAGGAACGCTGATGACACCACATCTCAAAAAGCTTCCAAACTCTCACATCGGCCATAGAGGTGGCTGGACATCTCGCCTGTAGGAGGGTGGAAATGACTTGTTCTGAATAACCCCTCAAGCGTAAACGTTGCCTCTCAAAAGCCAAGCCGCGAGAGAGAAGCGATCCTCCCGATCTGAAAATATGGGACCCTGACGGAAAAGATGCATTAGATGAGCCAGCCGAAGTGGACCCTCTAGAGCCAAGTGTACCAGATCCGCAAACCACGGACGACGTGGCCACTCCGGCGTCACCAAAATCACCCTTTCCGGGTGCCTCTCTATGCGACGGAGAAGCCGACCTATGATGGGCCAGGGCGGGAAGGCATACAGAAGAATCCCCGTGGGCCAAGGACACACGAGAGCATCTATGCCCATCGAGTCCTGTTCTTGGCGACGGCTGAAAAAACGAACTGTTTTTGCATTCGCCTGCGTTGCCATCAGATCCAGCTGAGGAGTACCCCATCTGGCGCAAATGAGATTCCACGACTCGAGAGATAGTTCCCATTCCCCTGGGTCTAGTTGCTGACGGCTGAGATAATTGGCTTGCACATTCTCTACTCTCGTGACATGGGATGCGGCAATGCCCTCGAGATGGTGCTTCGTCCAGATGAACAGAAAATGTGCCTCCAGTGCTACGGCGGGACTTGAGTCCCGCCTTGCCGGTTGATGTATGCGACAGTTGTCGCATTGTTCGAGAAGACTCGCACTATTCTGCCCTGGATCCAGGGAAGAAACGCCCGCAGGGCCAGGCGTACAGCCCTGATCTCGAGCCGGTTTATGGACCAGGATCTTTCCATCGCCGACCAGAGCCCTTGGGTGGTCTTGTCTGCACACACCGCCCCCCAACCTGAGAGGCTGGCATTGGTGCAGATTATCAGCCAATTCGGAGTGGCCAAATCCACCCCCTGTTCCAGATTGTCCACTGACAGCCACCATGACAGACTGGCTCTAGATTCTAGAAGTAGAGGCATTGGTAGATGGAATTGCTCAGACACCGGGCTCCAGCAACACAAAAGCGCACACTGGAAAGGTCTTAAGAGCGAACGCCCAAGGAACCAAGTCCAAGGTTGAAGCCATGGAGCCCAGGACCTGAAGATGATGCCACACTGAGGAATTGTTCCTTAGAAGAAGGGAACATATTTGTTCCTGCAACTTTCCTATTTGCTCCGCTGCTAGAAACACTTTGCCCTTCAAGGTATCGAATTGTGCTCAGAGATAAATCAACTTCTGAGTGGGTTCCAAGTGACTCTTCTTCACATTGATTACCCAACCTAGGGATCGCAATGTGAACTTCACCATGTGCACTGATCTCTCGCAGTCCTCCCAAGACTTTGCGCGAATCAACCAGTCGTCCAGGTACAGGTGGACCAAGATTCCCTCCTGACGAAAGAAGGCCGCCACCACCACCACCATTACCTTGCTGAACATGCGAGGAGCAGTTGTGAGACCAAATGGGAGGGCTCGAAATTGGAAGTGTCGACCCAAGATCTTGAACCGCAAATACCTCTGGTGATTCAGCTGGATCAGAATGTGTAAATATGCCTCCGTGAGGTCCAGAGAAGTGTGAAATTCCCCTTTTCGAATCGCAGCCATTACTGTCCTCAGGGTTTCTATATGAAAGCGAGGAACCCGAAGGCAACGGTTCATCTTCTGCAGATCAAGGATGGGCCGAAACGTGCCCTCCTTCTTGGGGACTTCAAAGTACACGGGGTACCGACCTCATCTCTGTTGAGCCTCCGGAACTGGGACAATAGCTTTGAGCTCGAGAAGTCGTTGTAGAGTCACCCGGACCGCATCTCGCTTGACACTTGAAGCCACTCGGGACTTCACAAAAACCTCCCGGACCGGGCGCAACAACTCCAGTGATCACTTCTAAGACCCAGCGGTCTGATGTAATTCTTGCCCATTCCGTGTAAAAGTTGGATAATCTGCCTCAGACAGCTTCGACGACGGAATGGCTCTATCTCCTTTTTAATGGTTAGCGCCAGCAGCCTGGTTCCGTCCTGGTTAAGGGTGGAGCCTGTCCTTTCGGGAAAAACTCTCCCTTCCTTAAAATGCTGCCCAGTTCCTTACAAAACTGATTCCCCCTTCTCCTCTTTCCCTTTATTTTAAAAATTGTTAGAGACTGTTTGGGCTTTCAGTGCTTCCTTAGCTCTCCTTTGGAACATATGTGTCCTTTCCATGTCCACACTTCCTTCTCCATGGAAGATGGTGTTCTATACAATATTTTTGTTAGTGTAGTTGTGTCTTGAATTTGAAAGTGTTGAGAAACAGTACAATAGAAATCAAAAAGCAGAATAGAAGAAAGGGATTGTAATTTGCTTACTTATGAACTGAATTTGCTATTGAAACTCCTAAAAAGAATTTGTGGTCATAAATTTTGTCTCGGTGTACGCATGATAAACTCTGAGCACAATGAATTCCAGTGCTGACTATGGATAATCTACAAACATTGTTAAATCAGTGTAGTTGCAGATACTGATTCAGTATCACAAAGTCTCTAGCTCTGAAATGATTTAGGTTTAATATAATCTGCTTTTATATTTTGTCCCAGCAGAAGAATTGAGCAAAAATCTGAGATTGCCCGACGGTGGAAGACCTGACTTGTCAGGCCTTGCTTTCCCAGGGGAAGGAAGTAATGGCAAGTCAAGATGTGAAGGTTAAAACTGAGGTTACTGATGAAGAGATTCAGGGAATGGTCTGGCAAGACGACACCAAAGAAGCCAATAAAACCGTGAAAGATGGAGCTACGGATGGTCCAGCAGAGATTTGCGTGGTTATTGGTGGAGCAAGAAATCAACAGACATTAGGTAAGGGTCAGAACCAAGTAGCTTAATCTCAGAGGCACAAATCTAGAGGTTATTTGATATGTTGCATTAGTCCATATCGATTTATGTAATGCTGTGGTATTGCACAATTGCCCATTAAAATGTCTGTAGGCCTAAATACATAACAAAATTCTATAAAACTGTGTATCCATGGGAAATAGTTATCATAAACCAATGTGCACTGGTTTTTGTCTTGAAATTTTATTTCAGAGAAAGAAAAAATATTCTTATATTTAGACTTGCCTAATTTAAGAGAAAAACAAACCTTTTGGTGAAGGGTAGAGAAGGGAGGATTTTTTTTAATTATAAGTTATTGTGGAGGAAGATTAAAAAAAACCCATTGTAGGGATAGAAGTGAGTGGAAAGCATATATTTAAATACGTTTTTTTCTAATTACTAAAAATTCTAAAATGCCTTACTACTGAAAAATTCTAAATCTAGAATGCCTGAAGTAGGGAGGATAATTTTCAAAGCCATTTTACATGGGTAAAACGTTTGTTGCCCAGATTAATTGGCCATCTGAAAACTGTCCTGTCTCAACGCAGCTAAAAGTAAGCAGCATGTTCATATCGTGCTTGCTTTTAGGTGCATTACATGGAGGTATCCCAGAGATGTGTTTAGGGTTGGGGTGGAAAATAACATATATGGATTGTGTTTTCAAATCTATGCCTTGTGTTTTTCATTTAAAAAAAAAAAATAATATCTGTACAAGGGTCTAGCTGTATTTTGTATCCACAACAAGTTTAATGGTAAACTATGTACATAGTTTCCCTTTGTGAACTGGTGCAAAGCCCATGGGTAAAAAGTACTTGCAGATCTTGCCCCAATGCGGACATTTAGAATATTTGCCCCAGAAAGTGTAGTTTTATTTTACAGATGTTGCTAATATATGCTACAATGTTAATGTTATAAAAAGTCAGAAAAATGAGGAATTTAAAAGCACTTGAATAGTCAACAATGTGATAACTAATATTTTAGTGCGAAGATAGTCATATATTTAGTGTGTAAAAACCAAGAGGGAACAGCAAGTGAAAGGAGGTACCTACCAATTGGGAAAGATTTGGAGGTGGTCTTGAGCAATGACTTCAAGGTGATTAAACAGTGTTACAAAGGGAGAGAAAAGGGGCCTATATAGCTGAGCAGGAAACATGAATGGGTGAGGTGAGCCAGTGGAATACTAGAATGAATAGGGAGAGGTATAGCTGTCAAAAAAAGCAGTAGTAGTATACTGTATCTGTATAAATAATTGAGATGAGATATTTTGTCAGTTATAGTGGCAGAGTGGAGATATCTATGCTACAGAGGCAAAAAGGGTGCAGGTTGAAGCGTGCTTTGTCAGCAGTTCATTCTAATTGGGCTTACCTAGAACTGCTACTAAAGGTTGGAAGATTCATTTCTTCCTTCACTTCCTTCTCTATCCTAGCAGCAGTACAGCTCTTTCTCTTTAGTTTTAACTGTGTGTCAGTTGAGAAAGCTGATCCTGCGTTTTGAAATGTAAGATTTTTTTTCTTTTGCGATTTTTTTTTTTTTTGTTTTGACCTCAGTATCTTTAGATGATCTCTCCGCTTCCAAGACAGTCATACTTTGGCTGCCAGGAACACATTTTGGCTTCAGCGCTGGAGGGAAACCTCTTGGATGTTCACTCAGTGATGCCGATAGGAGCCATCTTTCCTACCTTCCTGAACCCTAGTGTAGTACTTCTGTGGGTATACCCAGGAAAATCCAGCCCGGATAGAAGCAGTGGCAATGAATTTGCAAATAACTTGTTGTTCCCTGGTGGCTTGCTCTTGTTTACTTTTCTCTCAGGAGGTCGATGAATCTGATTCCGTGAATTCCAGGGCAGTGATGGAACCAGCAGCTTCCTTTCTGGCAGATGCGGGTTGCGATTTGGTCCGCACTTTGGCCAGAGGGGTGGCTTCGGTAATAGCTGCCGCGTCAGCTATGGCTGAGAAATTGGTTGGCCAATGCAACCTTGAAGTCTAACCTTATGAAATTGCCCTTTAAAGGCTTACTATTGTTTGGGAGCGAGCTGGAGAAAATGGCCATTAAGTGGGGTGAGTCCCAGGTTCCTTGGTTACCAGAAGATAAGAAACAGACTCTGCGCTCCTTCAACATAAGGGGGTTCAAATGTTTTCGACCCTATAGAGGATCGGCCTTTCAGAGAACTCTTCCTTTGGGTAGGTCTTAGTCCTTTCATCCCAGGTAGTCCAGATGGGGGCGCAGGCTCGAGTGGTGGAGCCTCCAGAGCCTCCCAATGAAGGGGTGTGACTTAACCCTGGGAACAAGAGTTAGGAGGTCGCCATTCTTTTTTTTTTTTTTTTTTTTAAATCAGAGGTAAACTGAGAGCATGTCAAAACTGTGGGTTCTGGAGGTGATAAGAGTTGGCTATGCGCTGGAGTTTCATAGTGTTCCTCGGGTCATTTTCATGGTATCTTCCTGAAACTATCTGCAGAAGACAGTCTGTGGAGTGTATGCTGTCAAGACTCCTCAGCCTGTGGGCTGTGGTTCCAGTGCCCATGTCTCAAGAAAATATGGGCCGATATTCCATTTATTTCGTTGTGCCCCAGAAGGAGAGCTCTTTGCCCCATCCTAGATCTCAACGGGGTCAACTCTCATTTTGGGTGACTCGTTTTCGCATAGGAACCTTAACGCTCAGTAATAATAGCAGTACAATTGGGGGAGTTTCTGATGTCTCTGGGATTGTCTGAGAAATATGAAGGCACATCTATCTGGCTAGAGCATCGATTTCTGAGTTTCGCAGTTTTGGGGCCTCATCAGTTTTGAGCGCTGCCTTTTGGTTTGGCCACTGTGCCCAGAACTTTTTCCAAGGTTATGGTGGTGATGGTGGCAGAGCTGAGAGAGGATAGGATTCTGGTACACCTGTATTGAGTATCTTTGTTTGGTTTGACATAAGCAGGGTAATGTGTTGCTGCTGGAGGGCCATATTCAGAAGTTGATGGCTCCACCTATCAGTGGACATCTGTTTACACCTGCATTGGTGGTTGCAAACGGATCATCTAAGAAAGGGGGTACTTCTAAGATCACCGGACTGGCTAGTACTCACAACAGATGTGAGCCTCCAGTATTGGGGAGCTCACTGTCAGGAGCTGATAGCGCAAGAATGCTGGAGTGCAGAAGAGTCTCTGGAGCATCAATAGGCTGGAAGCCCTTGCTGTCTGGTTGGCATGCTTGTGATTTGGTGACAGATTGTGGGGTCGAGTGGTCCCGATAATGTTAGTGCTTTGACAGTGGCTTACATCAGTCGGCAGGGAGGAACCAAGAGCCAGCAAGTGTTGCAGGAAATAGCCCAACTTATGAAATGGGTGGAAGAGCTTCTTCAGGAGATCTCAGCCTTGCATATTGCAGGAATTGTCAAGAGGCATTCCAGCTTGTAGTGGAATGCTGGGGCCTTCTGTTTTTAATGTGACTGTTCCTTGCTTCTTCAGTCGCAGGAGAGATCAAAAGTCCTTGAGCATCGATGCCTTTGTGCAGGAGTGGGTGGAGGGCAAACTACTGTATACCTTTCCCCCATGGCCCATGTTGGGCAGAATGATTCAGAGGATCGAGAGTTATACAGGGATGGTGCTTTTAGTGGCACCAAATTAGCCCAGAAGACTGTGATATGCAGATTTGTGAAGGCTCTTAGTGGACTCTGGTTTCCAGCTCACAGGGATCTGCTACAGCAGGGGCCTGTTCTTCATGAAGATCTGGCTTGATTTTGTCTTATCGTATGGCCCTTGAGAGGGCTCAGTTGCTGAAGTTTGTATATTCTTCTGTGGTGATTACCACCTTGCTACGAGAAAGTTACTCACTTTCTTAGCCTATGTGCGGGTTTGGAGAGTGTTTGAGGCTTGGTGTGAAGATCGAAGGGTTTTCCCTCGTTCAATTAAGAATCCACTCATTTTGGAAATTTTGCAGGATGGTTTGAGTAAAGGGTTGACCCTTAATTCATTAAAGGTTCAGGTAGCGGCTCTTGCCTGTTTCCGAGGTCAGGTGAATGGTGAACTCTTGTCGGCTCATCCAGATGTGGCCCGTTTTGTTGAAAGGAGTGAAGCATCTTTGTCCTCCCTTGTGGTTACTGGTGCCTTTGTGGAGTATTAATCCAGTTCTGTTCAATATCTTTGTGAGCAACTTTGCAGAAGAAATAGAAGGTAAAGTTTGATACTAAGATCCGCAACAAAGTGGCATGTCTTAAAGAGTAGAGAGAATGAAAAGTAAAATAAGAAAGCTTGAACAGTGGTCAAAGATTAGAAGTGCATAGTCATACATCGGGGATGTGGTAATCCAAAAGAGCTGCATATAATGGGGGTGAAATACTAATGTGCAAAGAACAAGAGAGAGATCTTGGGGTAATAGTGTCTGATCTGAAGATGGTGAAGCAATGTTACAAGGTGATAGCCAAAGCCAGAAGAATGCTGGGCAGAACAAGTAGAAGACTAACCAGTAAGAAAAATGAGGTGAATAATGCCCTTGTACAGGTCCTTGGTGGGGCCTCACCTGGAGTACTGTGTTCAATTCTGAACACCATGTCTCAAAAAGGATAGACCATCTACTTACAAAATTTCTTTTAATTTATTCAAAACACTTTCTATAATCACCTATCTAGACAATTAAAAACTTTCTCTCTCTCTCTCTCTCTCTCTCTCTCTCTCTCTCACTCACTCACTCACTCACTCACTCACTCACTCACACACACACACACACACACACACACACACACACACACACACACACTTCCATTAAATTCATTATATGTAAACTATTTATTGCGATCTCTTGCTCATGTATGTTCTTCTCGGATATCACTAAATGTTTATTTCCTTCATCAGTACAATCCTCATCAATATAGTATTCATCTAAGGTACCAAGTCCAGCAAAGATCTCTGTTTCACCCTT
The DNA here is from genome assembly GCF_901001135.1 of Rhinatrema bivittatum. Lineage (NCBI taxonomy): Eukaryota > Metazoa > Chordata > Amphibia > Gymnophiona > Rhinatrematidae > Rhinatrema > Rhinatrema bivittatum. The sequence continues at coordinate 159,440,152 of NC_042622.1, read as the reverse complement.
TTTCGTAAGGGCTTCCTCAGGGACGATACATAAATTTTATCACTGCATCCTTTCTTCAAATTATATCCTACAATCAAAATATTGAATTTACTCCTATACCGCAAGGAATATAGTGACGATTTTAAAAAACTTTTAATCTATGACTCATGTCTCACCTCGTCATATCACAATGTAGCTCTCTTAACTCCAATCAACAATATGGCTTGTTCAATTCCAATCTGTTACTCCATATCTTCATAAATAACCATTTGCTTGCAATAACGAACTTCAAATATCGCACTAGTTCATATTCTTTAATTCATTTGAATTTATCTATAAATGAAATGGATAAATACATTACATTAAACCCGAACTAAAAACAACCAACCTTTACCACCACACCATATCCGATTCCAGCTGCCAGATACTTCCGTACTCACTTGTAACAGGAACTGACGTGCTACTCTGTCGTTTACAAAACGTCATTCCGCACTGGTTCCCTCAGTTCTTATAAAGTGAAACTAATCTCAATACACCTGTCCTAATTACCTTCACTTGAATCCCATATAGAATGTTATCAATACTCTTACAAACTCCTACCTAAATACTGTTCGTAAAATTCAAAACATGCACTGTATGTTTAAAGGTTCAACCCTTCAAAGGTTCAACACCTTGTCAAAAAGGATAGAGACAGGATGGAGGCTGTTTAAAGAAGGGCAACCAAAATGGTGTAAGGTCAGTATTGGAAGACTTATGAGGAGAAGCTATAGGATCTAAATACCCTGGAAGAGAGGTGATGCAGGTGAGATATGATACAGACCTTAAAATACTTGAAAGGTTTTAATGATGCACAAACTTTGAATCTTTTTCCATTGGAAAGAAATCATTAGAACTAGGTTTCACAAAATGAAACTCCAGGGGGGGATGACTCAGCGCTGTCAGGAAATATTTGGATATCTTGATAGTGGATATCAGGAATACCCTTCTGGAGGAGATGGTGGTGATGAAAACAATCAATTCAAAGGGGCATGGCATAAACACTGGATCCCTAAAGCCTAGAGGACAGAACTAAGAACAGAGCATGGGAGTAACTTGCTGGGATAGCAGTTACTATCCTTAACAGAAGGCATGGGAATACTATCCTTAACCAACAAGCCTTGATGTTTTTTACATAACTGCACAAAAGGTATCGCTACACGTATTCACTAATCACACCGTCTATGTCAGGATTAAATCAGAACAATCATTTGAAGTGATAATTTGATAGAAACAGGACTGCATCAGCAAGCCTTTGTCAACATGCACAATATACTTATTGAGCCGTCCGGTCTTCTCGATCATTTGCAGCCTGTTTTTTTTCGGAATGTTTTAAAGCCCACAGTGATTTCTTCTCATCGGGGCAGTGCAGAATTCGGAGCCAAAATATTCAGAAGCCCACGGTGAATGTCTCTCATTGGGGCAGTGCCGAATTCAAAAACAATGTCTCTAGCAACAAATTTTCAATGCGCTGAGGTTGAGGTATTTTTGTAGGATGACATAACACATTCAAATCTCAGACACTCGATTAAATCCCATTCATTCACAAAACATCATACCGATGCATTCTTATAGAAAGGTGTCTGGGATGCCGACTCAACAGCGGCCGTGTTTCGCAGCCTGCCGGCTGCGTCTTCAGGAATCTGATTTCTAAACAAACAATAGATACCGTAACAAAAAATCAGCATGTTTCACTTCATGAAAGCTAGTACTTAACTGACAATGGTGCGGTCACCTCTTAGAAGCAGGACTGAAGTCTCAAGTCATCCTCTCCAACAAACGCCGAGCTAGAGACCGCATCCAACTAGCCTGACTAATTAAATAGCCCGCTCTTTTGCGGACGTCATGACGTCATCAAGGACGTGTTCGATCGTCAGAACTGAGGTGTAGTAGCGAGAACTCATCATAAAAAGACATTCAACTCCAATGCATTATTAAGACCCTGGGGGTGGACAGTATTTAATCGGTGAATCCATTTTTGTTCGGCTTGAAGCAGCTTCTTGTCAAAATCTCCGCCTCGCCAGGAGGGAATCAGCTGTTCCAATACACAGACCCTTAGATCTTCAAAGGTGTGTGCAAAATCAATACAATGAGTGACCAAGGGAGCAGTAATTCTGCGCATGTTGATACATGATCGATGTTCAATTAGTCTAGTTTTCAAAATTCTCTTTGTTTTGCCAATGTAGCATAATCGGCAGGGACACTGTATAATATATATAACTCCTGAAGATGCACAAGTGGTATTATGATGTAGATAAATGTTAGTATTGAATGTTGAAAAATGTAGAACAGAAGTTTCAATCATCACTGGACAAACAGTACATGAGCCACATTTTGAATGTGAGCCGGATTGATAAGATAAATCACGGACTGTAGAATCTGAATGAACCAACTGATCTTTCAGATTGGCTCCTCGAGTGAATGTAAATCTGGGAAAATTTTGAAATTCAGAATGTAATTGTAAAATGTTCCAGTTACGAGAGACAATTGACTTGATTTTCGCTGACATTGAAGAGAAAGATAAAATGCATGTAAGGAAGTTGTCGGAGTCTTCAGATCGTGGTAAGAATAGCCACTCACGGTGAGTATATTTGGCTCGTAAATAAGCCATTTTTATACATTTGGACGGATAACCTCTTTGAAGGAATCTGGACCACAGATCTTTCGCTTGATGTTGATACTCGGACAGAGTGGTACATAAACGCCTGAGCCTAAAAAATTGGCTAGTGGGTAAGCTCTCTTTAAGTGATCTGGGATGGGCACTAGAAAAATGCAACAGGGTATTACTTGCAACTGATTTCCGAAACAGGGTCGTCTCAAAACCTGTACTAGTTTTGGAGATATGAATGTCCAAAAAATCAATATTCGTTTGGTGTATTGAAGCCACAAATCTTAGATGATGATTGCAAGTATTAAGCCAAGTGGTAAATTCATGAAAAACTTCTATGGATCCAGTCCAAAACAAAATGATGTCGTCGATGTATCTTCTCCAGACAGGTATATATTGACTGAAAGGATTGTTTGTATAGATCCAGTTATCCTCAAAATGTCCCATGTATAGATTGGCTATATCTGGGGCCATTGTGGCACCCATAGCGGTGCCACAAATCTGTTGGTAGTAATTGCCCTCCCATGCGAAGAAATTTTTTGTTAGAGCTAACCTTGTGAGCGCTTCCAAAAAGGATGAGGGAATCCGGTGAGGTCGTGGTCTCACTTCAAAAAATGAGGTGGCAATTTCAATAGCTTGTTCCTGGGGAATGTTTGTGTATAACGCTTCCACATCTAAAGTGACCAAAAACATAGATGAAAGGTCTACTTGATCAACACGATATTCTTCAAGGAATTGTATAAGATGTTGCGAGTCGCGTACATATGATTTCAATGCAGATACATGCGGGGCAAGAAAAAAGTCTACAAATTGTGAAAGGGGTTCTAAGAGAGAACCTTTACTAGAAACTATCGGACGTCCCGGAGGGTTGGTGATGTTTTTATGGATTTTAGGTAAAGTGTAAAAAACTGGAACCTGAGAATACTTGCGAAGGAGAAACGAAACTTCTTGAGATGTTAAAAAACCAGCTTCAGATCCAATTTTAACCAGAGATTCAATCTCAGAAAAGATAGATTCTGTGGGATTTGACGGTAAAGCTTTGTAAAACTTAGAATCACTTAATTGTCGGGTGATTTCTGTAGAATAATGTTCACGATTCATTAGGACAATTTTGCCTCCTTTGTCTGCAGGTTTTATTATGAGATGTTCCTTAGTGCGCAAAGTTTTCAGTGCCACTGCTTCAGCCTTAGTTAGGTTAGAATAAGAACGCTGACAAGAAAACTGGGACCTAATGTCTGTAAGGGTCCTTTGATAAAAAGTCTGAATAATTGCATCTGGGGGGCCAGGAGGGCACCAAGTGGATTTGTTCCGCCGGATAGACAGGTCCGGACCAATGGGCTGTGAAACAAAAAAATGTTTAATGAACAATTTTCTAACAAATTTGTATAAAGCCACTTCTGTTTCAAAAAGATCAGCTTTCGGAGTTGGAATGAAAGTCAATCCTTTGTTCAAAATTTGGATTTGGCTAGGGGATAACTGGATGTCAGATAAATTTAATATCAGGGATTGCGTTGAGCTTGTGATCGTGTCTGGCGAGATGATGGTGGGTCGTCTGACCAGGTGCCTCTCCTCCCTCTTGTGAAGCGAGTGCGTCCTCGTCCTCGACCTAAAAAACGACTCTCCGTCGAAAAATCTCTTCTTTGTCCAGTTCCCCTGGATTGATTAACAAAATCATCTCCTGAAGATTCATCACTCGCTGAATCAAAAGTGACTCCGAAAGCTGATCTTTTTGAAACAGAAGTGGCTTTATACAAATTTGTTAGAAAATTGTTCATTAAACATTTTTTTGTTTCACAGCCCATTGGTCCGGACCTGTCTATCCGGCGGAACAAATCCACTTGGTGCCCTCCTGGCCCCCCAGATGCAATTATTCAGACTTTTTATCAAAGGACCCTTACAGACATTAGGTCCCAGTTTTCTTGTCAGCATTCTTATTCTAACCTAACTAAGGCTGAAGCAGTGGCACTGAAAACTTTGCGCACTAAGGAACATCTCATAATAAAACCTGCAGACAAAGGAGGCAAAATTGTCCTAATGAATCGTGAACATTATTCTACAGAAATCACCCGACAATTAAGTGATTCTAAGTTTTACAAAGCTTTACCGTCAAATCCCACAGAATCTATCTTTTCTGAGATTGAATCTCTGGTTAAAATTGGATCTGAAGCTGGTTTTTTAACATCTCAAGAAGTTTCGTTTCTCCTCCGCAAGTATTCTCAGGTTCCAGTTTTTTACACTTTACCTAAAATCCATAAAAACATCACCAACCCTCCGGGACGTCCGATAGTTTCTAGTAAAGGTTCTCTCTTAGAACCCCTTTCACAATTTGTAGACTTTTTTCTTGCCCCGCATGTATCTGCATTGAAATCATATGTACGCGACTCGCAACATCTTATACAATTCCTTGAAGAATATCGTGTTGATCAAGTAGACCTTTCATCTATGTTTTTGGTCACTTTAGATGTGGAAGCGTTATACACAAACATTCCCCAGGAACAAGCTATTGAAATTGCCACCTCATTTTTTGAAGTGAGACCACGACCTCACCGGATTCCCTCATCCTTTTTGGAAGCGCTCACAAGGTTAGCTCTAACAAAAAATTTCTTCGCATGGGAGGGCAAATACTACCAACAGATTTGTGGCACCGCTATGGGTGCCACAATGGCCCCAGATATAGCCAATCTATACATGGGACATTTTGAGGATAACTGGATCTATACAAACAATCCTTTCAGTCAATATATACCTGTCTGGAGAAGATACATCGACGACATCGTTTTGTTTTGGACTGGATCCATAGAAGTTTTTCATGAATTTACCACTTGGCTTAATACTTGCAATCGTCATCTAAGATTTGTGGCTTCAATACACCAAACGAATATTGATTTTTTGGACATTCATATCTCCAAAACTAGTACAGGTTTTGAGACGACCCTGTTTCGGAAATCAGTTGCAAGTAATACCCTGTTGCATTTTTCTAGTGCCCATCCCAGATCACTTAAAGAGAGCTTACCCACTAGCCAATTTTTTAGGCTCAGGCGTTTATGTACCACTCTGTCCGAGTATCAACATCAAGCGAAAGATCTGTGGTCCAGATTCCTTCAAAGAGGTTATCCGTCCAAATGTATAAAAATGGCTTATTTACGAGCCAAATATACTCACCGTGAGTGGCTATTCTTACCACGATCTGAAGACTCAGACAACTTCCTTACATGCATTTTACCTTTCTCTTCAATGTCAGCGAAAATCAAGTCAATTGTCTCTCGTAACTGGAACATTTTACAATTACATTCTGAATTTCAAAATTTTCCCAGATTTACATTCACTCGAGGAGCCAATCTGAAAGATCAGTTGGTTCATTCAGATTCTACAGTCCGTGATTTATCTTATCAATCCGGCTCACATTCAAAATGTGGCTCATGTACTGTTTGTCCAGTGATGATTGAAACTTCTGTTCTACATTTTTCAACATTCAATACTAACATTTATCTACATCATAATACCACTTGTGCATCTTCAGGAGTTATATATATTATACAGTGTCCCTGCCGATTATGCTACATTGGCAAAACAAAGAGAATTTTGAAAACTAGACTAATTGAACATCGATCATGTATCAACATGCGCAGAATTACTGCTCCCTTGGTCACTCATTGTATTGATTTTGCACACACCTTTGAAGATCTAAGGGTCTGTGTATTGGAACAGCTGATTCCCTCCTGGCGAGGCGGAGATTTTGACAAGAAGCTGCTTCAAGCCGAACAAAAATGGATTCACCGATTAAATACTGTCCACCCCCAGGGTCTTAATAATGCATTGGAGTTGAATGTCTTTTTATGATGAGTTCTCGCTACTACACCTCAGTTCTGACGATCGAACACGTCCTTGATGACGTCATGACGTCCGCAAAAGAGCGGGCTATTTAATTAGTCAGGCTAGTTGGATGCGGTCTCTAGCTCGGCGTTTGTTGGAGAGGATGACTTGAGACTTCGGTCCTGCTTCTAAGAGGTGACCGCACCATTGTCAGTTAAGTACTAGCTTTCACGAAGTGACACATGCTGATTTTTTGTTACGGTATCTATTGTTTGTTTAGAAATCAGACTCCTGAAGAAGCAGCCGGCAGGCTGCGAAACACGGCCGCTGTTGAGTCGGCATCCCAGACACCTTTCTATAAGAATGCATCGGTATGATGTTTTGTGAATGAATGGGATTTAATCGAGTGTCTGAGATTTGAATGTGTTATGTCATCCTACAAAAATACCTCAACCTCAGCGCATTGAAAATTTGTTGCTAGAGACATTGTTTTTGAATTCGGCACTGCCCCAATGAGAGACATTCACCGTGGGCTTCTGAATATTTTGGCTCCGAATTCTGCACTGCCCCGATGAGAAGAAATCACTGTGGGCTTTAAAACATTCCGAAAAAAACAGGCTGCAAATGATCGAGAAGACCGGACGGCTCAATAAGTATATTGTGCACGTTGACAAAGGCTTGCTGATGCAGTCCTGTTTCTATCAAATTATCACTTCAAATGATTGTTCTGATTTAATCCTGACATAGACGGTGTGATTAGTGAATACATGTGGCGATACCTTTTGTGTTTTCTGTTAGTTTCGACAGGGTCGCGATTCTTTTGCTCTTTATTTGTTCGCTTTTACATAACTGCAACATTGCTTCTTTCTTTGACGGTTGAGGGAAGGGGAATTGGATTCAGACAACCAACATGGGTCCTGACTTATGTTCTGGGGTACTGATATGCAGACATGGGAAAAACCATAGAACTGCTTCTACAGTCAAATCCATCAAGCAGAACTGTCTGAATTTTCAAGGCAGCTCATCACCCATTGAAAATGTTGTGGAGGTGTTCCACTGAGGGTTGAAGCATGAAACTATCTCAGGAGCTGCCAACCACACAGACATCCTCTTTGGTTTAGGGCCACGCTCAACTGAGAGAGAGAATTCATCTGTCGACTCAGGAGCTGCACACCAGAATTTTTCTGTTCACCCAGTCTAACCAAGCCTATGCTTCCATTACAGGAAGCTTTCCACATTCTGCTGGAAACAGAGAATGCTGGCAGGCTGGTGTCAGCACAGAGGTATATAAGGAATCATATCAGTGAGCCTGTGGTTCTCTATCTCCATCTGTTGGTTGGCATGCATGACCCACTTGTTGGACTGGTCGGTCTGGATAAAGAGAAGGAGAAATTACTACTTACCTGATAATTTCCTTTTCTTTAATAAGGATAGGTGGATCCAAAATTAGTGGGTTAAGCACCTCTACCAGCAGATGCCGACAGAGCAAAGCTGACATCATGGTTTATATATCCCGCACTGACATCAACCCACCAGCATTCTCTGCAAAAGCCAACTATGGACGGACTAACAAAACCTGATTGACAGATAACCATTCCAGCACTCAGCCAACAGGAAATCACTGAGCTCAGACAAAGTGTAATAACGCTAGTCTAGGAACTAGAGTAACACTTACCAGTAACCCCTAGAACATGTGGCCACACAAGGGGACAATAACACAACCATCTGGCAGCCAAGGGGCGGGAAGGTGAATCTATCTGTCCCTAAAGAAAAGGAAATTATCAGGTAAATAGTAATTTCTCCTCTTAGCATAAGGATAGGTGGATCCAAAACCAGTGGGATGTACCTAAGCTAATCCTGAAGAGGGTGGGAGGCTGTCCACAGTCCGATCAATACTGCATGCACAAAAGTTGTGACCTCCTGGTCAGCACATCCAGGCACTAATGCCTGGAAAAGATGTGTAAAGAGGCCCACATCGCAGCTTGGCAAATGTCGACGGGAGATGACAATCTAACTTCCACCCATGACACTGCCTGAGTCCAGTGGAATGAGAGCTAATCTGACTAGGCAACGGCTGCTCGGCTTCCACATACTCGACCTTGATTACCTTCTTAAACCAGTGGGCTATTGTAGCCCGTAATGCCAGCTCGCCCTTTTTACTTCCCCCCCCATGGAGAACAAACAGACGATCCATCTTCCTAAGAGGTTTAGAAACCTCCAAATACCTCAAGATATGCCTCTTGGCATTCAAGGGCCATAACAGGCGATATTCCTCTGCATCTCTCTCCCTGTCCAGACGTGGCAAGGAAATTGACTGATTCAGAGTGACATTTGTGGTCTTAACTTACCAATTTTTTTCCTTGGTCTTGCTGCTCTTCCCAGTCACATTTACTGCTCTTTTAAGCATGGAATATTGAGCTGATCAATTTCTCTTTTCTCCTCTCACTTCGTGTTTTGCTTGGGGGTTTCATTTCAGTTTCATTGGCCATTTTCTGCCACCCCATCTTTTAGTTTAAATGTCTGATGTATGACCTGAATTTCTCCCTTAGGATCTTCTTTGCAGCTACTGAACAAATGTAAGTCATCTTTAAAGTATAGTCTTACTGCTTCATACATGGCCCCAGCCTCCAGTGTATCCAAATCTACTTCATTTACACAACCATATATTGAAATTTGCTATCTGGCTTATTCTTTCCTTTTCCTTTCCATGAACAGGTAATATTTCTGAAAAGGCAATATTCTTTGCTATATGTCCAATCTCTTTCCCTAGATACTGGAATCTTTCTGTAGTGCTTGGATACTGTCTCTAGCGAGATCGTTCATCCCCAGATAGATAACATTGATATTAGTCTTTCCCTCTACAATTGCATTGACTACATGGTTTATTTCTTCCATCTGAGGATCCTGGGAGACATGTAATTATTTCCCCCTCAAAATTAGTTCCCAAATTAGTCCCAGCAGAAGGAGCTTTCTTTTATGAGATTTTAAATGTTAGAATTTTCAGTTGCACTGGGACAGGGCACAGTAATTGAATACTGAGACGAAAGAAACTGTTTGTAGTAACCAACTGCAACACTTCCTCTCTCATATTATGACCCAGCTTCATGGGTGAATCCTAGACTGGTGTAGCAGGATTAATGGGAAAAAATAACAGGTAAGAAAAATTCTCTTTCCATTTCATTCTGCTTACACCATTTCTCAACTACATTGAGAGAGAGAAGTAAGGTCCGCTCTGAGAAGGCCAGCTGCAAACACTGTCCTCTATAGCATTAACTACTCTGTAGTGCTCAGCAAAGGAATGTAACGACTGAGTAACCCCCTTGCAATGTCCACGGAACCAAATAAATTACTTTTGTCTCAAAAAAGACTGAAGTAGAATGAAAAATATTGATCTTGGGGCCTTTGATAGAATATGCTGAAGATTTTGTGTCCTTGAACACTGTTCCAGAGGAGCTTCACAGATCAAATTACCCTGAGGTGGTTGTCTTTTTTTTTCTTTCTTTTTTTCAGTCTATTCTTTCTACTGAAATAGGGATTTCTAAATGAAAATAATCTACATCCAAAATTCCCAGAAATTCTTAGCTGCTTGGAGAAGACTGGTAAAGAAATACTGAATTACAGAAATATGCAGAATGGAATCAAATGTTATCAGGAAAATTAATTTCAGGGATGGAATTTTAAGAGAAGCCCATTTCAAAGGCTCAGAGTGAAGTAGGAATAGTGATTTCATAAGCAAATTGAAGTGCCATTGAAGAAATATTAACCTAAAAGGAAGCCACAACCTCTTCACCCCACAAATAAAATGGGACACATCCTGAAGGGAGGCAAGAGACCTGAATTCTAACCCTGAAACATGAAATGTCGCCACTTAAGCCTTGAAAGAGTTCAAGGCCAGAAGGCTTAAGAAAGGGATATTCCATTGCCAAAGGTGAAACTGACCATTTCCTGCAATGACTTTCAAGAGATGCCAAACTGAAACATAAGCTAAAGAAGTTGAAAACTCATGGGGCTTCAATAGAGTGGAAACAACCTTGAAGCATACTTCATGAGTTAGGCCCTAAGGTAAAAATGAAGATTGATCTTCCATGGTGGTTGAATCCTGAACCAAGAGTCCTTGGGCATCAGGGAGACAGTTCTGCATACCACACATTCCTTGGCCAATATGGAGCCACTAGGACTATATGAGTGGTATCTAACTCTATTCATGAAAGAATTATTCTTACTAGCAGACAGGGTAGACATATAGCAACTCCCTTCATGGCCCAGGTTAACCCAGGGAGATCATGCCTATGATTCCACATTCCCTCCAATGACTCATCTGAAGAAACTTGGCATTCTTGCAAGATACAATGAGATCTATGCCTCACTGGAATAATATTTCAAAAAAAGCTCCCATTCACCTGGATCTAGGAGATTCCTGCTCAGGAAATCAGCTTGAAAAGGTATCCTGACCCACAATATAAACTTCTGATCTATATTGGCTATTCTATCTCAGAGAAGGGAAAAAGTTTTGACTCGACACTCCCAGATTTTAGGTGTCCCCTAGTCATAAGAACATAAGAAATTGCCATACAGGGTCAGACCAAGGGTCCATCAAGCCCAGCATCCTGTTTCCAACAGTGGCCAATCCAGGCTACAAGAACCTGGCAAGAACCCAAAAACTAAGTATATCCCATGCTATTGATGCTAGTAATAGCAGTGGATATTTTCCAAGTTAACTTGATTAATAGCAGGTAATGGACTTCTCCTCCAAGAACTTATCCAAACCTTTTTTAAACCCAGCTACACTACCTGCACTAACCACATCCCCTGGCAACAAATTCCAGAGTTTAATTGTGCGTTAAGTGAAAAAGAATTTTCTCCGATTAGTTTTAAATGTGCTGCATGCTAACTTCATGAAGTGCCCCCTAGTCCTTCTATTATCCGAAAGAGTAAATAACTGAATCACACTTACCTGTTCTAGACTTCTCATGATTTTAAAGACCATTAACCCAAAGCAGTACAGCTCCACATGGAATCCTGCTTTCCCATGTGGAGCTAGTGCAGACAGCTGGTGCAAGTTATTAGTCTTCATATTTGAACCTTATAGCCTTGTACACGTGCCCCCTTCACCAGCCTTGCCCTCACTACGTACAATTAAAATGTATGAATTTGTTTAATTTTGCTTATTGAACTGCAATAAAAGAACCATAACTGGATATAGTCATATTTGGTTTCTAACACAACACCTCAATGTTGAACAGAGAATCCTGTTAGAGAATTCCTCCCGCCCCCCCCAACACCCACTCAGTGACAACAGGGCAGAAGGTGTAAGGCACAGTGCTCTTTTCTGCTGTATCTGCTCCAGGCAAACCTCTTTCCCTCATGTCCCTGAATGACAAGAGGAGAGCGACTGGATTAGAGACAGGGGCAGCTCAAGGCTATCTGCTGCCTGAGGGTGAAGGATGAGATAGTGCCCTTGCCCCCACTCTCTCTCACATGGGACCTCTTTCTGTTCTTCAGCCACCACCGGAGCTTGGCTTCAGCCCCAGCCTCTCTCTGTTTTTCTTCAGCCGCTGCCATCATGAGCTGAGTCAGCCGCGGCAGGGGCAGGCAGAGTGAGGCAGACACCACAGCAGCGTTCTGAGAGGGGAATTTTGTCGCCTCAGAATTCTACCGCCTGAAGTGGCCTCCTCACCCTTCCTCATTATAGAATTGCCCCTGATTAGAGAGCAGGGCTTTTCTTTGCTCCCTACTGTGTGTTCTGGCCTCAACATTTTCCTCTGTTCCCTACACAGGGTGACGTGAAGGTGTGTGTGTGTGTATGTATGTGTGTGTGTGGGGGGGGGGGGGGGCTGCCGTAATAGGGAACAGAGCTGCTTTTCTTTGCTCTCTCCCTTCTAGCCTCACCCTTCCCCTCTTGTTCTCTGCACTAGGAGGGGAAGGGCTGGGGCAGGAAACAGAAGGCTGTTCTCTGCTGAGTGACATTTAACAGAGCTGGGAGGAAGCAAATCTTCAGCTGGCCTGTGTGCGCCCCTCCCCCGGAATTTTGCTGCCCTAGGCACATGCCTAGTGTGCCTATAGCAAATCCAGGCCTGCACCCACCCAAACCCATTCAGCATACAGTATAACATTTCCAAGCATGAGGGAATTTAAAACCATAATAACACATCAGAAACTAGATCATGCAAGATCATGCATAATTAGACTGCGTGCTCTGACTGGTAGGGAGTCCAAATCTTTAAAAGTGCAGCTTTCCATTTAAAAGTGGTCTGCCTTGCATCCATCTTGTTAATCATGAGTAGGTTGTGAAGTTTCTTCAGTATGAAAACCTGAGAGATTCCCTCCAAAAATGAATAGCTTCCCCCCCCCCCCCCCAATTAAAACTTTAGTTTAACTATAATTTGGAAATTGTATTCCCTAGCTGGAGGAAAGAGAAATCACAATTGACAATCTTAGGAGTACAGGAAACATTAAAACCCATTATCTTCATGTAAGAAAGTATGCTGTGCCAGAAAGCGGGACCAAAAAGCATGACCCAGAGTGCCGATCTGCTTTTGATATTTCAAGCAAAGCTCAGGAGAGGCTACTTTAGCTGAAAAGGTTGTATGCTGCAGGACATAGAAACGAATTAGGAATTTATACTGAGTTTCTCGCAACAGTATACTGCTAGATACAAGGTTAATAGCTGGAAAATGAGAGCCTGATATTTAAAAGAAAAAAAAAGGCATAGATGTATATGTTTCATTTATTCGGCTAAATGGTGCCGCTGAATATGGCTACAGTCAGTGGGTGCCACTTAGCTGGATAAATGACTTATCTAGTTAAGCTTTAGCTGGATAACTCAGGGGCAGGGAATGGGTAGATTGGGGAGGAGTCATTAGCCAGACAAGTTAGCCGGCTTACTCTGGGTTTGGCTACAGAGCTGTTCTAAAGTTAGTTGGATAAATTTATTTAGCTAACTTTAAGATAGCTGTTTATATTCAGCGGCATTTATCCTGGCTAAGTTAGCTGGATAAGTATATCCGGCTATTTTGCCGATCCACACAGTGGCTGAATATTCCTGTATTCCTGAATGAATTGTTTGACTGTCAGAGACAAATTTATCTCCTGTTGACATTTATCCAATAACATTTGGAAGTTTATCTGAGAGCCTTGTTTGTTTTATTAATTTAATTAAAGCAGATAAAGAGGGGTGCTCTGGTTCTAATACATTCAAAGTCTCCAAAACATCTGATCATTATTGAGAGCCCAAAATGGAAGTGTCTAAATATAGTGCCTCACTTTCATATATCTGCAGAAATCTTTTTGGGGTAAAACAAAAAAGTACAGTAACTCTGGAAAAGAAACTGCAGCTTGTGAGTTCATAAATTGACACAACTAATAACCCCTTCGGAAGCCATTTATGAAAAACTGAAAGAACCCTGGAGGAAAACTGTGATTCCCCAGATGTGCATAGAGCCACCACCAGGGTTTTAATAAAGGATTTTAATAAAATATTAAATCTAAAATTTGGAAGCTTGCCAGATAGTGTGCAAGGTAAATCATAGACTCAAGGAATGCATCAGGGAGGCTTCCATAGATACAGGAATATTATAGTTGGCAATTGCTTGCTATATTCTAACATTTATTTTTCTATTTATTTAAAATTATTTATAGCCCATGCCCTCCAAAGAGTTTGGGGTGGTGTACAAGTCTACATACAATAACAATGTGAATATAGACAAGACATATAATGCTCAAAAAAAATAATCTTAGTATACATTGATATAAATCTAGACTAAGTTATGCTGCAAGCAAATAGTTCTGAACTAAATCAATAGATGGTAAAGGTGTTTAATCAGGATCTCAAAGGTCTGCTTGAACAAAAACATTTTCAGGGCTTGCTTAAATATTTTAGCATTGGAAATTGTGTGCTGCAAGAGGAGCGAATTCCAAAGGAAGAGGACCTGCTGTAGCGAGAGCACGCTCACGTGTTTCTGTGAGGTAGGCCAACTTGGGAGAGGAGATGTCAGTGTTGACTAGATGACCGAAGACTCCAAGCAGGGGTGTGGATTTTTAATACCAAGAGGGTCCATACAGATTTAACATTCAGCTAATTTGTAGTTTGCTCGCCAGTGAATTGGAAGCCAATGAAGGACAAGTGTGATGTGATCTCGGAGATTAGTGCAGCAGCATTCTGAAAAATTTGTAATGATGTTAAAGCATAGGCTGCTAGTCCTATGTATAAAACATTGCAATAATCAGTGCCAGAGAAAATCAGGGATTTAAGGACTATATGAAAATCAGGGTTAAGAAGGGGACACAGCATGCAGAGTTTGAATAAAGGAGTTACTTACCACGGTTTTATTGTGAGGGTGCATGGAGAAGGAGGAATCGATGGTGACACCCAAACTTCTAACCTGATTAGAAATCTCAATGTGATCATCAAAGAAAATTATCGAGGGAATATTATCCAGCAGACAGCGGGAAAGCACCAGAATCTTGGTTTTATTAATGTTTAAGGACAGTCTATTTTGTCAACCAGGCTTTTATTGAACAGAGTCAAATTGGGTGGTTAATGCCTATGTGGACATCAACAGAAAAAGACATTGGACATTGTCCATGTACAGTTTGTAATGGATACAAAGGCCTGACAGCAGAAAGCAAAGAGGGGGGGGGGAGGGTGAAAAGAGCAAGGACAAAGCTGAACCCTGGGGAACACCAGTATTAATGGGAAACCAAGTGGAGGTTTTATTGATGTAAATTAACTGCACGGTTTTAAATTAGGTAGACAGAAACCCCCTAAAGACCATGGTTTCATCATGGAATGTATGGGCTCTCTTTCCAGAACGAAGAAATTTACTTTATAACTTCTCCACAGATCTCATATAAGTGAGAAAAGTATTTAAGAAGCATACTGAAAACGTAAAGCTACCAAAGAAGCAAATTAATTTTAAACAAATGAATTTTCCCCATCATTCACAAAGCAAAATATGACCAGATGCATAAAGTATTCTCAGTTGTTTCCAACAAATGAGAAACCTAGAGATCTGCAATGATACTAGGCACTTAACTAATATGTACCCCAAAATATGTAAAATAATCCCTTGCCCACTTAAGAGGAAAAGCCCTTTTCCACTTGGGGTTAAAATCCCAATCTGCAAGACCTCAGTTTGTCCAGGTTCAATTTTAAACCAGACAGCGTCTCTTATCTCTGAAACTCATCCAAAAACTTATGCATTTGTAATAGATTTTACATGAAAAAAGGACATTCAAAGAACTGTCTTCTGAGGTAAATAATCACATGATTATTATATTTAAATACACTATTGTGGTGCCAACAAGCTCTGCAAAAAAGGCATTTCAAACCCATGTGTTAGGTCTATTATATTGTGCAATGGGTATGGGCTTCGCCCTCAGAAAGCTATGAATAAACTGAACAATTACAATATAGTCAACTTCCCATACCAAAACAGCACTATTTGCCAGCATTCAAGTAGAACCAGCCCTGTATATGAAAAGGCAACACTACAAATGTAATCTCCTCCAGTTTAGGGGCCAGGGGTACACAAGGGTCCAGGGGCCAATCCTTTAACCTTCTCCCGCTCCAACACAATCCAGGGGCCATGGGATGGGGTTCTTTTTCAAATGGGGGAGAGGAATAATCTTCATGGGCTCAAGATGGCTGGGGTGACTCTCAGGTTTTTGCCATGGGGGTTAGGGTGGTAACAGGTCTCTACTTCAAGGGGATATGAGTGCAACAAAAGATTCTGGAGGGAGGAGCTGGCTGTTGTGGTACATGTGGGCACCAATGACTTAGGAAATTGTGGGAGGTGGGTTCTGGAAGCCAGATTTAGGATTTTAGGTAGAAAGCTGAAATCCAGAACCTCCAGGGTGGCATTCTCTGAAATGCTCCCTGTTACACATACAGGTCCCCAGAGGCAGGCAGAGTTCCAGAGTCTCAATGCATGGATGAGACAATGGTGCAGGGAAGAGGAATTCAGTTTTGTAAGAAACCTTTGAGACTTTTCCGAAAGGACACGTTCTACCTTAGCAGAGTGGAACCAGTCTGCTGGCGCTAATTTTTAAAAAGGAGATAGAGCAGCTTTTAAACTAGAACAAGGGGGAAAGTAGATGGTCAATCAGCAGTGCATGGTTCAGAGAAGGTATCTTCGAAGGATACTAATGAAACAGGAGAGTTATCGTATCCCAGCAGAGTTTCCATTAAAATAAAAAATAGTCCATGTGCCTATAAGTAAAGATTCACCTGAGCAAATGTATTCCAAATTATACCTATCAACTGAAAAGAAAATTGTTGAAACAAAAAACATATTTTGAAATGTCTATGCCAATGCTAGAAGTATACGAAGTAAGTTGGGAGAGTTAGTGTATAGCAGTGAATGATGAAATAGACGTAATTGGCATCTCAGAGACCTGGTGGAAGGGAGGATACCAAATGGAACAGTGCTATAATCAGGGTACAAATTATATCACAATGATAGGGAGGATCAACTTGGTGGGGGTGTAGTGCTTTATGTCCGGGAGGGCATAGAGTCCAACAGGATAAAGATCATACAAGAGACTACCCTTATGGGTAGAATCTTTATGGGTAGAAATCCCATGTATGTTGGGTAAGAGTATAGTGATAGGAGTATACCTGGCCAAAATGATGAGACAGACAATGAAATGCTAAGAGAAATTAGGGAAGCTGACTAATTTGGCAGTATAGTAATAATGGGAGATTTCAATCTCCCCTATATTGACTGGGTAAATGTAATTCAGGACATGCTAGAAATATAAAGTTCCTGGATGGAATAAACTGCTTCATGGAGCAATTGGTTCAGGTCCCAATGAGAGAGGGAGCTATTTTAGATCTAATTCTTAGAGGCATGCAGGATTTAGTGAGGGAGGTAACAGTGATTGGGCCACTTGACAGTAGTGATCATAACATAATCAAATTTGAACTAATTTATTTATTTTAACACTTTTCTATATCGACCTTCATGGTTAAAAAGACCATATCAGATCGGTTTACATTGAATTGGGGAACTGTAACAAAAACAATAGTTTAAACAGGAAGAACAAAGTTACATTTAACAAGGATAGTAAACTTGGAAGCATAGACTGCTGGAAAAAAAAGGCCTAGGAACGCAGTAAACAACGAGTATAAACAATTGGTAAGTCAGGGGAGGATCTTATTAGAAACTTGAAGGTAGTACGGAGATCCATAGAACCTCGTCTAATGTGTATCAGGGGGATCTGCGAAGGCTTGGCGGAAAAGCCAGGTCTTAAGTTTTTTCCTAAATGTTAGGAGGCAGGGTTCCAGTCTAAGGTCGGAAGGGATGTTATTCCAGGTAGCTGGGCCTGCTGTTGAGAAGGAACGATCTTTGGTCGAGGTGAGGCGTGTAGCTTTTGTAGGTGGGGCCTGTAGGGTTCCTTTATATGCTTCTCTAGTCGGTCTATTGGAGATATGGAGATTGAGAGGGAATACAAGGTCCAGATGCTGGTGGTTGTAGATGGATTTGTGAATTAGAGTGAGTGATTTGTGAAGGATTCTGTAGTTCACCGGGAGCCAGTGTAAGTTACAGAGGATGGGTGATATGTGTTCTCCACGGTTGGTGTTGGTCAGGATTCTTGCCATGGCGTTCTGTATCAACTGTAGAGGCTTGGTGGTAGAGCTGGGGAGACCCAGGAGGAGAGCGCTGCAGTAGTCTATTTTAGCAAATAGCAAGGCTTGCAGAACTGTCCTGAAGTCGTGGAAGAATAGTAGAGGTTTGAGTCTTTTTAGAACCTGAAGTCTATAGAAACAATCTTTGGTTGTGTTGATCATTTTCTTTAGGTTTAGGCGATTGTCGAGTAGAACCCCAAGATCTCTTACATGGGTATGCATGAGCTGGGTATTGGGGTTGGTCTGTGGAAGTGGGTTGTCTTGGTTAGGGGAGATGAGGAGGAGTTCGGTCTTAGATGCGTTAAGAACCAAATTAAGACTGTTGAGGAGGCTGGTAATCAATTTTAGACAGTTGTTCCAGTGCGTGAGTGATTTTGCGATGGATTCAGTTATCGGAATCAGAATCTGCACGTCATCTGCATATAGGTAATGTGTTAGGTTAAGGTCTGTTAGAAGCTGGCAGAGGGGGAGGAGGTAGATGTTGAAGAGTGTGGGTGATAAAGAGGATCCTTGAGGTACGCCAAGTGAGGATCTTGTCGAAGGTGATTCTTTGTTATTAATTTTAACTTTGAAGCTTCTATTGCTGAGGAAAGACGTAAACCAACTGAGGGCTGATCCGGATATACCTATGTTTGCTAGTCTATTCAGGAGAATGGAGTGGTTGACGGTATCGAATGCCGCCGAGATGCCTAGGAGTACTAGAAGAAAGGAGTGGCCCATGTCTAATCCCATGATAATATGGTCTGTCAATGATATGTGAAGCGTTTCTGTACTGCGAGATTTACGAAATCCGAATTGGGATGGATTTAATGATGGATTTAAATAATGACTTAAGTGGGACAGTATGTAAACCTATAGCTCTAACACTAAATTTTCAAAAGGGAAAATTTACTTAACTCCGCCACCTCCATTTCACAGTACCTCCCACAGCCTCCTATTCCTCACCCTCCCCCCTTTCTACCCCTTAACTATCTAACCTCGTTTTGAATTCTTTCAAGTAATTGCCCTACGAGCTTTATTTTGTACATATTGTACATATTGTAAATTTGTCATATATTATCATATATCGTTAAAGTATTGTTAATACTCTGTTGTAACCATACCTCTTCTGGTACCTGACTCTGCTACTCTAGCTCTTTATCCCCAGTTTAGCTTCCTTATATTGTATAAGAACATAAGAAAATGCCATACTGGGTCAGACCAAGGGTCCGTCAAGCCCAGCATCCTGTTTCCAACAGTGGCCAATCCAGGCCATAAGAACCTGGCAAGTACCCAAAAGCTAAGTCTATTCCATGTTACCATTGCTAATGGCAGTGGCTATTCTCTAAGTGAACTTAATAGCAGGTAATGGACTTCTCCTCCAAGAACTTATCCAATCCTTTTTTAAACACAGCTATACTAACTGCACTAACCACATCCTCTGGCAGCAAATTCCAGAGTTTAATTGTGTGTAATTTCTATTTTCCAAAGATAATGGTTACCCTTGTTTAATCTAAACCGATGTGATATTCCCATGAATGACGGTATAGAAAAGTTTTAAATAAATAAATGAAAATAGAAAAAAAAAACTGAAATGTACATGTGCAAAGATTAAAAGTGTACAACAGCATTGGACATTGTTTAACAATAGTATCTTAGATGCGCGGTCCAGATGTATTCCACGTATTAAGAAAGGTGGAAGGAAGGTCAAACACGTACCGGCATGGTTAAAAGTTGAGGTGTGAAAGGCTAATTTAGCCAAAAAACATCCTTCAATCTTTGGAAGAAGGATCATTCTGAAGAAAATAGGAAAAGGTTTAAGCATTGTCAAGTTAAGTGTAAAACATTGATAAGGCATTTGAAATGAAGTTGGCCCTAGAGGCAAAAACTCAAAATAACTTATTAAAATATATCCAAAGCAGGAAACCTGTGACGGAGTTGGTTGAATTGTTAGACGATCGAAGAGTTAAAGGGGCTCTTAGGGAACATAAGGCCATAGCGGAAAGACTAAGCATTCTTTGCTTCTGTGTTTACTAATGAGGATTTTGGGGAGATACAAGTTCTGGAGATGGTTTTCAAAGGTGATGAGTCAGATTAATTGAACCAAATCACGGTTAACCTAGAATGCAGTAGGCCAGATTGACAAACTAAAGAGTAGCAAATCACCTGGACTGGATGGTATGCACCCCCGTGTGCTGAAGGAACTCAAGAATGAAATTTCAGATCTATATGTATCCTATCATTAAAATCATCCATTGTACCTGAAGGACTGGAGGGTGACCAATGTAACCCCAGTATTTAAAAAGAGCTCCAGGGGTAATCTGGGAAACTATAAACTGGTGAGCCTGACTTCAGTGCTAGAAAAAATAGTGGAAACTATTCCAAAGATCAAAATTACAGAGCATATAGAAAGACATGTTTTAATGGAACACAGCCAGCATGGATTTACTCAAGGGAAGTCTTGCAGCACAAATCTGCATTTTTTTTGAAGGGTTAATAAATGTGGATAAAGGTGAACCAGTATTTAATAAATTTTTAAATAAATACTAATCACCTAACACATGAAGGCCTAAGCGATTTACAATAAAAAAACAAACCCATACATAATCAATCAAAATTAATAAATAGTAACAAAAAACATAAAATAGACAATCATTTCAGAAGTACAAAATAAAACATAAAATCAATAAAATGCCTACTGCAATAAAAAGCCTTTCAGAAGGAGTTTGAATTTTTTTTACATTATCTTGGAGGCGAAGGTCTAAAAGTAATGAATTCCATGAAGTAGGCGCCGCTATGGAGAATGCTGTCTCTCTAGTTGTGGCAAAGCGAGCATGACATACGGAGGGGACATCTAGTAAATCGCATTGTGAGGATCATAATTCATGGGAAGGCTTGTAAATCCTCAGCAGGGCATTCGACCAAGATCAAGACTCTGTGCATAACAATTTAAAGGTAGTCATTGCAATTTTGTACTGAATACGCTGTCGAATCGACAGCCATTTCATCTTAGCAAGAATTGGTGTAATGTGATCAAATCGACTAGAACCAGAATCTAGACTTACAGCAGAATTGAGAAGGAGTTGTAGAGGGTGTAGGGAGCTATTTGGAAGATCTAACAGTAAACTGTTACAATAATTGACATGAGGGAAGATAATTGCACGAACAATAGTATGGAAATCATGATTGTGCAAAAAGTGACGTAAACCGGCCAACAGACGTAACTTGTAGAAGCCTGCTTTAATGATTGATTTAATTTGAAGTTGGAATGACAATGTTGCATCCAGAAAAACACCCAGACTTTTTATGGGAGAATTCAATGAAAAAGTGAAGTTATCAAAAGAAATTGAGTCATATTGAGAGGTGGAATGAGGCCTATGAATTAGTGTAAATTCAGGTCTAGCAGTGTTTAATGACAATTTATTTTGATGCAGCCATTGTTTTATTGAGGATATACAGATTTGCAGATGGTCTATAATATCCTTCCAAGTGGGATGTAGTTTAATGACAAACTGGATATCAATGGTGTAGATTTTATACCCATCTGTAATAGCAAGACGTTTTGTAATAGGAGCTAGATATACATTGAATAGCATGGCCAACAAGGCAGAGCCTTGAGGAACACTGGAATTTAGATAATGTACTGTGG
Source organism: Rhinatrema bivittatum (assembly GCF_901001135.1). Lineage (NCBI taxonomy): Eukaryota > Metazoa > Chordata > Amphibia > Gymnophiona > Rhinatrematidae > Rhinatrema > Rhinatrema bivittatum. The sequence goes on along the minus strand of NC_042622.1, from coordinate 159,418,459 downwards.
AAAGTTGATGGTTGAGAATGATTATTAAGATAAGAAAACCAACCTAGAACATTGTCAGAAATGCCATACTCACGGAATAGCAAAACTTCGTAGTCTGTGGCAGTGGTTCTCAACCTTTTTTCTGTCGGGACACACCTGACAGGTGGTTCTCACATGCATGACACACTGACCATGATCGTTACGGGGCTAGATGTAAAAGTATAGTTTGCATCCACGGGGACCCCTGACCCACAATAATGGATGTAAAGCAGAATTATGACATTCCCCATACAACTCACCCTACAAAAAGATATTCTGGTTCTGGTGTCATCTCAGTAACAGCAACTCAAACTCCTTCTACTTCCAGGCTCAATAGCCCTACTTATGAAAAGACAGCAGTTTACCACCAATGCATGTCCTCTTGAGAAAACACAACAAATAAGATTGATACAAATGCTTGCATTCTAGTAAAATATCTCATCTCGGTAACGGACACAGAACCAACCTAACATACTCCCAGGATCTGTAGTAATGCACATAAACTAATCTGCACACAGTTACACCTGTATTATGGAATACACTCAAACAGGAGCAACCCTATCTATGAAAAGGCAACACTACAAATATTAAATCAGGCCCTAAAAACCAATACACCTCTTATTAGGAAAACAGAACTAGCAAGCAGCTATAGATCCCCACACAGAAATAATTGTAAAACAATACTGATAAGCAGAATAAATGTTTCAAAACAGCTTTGAACAGAATAACATCCAACAATTAAAAACTCATAAAAACTATTAAACATGCTCCAAACACCAATAAAATATTTCAAAAAAGCAGACATCACATAATATTAAATAATTAAAATGGCAGTCAATCAAGAAAAATAAACTTAAAAAGTTTACCCTCTCCAGCAGCTCTCCCCTTCCATGCAGGCCGTGGCACACACCAGAAGCAGCAGTAGAAGCTAAGCTCTATACTCATGGTCCTCTTCCTTAGTGCCCATGTCTCTCTCACACACACACCATACCAGTCATGCCCCCATGATCAGTTTCTGTCTCTCACGCACCAATCATCTCCCAAACAGTCTTTGACACACACACACACACAGGCTTCCCACTCCCGTTTTCTACTTACATATATGGGCTTCTCACTCTCATAATCACTTTCTCTGTCTCACACGCACACATTCACCAGTCTCTCACTCCCATGCTTGTTCTCTCCACATGCACAGGCTTCTCATTCCCATAATCACTTTCTTTCACACACACACACACAGACACACACACCAGTCACCTGTCACCTGACCTCTCTCATGCGTACACACACACAGGCTTCCCACTCCCATGTTCTCTTTCAGATATACAGGCTTCTCCCTCCCATGCTGTGTCTCACACACACCCAGGTTTCTCACTCCCATGCTCACTCTCTTCACATGCACAGACTTCATTCCCATAATCATTTTCTCTCTGTTACACACACACCAGTCTCTCTCTCATTTCCATGCTCTCTCTTCACGTGCACAGGCTTCTCATTCCCTGAATTACATTCTTTCTCTCACATTCACACACACCGTCACCTTACCAACCAGTCGCTCTCTCTCATGCATGCACACACACACAGGCTTCCCACTCCCATGCTCGCTTTCTCACATAATCAGGCTTCTCACGCCCATGCTTTCTCACATATCCAGATTTCTCACTTCCATGCTTTTTCTCTCTCTCTCACACACACAGTCAGTCTCCTCCCTGACTAATGTCTCACACTCTCACATACACATCAGTCATCTCCCTGAGCAGTCACTTTCATTGTCTCTCACACACACACACACATCAGCTCTCTGACCAGTTTCTCTCAATCACAGGCTGGCTGGCTGGCTGCTTCTCTCTCTTTCTCTCACTCACTTCCTCTCTCCCCTGCCCCCCCCCCCCCGAGCACAAATGGTAGCTGCAGCAGCCTCCTCCAGCTCCCGCAGGCCAAGAAAGAAGAATCCTATCGGCCTCGGGAGGCACATACTACTGTCTCCTTTCCCGATTACCAGCTGCTTCAATTGCTCGGGGGTCGATGATGCTATTTTTCCACGCAGCACGGCTCTTTCCCGTGCACCGTGTATCACTTCCTGTTCCGGATCACGGGGGGGTGCGGGAAGAAGAAAAGGCCAGCCGCGGGTGCCACTGCTTCTTCTACCATCGTTGCCATTTCCACTGGGCTTCAATGTACTGATAGCCCGGTGGCAACGGCAGCAGGGAAGGAAGAGCAGCAGGAGAGACCGGGAGCACGCGACACACCTGCCTGTGCTTGGCGACACACTGGTATGTTGCGACATACCGGTTGAGAAGCGCTGGTCTATGGTGTCAAATGCTGATGATATATCCAAAGAGACCAGAAGAAATTGTTGGCCGTTGTCAAGTCTCCATTTGATAGTTTCAATCAGAGATAACAATAAAAGTTCTGTACTCATAGATTGACGAAAACCAAACTGATAGGGATCTAAGATCTCATTGTCTTCCAAAAAATCAGTGAATTGACGTAGCACCACACGTTCAATGATTTTAGAAACAAAAGGTAGGGAAGAAAATCGGATACATCAGGATTAAATTTTTTCAATAGAGGCTTAACTATTGCTTTCTTAGGACAATCAGGGACAGATCCAGAATGAAGCAGATTGTTTAACAGTGGATGTTAAAGATGGAGTAAGTGTGTCTTTAATAGCTTTGAAAGCTATAATAGGAGCATTCGTTGATGAACAAATAACATTGTTCATGGATGTAGTGTATTTGGATTTTCATAAGGTGTTTGACAAAGACCCTCATGAGATGCTTCTTAGAAAACTAAAAGTCATGGGCTAGGGGTGATGTCCTTTCATGGATTACAAACTGATTAAAAGACAGGAAACAGAGCAGGATTAAATGGTCAGTTATTCTCAGTGGAAAAGGATAAACAGAGGAGTGCCTCAGGTTCTGTACTTGGACATGTGCTTTTTAATATATTTATAAATAATCTGGAAAGTGATATAACAAGTGAGATGATCAGATATGCATATGATACAAAATTATTCAGAGTTGTTAAATAACATGTGGATTGTGATAAATTGCAGAAGGACCTTGTATGATTGGAAGATTGGGCATCCAAATGGCAGATGAAATTTAATGTGTACAAGTGAAAGGTTATGCATATAGGGGAAAAATAACCCATGCTGTAGTTACACAATACTAAGTTCAATATTAGGAGCTGCCACCCAGGAAAAAAGATCTAGGCGTCATAGTGGATAAAACATTGAAATTGTTGGCTCAGTGTGCCTTTGCAGTCAAAAAAGGGAATCAATGTTAGGAATTAGGGCGGGAATGGTAAATAAAACTGAAATGTCATAATGCCTCTGTATCACTTCATGGTGAGACCCCATCTTGAATATTGTGTACAATTCTGGTTGCTGCATCTCAAAAAAGATATAGTTGCACTGGAGAAGGTGCAGAGAAAGGTGACCAAAATGATAAATGGGATGGAACAGCTCCCTTATGAGGAAAGGCTAAAGAGGTTAGAGCTGTTCAGCTTGGAGAAGAGATGGCTGAGGGTGGATATGATAGATGTCTGCTATAAAATCATGAGAGGTCTAGATTGGTTAAAAGTGAATCAGTTACCGGTATTTACTTTTTTGGATAATAGGAGGACTAGATGGCACTACATGACGTTAGCAAGCAGCAGATTTAAAACAAATCGGAGAAAGTTCTTTTTCACTCAATACACAATTAAGCTCTGGAATTTGTTGCCAGAGGATGTGGTTAGGACAATTTATGTAGCTGGGTTTAGAAAAGGTTTGGATAAGTTCCTAGAGGAGAAGTCCATTAACTGTTAATCAAGTTGACTTAGGGAATAGCCATTGCTATTACTGGCATTAGTAGCATGGGATTTACTTAATGTTTGGGTACTTGCCAGGTACTTGTAACCTGGATAGGCCACTGTTGGAAACAGGATGCTGGGCTTGAGGGACCCTTAGTTTGACCCTATATGACAACTTCTTATGTTCTTCTGACATTCAGATTGAGTGTCCAAATTAAATCTTTACTGTCAGTTCTTAAATGGTAGAAATGACACATTCACAACAGTTCTTGTCTTGATAAGATGAACTTTACAGTTCTCCAATTTATTTGTGCAAGTGTCTCTCAGTATTAGCCAGGGAAACTCTCACTCTCTTAAAAAAAAAAAAAAAAAAAAAGACAAGCAAGGTTCCCAGTCAGGCAGAGTGTACTTAGATGAGATGGAAAAACCCCTTCCAAAATATTGATTGGCAAAAGAAAATTAGTCTCTGCACAGTTTCCATTAACTGCCTCTCTCCTAGGGTGAAGACTCATTAGTTGTCCTCAGAATAGAAATGTAGGTCTTAGTTAAGTTCTCTTCTTCAGTTGTCTCAATGGGATTTTTTTTGGAGGAAAAGGCCAGTAGCAGGGAATACAGGAACTCTCTATATATTCCCTCTTCAGGCAGGAAGGATGGCCAATAACTTCCTCCTGGGAAATTAGAAAAACATCTTCACATACAGGTAGAAAATCTGGAATCCTCCTGCAGTGGGTTACAATATGGAATCTTCCCTACCTCTTTATCTACTCTAGTTGGTGGATACCTCTAGTCTGGGGTACCAGGGCTCTCACATGAGAGAACCCAAAAAGGCAAAAACATCCAAAAATCTTAACCAAAAATAGAACCAGCACCCAGATCGACACTGATCCTTTTCCCAATAGGATATTTGCCCAGGCTGTGTAATCCACTAGCCAAGCAGGGGAACAACTCAAGGAAAATACTCTTCTCTCCAGCTCTTCACCAAAATGCCACACCTAGTAATTCTGCAGCCTGTTTTTATAAGCAGCAGGAAACTGGCCATTCCAGCAACCTCAGTGGAAGATCTGTTCAGAAATGGAGCATCCATCCTTCTACTACCTTTCCTATACTAGCTCACCCTTATTGTGGTGATCCCAAAGGGTCATCACACAAATATTACACCAGGCCCTAAAACAGCAATACACCTCCTATTAGGTAAACAGAACAAGCCTGGCTCTTATAGATCTTTACACAGAAGCTACATACTAGCAGAATATATCACATTGATCACACTTTTGCTGCTTGTGTCCTCTCTTGGTATGGAAAGGGACATGCTGGAAGGCCCCAGTGTTGGGGCTTCTTATTATCTTTTGCCATGGCCCAGCATGGGGGGAGCTCAGCGACTGAGAGCAAGGTGAGAAGTTGAGCTGGCAGTGAGGTAGCAGTGAGAGGCCTGCAGGCTGCCCTCTGATAGCTGAAGTAGGGTAGGTGTGAGGAGAAGTCAGGAACATAGTGATGATGTGAGAAAGGGATGTTTGAATAGAGCAGTGGCAACAAGCCCATGAAGCTGCCACTGCTGGTACCACTACTAGTGCCACAGGTAACAGAGAAGGTAGAAGTTAACAGAGCCTCGGGGTGAGGTTCCATGTTCTATGGTCCAAGCTGCTGTGGGGCCCAGTGTTGGTTGCAGTGGCCCCAACTACGTGATCCTCCTGACCAATCCACCGGGGGTATACCTGAAACCCCAATAGGTCAGTCTGCTCCATCCATGGACTTGGTCCCAAAACAAAACGGAAGCCGATGCAACGTAGTGAAGTAGCAACCAAAAAAAGTTGATCAGAAGAAAAGATTATTAATGCAATGTGTGGTAACCAATAAAGCCTGACTCTGACCGAGTTTCACTCATGTGACAGAGCTGCTTCAGGGCTACAACATATAAAATTAAAACATTTAAAATATGAATAATTACTCGCAAAATGCAAAATCATAAGAAATCAATATGACATAGACAAACTAAACATATAGACACACAAATTAATGTGGACGCACATAAAAACTGTTTAAAATGGTATCAAATACATTCTTGTGCCAATGGCTATTAGTTACGAAGGTATACCTTAATAAACAGGTATTTCTCATAAGTGTTCATTCTCTACCAGACACATTGTCTCTATGAGATTTCTACATTGTAATAAACTAAGAAAGATGGCGTTGTCAAACATCACATTAATCAAACAAGTGTCAATTATTAAAAATTGTATAAAATTCATTGCTTCTTATTTAGATTCATTTTGGTTCTGTCAGTGGTCAAAAGTTAAAACAGTAACCATTAAAAAAAATAAAAAATAGAAAATAAAAATAAACAAAAATTGAACATGCTAATCCAATTCTAAGAGTGGATTCTAATCCACATGAATGGTTCTATTAAATGTATACAGCCTTGTTTCAATAATCCCTTTTTTTTTTATCTCAGTTGGGATAATCTAAAGAGAAAATATTAGCTTATCTATATTTAGTGGATTTGAAATACTTTAAACTAGATTTATGTGAACAGAGTATTTTCTATAGATGGTTTATCTTACATTATGCCGTACAGCTATCTCAACAAATGGCTACTTCCTCCGACATTAAAAAGTGATGGAAAACTAGTGATTTCTAATCAAAAACTCACCTTTTTACTGTTTAGGTCTTTCCTATGCTTCTTACTGAAAATATGTACATCGGTGAATGTTCATGAGTTTTTTGGCACCGTCAAGCCGGATGTCTTTTTAAAGATCTGTGCGCTGTGGAATATCCTTCTGTGCTCTATATTGAAATTAGATATTTACTATGCCGTTCATGTATTTGAATAATAGTTCCATGCATGCTGAAATCACTATAAATGGCTTAATGTACCCATTTTCATTCTTTAAAAAAAATAAATATATATTATTTTTTCAGTGGTCATTTATCAAAAGAATCGAAAGTCGCTGCATCAGATGCCGTTTAAATTTAAATCTGCATTAATATATTTATGAATTTTAACTTTTTAACCAATTTATAAAGTGAGTAAACATGCTTATCTACTACCTTGCTACCGCGTATGTTCACTACTGTCAGACTGCATAAATAAGACAGCACACATACTGAATGGCTGCATTTAAACGCAAATCCCTTGTTTTCTGCGTTTCCCGGCGTATTTTGAAAGTCAGAGAGAGTATATAAGTAAATCCTCTAGCGGTACTCGATTCAAAGGAATACTTCCAGTAAGACCGAAAAGAGACTCACTAGAACGCCGTCAGATGCGGGGAAACTATTGCCACTAAAATATCCAGTAAAGAAGTAAATATGTTTATATAAAAGTTTTTGCTTCTATGTCATTGTTGACGTTTACTCTGCATAAAACAAGGGATTTGCATTTGGTTAAAATGTAAAAATTCATAAATATATTAATGCAGGTTTAAATTTTTTAGTAAGAAGCATAAGAAATGCCTAAACAATAAAAAGGTGTGTGTTTCGAAATCACTAGTTTTCCGTCACGTTTTAATGTCTGAGGAAGTAGCCATTTGTTGAGATAGCTGTACAGCTTAATGTAAGATAGACCATCTATAGATAATACTCGGTTTACATAAGTATAGTTTAAAGTATTTCAAATAGTTACATTCCACTAAATATAGATGAGCTAATATTTTCTCTCTAGATTATCCCAATTGAGATAAAAACAGTGGAGTGTCTCAGGGATCTGTACGTGGACCTGTGCTTTTCAATATATATATAATTATATATAAATGATCTGGAAAGGAATACGATGAGTGAGGTTATCAAATTTGCGGATGATACAAAATTATTCAGAGTAGTTAAATCACAAGCGGATTGTGATAAATTACAGGAGGACCTTGCAAGACTGGAAGATTGGGCATCCAAATGGCAGATGAAATTTAATGTGGACAAGTGCAAGGTGTTGCATATAGGGAAAAATAGCCCTTGCTGTAGTTACATGATGTTAGGTTCCATATTAGGAGTTACCACCCAGGAAAAAGATCTAGGCATCATAGTGGATAATACTTTAAAATCATCGGCTCAGTGTGCTGCAGCAGTCAAAAAAGCAATGTTAGGAATTATTAGAAAGGGAATGGTTAATAAAACGGAAAATGGCATAATGCCTTTACATTGCTCCATGGTGAGACCGCACCTGGAATATTGTATACAATTTTGGTCACTGCATATCAAAAAAAAGGTATAGTTGCGATGGAAAAGGTACAGAGAAGGGCAACCAAAATGATAAAAGGAATGGAACAGTTCCCCTACGAGGAAAGGATGAGGAGGGTTAGGGCTGTTCAGCTTGGAGAAGAGACAGCTGAGAGGGGATATGATAGAGGTCTTTAAGATCATGAGAGGTCTTGAACGAGTAGATGTGAATCGGTTATTAACACTTTCGAATAATAGAAGGACTAGGGGGCATTCCATGAAGTTAGCAAGTAGCACATTTAAGACTAATCGGAGAAAATTCTTTTTCACTCAATGCACAATTAAGCTCTGGAATTTGTTACCAGAGGATGTGGTTAGTGCAGTTAGTGTAGCTGGGTTCAAAAAAGGTTTGGATAAGTTCTTGGAGAAGTCCATTAAAGGCTATTAATCAAATTTACTTAGGGAATAGCCACTGCTATTAATTGCATCAGTGGCATGGGATCTTCTTAGTGTTTGGGTAATTGCCAGGTTCTTGTGGCCTGGTTTGGCCTCTGTTGGAAACAGGATGCTGGGCTTGATGGACCCTTGGTCTGACCCAGCATGGCAATTTCTTATGTTCTTATGTTCTTATATTTGATTTCTTATGATTTTACATTTTGTGAGTAATTATTCAAGTTTTAAAATGTTTTAATTTTATATGTTATAGCCCCTGAAGCAGCTCTGTCACATGAATGAAACTTGGCCAGAGTCTGGCTTTATTGGTTACCACACATTGGAAGAAAAGATTCTTTATTAATGCAGTCAACATTTTTTGGTTGCTCCATCCATTGACATAAGAATACTGGCTTTTTGTGAGCGCTGCATCATGGTAACTACCAGTGATGATGTCACAGAAAAAGATGTGTCCTTTGTCTCCATCTGCGAGCAGTGGGAGATAAACAACATATCAGACTGGTGTAGCTGGATTCAAGGGAAAGAAATTGTCAAGTAAGACTAAATTTCTCCTCGTCTTGCCAATCTTTTTCAAAGACCATATGCGAATAAGGACGAGCAGGCTCTTTACACATTGGACAAAAAAAACCTTGTTCTGTTTAGAAAGAGCCAAGTCTGCCCAGCGCTTTTAGTTTTACTTCTGAAGTCTTGCCTTAGTTTAGTGTAACCCCACCTTTGGGAGCTGGCTAGGCTCCGGTGGGGCCATAAAGGTTTTAAAGTCTCTTAAGGACTGGAACCCTCCTACTTAGCTCTTAAACCATAATCTCCTTTCTCTAGGGTCTGGATCCTTAGTTTTGGGGGTGGGGGGGGGGGCGGGAAGTCGGCCTTTCAGGGCCTGGCTTGCTCAGGGTGCCTTTTCCTCTAATTTTGGTTCCTGGGAGAGGGGGTATTTGGTTCCTTTAGCTCACTGTATGCTCTAATGCCAGTAAAACAATGTAGATGGGTTGTTATTGTCTAAAATGAATTCTTTACTGAATGTGAATCAGAGTTGATGAATGACATGAAAAACAGTCCTCAGCTCCACAGTGGTTTTTTAATTAGTCTCTTCCCACAGTCTGTGCGCAGGTTTTTAATACCAGATAATGAGAAATTCCACCCTCTAAGACATGGATAAGTGGAAGCCCCAGATAGGCCGGGTATCCTGGCTGAAATAGGAATCCCCCCTCCAAAAACTGGTAAACTTGGAAAAATTAATCACTGAGCAGACAAAAACCCTCTCTCTCCCCAAGGAGTGAAGACACCGGATGGGGGTCCTCAATGTTCTTAATCTTGTTCAGTTAGATGATGGTATTCTTCTTTATATCTGTATCCTCTCAGGATCCCAGATAGAAGGGATCCTCTTGGAACACAAGCTGATCCCATTGTTCCAGGTCCCAGGCAGGAAAGGAGAAAAAAATCTTCCTCCTGGCCAGCAATAAAATGTATATTCCCCAACTCAGAATGAACTCTAGAGGTCACTGCAAGCGGGTCACCGCTATTCCTGAGCACCCTGGACAGGTCACAGTGGGGCAGATTTTCCATCTCCAAGGCCCCCCAAAGAGAGGCTTCCTTCCCCAAGACCCCCGTGCAACAGCCAGGGGTCTCAGACCTCTTACAACAAAAAGGTAAAAATCCCCAAAATATCCTGGGGCAATCGCCTTCACCTGAGGAGTGGGTTGCAGGAGTAGAGCCCCCAGCCTAGCTCAAAGATCCCAGGCAAGATGGAGCCCAAGCCTCTAGGTAGGCCAAAATCCTAACTCGGTGTCAAAAACCTTCAACCCCCTCCAAAATTCCAAACGGAATACTGCCCCCAGAGTTCTCAGGAGAAAGCTTCTTTTGTTAACTCACCAAGCAAAATGGCCATTCCAGCACCCTCAGAGGGAAGGGGCTGCATTTGAATAGTACATCCCCTAATCACTGAATACAGGAATATCCAGGGCTTAATGGTAATGTGACCGGAGGGTCTGTTATATTAGTTTAAAAATCTTATAGGGTGGTTCAATTTGTTTCTACATTGGCATGTTCAGTGAGACACAGTCAGCGTTCTAGAAACTTTGAAGAAGTTCCATGCTAGATGCCATCAGATGTTACTAGCTTGTGAGGGCTGATATCCTGCTGTCCTCAGAAAACAGCTCTTAACAGGTGGGTAACTCTGCTTTTTTATCCAAATATTTTACTGTTGTCTTTTGAAACCACTTTACTTTGGGTTTTATATCTGTTGTGGTAGAACTGGGAGTCAGTACAACCTGTTCATTTTTATGTTTTTAAAATAATCTTACAACTAAGTGCCCTCTGAATTCTATTCTTCCTCCAATTGCTAACCTGCTGGGTATAGATCTGCGGTGTCCTGCTCAGCACAGCTGTAGGCCTTTCTGCATACATCTCACAGTATTAAATGTAGGTATGGCAGTCAAAAATTTCAGTGGCAGTCACCCAGAGGGAAATCGAATTGTAAGGAATCATTATAGTTACAAGAAGCATTCCAGTTACAAGGGACAGTTGTACATTGATATATAGTATACTGACTGCTGAATGACAGTTTGATTACCATATTCCATTTTACTTAGAGGGTAGAAGACAACTTTACAGATAAGTGGAGTACATGAAGAGGAGTTTGTAGGTACCTTCTTAACCTTTCTTACCCAGTGAGCTGCACAGCACAATTTTCTTCAGTACTCATGCAACACATTTAAAACTGGAATATATTTGAAAAGTTTTGTAAAACAGTTTAATCATCTCTACCATTATTTCTGTTAACCAGATTGTGCAGAGTTGATTGTGTTTGTGGTAATAAAAAGACGTAACATGGAGGAGAAGGTGCACCAGGGTTTGGAACCCCAAACTAACCTTGTGAGGCAGTGCTCCTAGTATTCCCCTATTTACCTATGTAGGGCCACCTGGTCCACCTTAAATGCCTTAAGCAGAATATACTGTATGGGTGGGATCCTGCAGGGCAGTGTCTCAGAGGTCATAACCAGAGACTGGGGCATAAGAGCTGAGACCAGGTGGTGATAAGTAGACAGGCCAGGTCTCTAGAAGGAAAGCAGTTCCTGTATACAATACTGTCCAAATACTGAGCTGAGTTGAAGCAACACTATAATTAAAGAGAGTATACTGTTCTGAGTGGAAGACAATCTACTATTGTGCATGTGTGAAGTTATAATAAAGAGATCTATTTTAAGAAGGTTGGAATCAGACAAATTTGTCTTCAGGCCTATGGGAATCACTGCTCTTTCCCACACATGGTGTCATGTGTGAGATTTTTTCTAAGCTTTGCACAGAAAAACCTCAGCCTCCAAGAAAGTGTTTGTGTGGAGAGTTAGAGGACTTATGTGAAGGGGACATGTGGTTCTAAATGCTGTACATAACCTAGAGGGCCTGTGGCTCTAAAACTAAATACAGTGTGCAGGAGAGCATAATGGTTTGTGAAAGGGTGTGGCAGAAGCTGCACTGAAAGTGAAAACCTCCAAATTTTAAAGTTCAAGTACAGAGGAAACTGTGTAGGCCTGGTTGCAGGGAAGCCAGGAAGTTTTAGGGTTGAACCAGCTAAAGTGAGAAGCCCTGCTGGGAGATAGACAGGGATTTAACAGTGAGCAAGTTATTACTGGTCAAGCAGGTTTGCTTTTACTTTTTTGCCTTGAATAGAAAAGTGAAAGAACACCGGTGCAACAGGGCTGTGCTGAGTAGGGCATAGCCGTGGGGGAAGCTGCCAGAGTGGGCTGTGAGTGTGGTGGATGGAAGTCGGGCGGGGCCATCTTCCAGCAAGCAAGACACTCTGCAGGGAAAATGTGCAGCCCCAGAATGCAGCAGTCTGAGAGCATGACTGAAGAAGGTTGGCAAGCATTGTTGCAGAGAATCCTGGAATGACAGGACGTTACAGGAGAGCCTTATAAAGCACCAGCTTGCCTTAGTTCAGGGGAAAAAGAACCTGAAAGCAAGCCAGGCTCTTGTTGATTCCTCTTTAGAAAAGATCTTACGTGGCCAGGGAGCTGAGGAAGGTACTGCAGAGGACTCAGTGGAGGCCCAGCAGCTGAGTAGCGCTACAGGGGGTTAGGATGAAGATCCTGTAGGGTGCTCAAACACTACTGAGAGTCCAGAAATAATTCTCGTGAGAAGTGCAGAGAAAGGGGACTGTGAAGAACCCTGAGAAGACAGGTCGCCGAGCCTAAGAAGAGCGACACAGACTGCCCAGGAGGGAGGCAGTTTTGAGAAATTGGAAGTTGGTGATATGGACTGTCCGGATGAACACCCCATAGGGCTCCCAAATGCTATTGGGAGCCCCAAAACACCTCCTATGAGAAGCCCAGAGAGAGGGCATGGAAAATTGCCTTTGTCCCAGAGAAGCAAGTGAGAAATGCCTTGGAGATCCCAGAGGATGACACTGTGGAGACCTATCGAGTGAGGCTACGGATTGGCCATTGACCGGCGAGGGCAGGTAGCCAGAGTATACAGAGGTGAAAACTGCAGAAAATTCAGAGGGAGGTGCTGTAGAGTTTACAGACGAAACTACATTGAACCTGGAAGAAGTCTTTGGAGAGCTCAGAGGATGGCATGGTGGAGGCTCCAACAACATTGGAGAACCATCAGTGCCGGCTCCTATCGGTCCATTTAGTTCCATTGGTGTGGAATTTGAACCCAGAGCCAGCAAAGGACTTAAAGGACTGGGGATGTGCACTGTGTGAACGGCACATTTGGGTGGTATTCGTGATGCGCTCAAGGGTAACACTAGGAGAAAGGAACTGGGAGGTCTTAGACTCTCCTGGAAGGGGTCCAGGAGGAGTTATGGACGCTTGGCCTGAGGGATCCTAGCTGAGGGGAGGGGTATGTGAGACTGTGCCCCTAGTGTTTCCCTATTTACCTGTGCAGGACCAGGCTAGATGCCTGATCCACTTTAAATGCCTTAGAGAGAGTATGCTCAATAGGCAGGATCCTACAGGGCAGGTGGGACTTAGTTAGTATATCCAGAGACTGGGCCATAAGAGCTGGGATCCAGATGGGGATAAGCAGACCAGGCCAGGTCTCTGGGACAAAGGCAGCTCCTGTATACAACACTGAGCTGAGACAAAGCAACACACTGTAAGTAGAGTACACTTTTCTGAGAGGAAGACAGTCTATTATTGTGCATGTGTGAAGTTATAATAAAGATATAGGGGTAGATTTTCAAAGGGTTGCGCGCATAAGATACGCGCACAACCCCTGAAAACCTACCCCTGCCTCCACCTGCGCGCACCGAGCCTATCTTGCATAGGTTTGGCAGCGCGCACAAGCCCCGGGATGCATGTAAGTCCCGGGGCTCGAAAAAAAATGGGCATTCCGGGGGCGGGGCCGTGGGTGGGGTGCCGGCCCGGGGGCGTTCTGGGAGCGGGACGAGGCCTCCGGAAGAGCCACCGGGCCGGGGGATGGAGAGCCGGCGTGCGCGCAAGTTACGCCTGCCCGGAGGTAGTTGTAACTTATTCAATAAAGGTCTGGTGGGGGGTTTAGTTAGGGCTGGGGAGTGGGTTAGATAGGGGAAGGGAGGGGAAGGTGCGGGAGGGCGGAAGGAAAGTTCCCTCCGAGGCCGCTCCAATTTCGGAGCGGCCTTGGAGGGACGGAGGCAGGCGGCTCGTCGCACACAGGCTGCACAATTGTGCACCCCCCTGTGCATGCTGACACTGGATTTTATAACATGCGCACGGCAGCGCACGCACGTTATAAAATCAGGCGTAGATTTGTTCACGCCGGGTTACGCGAACAAATTTATGCCCACGCGCATGTTATAAAATCTGGCCCATACTGTTTTAAGAAGGCTGGAATCAGTCTAGTTTGTCTTCAGTTCTGTGGGAATCACCACTCATTCCCACAAACCTTTAATGCTGTAATAAATGAAGAGAAGGTGTGGTTGCTGAATAGTTAATGCTCTGACATACTAGCTCAGATACTGTAATGTTGAGGGGAGTTTATATGATGGCGCAGATACGTTAGTGTAAGAATCCCTATGATAGCTTATTCTCACCATTATAAATTAAAAATATATTTGGTTCCTTGTAGATGGGATAATGAGACACATTTAAGAGAAGGTTCATAAGCTGTAAAGCATAAAAATTAAATCTTGTAAAACACACCCCCAAAGAATTAGCCAGAATTTTTGCCAAATTGTTCATACCTAATTCGAGAGGGAAATAGGCGTATAAGCTACATAAGGTATTAGCTTTCTTGCCAAATCAGGTAACTGTCACACCTGCCTAATTCATAGAAAGGAAGATGCTGCTTAGATAAAGTTAACTATCTTAACCAAAGGATTACCAAGAAAATCAATACTTTTTTTAAATTAAATTTTGCCATGAAAACATCTAACCCAGGAGATTTGCTCGCTTTAATGAACCATTTGCTGATAGGATTTCTTATTCAGTAATTTTCTTCTTAAGTCTATTTTGCACCTCGGAAGATATAACTGGAAGTGGAATTTTGCCCAAATACCAATCAGTCTCCTCATCCTTAATATCCATATCCTTGGAGTACAGATCACTAAAAAACATTACAAACCTTTCACTAATTTTAGCGGTCATATATAAAAAAAAACACCTGTCTCATCTTTAATCCTAATTATTTGATTTTGGACCTGTACACTTTTCTACTTTTAGGCCAGAACTCTGTGTTGCGTCCGTCTGTTGTAGACGGCTGCGACTGCTCTGCCTTACTTCTTTTTCTCCCCTTTCTCTCTCTTTGGGCAAGATGGCTGCCTCCGGTGCCAAGTGCCATGGGGCGCAGCGTTTCCAAATCAGCATGGGCACCCCAATCCGCCATGCTTACTCCTGTGGCCTCCTAGGGCGCGAGCGCGCACATCTCCTTCGCTCAAATATACGTCATGGCAGGAACCTCGGGGGCGGCCCAACCGCATGACGTCAGTACCTCCGGGTATATCTAGCCTCCGCTTCTGCTACTACCTTGAGTTAGCAAGGACTTCGGTTTAAGCTACTCTGACTTCTCTAAGCGGCACACTTAGATGCTGCTTCACTCCAAGGGCCTCGCTCCAGCAGAAGCTCAAGATACCCGTTCTTCGGTGGTCTCTCGCTTCCAACTACCCTTCGGGGTCCTCTCTAACTAGACAACCGCTCCTCGGGTGTCTTTCTCTGTCTTCTACATTTCATATCGAACCATCGGGTACTCTCTCCTCGAGGGCCTACCAGCCATTATATCCTGCACCACGGACCTTCGGTCCCAACTTTACATCATCAGGAGGACTGCATCATTCCTGTGAGTACCTCTACGATCTGGTGCTCCAGCTCCACCCATCATCTGCAACGTTACCCGCACTGCAGGCTTCCACCTATCGAGAAACATCTGGGTGGGACTTCACTTCTGAGCCTGTTGAACGTACAGGCACTTCTTGGATCAGTGCCTTACCTTCCTGCTTTACCATCTACCTACAGCAGTACAATAAAGACTCTATCCATACTGTGTCTATCTGAGTTCAGCCTATCGCAGTGGTTCCCCACGGGACCCCTCCCCGTGTGCAGAGTCATCTCCATTGCGACCAAGGGTCCACAATGCCTCAAACACAACACTCTGCTATCAAATTTGAAAAAAGTATGTTTAGTAAAATCTAATTTGTATTTTAATCTCATCACCATAGAGAGCAGTAAGTCTTTGTCTTCAATTTTTTAAGAATTTAGGGATTCTGCTTTTCTTTGTGCAGCTATTCAAATTGACAAATTGAATCTGAAATCTTAATGCTCTCCAACTTTCTATTTAAACAATTTATAGACCGCTGATCCACCAATCTCAGTGGGTTACAATTTACATACAAAGTCAATTTAACATACAAGTTTATCAAAACATAAGCCATCACACAAGGAATCAATTTAACCTGAATGTCTGTGCAAAGGTGCCCTTTTGATAATTGAACTGAAGATATATTTGCAAGTCAGACCTCAGCTGCTCACATAATTCTGCATCATTCAATAAAGAATCATTCAACTTTCAAAAATGTCATCCAGTCTTTTTTTTTGTGTGTAAATGAACATTCAAACTCAATGGGAACATGATCAGATCATGCAGTAGAGCCTATATCAATGGAAATTTTCAGATAAACAGGATTTACTCAACAAACATGTTTATTCTTGAATTGGTATTTTGGGGCATAGAATAGAAAATAATATAACTTCTTAGTAGGATTATAAAGTCTCCAACTTCTGTTAACCCCAGGGAAGAGAGAAAAATGTAATCTTACATCTTTGTACCTTCAGACTCACCTCAGTATTTAGAGTGGCAGAGCATTCATGTTGTTAGTCAGCCCTGCAATCATTCGTCTCTCCAACAACTCAGTTTCCCCCGAAGCTACAAAGAGATCACCCTGATTAGTATTAGGACCCTACAAATTAGGAAGAGAAAGTTGTAGACCCAATCTTCAATTTGAAAAGGAAATATCTCCCCTCCCTATCACTTCTAACTTCCAGGTCATCAGTGAGTATATATTTTGAAATTATAATACCCAGTCCTCCATGTTTAGGCAGAAGCAAGTTAGAAGAAAAAAAATTAAGTGGAAATAAATGTATCCTCATTAGCTTCTCATCTTGTTTTATCAGTTGGGTTTACTGAATAAAAAACCCGAAGCACAAGACTCTCTTGCTTCCTCAAATAAAAGCTGATGTTTCATAGGTGAATTTAAATTTTATCATTTAAAGAAACCACTTTAAAACTAGTCGTCATAAAGTGAAACAAGAAAGTGCCCACAACACCTTATACCCCCAGCCAAATGTACCCCACTTCAAAAACACAATTAAACTCACCCACATCCCCATCCTGACTCCTACCATTCCCCCAACAACATCAGTATATCTCTAGCACACCAACTCTCTGAGGAAAATGACCCCCTCCCCCCATTACACTTACCATCACCCAAATATCTGAACAGCCAAAAAAAGAGAAAATTACAACATGTAACAAGGGTTTCACAAAAATATAAGGTAAGTGTAGAAACCAATATCACAAAATATTCAAAAACTCAAAATATAGAATACAAACAACTTTTAATTGAAGTATTAAAAACAAATTATTTAAAATCTAGCATTGACACAGTATCTTCAAAACATATTAACAGAAAAAGACTAAACATACAAACAAAATATTTTTAACAAAAAATCCATTTGTCTTCACCCAAACCATAAATATCAATACATATACCATCCCAGCTTTTATTTATTACTAAATACACCTTTTCCTTTTTCTAAAACCTACCCAAACTATGAAACATTCATACACATGAGCATAGTGGCCATAATGCACAATGGTGCACGGGCACCACTAACTTGAAAACGGGGTGGGCGTTGCACCACCAACTTGCAAAGCTATCACGTCTTCTCTGGCTCTCCTCCCAGAACATGTGCTGCCGCCACCTACCACTGCTGCTCCCTCTTTTAGCCGCACGCGTGCGCGGGAAAAGTTCTGCGCTCGCACAGGCATGCAGCTCTCTAAGCCGCATATGTGCACTTGTGCACAACTATACCTGCCACTGTGCACAACTCCTCTTTCCCCCCCCTACCCCCCCGGTGCAAGAAGCCTGGCAGGGCCGTATTGGAGCACATTCCACCACGACTCAGTGGTGAGGAGGATGGTGGGAGCTGTAGTGGATGACTGTGTGAGAACTTGTGTGTCTGTATCAGAACTTGTGTGAGAGCCTTTGGGTATGTATATATGTCTGTATGAGATCCTATGTGTGTGAGAGTCTGTGTCTCTGTTTAGAAGTCTGTATTGTTGTATCTGTGAGAGCCTATGCGCATGTGAACGTGTGCCTGTGAGAGTTTGTCACAAAGGCTCTCACAGGTATACACACACGCGCACACCCCCCCCCCCATTGTGTGTGAGAGGAATAGAGCCTGTGTGTGTGAGAGAAGGGAGTATATATGAAAGCATTGGCATGTATATATGAGAGGGAGAAAGAGTGTGTGTGAGTGTGGAAGAGAGAAGAGTTTTTTTGGCCCTACCTCCCCTAATGTATAGATCTCAGGGTAACTGGAAATCAAAAGATTCTAGGTAAGGAGAGCAGGAGAATTTTTAATCCTTATTCATGTTAATTATTGGGTGTAATTTGATGTTTCTTTTGTTTTTAAATATGTATATATTTTTTAATATTAAAACAGGATAGAGTTTGTTTTTTTCAGAGAAATAGTGTCTTCATTTGAAGACTACTGCCAGCTTTATGCTGCATCTTTAAGTGTGATTATTATTACTGTTTATGTTAGACTTTGCTGCATGTTTAAGATTTAATCAGTGTCTTAAATTGTTATATTGTTCCCTGCTCCAAAATTTGGAGGGTTAGATAAGAAATATTTGAAATAAATAAAATATCTCTTTCATGCCCTGATGAAATATTCATGCAATTGATATTGGGAAAGAAAAACCTGTGATTAATTTAATTATTGGATATTTTATTCATCAGATGTTTTGAAATATTTTATTGGTGTTTGGGAAATATTAGAAGAAATTTATGCAAGTTTTTTAAAATTATTGGATGTTCTGCTGTTTTGACATTCTTTTTATTAATATGGTTTTAATGTTATGAATGTTACATTTCTCCAATTTTTTTTTTTGCTTGATGTTTTGAGAGGAATGATTTTTTTTTTCCATTTTTGCACTCCATAATACAGTCAGGCTTGTGGTTTCCAGTTCAGTTTTTTGGCACATTTCTATTCTGTATTAGGTAAGGGTCTGTCTGCATTTTAAAGGTCCAGTTCTTTTGTAACTTTAATTCTTTTGTGAAAATGATGGTACTTATCACTGGCTTTTACGGCATTATGGTTTTCACTTCCTCATGTCTATTTTAAACAGAAGTTCACTGTTTATTAATTTCACTTGCATATAGAAAGCGGTTTTGAATGTTCTTGCAGAAAATATTTTTTCATTCTCATTTTATCGTAACTGCAGTTAATAGATTAGGTGATTATTTGAAGGGATTAGCTAACGTTCCCTTTAAGGATTGGGTTGCTGTGAGCATAAATTTGGTAGGTTATTTGCATCATAGAAAGTATTGCTTACAGGGTAATGTAGGAGGTATGTACTGTTTTCTAGGGCACATGGGAGCAAATTTTATGGTGCACCACCACCTTCAGCAGTCACCTTAGGCCCCTACTCATACATATATCAATGCCCCTTCCATCCATCAAATGCAACTTTCCCACATACACACAATACCTGCTATCTTAAAGAAATATATATATATAATTTAAAAAACCCTGAGTAGGTCAGCACTGCACCAATATACTTCAAATAATGAGCATGAGTTTTTTCAAGTAGTCAACACAAAACCACCAGCGCTGCAAAATATCTTAAATTCTCCACTGCTGCAGGTCACAGATGTTCAATACGATTGTGATGGATTTGCTAGGATCTTGGTTAGTCCCTGCGCAGAAAAGAACATATAGCATGGTTAGATAGGAGCTATTGGGAGGGAAAAAGTGGGCTGGAAAAAAGCTTAGATGGCTGCCAGTGGGACTACATTATCCAGAATTCCTGAAAACTAGCATTTGACAAAACAACAGCAATCAGCTGAAGCATGATAAATTAGCGGTTTGTCTGCTGTGGACTGGCACTTTAAGAGAGTTTTACTGACAATAGAGGCAGAGAGAAGAGCAGTGCCAGCCCCAGTGAGGAGGAACCATCTGATGATGATGATGATGATGATGATGATGAAGAACCAGAGCCTGTTTTATGGATAATTGCCAACATCTAAGCAAAGTTTCTTTTGGTTGCTATTAAGATAAGTTATTCTGTTACTGAATCAGGGCCCTTTTTGCACTGAGTGCGTGACAGAGGAATACATTCGAGATCCAGACCCTGTGTGAGAGTGGAGCAAGGAACAAAATGTAAAGTTTTGGATTTAAACTAAGCTGGGCAATATTATGATGGTTAGGGACTAGGAAGGTTATGTGGTGTTTAAAAGCTACCTTATTGTGTCATAAAACTCTATGGGTTAATTAAGTTAAACTGATTGGCCAGCACAGTTGAAAACTTTTCTTTTACTAAGTGATAGAAATGGGAAAAGCTGAACACCTATTAATTACTAAGATAGAGATTGTGATTTGTTTGTTTCTGTGAAGATGCTAAAATCAACTTGGGTAAATTTAGCTACTGTTATAAAGAAATAATACCTCCAGGTAGTGCATTTTTGTGTTACTGTTTTGAAGTTTAAAAGGATCTGGTGTGATAGCCAGAGAAAAGGAAAACTAGTAATTTATTCACTCCATAGAAGCACTGCTGGAAAAGCCGCAGTGTGAAAGTTTGTGCATTGAACCTCTGTAGAACACTAAAGACTTGCCTCAGATTTGTCAACCTTTTCCCCCCTAAGTAGGTTGAAGGGGAAATTTTAGTTAAAAGCCTTGTTCTTGTCTAATTCATGGTTGGAAGTGGAGAATGGTACAGGGGCACCACAGAGGATTAGCATCATTGTTAGCAATGAAGCAACAGCTAGTGAATGTTTTCTGTTTATAATGTTTAAAAGACAAAGAAGCCGATGTAATAAGACCTGCAGTAAAACAGGTGCTAGTTATGCCAGTTTTGATTACTGCGCATAGCTAAAGCAGACACTTGCGCGGGATGTAAAAAAATACTCAAATGATTTGTGCATAAATCCGTGCACAGTTGAAGAAACATGTGAACCTAAGCGTGGCAAGGCCCTATGTAATAAATAGCTGCATCTGTGCTGAAAAGCCACGCAAATAATCCACACATAAAAGCGAATGCTATTCTGTGACAGTATGACCCTGAAATGTATTTTTAATATTTTGAATAACTGTGCTGCAGAAAAAATGGCAAATATTTTCATGGGTGATAATTCACACTGGCATGAGAGAGGTGCTCAGTTGGCTGCAAATCTGAAGGATCGGGCGCCCAGAAAGGCACCTAGCTAATTATGAATCTGGCTGCTCGGGCGCCAAGAAGGCACTGTCACTTAACTCATCGCTTGACCGTGGTGGTATAAAAATCCACACTAGCATTACTGTGGCTCCCTGCAGTGCCTATGATTAGGTAATTGCCTCCTTTGCGTGCCTTCAGCATGCACTCGTGCAGAAAAAACTGCGGGTCAGTAAGTGTGTTTGTACGTGCTTTTTTTTTCCCGTGTACACAACTCTTATTACATCCCCATATAGGGCTTTGCATGAGGAAATGCATGAACAAATGCGTATGTGCATGCACAAATCTGCGGCAGCTTCATCTCACCTTATTACATCGGCCCCAAACTTAGGGACTCTCTGAAATGTTGCAACTGTTCTAAGTTTAATAAATCCTTACAAATGGAGTCTTAAGGAGTAGAAAGTTGTTATTGATAAGAATAATGTGGATTATATCAAGTGCTTTAAAGGATTAAATAATAAAATAAAACAAAGGTGGTTTCAAATTGTCTTGGGGGGTGGGGTGGGGTCCTTTCAAAGTCCCCCTGTCCAGATTGTGCTCACTACGGATGCGTCTAACCTGGGGTGGGGTGCCTCTGTAGAGGGGCTCCATACCCAGGGTTTGTGGTCCACCCAAGAAGCACAATGCCAGATCAACTTCCTGGAGCTCCATGTGATTTGATATGCGCACTGCGCATTCAGGGATCGGCCGATCAAAAAAAGTGGTCCTGATCCAGACTGGCAACCAGGTGGCAATGTGGTACATCAACAAACAGGGAGGTATGGGGTCGTTCCTCCTATGCCAGGAAGCCGTTCAGATCTGGACCTGGGCTCTGTTGTAGGGTATGGTGCTCCGAACCATGTGCCTGACTGGACAGAGAATGTGTTGGCAGACAGGCTGAGTCAGCCTTCTGGCCCCATGAGTGGATCCTGAAACAAGAAGCGGTGGATTCGATCTTTCACTGCTTGGGGACCCAGGACGTGGATCTGTTTGCATCCCCTGAAACAGGAAGGTGGATCAGTTCTGCTCCCTGCACAGGGGGGACAGCAAACCAGCCTCAGTTGCCTTTGCCCACTATTGGGGCAAAGGCCTTATGTATATATAACCTCCACTTCACCTGGTGCTGAAGACTCTCCTGAAGCTTCGACAGGACAGGGGAGCTATGATCCTCATAGCTCCTCACTGGCCGAGGCAGATCTGGTTTCCGCTCTTGCGGGATCTCTTCCTTTGGGAGCCGATCAATCTGGGGACCTCCCCAGACCTCCTCATTTAGGATGGGGGAACCCTGCACCATTCCCACCTCCAGGCCTGGTCTTTGATGGCCTGGATGTTGAGAAGTTGATTCTATAGCCCTTCAACCTCTCTGTGTCTCGAATCCTGGTGGCTTCCAGGAAGCCTTCCTCTAGAAAGTCTTATGGCCTGAAGTGGAAGAGGTTTTCTGTCTGTGAGCACTGCAGCATGGATCTGTTCTCAAGCTCTACACTGAAGCTTCTTGTTTACCTACCTCACCTTTTGGACGCTGGTTTAAAGACCAACTCCGTTAGGGTACACCCGAGTGTGGTCAGTGCCTACCACCAGGGTGTGGATGATTCGCCCATCTGTGTGCAACTCATTGTGGGGGGCTTTAAGAGGGGACTGCTTCAGTTGAAACTTTCCCTGCAGATTCCTGCTATGACCTGGGACCTCAATGTGGTGTTGGCTCAGCTCATGAAAGCTCCTTTCAAGCCTTTGCATTCTTGTGACCTCAAGTTTCTGTCCTAGAAGGTCATGTTTTTGGTTGCGGTCACATCAGCGCACAGAGTTGTTGAGCTTCAGGCCTCAATGACGTATCCATCCTACTCGAAGTTCTTCCATGATAGGGTGGTTCTGCACGCATACCCTAAGGTCCTGCCTAAGGTGGTGATGGATTTCCATCTTACCCAGTCAGTCATCTTACCCAACCTTTTTCCCAAGCCTCATTCACACCAGGGCGCACGGGCTGTGCACAGTCTGGATTGCAAGAGAGCCTTAGCCTTCTACTTGGAGACAACAGCAGGCTATAGGTAGTCTATGCAACTCTTCATCTCTTTTGACAGGAATAGATTAGGAGTTGCGGTTGCTTGTCAAACTGGCTGGCAGATTGCATCTCCTTCCATTATACTCAGGCGGGACTGCAGCTTGGGGGCCATGTCAAGGCTCATTTTGTCAGAGCCATGGCAACTTCAGTGGCCCACTTGAGAGCAGTCCCTGTGGACGAGATCTGCAAGGCTGTGATGTGGAGTTCACTTCATGCTTTTGCCTCTCACTACTGTCTGGCTGTCAGGGATGGCTGATGTGGTAGCAGCTTCGGCCAGTATGTCCTCCAGAATCTCTTTAAGCTCTAAAACCCAACTCTTCCTGCCTAGGACCTCTTTTTCGGGTTCAGGCTGTCTCCCTCTGTTAAAAGCAGCACCTGTGTTGTGCCCGTTGGCACCTGGTTATGTGTCTGTTGGTCTTGCTTGTAGTTCGAGAACAGCCTTTAGCTAGGGATTCACCCATGTGTGAGGACTTAGGAGAAAGAGTTGCTTACCTGTAACAGGTATTCTCCTAGGACAGCAGGATGTTAGTCCTCACAAAACCCATTCGTCACCTTGCAGAGTTGGGTTTTATTATGTTTATTATTTTATTTTTTTTGTAATTCTATGTTACAAGACTGAAGAGGGACCCTACATGAATATGTGGATGGTGGCATGCTGGGCATGCTCAGTGTGCCAGTCAAAGTTTCTAGAAACTTTGACATATATTTTCTGTGCAAGGCTCCAGCTGATGATGTCACCCATATGTGAGGACAAACATACTGCTGTCCTAGAAGAAAACCTGCTATAGGTAAGCAATTATGCTTTTCAAAATGCCAAATGTGCATTCTATGACTTCTATGTATCAGCAACTGATCACGGGAGAGAAATGAGAGAAAGTCATTGGTGGTTCAGTGTGGCAGTTAATTGGGGAATAGTCATTGGTGGTCCCATGTGGGGTCAGAATGAGTCCAGATGGAGTCACTGGTGATCCACCACAGGGTCGGGTCCAGATAAAGTCTGGAATAGTTCAGCCTAATGGGAACTTGCCTTGAGGATATGACCTCTGTCCATGGCTGCTGCATTCCGTGGTTTCGGAGTTGGATGATCTTGTCTCCTGGAGGAATTTGAGCAAGGGTCCTGTTTATTTCCTGTGTTGGGATATGACCTCTGTCCATGGCTGCTGCATTCCGTGGTTTCGGAGTTGGTTGATCTTGTCTCCTGGAGGAATTTGGGCAAGGGTCCTGTTTATTTCCTGTGTGGACTCAAGTCCCTTGTAGGACACAGACATTATCGGATGAAACTTTAACTTGATCAGCCAAAATACTAATTCCATCTCCTGGAATGTTTGAGGAAAGTATTCAGAACCCTTCAGTTTTTCCACATTCTGTTTCATTACAGCCTTATTCTGAAATGGATAATGTGCAAGTTTCATGTCCTCAGTTTACACACAATTGTCTCTTTTCCAAACTGAACAGCCCTAACTTGTTTAGCCTTTCCTCACATGTCCCT
Source organism: Rhinatrema bivittatum (assembly GCF_901001135.1). NCBI lineage: Eukaryota > Metazoa > Chordata > Amphibia > Gymnophiona > Rhinatrematidae > Rhinatrema > Rhinatrema bivittatum. The sequence goes on along the minus strand of NC_042622.1, from coordinate 159,393,617 downwards.
TATCATTTTGGTCACCCATCTCTGCACTTTCTCTAGTGCAACTATATCTTTTTTTAGATGTGGCAACCAGAATTACACACAGTATTCAAGTTGTGGTCTCACCACATTCACACTTGTCTGAATTTCAGTTATTTTCTTCTTAAGTATTTTCAACAGGGTTTATTTGCCCTGGGGAGTAAAATCTGAGACGAAATGATTATGTGGGTTGGAATGATTTATATAGCACTGTAATACAATATCTGAAAAACAACTTGGATGTTGAGAGGAAAACCTTGAAGTCTGAGGGCTGTTCTGCCAAGGCATTTTAGGGTTATTACTAAAGTCTATTATGCTATGCGGAGGTGTTTGCTTAGATGGTACAAAGGCAAACAAATTAGTGTCAGTTAAGACCTTGCCTAGAATTTTTTTTTTTCTGTATCATGGCCTAGACTCAGTTTGAGTGTCACTATGAGGCCTATGCAAAAAGCTGAGTGTTAAAACTGTCTGCAGAAAATCAGCGCACAATTTCCCAATGCTCAAGCTTAAACTCCTAATGCAGTAAGCTAATAGTATGCTAATGCATCAGGAGTTTAAAAAAAAAAAAAAAAAAAAGCACACATCAGAAAATGTATGCACAGACAACATGGTGTATGTGCATAAATCAGAAGATATTCGAAAGCCATTCAGACGGAATACTGAAAAGTTATACGTCAAAATGGCTAAACTAGCATATTTAAAGACTGATAAGTTGGGGACATTCCATAGGCAGATGGGAGATGTTTTGGGAAGGAGCAGATTTAGCCGCATAAGTAAATTTTCTATTTGGAGTTAGCCGGTTAACTTGTGCGGCTAACTCTGATTGTACCGCTGACCTGTCCTAAAGTTAAAAATAAATCAAAAGCAACATGTAGCTGCTCTATCGCTGCCAAACTATATTTTACTATGTTATTTGAAAACCCTGTTTGTGTGAATTCAAAAATTACTTAATAGACCTACACTCTGTGGAACAAAATTTCAAAAAATCTTTTCAAAGAGACATTTGAAAAATATATTTTTAAGGAGAGGGTGGAAGTTTCATATATAGTGTAGGTGACTCCGCACCAATGTGTAATTGGTTATAATCATCAACCACCACCACCTCCTATAGAACAAAACTTTTTTTTGAAAAATTTTTGTGAATTGAAATTGTAATCCCAAAACAATTCAAAAACATCCGCGGAGGTGTAAATGTTTACCTTTCCTCTAGGAAAGACCTAGTATGATCTTATAAAGTTACCAAGTTAGCTTAAGGCGGGTCCATAATAGACTTCCCTGTAGATGTTGGTGAGTCCTCAAAAGTTTGAAATCCAATCCAGACACAAACGGTTCGTGTTTCAGATGTAAATCTTTCTTCAGGGGAGTATCTTTTCTAATCTTCACCAACCTTGAAGAATTCTAACCTCGCCAAAAGTTGTAAAAGTTGTTCTTCATATCTGCCGTGGACTAAAGTTCTCTGTTCGCCGCGTCATGCTGGCTGTGTTCCTTTCCAAACCCCCGGAAGCAGTCGACTTCTCTGGTCTATGTGCGCATCTGGTAAGCTTTTGAGTCCGTGTGTACGGAGGCGGGTGTCCCTGCGCACTCCGCCTCGATTCCTTTGATTCTTTCTTTTCTTCAGAAGGGTCTCTCTAAGGGCCTCTCCTTCAGTTCTCTACGCATTCAAGTCTCTGCGCTCTGCTCTCTCCTGGGTCGGGTGGACGGTCATGCCTTAGCAGCTCACCCTGATGTGATTCGTTTCCTGAAGATTTGCAGTATGATCCATTGATCCTTCTAATGGTTTAATGGGCAACGGTGTCAATCGATGTTCTGAGGCTGTATGTGTCAAAGATGCTAGGGACTTATGACTGTATGGCGCCAATGAGGTCTATTATAAGAACATAAGAAAATGCCATACTGGGTCAGACCAAGGGTCCATCAAGCCCAGCATCCTGTTTCCAACAGTGGCCAATCCAGGCCATAAGAACCTGGCAAGTACCCAAAAACTAAGTCTATTATGAAGAAATTGGTCAGTGTGGGGGGTTGAACCCATGACCTTGGCATTATTAGCACCATACTCTAACCAGCTGAGCTAACTGACTTGTGTTTTGATGATGGCAATACACTTTTGTGTGTTGGCCTTTACTGTCAGGAGAGATACTTTAGAGGAACTGGTACTTCATTCTCTTCCTGGTGAGGCAAAAGGGCTTAATGTGACTTCTAGAAAACTTTTGAAGTTTCTCCAATTTCTAGGCACTGGACTGTTGTGTTTGCAGGGATATCCATCTGTAGTTGTAACAATTTGCTTGTTTGTGTCCAGACTGGAAACACAGTTTGAATTCATCCTTAATGGATATTTTCCTGCCACAAACAAGTCTTTAAATCCAATTACTGTGGCTTTTTTTCATGGTAGACATACTGAGAAGAAAACTTTGTTTGAAAAGGTAGCATTGAAAAATGCTGACTTGGGGGGGGGGCTGCTGAAGGCAGCAAGGTAAATTTAAAGATAGTTTTGAAATTTTTAAAGAAAAAAACAGAAGAGGTACATGTCTGCTAGTTCTGAGTAAAGTTTAAGAGGGACTGATGAGGCAATGCTTGAGCAAGAATTTCTTCACAAGCTTAGTAGAACAAAAGCTCTGCTAGCTATGATAGATGGATGTCACACACGTGTTATGGCAAATTCAGCCCTGTGTATAAACAGAAAATCTTTACTGTAATATTCCTTCACTTTTAACCTAGCCTTACCTCACTGTCATGTACTATAATATAATCCACTTCACCGTAATGTAACCCCCTTGACCTAATCCTTTGAGGTGGTTGACCAGCCACAGAAACCAGAATATTTATTTATTTTATTTTATTTAAAATCTTTTCTATACCGTGACTAAGTTAAATACCATCGCAATGGTTTACATGTTGGCACATAAATTAAGGTGATTGAGTGCGTACTATAGTACATTTTAACAGGTGCCGCAAAAGGTTCGGTTACAATATATAAAAAAAATAAGTAATCAATTGAAAAGTGAAGTAGGTCATGCCCAGGTGTGTCTTTACGGTACTAATCACTGGTAAAATTCTTATTCTCTGTATTTTACAATTATGTTTGTGGTGATATAGCGTTGCACATTCTGAGAGTAGTGCAGTGTTTTGGTGCTCTTCTGCCTCTTCCTGTATTTTTTTCTATTCTCCGGTCTCTTTATAGTATGCTTGTTTAAAAAGCCATGTTTTTAAACTTTTCTTAAAGGTTTTGAGATCATTTTGTAATCTGATCTCTTCCGGCATTGCATTCCAGAGGGTGGAGCCTGCTAAGGATAGAGCCCTCTCTCTCACTTGTGTTAGTCTTGCTGTCTTTACTGAAGGAATGGTTAAGAGTGCTTTATTCGCTGAACGAAGGTTTCTGTGTGGGACGTGTACTCTTAGTGCTGTGTTTAACCAGTCAGCTTTTTCATCATGTATTAGTTTATGTATGGTACATAAGGCTTTGTATTTTATTCTTTGTTCAATGGGTAACCAATGTAATTCCGCTAGGGTTTCAGTTATATGGTCTCTCCTTTTTTTTCCGGTTAGTATTCTAGCTGCTGTGTTTTGAAGTATTTGTAGGGGTCTTAGAGTTGTACTTGGGAGTCCTAGTAAAAGTGCATTACAGTAGTCCGTGCTGGAGAAAATTAGAGCCTGATGTACTGTTCTGAAATTAGTTGGTGTTAGTAGTGGTTTTAGTTTTCTGAGGGTCATGAGTTTTGCATAGCCTTCTTTTACTTTTAGCGATATGTGTTGTTTTAGATTTATTTCTGGGTCCATTATTATTCCAAGGTTCTGTACTTTTTCGGCTAGTTCAATTTTTTGGCTGTTTTTGAGTATTAATGGTGTTTGAATGATCTTGATATTTTTCCGTTCCTGGTGCAGAAATTCTGTTTTTTCAATGTTGATCAAAAGCTCCATTTGGTTCAGTAGTTGTTTTATAATGTCTAGGTACATGTTAGCTAGGTTTAACATTTTCTCTATTGTGTCCTCGATTGGTAGAAGTAGTTGAATATCGTCAGGTATATGTAATGTGTGATTCCAAGTCCTGCTAGTAGATGGCAAAGGGGGAGCATGTTTATGTTAAAGAGGGTTGCGGATAGGGCTGATCCCTGTGGTACTTCTGTTTCGAGGTTTACTTTCTCGGATAATACGTTGTTGATCTGAACTTGAAAGAATCTATTATTTAGATATGAACTGAACCATATTCTGCTTAAAACATAAGGAAATTAAAAAAAAAAAAAACCCTATCCTTTTTTTGTCTGCAATTCCTATCATTAAACATAATTGGACCTTTAAGAGCTGTAGACTCAACCGTAGGAAATTAAACCTCAGATGAGACTTCAGGGATTAATTTTTTATTCCACACATTCCTAATTTTTTTTATTTAGCATTTTCCCAACTGCTATTATAGAAAAGAAATTTGCATAATATTAGTGACTTCACATATATTAAGAAAAATGTTTTGAATTTCCTAAAATATTTCAAAGAAATCTAAGGGGAAGATGAATGTTCCACATATTTCTTTGGGGGGTTTTTCATTCATTTTAATGTTTATGGACAACTAAAATATGGTTCTTTGTGTTTTTCTTCCATTATATCCAAATGTAGGCTCAACAGAAATGAGTATCACAGTTTTTTGTTTCTACCGGATCTAAGTTGGCATAATTGGGGAAAATTAAGAGTTAAAGCTTTCCTATATCATGCAGAATGAAGGAGAATTCCTAGTAGTTGTGGAAATAGCATTTAAAACTGAAGTACTACCAAACATATTTGTAATTCAGTCATCAATTACTAGAACAAATCATATTATCAAGAGTCCTCTTTTACTATGGCTTTAAGTAGATTGGGATTCTATTTTTTTTGCACATGAAGATGGTAACTCTTAAACAGCCACATGGGTATACATATTCCTGCTTATGTGAATGGACACGGCCATTTTATAGCATATGCGTGTACATGGGTGCACAATTTTCGATAGTCGCGCACTTGTGCGCTCAAATGGTGGCTCTGCTGCGTGAGTGGGGTTTTTTAAATCGATACGCAAGCCAACACAATTACCGGTTTTCCCAGTTTCCCAGGTAAAGACTCCCGACTTCCTAATAACTCAGTTAACCTTCCTCCCTTTTACCTTATTAGCCCTGACTATTCAAACCATGAATTTATTTTAAAACTTACTGTGTAACTTTACTTCTGCTATGGATATTATGTAAGGGACTGCTGCATGTGCTTGTGCATGTAAATATTTATGTGCACATTTTCAGGTCTCCTTCCCAGAATGCCCATGCCCCGCCCCTTTTTTCCTTATTGATTTGTGTGCATACCGGGAGATAAGCGTGCACTGAGGTGCTTCTTAAGATACGTGTAGCGTATAATAAGCTTTTAAAATTCACCGTTAAGAGCATTTTGCTAATATCACTCTAATACATTGTAAATTTGAATACAGTATGTACTGCTGAAGAGTGAATCCAGGGAAAGGTCATTTGGAAAAGTGGCATGGCCACAGTAAAATGTGCAAAACTTTTGCCTTAAAGAAATGTAATCTTAAAAGCTAGACCCTTTTTGCAATGAACTGATGAAGGGAGCATAACTTTTGAAAAATAGTGAAGAATGTATTTATCCAGTAAGAAGGCAGCATGTGTAACTTGTTTGACCTTGTATTTGCAAAAATAAAGTGTACCAACATGGCAGCCACACTGTTATGAAAAGAGATAGTATATGTAAGAATCGGATTGATAGGGTTAGTTGGTACGATATTTTCACCAATGTAGGTAGTACTGTTGCTTTAATATTTGTTGATTAGACTCATCCTCATTCAGAAGTGGATACTGTGTGATAGGAGTGTGTAATCTCTTTAACATTCATTATGTGGGAGAAAAATTAATGCTTAAGTCCCTAACACAAACACGGTTAACAAAAATGTCAGTGTTAAGAATTATATTTGAAATCCTATGGAACAGGGAGTTTCTTCTGCAGGATACTGTGCCTGTTAGATAAATCTCAGGTTGCTGTGTATCATTAGATATAAGGAGGTCAATATTCAGACATAATCTACTAAATAAATTAGCTGGATAAGTCTTATCCAACTATGCTGCTGAATATCCCCATATTTTAAGCTACTTAGCCAGATAGGTTTTTTCTGGCTAAATTTAGATTTGCTATGGATCAGGCTTAACTTAAACAGATAAATCTGAATATCACTACTTATCTAGCTAAGTCAACTGGATAAGTAGCACCACCCAGTTATGCCCATTGCCTGTCCACTGACTATTCGGCTAAATGGTGACTGCTGAATATAGCCAGATATTCAGTGGCTGCCACTTAGTTGGATAAGTCCTACGCATGTGGCTAAGTAGTGTTTGAATATCTACTTCCTTATACATAATCTTACTGTGAGATGGGGAAAAATTAAAGTTTGATAGAAAACTCTTTGGATGCAGAAAGCTGAGACAGCTGCTGCACATGTGCCAGTTTGGAAATAAAAGTCAAATTCTTGCATTCCTAATGATATCAGTGCACCACACTAGGGGGCGAGTCAGCGGAGAGACCTACAGCAGTGCTGAGCAGAGAGCCACCGCGGAATGGCAGTGTCCGACAATGGGTTGCCAGTTACGTCTCTACACCATCTCCAGGTAGGTTAGAGAAAATGGGTAGATATATACTATATCATGAGATTAAGAGCATACTCAAATGTCATGTGAGTACTTTTACGTTTATTGCTGTGAACATTTCTTAAATTCAGTATTCTGTAAATAAATAATAAAAAAAAAAACCATTAAAATAAACCTTTCTGAAAATAAGTGTCAGAAAGTCATTGTGAAAATCAACATTTCTGCAGGGGTAAAAAAAAAAAAAAAAAAAGTTTGCAGTATTTGCCTGTCTGTTGTATGACAAACAGAAAAAGCATTCAGGAGCTGTGGCGTGTTCTCCAGAATGATTTAATGCTAGTTTAGCACTAGAACCATAGGTGGTAATTTTCAAAAGGATTTATGAGCTTGAAGTTGGGTTTTATGTGTATAAATGGGCTTTGAAAATTGCTACGATGTATGCTATTGAAATGTCAATAGGGTTTATGCACATAAGTGCACTTTAAGCAAGTACATGTGCTTTTGAAAGTTTCTAAAATATATGCTACTTCTATGTGCCTAAATCCTTTCGAAAATTACCCCTACTATGTGTAGCTTAAAGTAAAAATACAAAATAAAACGCAAAGTAATTGACACTGTTCAAGGTATGGCTGCTCCTAAGGTTTCAGGTGAATTACAAGGAAGCAGCTAAAATATCTTTAAAACTTAAGGATAAGCTTTTTTTTATTGATACAAGAGTATAAATACTTTCATGTGATCTTTTGAAATGTACAGTGAGTTAGGTACAGAATTCTTCCTTTTGTGTGCGTGTTGAACAGAGAAATTATGACTTTTTTATATCTACATCAGCATAAAATATATATTTCAGGTATGTTTTCTAGCAGGTGTTTTTCTAAACAGTACTGTACATGATATAAAATACTTCAAAAAGGCAAGAATATTTATTGACACTAAAGGATTGAGGCCAGTGGAAGACCTTGTAGAAAGAATAGTCTTCAGGGTGGATATAGGTACAAACCTATATATATATAACATATACACATATATATACATAACTAAATACAGGAACAAGAAACATTAAATATACAAAAAATGTCTGTTTATTTTTGATTTTTATAAACAAAGGCCTAAAACAATTATATTCCTCTAGATAAAACAGAAAACACCACAAGTGGCTAATCTTATTCATATTATTTAGGAGAAAACTGAGTACAAAACTATATATGAATTGAGTTAATCTGAAAGCTGTAATGTTCTGAGAGCATAGTACTCAGTGTGAGAAGGATAGCTGAGATGAAGAAATAGGTTGAAAGATAATAATCCACAAACCCATTTGCCGTGCTATTAGGATTTTATTGTTACTCAATATTGATTAGAACTTGTCTTGTCCTGAAGTAGTAAAATAAACAATACATCTCTGAAGAAACTGACATTAGTGAAACAATAGGGCCCTTGTTGGGGCAGAAAGAACCAGTGTAGTTCTCAGGCATTAAGGATTTGCAAGATTGACGGTCTGCTATTTCTACTGTGTGGTTTGGATTATATTTTGAGTGCTGGTGATTTCAGCTGGCCATAGGCTGCACATCCTCTTGTAAAGATTATTGCGAAATAGAAGACTTTAGAGTTCAACAGCTTTAACTGCGCTCTCAGGAATACTACAGGTTTCAGATTAACTCAATTTGTATATACTTTTGTTCTCAATTTTCTTCTAAATATGTATAAGATTTGTCACGTGCTACGTTTCCAGTTTTATTTAGAGGAATATAATTGTTTTAAGGCTTTACTTTGTTTATTCATTTTTAGTTCTTTTTTATAAACAGACATTTTTTTGCACATTTAGGGGCAGATTTTAAAACTTATGCGCCGGCGTAGATTTGTTTGCGCAACCCGGCCGAACAAATCTATGCCCAATTTTATAACATGTGCGCCGAGCCCGAGGGGAGCCCTGAAAACTGTCCCCGTTCCCTCCAAAGGCCGCTCCGAAATCGGAGCGGCCTTGGAGGGAACTTTTTTTCTGGCCACCCCCAGCCCTACCTAAATCCTCCCCCCCTACCTTATTTTATTTCTTACGCCTGCCGGCCGGCTGCCAACACACAAACCTCCGGCATGGCTGGAACGGAAGAGGGCTGGGGACACCCCCTCGGACTGCTGTTGCTCCCCTGGATCGCCCACTTTTGAAAGCCCCAGGACATACGCACGTCCCGGAGCTTGCACACGCCTCTGAGCCTATGCAAAATAGGCTCGGCGCATGCAGGGGCAGATTTTCTCAGGTTATGGCATATGTTACGCGCGTAGCCTTTGAAAATCTGCCCCTTAATGTTTTATGTTCCTATATTTAGATACGTATACCTATTCCATAGATAGGAACATTTAAAATATTTATATCTGCCATTGTTAATATATATGCATATAGTTGCTATATATTTGCACGCGTGTGTGTGTGTGTGTGTGTGTATATATATATATATATATATATATATATATATATATATATATTCATGAATTCTGTTTAAAGTAATTATTCACATTCAAGCAATAAGAGTTTTAATTGATAAAATGCAGCTGCATAGAATGGTTTCTGAAACACAAACTGTTCTACATTGAGCTCCTGCTTTGATAGCTTATACTCTGAGCGGCCTTTTGCTTAATACACTCTTCCTTCCCCAATACACCTTGTGCTGAAATTAACTTGGGTTATTGTTTTCATTCCTGTCTTGTTTTACAGGATCGTACGAGTGTGGAATTTGTGGGAAGAAATACAAATATTACAACTGCTTTCAGACCCATGTGAGAGCGCACAGAGGTACCAATATTCAAGGTTTTTATAATACCTCTATACTGGAGTTTTATTGCAGACTTTTATACTATTATCTCTTCAGGTACTGCTGTTCCTGATATTTTATAGTAGTAGTACTAATGGGGTTCTACCCAGGAATACTTTATTCCCTGACACTTTCACTTTATAAAATTATTTAATAGTAAGTTTTTAAATTTGTGTAAATGCTGTAAAAGTAGCTGAATACAGTTTTTTTCCATACATTTGATTTGTACTTTTCATGTTTCTGCAACCTGATTTCTTGATTTTGTGTTTTCTTTAAATTTACTTTTATTTTTCTACATCAATAGATATGTCCATTATAAGACAGTTCTGCTTTAGTTTAACTGATGTTAAAACCAAGATGGATGATTTGAGGGTTTTTTTTATATATACCAGTTTTTCAGTTTGTTTTCACTATTTAGTTAGTTTTCTGCAGATTAGGAAAGGGTTATTCACGTTCACTTGTCAGAGTATGAAGACAACAGACTCAAACTTTAAGATACAACAGTATCCTGAGCCTTTAATTCAGTCATTCCTCTTTGAATTGTAGTGGCTACAATTTTCCCATTTGTGACATACACCAGCCAGCTGATGTTCAAAAGACTTCAGAGAGATTCCCTCTGCTATGTGTTGTGGTAGTGAGATTAGCTGGGAGGTACTGCAAAAGATGTAGTTGGTACATTTTTTTTAAATTTAGATATGTATTAAACAAATATCATTATCGCTCAACATCACAATAAAATCACATTATTATAGCAACTTGAGCAAACCCAAGATAAATTGTATCCTCTCTGCTAGTTGCCAGCCTCCTCACCTAATCCAAAACACTAACTCAAAGGGAAACAATCATAAGAACATGCCATACTGGGTCAGACCAAGGGTCAGTCCATCAAGCCCAGCATCCTGTTTCCAACAGTGGCCAATCCAGGCCATAAAAACCTGGCAAGTACCCCAAAACCAAGTCTGTCCCATGTTACTGCTGCTAATAATAGCAGTGGCTATTCTCTAAGTCAGCTTAATTAATAGCAGGTAATGGACTTCTCTTCCAAGAACTTATCCAATCCTTTTTTAAACACAGCTACACTAACTGCACTAACCACATCCTCTGGCAACAAATTCCAGAGTTTAATTGTGCGTTGAGTGAAAAAGAACTTTCTCCGATTAGTTTTAAATGTGCCACATGCTAACTTCAAGAAGTGCCCCCTAGTCTTTCTATTATCCGAAAGAGTAAATAGCTGATTCACATCTACCCATTCTAGACCTCTCATGATTTTAAACACCTCTATCATATCCCCCCTCAGCTGTGTCTTCTCCAAGCTGAAAAGTCCTAACATCTTTAGTCTTTCCTCATAGGGGAGCTGTTCCATTCCCCTTATCATTTTGGTCGCCCTGCTCTGTACTTTCTCCATCGCAACTATATCTTTTTTGAGATGTGGCGACCAGAATTGTACACAGTATTCAAGGTGTGGTCCTCACCTTGGAGCGATACAGAGGCATTATGACATTTTCCGTTTTATTCACCATTCCCTTTCTAATAATTCCCAACATTCTGTTTGCTTTTTTGACTGCAAAAACACACTGAACCGATTATTTCAATGTGCTATCGACTATGACGCCTAGATCTCTTTCTTGGGTGGTAGCTCCTAATATGGAATCTAACATTGTGTAACTATAGTATGGGTTATTTTTCCCTATATGCATCACCTTGCACATATCCATATTAAACTTCATCTGCCATCTGGATGCCCAATTTTCCAGTCTCAGAAAGTCTTCCTGCATTTATCACAATCTGCTTGTGATTTAACTACTCTGAACAATCTGCATCTGCAAATTTGATTACCTCATTTGTCGTATTTCTTTCCAGCTCATTTATAAACATATTGAAAAGTACAGGTCCCAATACAGAGCCCTGAGGCACTCCACTGCTCACTCCCTTCCACTGAGAAAATTGTCCATTTAATCCTACTCTTTGTTTCCTGTCTTTTAGCCAGATTGTAAGCCACAAAAGAACATTTCCACCTATCCCATGACTTTTTTACTTTTCCTAGAAGCCTCTCATGAGGAACTTTGTCAAATGCCTTCTGAAAATCCAAATACGCTACATCTACCATTTCCCCTTTATCTACATGTTTATTAACTCCTTCAAAAAAAAGTGAAGCAGATTGAGAGGCAAGACTTGCCTTGGGTAAAGCCATGCTGACTTTGTTCCATTAAACCATGTCTTTCTGTATGACTTTCTATATGTTCTGTGATTTTGATATTTAGAACACTTTCCACTATTTTTTCTAGCAGTATTTATTTATTTATTTATTTTGGACTTTTATATACCGACATTCATGTAGAAAATTTACATATCATATCGGTTTACAGTGAAAACACAAAAGTTGCAAATAGCATTACATAGAACATGGTGACATGGAACTGGGAATAAGGGATCAAAAACAAAGGTAAATAATGACAACTGAAAAAGTGTGAGCCACGTGAGGATTAGAATGACTCTTAAACAATATCAAATCAAGAGAAAAACATATGATAATAAAGACTCAATGATAAAAAGCCTATAAGATAAACAAATAGTAAGATCAAATTATATACTAAAGCAATGAGAATAAATATACGATGATAATAAGGCATTAAGGAAGTCAGAAAGTATGTTCAGTCTAGACCAAGCCAGATGGCAGAGTCCATTCCGGGTGAGAATGGAGCATGAATGACCTAGAAGAGCGGGAGCACGTACTTCCTTGTGAGTGTGAAGCAGTATTGATTAGTGTTCCGGGATGGATCTTCCTGATTTCCGGGGGGGGGTCATCTGGATGAGGAAAGGCTTGTTTGAAAATCAAGTTTTAAGTTTTTATTTTTGGAAAGTTAGTGAGCATGATTCTAGCCGGAGATCTGGGGGAAAAGTGTTTCATTGAGAGGGACCAGCAGTGGATAGGGCACGTTTCCTTAGGGCGGTCTTAGTTGGGGGGGGGGGGGGGGGGCGAAGAGAGAGCCTTTGCAGGCAGATCTTACAGGTCTGGAGGATTTGTGGAAACGAAGAGGTAAGATAAGATCAAGAGGTATTAGATTGTGCGTGGCTTTGTGAATTATCATAAGGACTTTGTAAAGAATTCTAAATTTAATTGGTAGCCAATGTAAGTCGTGAAGTATGGGTGTGATGTGCTCTGTTCTGTTGGTGTTGGTCAGGATCCTTGCAGCGAAGTTCTGTACCATCTGCAGAGGTCTGATTGTATTTGCTGGGAGACCTAGGAGAAGAGAGTTTCAGTAGTCGAGTTTTGAAAAAATGATGGATTGCAGCACCGTGGAAGTGGAGGAGGGGTCTTGGCTTTTTCAGTACCTGTAATTTGAAGAAACAGTCCTTTGTTGTAGTGTTGACGAATTTTTTTAGGTTAAGCTGATTATCCAGAATTACGCCCAGGTCTCTGACATGCGGGGAGAAATTCAATTGGGAAGTGATTGGTATGTTGGTTAGACCATTATTGTCATCTTGGGAGATAAGAATCTCCGTCTTATTGGTGTTAAGGACTAGGTTAAGTCTAGTGAGTAGGTTGTTGATTGCTTGGAGGCAATTGTTCCAGATATTGAGGGTTTTGGTTAGGGAGTCCTTGATGGGGATGAGTACCTGAACATCGTCAGTGTAGATGTAGTGGGTTAGCTTAAGATTGGTAAGAAGCTGGCAGAGGGGAAGAAGGTAAATGTTGAAGAGGGTTGGAGAGAGAGATGAACCTTTTGGGACACCCAGGGTGTAGCAGACAGAGTGAGATTCTTTGTTGTTAATTTTGACCTTCGAACATCTGTTATTCAGGAATGACTTGAACCATCGGTGTGCCGTACCAGAGATACCAATGTCTGAGAGGCGATCTAATAGAATTGAGTGGTTCACTGTATCGAAAGCCGTAGAAAGATCTAGAAGAGCAAGAAGGTACGGTTGTCTTTTTTCTTGGCTGAGGATGATGGAGTCTGAGAGTGAGATTAAAAGGGATTCCGTATTTAGCAATTTGCGAAAACAGAATTGTGCTGGAGCAAGAATCTTGTGATCTTCCAGGTATTCTGAGAGTTGCTTGTTGACAATTTTTTCTAATAGCTTTGCGATGAGCGGTAAGTTGGCTATCGGGCGGAAGTTGGCTGGGTCTGCTGGTGACAGGTTTGTTTTTTTTTAAAAGCGGCTTGAGAATCGCGATCTTTAGAGCGTCTGGTACTAGGCCTTGTGTGAGTGAGCAGTTAATGATTTTCGAAATTGGCTTGGCAATGATTTTTGGGATAGAGATGAGGAGATTTGACGGTATTGGGTCCGAGGGGTGAGAGGATGGCTTGAGCTTCTTGAGCAGGATTTCAATCTCCAATGAAAAAGTGGGCTCAAATGTTTCAAGTCTAGAGTTTTGCTGAATTGTGGAGTTGTAAGGGAGATAGGGTTGAAGAACCCTATCTCCCTTACAACTTACAACTTCCCTTACAACTCCCTTACAGTAGAAGAACATTTAAGATCTCACAGCACACCAAAATTGAAAGGGTCTCCAAATTGCCTAAATGTTATGGATATTATTGTGCCTAATTGCCTTCAAGAGGTTCATATAATGAACCTTCCAAATAAGGCATTGCAGAGATGCCTCTCCTGGCAATCTAGGAACTTTCCAATGAGAGGCAATTTCACACCTTGTAGTGACAATTTGTATAATCTGCTTCCAGCATTTGACAGGGATGTATAAATTGAATATACCGACCAAAAACACTTTGGGATCTTTATCAGTATATAACCCGTTACAAATGTCAGCGAGAGCACAGTTTCCCAAAAGATTTTAATTTTTGGACATACCTACTCCCCCCAATAGTGTCTTCAACATGAGTTTACCAGGATAGAGGTGATGCAGCCTCTCAGGTGTCAGGTACCACCTAAGAGTACCTAGTAGCCATTTTTATTAATCAGAGAGGAAATAGAACATCTCTTATTCTCCCAGGGCATGCAGGATGGTAATCCTCACACATGGGCTCCATCAGATGGAGCCCAATTAAGAAAACTTGTGTCAAAGTTTCTAGAAACTTTGACTAGGTACACTGAGCATGTCCAGCATGCCCTATACCACGTGTCCACACAGGGTCCCTCTTTGGTCTCTTTCTTTTTTTTTTTTTCCTACGGAGCTGTGAGCCTCACAGTTTGTGAGCTCTACAAATTTGGCTTTTTTGAAAACTTCGTTTTCGTATGGTGGTGTGATTTTTTTCTTAGATCCATTGCTGGATCCCTCTCTGTGCTTCCCTGTAGTGTCAGGGGTTTTGGTATTTCTGGTTAGTTTCTTTTCGGATTACCCCCCAGGGTGGTGGTGCCTCTGTGCCCACCGGCCATTGATGCCCACCATCTCTGTTCAGACCTTTGGCCCCTTTTTGTTTCGCCATCATGGTCATGTCCAGTTTCTGACAATGCCCCCAGTGCCTGAGGATCATGTCAATCACCGAGCCTCATGAAGTATGCATTCTCTGCATGAGGGCATCTCTTGACATCTGAGGTTGCAACTTGTGCGCCCATATGACCCCGAAGGTCGCCTGCTTCAACTCGACAAAATGGATCAGCTCTTCGGGTTGAAGTCCAAGCCATCGCCATTGTGACATCAGCATCGAAAGACCTCTGAGCTGCACAGATCGACATCTCGCCATTGACATTGGCAGGCCATCTGTTCTGTTGGCGTCGCCAGTGGATAGGGGCACTGGAGACCAGCCAGGTTCGTCTTCGGCCACAGCACTAGGGAAGGACAGGCTGTCTCCCCCTCTGTTATCAACAGTACCGATGTTTTTGTGCCTATTGGTACCTGGATTAGGTGTCTGTTGGTCCCCTTTTCTGTTGGGGAGCAGCCTATGGCTAGGGATTCACCCATGTGTGAGGACTATCATCCTGCTTGTCCTCTGAGATAGAAGAGTTGCTTACTTGCAGCAGGTGTTCTCAGAGGACAGCAGGATATTAGACCTTATGAAACCCTCCTGCCTCCCTACGGAGTTGGGTTTCTCCTATTTTATTTCTATTGTGATTCTATTTTATGAGATTGAAGAAGGGACCCTGTGTGGATGCGTGATATAGGGTATGCTGGGCATGCTCAGTGTGCCTAGTCAAAGTTTCTTGCATCGGGCTCCATCTGATGTCACCCATGTGTGAGGATTAATATCCTGCTGTCCTCTGAGAACACCTGTTTTAAGTAAGAACTGTGCTATATCCAGAAAGCACCTTGCCCAGCAGTCTATTTCGTCCCCCAAATCACTCTCCAAAGCAACAATATGCTTGGGTTTCACAATTTGCTGTTCAGGAAGGAATAAAGCTTTTGAAATAAGATCTTTAGAACTCTGAGAATTAGAGCACATATTTTCAAACAACAGTTGTCCTTTCATAAGATCAGACATATGTCCACTAAAGAAATAATGGCAAATTAGAATATATGAAAATTTGTCTTTTTCTTAGGGAGAATTAATCAGCCAAATCTGTAAATGTGTTAGGCAGCTATGGACTCAAGGTAACTATCTGACAAACACCTAACTATTTCTACCTCTTAAAACACCTGTGAATGTAATTCCTGCAAAAACAAAACTATAATACGTATTAAAAGTTAAAGAAGAGTTATCTCTTTTTACCAATTAATAGACTTCTACCAGTTCCAAATTTTTAGAGAAAATATAGTAAAGGGATAGGAAGATGAGCTTGTTTAGATAGCTACAAGAAAGATTTCAAAGGAATATTTCCTACCAGCAATTGCTCTGTATTTACCCACTACTTAAGTTTAAATTTACATGCTAATCCATTAGTGCATATAATTGTGCCGCCACATAATATTTTTTAATATTAGGAACACTTAAATGCCCACAAGGTTTATTCTGAAATATTATTCTAGCCATTCGAGAAGGTGCATACTTCCACATGAAAATTTTTTTTTTAATTTTATTTATTTATATCCCGCTTTTCGGTGCTTCAGAGTGGATTACGTTCAGGTACTGTAAGTATTTCCCTATTTCCTGAGGGTCTACCATCTGAGGGTCATTTATCAAATCATGATAGGGCCTTAATGCAGGCATTAGGGTCTAACACATGTGATAAATAACGCATCTCAAGATGCATATGCTAATTTGAAAAATTTAGTCAAATGGGAGGAGTTTGGGAGAAGTTTATGAAAATGAGGGGTGCTTAACCTTGTGTGCAATAGCATAATGCACGCTATCACGGGATTTAACTCCGGAAATAACTACACCTTTTTTCCAGGCGATTAAATACGGCAAATCCCATTTTGGGCAAGGAGAGAGAGAGAGCCTCTGGGGAGGCACACATTTTAGCTAAATTTTTATACCACTGTAAGAGGGGCCATTCTGAACTCGGGGTGAGGTGGTGGTGGGTTAGGTTTTGGGGGGCAGTTTTACATGCACAGTCAGAGGTACAAACACTGTAGACATCTGTGAAGATTTTGTTTGGAGTGATTTGTACAATGCACTCTCTATCTAGCTGCTATCAAGTTAGGTCGAGAGTACAATGTACAAATCTCATCTTTGTATACCTTTCTTCACTCCAAATCTCATAAAATCTTCACTGATGTGTACTGTGCTGTTCGTACCTCTGACTGTGCATGTAAAACTGCCCCCAAAAAACTTAGCCCATCTCAAAACCTCAGCTCGAGTTACTAGTTTGCCCCTCTTACAGTGGTATAAATAGTTTACTTATATGAGAGCCTTATAAAGTGTCTCTCCCCCTCTCTCCCCTTCTCCAAAATGAGATAAGTCTGTCTTGGCATTTTTCAGTGTGCGATGTGAATATTGTGAGGTGCAGTAAAATAGTGATGTGGTATCAGGAAAAGAACTCTAACCATGCCCCCTTTTGTTTTTTTTTTTAATCACTGGTGCTATTTTTTGCAATTTTATAGCAAAATGATAAATCTAGGGATAAGTTTGTACTTGAGGGTAATGGAAGGTAATCTTATCAGAAATTTCAATTGGCAAAATCTGAAATAGCATGATTTAGGAAGCCATGACATTCTAATTGCAGCAGTACTTTCCAGCCAGGATAGATGAAAATTAGACCATGCTTCCAACTCCTGAAATAAATACTTAAGTAGTGTGGTATAATTCAATGAATACAGACTGTCTAAACTCAGCTGGGGTTTAGACACCCAGATATTTAATGTGTCCTTTGGCCCACCGAAATGAAAAATGTTCTTACAAAATAGAAATCCTATGTGAGGGAAAATTAATACTCTAAATCTCAGACTTATCCATATTCATTTTAAAACCAGACACACTACCAAATGAATCTGTTTAACTAAAGAAGCAGGAGAAGGCAAAGGATCTGCCAAAGTAAATAAGATAATCTGCAAAAAAGATATTTTAAATTTGTTTGAAAATAGTTTAAAATTACATGTATCTAAATTTTGTTGAATTCTCTCCGGAAAAGGCTCCACAACCAAAGCAAACAGCAATGAGGATAGTGGACAGCCCTGCCTAGTACCCTACTTGATAGAAAAAGAATGAAAATGCTTTCCATTGTCTTTGACACTAGCTTTAGGGGACTCATATAACTTATGAACTCAAATTAATAAAATTACAGCCTAGTTCCAGTTTGCTTAGAACTTTAAACATAAATGGCCATTCCCTGTACATACCAGGATCATTCCAGACTGTGGGTTATGTCCCCTGTCCAGCAGATGGAGTCAGAACAAAAAATTCCCAGGGGAGGACCCATATAACCACGCCTCCCCTGTAACAGCTCTCAGTAACGTTCTGACTCCAGCAGATGTGAGCAGGGGACTTGTGGTCCCCAGCTTGTTAGCTTAGGGCTACCTCCTCAGGGGGATCAAGTTTAAAAAAAATAAATAAAAATAGGAAGTTTTAAATTTACAGTTTAGGTCACTTTGCTAAGGCTCCTCTTACAGCAGGGGGAGAGCTGTCCGCTGGTGTTGGCTCATCGCTCTCTAGCCTGGTGACTTGCTGACAGGCTGTTGCCTGTTTTCTTTCTTTCTTTTCTCATTTTCCTCACTGAGGGCTCAGTTGGGGTAAGTGTATTTTTGTTTCATCTTCTTTTTCAGCAGAAGACTGCAATTTTTGGACTCCGTTCAGCTCTCTGAGGTGAAAGTCGGTAGCGCCGACCTCTCCCTCCTGACCCAGGTTTTCCCCCCTCCCTTTTGGGGAGTGACAGACGTCCCGACCTGTGGCCCCGCGAAGCAGCATTCCCCGGGGCCGCCTGCTGTTGGGAGGGTAATTCCCCCGTCAGTTCTTCTTTAGGTCGGTGGGGGACCGCGGCAAGTGTCCATTGCCGGGTCTGCGCTCATTTTAGGCGCGAGCCACCTGTAGAGCTTCCCCCCCCCTCTCTCCCTGCGGCGATGCAGTCCGCGGCGCCTTGTGAGGGCTCCGACAGGGCCGGATTATTTTCTGAAGAGGGTCTGTGCTCAGGCTGTTTCCCCGAGGGGAAATGTGCGCCAGCTACTAGCAAGGACGTACGAGCTGCAGACAGCATGGGAAGGAAGCGCCAGGACCCGTTCCCTCTCAACGCGGGAACGGCGGCCATTTTGTTGCAAGATTCTGATGCCGCGCTTTCTGAGGAAGACACGGATAATCCGTTCCCCACTTCTAGGCCCGTTTTGGACCCTTACTCAGAGTCTAATCCTGGTAGGCAGAGGGGGGATCCCCAGGGGGGTGACCCCTCAGGATGCCAGGCCTTTTCCCCTGAATTCTTAGTCCTGATGCACAGGGCTTTTCTTCAGAGCAGAGACATGACCTTTGGGACCTGGGGACCCTCTCCCCCCAAGATACCATGTCCTGCCCCCCTCCTGGGTGGGACCCTCCCTCAGGCTCGCCCCCCTTTAGTAGGCGGGGGAGCGGGGACATCTCATGGCCCTACCGGGACACCATTGATAATACAGACTTCGGGGGAAGGACAATCCCACACTGTTAAAATACACAAAATAATAAAGCAAAGGATAAATTAATACAAATTTAGCATGACAAAAATAATTCATACCTTTGTAGCAGATATTACCAGGATGGAGAACGTCGTCATAAGTTCCTTAGCTGTCTTAGACATAGGTTACCTCTAGAACTTAACAATATTTAGTTGTTATTTCAAACGACTGCTGAAATAGTTTTGTGTCTGGCGTAGTTCTTAGATTTTAAGGCATTGTGTTCCAGATTATAGAACTGGCTACAGAGTGTATGGTCCTGAGTTTCTCCCAGGTATAACTCGGTATCTCCAAAAGTCCTTTATTTGCAGAATGCAATGCCCTGGGTAGAATATAGATATGTAATGCCAATCCTACCAATGGAATACCAGTGCTATTAGTTTATAAATCACTATTAAGACCTTACAAATAATTTGTGCTTGAATTGGAAACCAGTGAAGAGATAGTTAAACGGACGCAATATGATCATGGACATTGTTAATCAACAACTTCAGGAACATCTAGAAAAACATAGAATACTTTTCCCAGCTCATCATGGTTTTAGAAGTTCACTTAGGGGTAGATTTTCAAAAAGCGCGATTTGGCGTACTTTTGTTGGCGCATCAGGCGCCAACAAAAGTACGCTGGATTTTAGTAGATACGTGCGTAGCCGCGCGTATCCGCTAAAATCCTGGATCGGCGCGCAAGGCTACTGATTCCGTATAGCCGGCGCGCGCCGAGCCGTGCAGCCTACCTCCGTTCCCTCCGAGGCCGCTCTGAAATCGGAGCGGCCTCGGAGGGAACTTTCTTTTGCCCTCCCCTCACCTTCCCCTCCCTTCCCCTACCTAACCCACCCCCCCGGCCCTGTCTAAACCTCCCCCTTACCTTTGTCGGGGGATTTACGCCTCCCGGAGGGAGACGTAAATCCCCGCACGCCAGCGGGCCGCTAGCGCGCCGGGACGCGACCTGGGGGCGGGTCCGGAGGGCGCGGCCACGCCCCGGACCGCCCCGGGCCGTAACCACGCCCCCGGACCCGCCCCCGAAACGCTACGTCCCGCTCTGAAAACGCTGCGCGGATCGGGCCCGCCCCCGACACGCCCCCCTCGGAAAACCCCGGGACTTACGCGAGTCCCGGGGCTCTGCGCGCGCCGGTAGGCCTATGTAAAATAGGCGCATCGGCGCGCAGGGCCCTGCTCGCGTAAATCCGGGCGGATTTACGCGAGCAGGGCTCTTAAAATCCGCCCCTTAGCACAGAAACCCTATTAATATCACAGTCTGATTTAATTTTAAAAGGCTTAGACACTGGCCAAAAATTCATTTTAATTTTCCTTGATATTTCAGCAGCTTTTGACACTGTAAATCATTTTACTCTTCTAAAAAGATTAGAAGAAATTGGATTATGTGATACCACCAGAAACTGGTTCACATCATTTTTGTGCAGTAGATCATACATTGTCAAAACTAATTATAAAGAGTCTAAACAAATACCTCTTCCTCATGGAGTCCCTCAAGGATCCTCTCTATCTTAAACACTTTTTAATATTTATTTACTCCCATTATGTAAACTCCTTTCAGACCTTAATTTAACTTATATTTATGCAGATGATGTTTAAATTCTTTACCGATAAATACTAATCTTACTAATTCACTAAACCTTTGTAAGTCTTATCTCACTACAATACAACAAGTAACTCAATTATCCCTCAATCTCAATCATAATAAAACAGATATCCTTTATATTTGCAACAAATCCTCACCTGAGATAGACATCCATCTAAATAATTACTTATCTAAGAAAAATATCTTACTCAACATAAGGGACCTTGGATTCATTTTAGATTCAGAATTCTGTTTTAAGCAACACATAAATAACATCATTAAAGAAGGTTTCTACAAACTTCAAATTTTAAAAAGGATTAAACCTCTCCTTCACCACCATGACTTTGTATTGATTTGCAAGCCCTACTATTCTCCAAATTGTATTGTAATGCATTGCTTCTTGGATTGCCTGCTTCTACTATCACACCACTTAAACTTTTGCAAAATGCTGCAGCAAGATTACTCAATAACCTCAAAAAATCAGACCATATTACTCCAGTTCTCAAAGACCTTCACTGGTTACCGATATCTTACAGAATTCAGTATAAGACTCTATCTCTAATTCACAAAGCCCTATACAATAATAAGACTGATTGGATGGAAACAACTCTTCTTTTTCAAACCCCAATTATTAAAGACTTGAATCATCCACACAAACTTTTAAGAAAGACCTGAAAACATGGCTTTTTATAAAAGCTTTCTCAACATGTTAAAAAATAACTATTTACCTAATTCATTTTAATTATCTCTGATCATTTCTCTCTCTTCTATCTTCTTTAATTTTCTCCCTTACTTTATATAATTTTTTCACATTGTATTTTTTCTGCCTCCCAAATTCAAATTATAGAAAATCATCTCTGAAAATATTTCTAGATAGTATAGTTTCTGTTTTGGAGATGTTAAGCAACAGTCTATTTCAAAACATCAATTTTTGTATAGTGTCAGAATAAATTTTTAGAAATTTGAATGTAGGGGACACAGAACTATTTACAGGAATGAAAACTTGATTGCATATATTTGAAAATTCAAACCCAGGCAAGCTAACAGTTTACCCAATGGCATTAAATAGATATTAAATAACATCGCCGAGAGTACTGATCCTTGAGACATACCACTCTTAATTTTCAACCTGTTTGAAGTATTGTAATCTATTTGAATCTTCTGCAAACGTCTGGTCAGATAAAGAACTTGATATTACAGGAGTAGGGCTAAAGTGGTTCAGTTTCTAAGTTGGTTAATCAAAATCACATGATCTAGAGTGTTGATGGAAGGAGCTCTCCAATGACTCTTTGGTTAGCTTTATACTGGAGCTGTAATTTGATCCCTTTGTTCTGTTGCCCTCCATGCATGAAGTTCTGCACTGGTGCATTCTGGTGAAGCTGGCGACGATTAGTGTGATTGCATGCCTGCTGGTGGAATAGCAGATTTGAAATCATTCAGCTGCATGGTGAGATGCTGCATGTGTTGGCAGAGGAAGGTGGCTCAGCAACCGGTGCTTCTATCCTGGAGCTTGAGATTAAGACTGCATTAGCCTCTGCTGAGACCTTAAGATATGTTCCTCCTTCCGGAAACACTATGCCGATGAGGCCTTCCCAGTTTAATTTTCATACTGTGGGGGAAATTACACATGCTATGGAATTGTCCCTTTCAGGTCAGAATCAAGGAATTATAGAAATTAAAAAATTTACTTCAGTGGAGGGCATGGGGGGGGGGGGGGGGGGGTCAAGATGGCTGCGTAAGCTAGACTTCATCTCCAAGCTGCTTTTTTGTTTTCTGGTTTATCTGTTTGGAAGATGCCATCAAAGAGAGAGGGAGGGGTGAGAGTGTTCCCCTCCATGACTTCTCGCCTTTGAGATCAGCATTCTATCATGGAGTTGGTGTCTTCCACTTCTCCTTTAGTTTGAACTATGAGTCCTGGAGATGTAGCAAAGAGAGAAGCTTTGTTTTGGTCTGGGAAAGTATCACTTAGCCCGCAGGACTTCTGTGCACCAACCGCTTATTGCTTTGCAGGAAGACGTGGTAACGACTGTAGCGCATGATGATGACTTCACTAGAAGGTGCTGGTGGCATCATTCCTGGTTTGGAGATCAACTCTTAGACATAGACATAGACATAGACATAGAAATGACGGCAGAAGAAGACCGAATGGCCCATCCAGTCTGCCCAGCAAGCCTCACACATTTTTTCTCTCATTCTTATCTGTTACTCTTAGCTCCTTGTTCTATTCCCCTTCCACCCCCACCATTAATGTAGAGAGCAGTGATGGAGCTGCATGCAAGTGAAATATCTAGCTTGATTAGTTAGGGGTAGTAGGGGCAGTAACCGCCGCGATAAGCAAGCTACACCCATGCTTATTTGTTTTACCTAGACTATGTTGTACAGCTCTTGTTGGGTTTTTTTTTTTTTTTTTCTTCTCCCCTGCTGTAGAAGCAGAGAGCCATGCTGGATATGCATTGAAAGTGAAGTATCAGGCACATTTGGTTGGGGTAGTAACCGCCGTAACAAGCCAGCTACTCCTCGCTTTGTGATTGCGAATCCTTTTTTTTCTTCACCCCTGTCGTTGAAGCTATGCAGGATATGCGTGAAGCATCAGGTTTTTTGTGTTTTTTTTTTCCCCCTGCCCTTGAAGCAGAGAGCTATGCTGGAAATGCGTGATGTATCAGTCTTTCTCCCATGCCGATGCAGGAGAGAACCATGCTGGATATGCATGGAAAGTGAAGTATCAGGCACATTTGGTTTGGGGTAGTAACCGCCGTAACAAGCCAGCTACTCCCCGCGTTTTGAGTGCGAACCCTTTTTCTTCTCCTTTGCCGTTGTAGCAGAGAGCTCTGCTGGATGTGTGAAGTATCAGTTATTCTTCTCCCCTGTCATTGAAGCAGAGAGCTATGCTGTATATGCATTGAAAGTGAAGTATCAGGCATATTTGGTTTGGGGTAGTAACCGCCGTAACAAGCCAGCTACTCCCCTCTTTATGAGTGCAAATCCTTTTTTCCATTACCTCTTGCTGTTGAAGCTTAGAGCGATGTAGGAGTCACAGTAAGCATGTGTATGTTTATTTAGTAAGGGTATTGTGTCAATAGCCATCATTCTGGCGAGTCACCCACTCTTCATTGGTGGCCTCTTGACTTTATGGATCCGCAGTGTTTATCCCACGCCCCTTTGAAGTCTTTCACAGTTCTGGTCTTCACCACTTCCTCCGGAAGGGCATTCCAGGCATCCACCACCCTCTCCGTGAAGAAATACTTCCTGACATTGGTTCTGAATCTTCCTCCCTGGAGCC
Organism: Rhinatrema bivittatum; assembly: GCF_901001135.1. Classification (NCBI taxonomy): domain Eukaryota; kingdom Metazoa; phylum Chordata; class Amphibia; order Gymnophiona; family Rhinatrematidae; genus Rhinatrema; species Rhinatrema bivittatum. Next base: position 159,369,434 of record NC_042622.1, on the reverse strand, counting down.
TCAAATCGTGACCCCTGGTTCTGCTGATTATTTTCCTACGGAAGAGGTTTGTCGTTGTTTTTGGATCATTAAAACCTTTCAAGTATCTGAAAGTCTGTATCATATCACCTCTGCTCCTCCTCTCCTCCAGGGTGTACATATTTAGATTCTTCAATCTCTCCTCGTACGTCATCCTATGAAGATCCTCCACCTTCCTGGTCGCCCTTCTCTGTACCGCTTCCATCTTGTCTTTGTCTTTTTGTAGATACGGTCTCCAGAACTGAACACAGTACTCCAGGTGAGGCCTCACCAAGGACCTGTACAAGGGAATAATCACTTCCCTTTTCTTACTCGATATTCCTCTCTCTATGCAGCCCAGCATTCTTCTGGCTTTTGCTATCGCCTTGTCGCATTGTTTCGCTGTCTTCACATCATTAGACACTATCACCCCAAGGTCCCTCTCCTGCTCCGTGCTCATCAGCCTTTCCCCCCCCATCGAGTACAGTTCATTCGGATTTCCACTCCCCATATGCATGACTTTGCACTTCTTGGCATTGAATCTCAGCTGCCATATCTTCGACCCACTCTTCCAGTTTCCTTAGATCCAGTCTCATTCTCTCCACTCCTTCCGGCGTGTCCACTCTGTTGCAGATCTTAGTGTCATCCGCAAAAAGACAAACCTTACCTTCTATCCCGTCTGCAATGTCGCTCACAAAGATATTGAACAGGACAGGTCCCAACACCGATCCTTGCGGCACACCACTTAAAACCGCTCTCTCTTCAGAGAAGGCTCCATTTACCATCACACATTGTTTTCTGTCCGTCAACCAATTTGCAATCCAGGTCACCACATCGGCACTCACTCCCAAGCTTCTCGTTTTATTCACCAGTCTCCTGTGCGGAACCGTATCAAAAGCTTTGCTGAAATCCAAGTAGATGACATCTAGTGCTCTTCCTTGATCCAATTCCTTGGTTACCCAGTCAAAAAAGTCAATCAAATTTGTCTGACAGGATCTTCCCCTGGTGAATCCATGCTGCCTCTGGTCCATCAATTCTCCAGACTGTAGATAGTTGACTATTCTCTCTTTCAGCAGTGACTCCATTACTTTTCCCACCACCGAAGTGAGGTGGTGGGAAAAGTGAGGTGGGAAAAGTGGGAAAAGTGAGGTGGGAAAAGTGAGGTGGGAAAAGTGAGGTGGTGCAGAGGTTAGCAGTGGATCTGAAAAAAACATTTTCAAGAGCCTGCTATGTTGGCATTTCTGAGACCAGTAACTCAAGAAGAGGGTGATTTTATGATGGGCCACATTTCTCTTCCAATTATTAAATCTGTGGTGGTAACCTTCTATGCTCTATGAGTCTTGGTTGCTAAATTGTCCCATTTCCTTAAAATGGAGGCTGTTTCTCATAGATTGGACTCGGTTGTTCAGGATCATCAACTCATTTTCAGGAGCATGTAGGGAGATTTCAATCTCTTGAGAAGGAAGTTCAAGAAGTTCAAACTATGAATGCAGTTATTTACAAGTGGGGCTTCCTAACTAGCAGAGTGGAGAACATAGAAAATCAACTACATTGTTTAAATTAAAGACTAATTTTCCTAAGGTTATAGGAGAACTTCCTCTATTATCTTTGTGGAAGTACTTTACACATTACTTCTGATCAGATTCACACTCTCAACAAGGTTTATTTTCTTCCTTATAAGCAGTGAACTGATCAGCTTTGACCATCTCAATCCCCTATAAATTTAGGGAGCTTGTCTATGTTTTTGGAGATTTCTAGTAGTGAGATTGAGAGCTACACTAATTTTCCTTTAAGATCAAGATTTGTTTTGTAATGAGAAATTACTTTAAGCATATGAATGTGAATTCTCTGGGTGACCTGATCAGGATCTATCCACACTTGGCTAAAATCACTCAAAGGAGGAAGGGCTTTCTTGGAATGCGCCAAGAAGTTCAGGCTCTTGGCACTTCCTTCCTTCTCAGATATCCCTGTAAATGTTTAATAAAGCTGAATGCAGACTTTCATCTTTTTAGCTCACAAACAGCTAAGGCTTTTTCTGGATGCTAGGGCTGGGAATCTGCCTTCAAGTGTCTAGTGCTTTGAGTGAATATATATCTGTCCATTTTGAGTTATAGGAAGTGGATAATGCTTATTATAGCCTTTTACTTGAATTTTGTTATTTATTTATTCCTCTTTCTTTACCTACTCCTTCCCCAATTTTTGTTGGACTAAGTAATGAGAGGAAGCTAGTTGCAGTTTTCCCTTTACATTTTTTCATTGTTAATCCTTTCATGATGTTTCTGTGCAAAATGTGTTTTGTGCTCTTTGGAAACTTAATGCTGGACAAGATTTACTTGGGATGGAGAAGCAGGTCAAGATGCAAGATAAAGCAAAGAACTTTACTAAGGATTCTTTGGCTACTCAAAATAAACTGGAGAATTTTGGAAATATGTGTAGGTGTAATTTTGTCTATTAAGAATACCTACTATTTCAGCTTTAGTTATGTTTAAAAGATATGCTACCTTGGTTTTGAAAGTACCAACTGAGATAGTTCCACCTCTTTCTAGGGCTTTCTGTTTACCTCTATACAAGAAAAAAAAGAGACCTGTCATTTGCATTTGAACTCTTAGATCTCCTTTGATAGTTTGGAATTTACTCAATTCCTGGAGAAGTCAAAAGCAGAATTGGAATAACTATCAGGAGGAAAAAAAAACCCACACATCAATCTTGCAAGTCCATAGTTTGAAGGAACCAAGTTTGGAATTTACTCAAGCAGTCTTGGTAGTACCCTCTACTTCGATTACTATTTGTGCTCTAAACTCTGATAAGGATGGGCTGTTAAAGATGGTTTTTTAAGATTAAAGATGATTCCTTTTTGAATTATTGTGCACACATTTCCAAATGTTTACTCAAGTTCCAAGGGAAGATATGCATTTTCTTTTGCCATCCTCAGCTGAGTGGCTGCTCCAACAGATGCAGTGAGTAACCTGAGGATTATTTACTTAGATTTCAGAGTTATTTGCTTGAAAGAGTTAAATATCTGATGCATTTGCTTTTTCTTTTCTTCAGTTTGGGTGAATTTAAATTGCATTACTTACATTAAAAGGCCACATAAACACAAATTATGTGCATGCGCAATAAAAAAAAAATGTTGGGGTGTGTCGGGGCCAATATTTATAGGTATAAATCTGTATTTTAAATCTGGCAGCTACAATGTGTGGCGGGCTGTTAGCCATGCATGTCTACTTCTGCTCTTGATGACATGAAAGTCTGCATAAATCTCTATTTAGGCCTAACACGACTGGGTGAGAGGTCTGGGTCAACTTGGGGGTGGGGGAGTGCAGACTGAAGAATCAGATAGGTCTGGATGACCTCAAGGTGGACTGGTTGATAAAACTGGGAATGGCCTTCACGCAAGCATGTTTTAAACATTTGGCTACCTGCGTGCTAAAGCCGACAAAGTCCAAAGAAATATACGTGAAATACGTTTGAGTAACCACTTAAAATTAGGAGCATACATATGCACAGTAGGTGTATTTTAAATCATACACATGCAACTGCATGCATGATTTAAAATTCCAGCATATGTGCACTCTTGCATCCATATGCACATGCACGGGTGCCTGTGCGCTAGTTTTCAAGTTACCATATTTATTTGTAACTTTGCTTTCTTTAATTTGTGACTTGGTTCCTTCAAGCTGTGGACTTGGAAGATTAATGATTTTTTTTCTTCCTGATAGCTATTTCTGTTTGTAAATTTTGGCTGGTCATTCTTGTTTGGTAAGTGGTCACTTGAAATTTATTTGTCAGAAAAATAAAAATACAATTTATGTAAAAAAAAAAATAAAAAAAAAAAAATAATGCGAGTGTTAGTTGCTGAAGTTCGTTATCAACTATTCCAGAGTCCCACTTCAGCCTCTATTTTCAGTTGGAGATCAGAGGAGCGTTGCTAGACATGACTCAAGCAAGAGCCTTCTTCCTGCACCAGAGGGCTGTCACAAAGGTATCTGAAGCAGAGAGGAATCAAGTCAGCAGGCATTAGCATGGGACATGTTGAGATTGTGGGGCTTTATATATCAACAGTGCATGTTACTTCCTTGACATACCTTCATATTAGAAGAACCCAATGGACCCTCAGATCACCATGGTTTCAAGTCACTCAGGATCTTCAAGACCGCATACTCCCTTTCCTAATGGTGAATCCATTGTGATCTGACCAGAGGTATACCTTTCCAAATTCCTCCATTCCAAATTGTCCTCGCCCTGGATGTGTCCAGCCTGGGATGGGGAATCCATGTAGAGGTGCTCTGCAACCAAAGCCTTTGATCCGCTCAGGAGAAAAACTTCATCAGATAAACTTCCTGGAGTTAAGGGAAATTCTATATGTTCTGAAGGCACTTCGAGATCATTTGTCCAACAAAAGTAATCCTTGTCCAGACAGATAATCAAGTCGTGTTTTAGATAGGGAGGAATAGATTCATACCTCCTGTGTCAGTAGGCTATTCAAATCTGAGAATTGGCCATCTTTCCAAGCAAGCAATATGGGAGTGCCGTGCTCGTAGAATATTTGGCTTGCCACCCTTCAGTCTAGGGACAATTTGTGGGGCTTCGGATTTGACTCAACCTGTTTGCCAGAATAACCCTGGTTCTCAGAGTGTCATATCTGGCAAACAGGTTGAGTTGAATTCTGGAGCCCTAGAAATTGTCCTTGGACCAGAGGGTAGCAAACTAAATATTATATAGGCATGGCACACCCATAGTGGATCTGTTTGCATCCACTCAAAGCAAGAAGTTCCTATTCCAGGAAAGGGACTTGAGGCAAATCGTCCTCTGACGTCTTTGTCCTCGATTAAGGCAAGGATATGTTGTATATGTATCCTCATTGTGAAGTCTTTGTTGAAGCTCAGAAAAGACTGGGGGACTATGATTCTCATAACACCCTGTTGCCAAGACAGATTTGGTTCCCGCTACTGCAGGAGATGTCCATCAGGAATCCAATCAGGCTGGGGAATTCCTCCAACTCTCATTACTCAGGATTGGGGGCTGTTGTGCCATGTCAACATTGGGTCCTTAGCGCTCTCAGCCTGGAGTTTGAGAGGTAAGCTTGCATCCTGTAGATCTTTCAGAGGATTTGTCTGTTTCTTCTGGTTTCAAGAAAGGACTCCAAGAATTCTTATGCACTAAAGTGGAGGAGGTTTGCCTCTCCACACACAATTGGCACCTATCACTTTGTATAGCCTTTACTTAAGAACATAAGAAAATGCCATACTGGGTCAGACCAAGGGTCCATCAAGCCCAGCATCCTGTTTCCAACAGTGGCCAATCCAGGCCATAAGAACCTGGCAAGTACCCAAAAACTAAGTCTATTCCATGTAACCATTGCTAATGGCAGTGGCTATTCTCTAAGTGAACTTAATAGCAGGTAATGGACTTCTCCTCCAAGAACTTATCCAATCATTTTTTAAACACAGCTATACTAACTGCACGAACCACATTCTCTGGCAACAAATTCCCATCAAGCCTCCCTTTGTGTCCGGGGGTCTCAATATAGTACTGACCCCAGGTGATGAAAGGTCCCTTTGAGCCAATTGATGCCTGTGAACTGAAATACCTGACCTAAGAGGTTGTATTTTTAGTGACAGTGACTTCAGTACACAGAGTTAGCTCCAGGCTCTAGTGACTTATCCACTGTATACCAAGTTTATTTTATGGTAGGATGGTTCTGCGCATACATCCTAAGTTTCTGCCTAAGGTAGTGGCGTACTTCCATCTTAATCAGTCAGTCATCCTTCCAATTTTCTTTCCCAGGCCACTTGTCCACAGACGTGAACAAGCACTGCACAATTTGGACTGCAAGCAAACCTTGGCCTACTACCTGTTGAACTAGCTAGCTTTTTGTTTCTTTTGACATCAACAAACCAAGAATTGCCATTGCTAAACACACACTATCTAATTGGCTAGCAGATTGAATTTTCTTTCTGTATGTCCAGCTGGGCCTGAATCTGGTAGGTCATGAAAAGATTTGTAGCATCAGAGCCAAGGCTGTGGTGTGGAGTTCTCTCTATAATTCGCATCACATTATTGTGTTGTCAGGGACACCCATTGCAACAAGCTTGTCCAGTCTGTCTGTGGAATCTCTTTGAGATTTAGAACCTCACGCTATCTCTCCCTAGGATCCATTGTTTTTGTTCCAGGCAACACCAATAAAAGACAAACATCAAGGAAAAAAGGATTGTTGCCACCAAAAACTGTTTTGGTTTTCCCCCCCTTTTTTATTTGTTGGGGATCTGTCTAGCTAGGGACTCCCCTCTTGTGAAGGGTGGTATCCTGCTTGTTATTGGAGAATGCAGAATTGCTTATCTGTAACTGATGTTCTCCAAGGACAGCAGGATGTTAGTCCTCACAAAGCCCGCTTGCTTCCCCTTAGAGTTGGCTTCTCAAAGTATGAATTAAGGAATTAGACTGAAGGGGGCCCCTGCGTGGCAGCATGGAATGCTGCACATACCTAGTGGAGCATGCTCAAAAGTTCTAGAAACGTGAGATAAAAGATCCATGCTGGGCTCCATCTGATGATCTCTCCTTACTTATGAGGACTGACCTGATTTCCTCAGAACACTTTTTACTGATAAGCAACTCTACCTTCTTTAATCATATGAGAAGCCAAGATGTATTGCAGCACCAGATTTAAAAAGCACAAGGTGGATATTGCATATGTGTATGTTAATTGATTTTATTTTATTTTATTATTTTATGTGATTTTATGGATGATATATGTATGGAAGTTTGGGTCAAATCAGATTTTTAAATAAATGATTACAAAAGTGGCAGTTTCCAATATCACAACTTCCTTTGGTAAGTATTCTGAAAAAGTCTGTGGTAAATCTCCCTCAAGATAATGGTCAATGATGCCTGTCCTATTTGGATGATTCTTATGTTGGTCCAATAAAGGATATTGCACGATGCAAATAATTCAAAAGCTAGCCATAAAATTAAGGTAGCAAAAAAAAAAAAAAACCAAACAAATTTTTTTTACAAATGCTCATGAATGGGCCAAGGAATATGGATAAAATGTGAGCATTACATTGAGTGTCAAGCAAAATTCTTGGAAATATTTAAGGCCTTAGAATCACAGTTTCTAAATTTGGTGGACAGGGTCTCTGGCAATGTGCATTATAAGTGTCTTTTGCTACCAATTTTTTTTTTTATTTATATTTTTTATTAATTTCAATAATAAACAGAGGATATACAGAACTGTTAGGTTCAAATAAATACATCCCGTATTGGTTAAAGATTTCAAAACATTACACCTATTACAATCAGAAAATAATAATACATAAACCCTTATCTGGATTTTAATACAGGTAATTTGGGGGGCAAAATGTTGTATAAGCAGAAATCAAGGAAATAAACACAGGATTTATTAAAGCCTTGGAGTTAACTGGTCTTATCTCTATTTATGCCAATCCCCCCCTGAAGGTTCTTGTGAGTGGGAGTCGAGGAATACACGTAATTGATCTGGTTCTCTAAATATATATCTAACATTATTAAATACCACCACACAAATACATGGGAAACGTAAGGAATACTTAACTCCCTTCACCCTTGCTTCCTCTCTCATCTCGAGGAATTTTTTTCTCTTAATTTGAGTATTCTTAGTAAAATCCGGAAAAATTTTTATTGGATATCCATAGAATTTTAAAGTTTGATTTCGAAAAAATGTTTTCAGAATTAAGTTTCTTTCTGAAGGGGTAGATAGAGCAACGTTGTTTATCCAACTATCTTCAACAACAAGTTCTTGGGATTGTTCCAATATTGCAGTCAAATCAAATGTTGCTTCCTGATTTCGATTTTGTTCGCCGTTATTTTCACTGGCAGCTTGAGCAAAATAATATATCTTTTCAATTTTTGGCAAATCTTTTTCAGCAAATTTTAACATATTCAGTAGATAGCTTCTGAATAGTTCTCGATGGGATAACAAACGCATTTTAGGGAAATTAATAATCCTTATATTATTCCTTCTCAGCTGATTCTCCAGTGTTTCCATTTTCTCCTTATGAAAATTCTCAGATTTTATTAAGTTCACTTGTATGTTTTCCACGTTGGTTAACGTTCTCTCTATCCTCTGATTTCAGACTCCATCTTCTCAACTCTTCCTTCCAGGACCTGATTTTTTGAGATACTCTCCTTTACCATGCTAGTTAAGGATACAATCGCCTTCTCCATAGAAGAAATAGCTTTTAAAATTTCTTCCAATGTTGTTTTAGATGACATAGATTCAGAGACTTCACAAATCACTTGAATATTCCCCTTGTCCCTCTCATCCTGCAGGGGGTTAGCACTCACAATGGCTCGATACTGCAGCTCCTCCGGTTGACCCCTGGAACCCGATCTTTCAGGGTTCTCCGAGGGCAACAAGCTTTCCTCGTTCCCTCTCTGGGGTTCTACCTCCGTGGAAGTTCCCGGTTTCATTGCATGCAGAGCTGATGGTATTGCTTTCAGATCTTCCCTCTCGCTCAGTGGGGCTGGAGCAATTGGCGCGCCGGGGCTTAATGAGATCTCCGTGGCCTGGGAGCTCAGCGTCTGCTCGTCACTGAGATCTCCAGCGGCCCCTCTCACCGGCGTCGAAGTTACCAGTCCGGAAAACGCCTCCTCTATCCGAGGCTGTCGAGTTAGCGGATTCGGAGTCGAGGTAATATTCTTTACTTTGGCTTTACGCTTCGTATGGGGCATGATGCCGTAAGGAAAATTAGATTGTTCAGGAATTATTTAGCCAAAGAATAAAGCTCACCTCGGGAGCACTGCGTTTTCCGTTCACTCTTTGGCGGCCATCTTGCCCCTCCCACCACCTTGCTACCAATTTTAATTTGCATAAACTACACAAATATATGTTCTCAAGTATTAGAAGTATAGTAACATAGAAAGATGTTACCCAAACTCCTTTTATAAGCAGGACTGAATTACGAATGGCTATGAAAGATTCATAAATGGTCAGTAGCTAAGGTTAAAACCATAACAATTGGTACTAGTTCTTACAAATTTCAGATTTGTGCTAATTCATCTATTTCTACATAAAAATTAAAACAGGCTAATATTTGGGTTTAGTTTTTATTTTGGAAAATTTTTCAATTTATCTATCTACCATATATTTTTACTTGAGTTGGCACCCTCCATCCTATGTTTATATAGCTAAAAATATACTAAACATTATAGAAGTGTGTATATACAGGATTTTATACAATGATCCTTTTTGACACATTCTTATTTTTGACCATCCATGACCTGATACTTTTTTTTTTATTTCTTTGGCTGATCAGACCATATCTTAGTACTTAGAACATGTGGGAGGAATGAAGGTCTATTTAGCATGTACCTAGGTCTTACTTAATTGAGGTTGACCCCAATGGAATGTTTCTTTTATTTTCAAAGAATGAATTAAATGCTCCTTTTCTGGAAACAGAAAATAGCCATACTGCCTAGTTATCGTGGGTGGATTATAAACTAAAACAATAAATAAAAATAAAATACTCCTGTATGAGTAAAGCTACGACTCTCGGATGCCTTTGAACTATATAATGTGAAATAAACTGCAGTTTTTAAACTCCCCAAATTCTGAAGATCTTGATGGCCCTCAGTTCTCAGCTATAACACTGCAAAAAGTGAAGTGAATTGTAAGTGAATTCTTTTTCTTTATATGCATCTTGCTCCCTTTAGATACTTTTACTCATAGCCTCTGGATGCTGTACACATGTCTCCTTGTTTTCAGTCTCTTCTGTAACTGAGATTTGCACTCTATAACCTTGAGTATGATTATAGTTATAAATTGTTTTGAATTGTTTTTAGTGTTTCAGGAGCTCCATTCCCACTATTGTAACTTCTGCAAATCTGATACTTACTGTAATATTCTTTCTTTGTACTTCCATTCAGAGATAGAAATGTTATACTTAGTAGTAGGTTCAGTAACAACATTGCTGACATGTTCTTTCTTAACAGTTTGATCTGCAATTATTGCAGATTCCTTTTATGTGCATTATTCTAGGAACTTGAAAAATATGAAAAAATTCCATGTTTTATTTATATATTTGTTTAACAATTTGATAGCATTTTGCATAGTTTTTTAGTAGACCTGGAGTTGCATGTGTTTTAAAACTACTAAGTGCAGGGAATTAAACTGGGTAATATTTTTTTCTTTGTTTCTCCCTCAAATTATAACAGTTCCTGACCCATAAGAGTTGAACTGCATTAAACAAATTTTAAGAGGATGATATTTGGCACCATTTGTCTGGCTAAGATAAAAAAATGTTATCTGATTAACTTGGAAGTGAGGAGGAGGCATTCAGGGGCGAATAAGCTGCCCTAAAGTTAGCTGGATAAATTTATCTATTTAGCAAAGATAGCTTGGGATATTCAGCTGTGCACCCATGCCACTGAATATCCCTGCAAAGTTAGCTGGATAAGTTTATCCAGAAAAACTTTGCTAGCCAGACCACAGCTGAATATGGACATCTCAGATTTTGCATCATAATTCAGTTTTGTTTTGGTTTGTGATTCATAATTTGAGAACTTGAATTAAAGTAGTTTAGTTGCTGTGTTAGTCCACTTAGAGGTGTGGAAATAAAGGTCAATTATTAAGTTGATCCGTCTTCCCAAACCTTTACTAATGACCTTATAGTCAGGGGAAACCCAGGATATGCAAATTGCTCTCATGCAAATTCATTGTGGATATCCTGCCCAAATAGCTGAGGAGTCACCAGGACAGGTTTGGGAAAGCCTATTGTAGATGATACTTTATTGTTTGTCTAATTTGATTACATTTGTGACTAGCTTTCCAGAGTTATACTTCTTTCATTTAGTGCTAAGAAGGATGATGTCTGAATATGTAATTAAATTGTGGGTTGAATTAGAACGGAGTAAATGTTGGCAAAAAAAGACTGAAATGGCCTATATAGTCTGCCCAGCAAAGTTGTTAGGGTTGTAGTTGCTACACTGAGCAAGTTACCCCTGTAACTTTCTTGAAAGCACAATGCATTTATTTCAATGCAATTTTGGATTGAACCACAATTCTGTGCAGGTTACCTCAATATTTTGTTTCCATCTTTTTTTTTTTTTTTTTTTAATGTTTATAATTTCTGAATTTCACAGACAAACACTTGAGATAGTTATAGAAACATACATGTCAGCAATACAGAAAAGAAAAAAAAAGGGAAAATAAAGCACACATCTCCAATTGGCCCACATTAAAGGGGAGGCTAAGAAAAAGAAAAGCCAATGAGGGGTATGACAATTAAATGAAAAATTTGAATCAGAAAATTAACAAAGCCAACCTTGTGTCTATACATAAATCCCACCTAAGCCAGCAGTTACCCCGTTCCTACAATTCTCTTCATTATCCAACTGCTTGTAATCTAAAAAGAAATGAAGCTGCTTATATGAAGATATAACTGGCTTGGTGAAAATTTACAATACATTTATAGGGAAAATGAACAACAAAAAATGCACCAAGTAAGAAAACCTCTTGATGTATTTGCAATCAGTCTTGAGGTTTTTTTTTGTTTTTTTTCCATAAATCAGGATAAATCCTGATCTGCCCCTCATGAAGCAGCATCCTTATTACAAAAATATATTGAGTCCTTGACCTGATAAAATACAAGAGACCAAAAGTGAAGCCTGTGGAAACCTCTTCCTCCACAGATCTCTCCAAAATCACTATTAAATCCAGTGTGTTGATTCCTCAGTGGATAGACCAGCTCCTTGCTGCACTATTCTTTCAGTAGGCAAATAAGAGATTATACTCACTTGGTGTATCGCATTCTCAGGCATCTTAAGTAACTCAGTCAAATATTTCTTAAATACATCTAAAGGATAGTCTAAAGGAGAAACAGTATCATTTTATCCCTAATTAAGGGAGGCTGAACAGTATATAGTCAATTCACCTCACTGGAGATGCAGGTCAGCTCTTGAGTCTAGACTGCCATTTTGGACTCCTGAATTTGAGATTTTCTGCATTTGATTGAAAAAGACTCCAAATGAAGAAACAATTTGGAGGAGAGAAGCTACTGCTGACCAGAAAACTGAGAAAACTGTCTCGTGCTTCTCCAGGGGAGGCACAGGAAAAGGGTAAAGCTGGGAGAAGAGAATGGAGACCCTCCAAATCACTTCACCCCAATACTGTACTCACTTCTACATCCTCTATTCCTGATGAAAAATCCTTAGATCTACCTCAAAATGCTTACGTTGCACTCCTCCAGTCTAGCAGTTCAGAACAATCCAGTTTGCTACAACTCTCCTCGCATTGAAGAGCTCACCCCCTTAAGTCTCGTAATAGCGGAAATCATCATATATGAGAGAGAACTTTCAACTCTGGGGAATACACCATGCCATTCTGACTGCAAGAGAATGGTCCAGGGGCTCGGGCTGAGAGAAACATCAGCCCTAGATCTGGGAGCCAAACCCTCAAACTACAATGCCCCTTAAGGCCTCAACTGATCCACAGGATGAATGATTTCAGCAATGGACATCTGGCAGCCATTGGTACAGGGAAACTTCTCTAACCCTTCCCTTATGGTTCCTAACAATCAATTCACGTGAAAAAAAAAAAGGAAAAAAAATACGCTCAGGATGCCAGGAGTTGGGACAGCATGGCTACCTCATACTACCATCTTGGGCCCCTTGTTTCCCTCTTCACAATAAGGGATCCTCTATATTTATCCTATGCTTGTATGAATTTTTCTTTTTTTGTATTTTATTATTCATCATTAACATATCAAAGTACAAATAAACATAAGGTGATATAGATGGAAGCATTTTCATGAATACAATAAACATGGCTATATGTTTAACATTGGTCTCTGTGTCCTTACTAAATATGTGAACTTTCAGTCAAGTGTTGTTCATGTTTGTTTGTTTGTTTGTTTATTTTTATGTACCAACATTCAACATAAGTCATCACATCGGTTCCTAAGGGTCCTGTCCACAGTTGTAGGAGTGAAGAAAAAGACAGTGCATGAAAGATACAATACAGTGCATTAAGACAGCAGGAAAATACCCTTGGTAGAACATTAAGGATCTGAACGCTGCCTCCATGTTTGATAAGGTTGCCATATCTCTAGAAATCTAGGGGAGAGTATGATGTTTTCTAGCAGTCATCTTGTAGAATGTGCACATTTTATCAACTTTAGCGATAAGCATATTAAGAGTGAGTATTGTGAGGTTTTTCGAGTTCGCTGCAATGACACATCTTGCTGCTATTAAGATTTGATGTATCATCCTCCATTCATATTTGGACCTAGTTACTGGAGCATTCAGTAGAGCATGTTCTGGAAGTAGATTGATATCCTTCTGAAGCATTTGTGTGATCAAATTGGAGACATCAGTGCCTCTAATTTTTGCCTTGCTTAATTGGGCGGGTGTATAGTAGCAACGTAATAACACCTTATAACTGTTTTCTATCAATGAAGCGGAGATAGAACTACATTTTGTGTAAAGGAAAATTAGATCCCAGGTTTCTGTTTCCAATTGTTTCCCTAGGTCCTTCTCCCAAGCTGATACAAAAGATGGGTATTGGTTTGTATCTGTGTTGAGGAAAGTATATATTTTTGTAATAGCTCTTTTTAACTTATTTGCTTGTGCGCACCACTTTTCTAATTGAGTTGACCCTTGGGACAGATCTCCTGCTATGTTGGGGGTCTTTAAGAAGTAGCAGATTTGAGCATATGAAAAAATATCCCTGTCTAATAGTTGATAGCTATCCTTAAGGGTCTGAAAAGGGAGAATGCCCCCCAACCCCCACGTTCCCAAACCATGCCAATGGTCCCAATTCCCTTCTCTTTCCAGTTGGTGAACCCTGATGATGCCCAGCCTGGAGTGAATTGAGTATTATGGTATAGAGAGGAATTAAGAAAATATTGTCTAGTACCTGCCAACTTGGTTCTCCACTGTCTCCACACTGCCATAGTGTTTAAGAAGGAGGGAGGCACCTCTCCCCCAGGCCTCCCAAGTTTGACGTGGCTGCCAAGGAGTAGCCCATAATGGCATGTTTCCTGTCAATGTCCACTCATCTTTTTTGCTCACTCATATTGTTCCAATCTATGAAAACTCTTAACTGAGCTGCTGCATAGTACCTACCAAGGTACGGAACACCCAAACCTCCATGCAATTTGTGTTTATACAATGTACTGCTTGCCGCTCTTGGTGGTTTCCGCTTCCAAATGAAGGCAAACTGTTTATTTTGAAAGCATTTAAGCATCGGGGTGGGGATGTGGATTGGGAGTGTTTGGAAGAGATAAAGAAACTTTGGGAGTACTGTCATTTTTATGGAAGCCACCTTGCCCAACCAGGACAACTGATTCCCAGACCAATCATCTAGATCCTTAAATATTTTTGAAGTGAGAGGGGTGTAGTTGAGATAGAAAAGATCTTCCACCCTATTGCTGATCATGATTCCTAAATATTTGATTTTACGAGGCGCCCATTTAAAAGGAAACATTGATTTCAACTGTTGAGCTGTGTTCTCGGGGAGAGAGATGTTCAAGATCGAGGACTTGTCAAGATTCAGTTTGAAGCCGGATACTGAGCTAAATTCCGACAACAGCGGCCCCACATTTGATAGGGATGTAAGTGGATTGGATAAGGTAAAGATAATGTCATCTGCGAATAATGACATCTTATAATCTATCTCCCCAATGATGATTCCATTTATTGTATCTTCCATTTATTGTATCTGCTGAATAGAGCAAACAACAGTGGAGACAGTGGACACCCCTGACGAGTGCCTCTCTCTATGGGGAAGTTATCTGAGTAGGCACCATTTACCTTTACACATGCCTTGGGCTTGTCATATAGTGCTAATAGCCAACCTAAAAATGACTGGCCAAAATTAATTCTTTCCAAAGTTTGGAACAAATATGGCCAGTGGACCATATCGAATGCCTTTTATGTATCCACTAATAGCAAGGCAGCTGGTATTTGTGTCCGTTTGGTCCACTATATGAGATCAATGATCTTGCACATGTTGTCTGCTGCCATTCTTCCTGGTGTGAATCCAGTTTGATCCGGGTGAATTAAATTTGCCAGAACTTTATTTAGGCGATTACCCAAGATTTTTGCCAATATTTTGAGATCAATATTAATGAGGGATATAGGACGGTATGATCTGCACTTCATTGGGTCTCTCCCTATTTTTGCCAATATTGTGATCCCTGCCACATTGGAGCCCTCATATAAAGACTGATCTTTATTTAAGGAATTGAAGAGACCTAATGGGGTTCTGTTACCTCAGGTAGTAATTTTTTTATAGAATTGGGCTGTAAAGCCGTCTAAAGCCAGGACTTTATTTGTTTTGATGTCTTTAATGACCTGCAAAATTTCACCAATTGAAATATCTTGGTTCAGAGACTGTCGGTCCTCCTCTGATATAGCGGGTAGATGGACCTGGTCAAGGAATTCTGTAATCTTGCCATCCTGAATTGCAACGTCCCTCGCATATAAAGCTCCATAGAAACTCTGGAAACGCTTATGAATGTCTGTTGCGGTGACTAGCAGTGTATTGTCTTCCCCTAAGATTCTAGTGATTTGTGACTGAGCTATGCGGTGCTTCAATTTGTGTGCTAAAAGCCTGCTAACTTTGTTCCCCCATTTGAAGTACTCTTGTTTGGTGAGGTTCAAATAGTGAGAGACTGTATCTAAAGTGGGAGAACTTAACTGTGTCCTAGCTTGTTGTAGTTGGAAAAGGATTGAATTGGTGGGATTGTTTTTATGTTCAGCTTCTAGCATAGTAATGGTCTTTAATAAATTCTGTTGTTGGGTAAATTTCTCCTTCTTATAGGTACCCTGGGCAATAAATTTACCCCTCAGTACAGCTTTAAAGCATTTCCAGAAAAGTGGAGGGCTAGATATTGCCCCAGCATTGTTTATATTATACTCCCTAATCTCATCTCGTATGGACCCGCAAAGCCTCCTCTTCTAATAAGGTATCGTTCAGTTTCCAGAACTGTCTTCCAGCGTCCCCTACCCCTCTCAGCTGTATCCATACCGGGGCGTGGTCAGACCATGTTATCTGTCCTATATCGACCTGCTCAGTGCTTTCTCTAACAATATAAAGTCGATCTGGGAATATGATTTATGGGGGTTGGAGTAAAAAGTATAATTTCTATCCTGAGGGTGGTGCGATCTCCAAATGTCCATTAGTCCCCATTTAAAAATAAGAGATCAGAGTCATTTTCTGTCTTTTTTTTTACACCTAGACCTCCTCCCGAGGAATTGTCTACCCGTGGTTGGATAGTCAGGTTAAAATCCCCAGCCTCTATCCAATTACCCTTCTCTATGGAGCTCATTAGAGAATTCAAGGAGTCTAGATAGGCAGAATATTCGCCCTGAGGAGCGTATACATTTAGTAGACAGTAAATGTCTCTTCCTATTTCAATTTGTACTAAAACATATCTCCCCATGGGATCGGCTTGTACTTTCTGTACCTGACATTGAAAATCCTTGTACAATAAAATGCTAACTCCCACATATTTATGGGATTTAGAAGCAGCTGCGCTAAATTGTTGAGAAAATAAGGACCACTGTAAAAGGTGCTCATACCTTTTAGTCAAATGGGTTTCTTGCAAAAAGACAATCATCGCCTCAGAGCGCTTGATCTCCTCGCGTAGTAGCTGACGCTTGCGTGGGCTATTCAGTCCTTTAACATTTAATGACCATAGTATAACAGATGCCATAATATTATGTTAACAATGGGGCATATATGCTTCCCCCTCTCCCACCAAATGTTAGGAACTGTAAAGTGAAATGACATGAGAACCATAACATCCCTAATGGTGCCTTGAGACAATTGACCGGTTGCTGATTTACCCTGTAATACACAAATCCATGTTCCCCCCCCCCCCACCTCCCCCCCCCAAACCCTATCATATTTCCAAAAAGACATAACAGATCTGCCAACGCAGATGGGGTTGTAAGCACTCTCGGAGCGTGCTCCTGCATGCCACCCCAGCCTAATGTTAGCTAGATTATAGCTTTTGTACAGCAATTAGTCATAAACTACATGGTCTGCATTAACTTACATTAACCAGAAAATATCGTTGAAAATTGTAATCCTTAGTGCATCCAACGATGGGAAGATGCACTCCAATCCCTGTTTTACTTACGAGTGTCCCCGAGACTATCAGGGGAGACATAAAGATTATAGAAGTCCCAATATTGTTCATCAAGCTCCCAGCTGAGTGTCCGGTGCTGCCTATGGAGCCTCTTGCCGCCCTTATTCACCCTTTGCCATTTCGGGGTTTCACTGTTTGGAATTTGAGGTATTCCCTTGGGTGCTGGAGCCATCTTGATCACTAGGCTGACGTCTGTCAAAATGGCTGCTGCTTCTTATGCTGTTTGAACTCTAGTGGTAATTCCTTTAATAGTGATAGCCAGACTGAAAGGAAATAGCCATCTATATCTGATGCCTTCGTGGCGGAAAATGGCATTCACTTCTCTGAATTCCATCCTTTTTTTAAGCTTAGTGGGAGATAGATCTGCGAATATAGCAATGTTATGAGATTGCCACTCCCAGGACGGCTGTGCTTTTGCCGCCATGCTTACTTTCTCCTTCACTCGATATCGGTTGAAGCATGCGATGATGTCTCGTGGTTTATATCCTGCCCTCAGACCTAAAGATCTGTGGGCCCGCTCGAGTATAATCTCTAGAATGCTTGTGCTAGGATCTGGGTCCTGCTGTAAAAAAAAATTGGCAGATTGTTTTGACCGTCTCCACACAGTCCGCATATTCATCGGTCTCGGGGATCCCGCGAAATCGCAGGTTGTTTCGCTGGCTTCTATTTTCCAAGTCTTCTAATTTTAGTTGGAATTCAGAGGAATCTTGAACAATTTGCTGGCAGTGGGTTTGTAAGTTTTCCAGCTGGACTGTATGTGTGTCCTTCTGGCCGTCGCAGTCATCAATCTACCGTCCTATTTCCGCTATCTCCTCCCTCATGTTGGCCATCATCACCAGCAATTCTTTATTTGCTTTCATATCCTTTCTCAGGTCTCCGAACCAGGTGCGGAATTCGTCTCTGGTCGGGGTGTCTCCCGTTGCTGCTACTGCAAGGCTGGAGCCGGCATCTCCCTCATCCTCAATCTCAGCAGGGCGCATGGTCTCAGTAATGTCAGAAGGCCCCGTTTCTTGTGTCTCACTTTTAGAATGAGTACTGGCGAAAGACCACCCCTTTCTTTCTCTGGGCCAGCCCAAGTAATCAAAGAACTGGGTTCCACTGCTAAAAAGCGATCTCCGGCTTTGAATCTCTGGTATTTTGCTGTTAATGGCTCGAGAGGGCGAGGAGCTCTGGGTTAAGCATTCATTTTGCTCCGTGGTGCTAGCGACCCCCCGCTTGTGTGAATTTTTCTACCATCTTGGGGAGGACATTGCATGCATCCACCACCTTTTCTGTGAAATATTTTTTCTAATGTTCATGCATGGTCTCCTTGCCACTTCATATTGTGACTCCTAGTTTTACAATTGCTTTTCCATTGGAAAACGTTTGTGCATTAATATTTTTCAGGTATTTAAATGTTTGTATCATATCTTCCCATTTTCTTTTCTCATGTAGGGTATATATGTTCAAGTCCTCATCTTAGAGTTGTGGTACACAATTTTGTTTGCCTTTCTCTGGGCCACCTCTAGTATATCTCTGTCTTTTGGAGATATTGCCTCCAGAGCTGAATACAACACTCCAAGTGAGGCCTCACTAGTAAACTCTACTCCTTTTTTTTTTTTCTTCTACTGGTTGTCTCTCTATGCAGCCCAGCAACCCTCTGGCTCTAGGCAGTACCTTGGCACACTGTTTTGCCACCTTTAGATCATTGGACATTTATGCCAGGATCTCTCTGCATATCAGCAACTCTCCCCCCCCCCCCCAATGTATGTACAGCTCCTTAAGATTTTTGCATCCTAAATGCACGACATTGTACTTTTTTGCATTGAATTTTAGCTGCCAAACCTTCAGCCACTTCTCAAGCTTCCTTAGATCATTTCACATTATCCAGTCCCTAAGAAAGCTGATGTGTGGCTAAATTTATTTTCAGAGAATAAACATAAAATGGGGTTGAATTAGCAGTGCTAATTCACCCCCTTTGTGTTACCATGTGTCTGGTATATGCACGTTTTTTTTCTGAAAAAGAATTACATTCTCCTTTTTTGCTCCTTTTAAAACCCCATCCTCTGTGTTCACTTTATATTGATCTGATGAAGGGACTACAACTCTTGAAAGCTAGTTACAAGGGTATTAATCCATTAAAAAGGTATGATTTACAGCTCATTTGCTGACTTTCATGTCTATATAATCTAAAACTTGAAACATTTACAGACTACTTTTTTCCTTTTTTGTTTTAATTTTTGAAGTAATTTTTTTCATAGACTAACCTAGATTACTTTCACATACACCATACTTTTTTTGTGCTTTTTTCCATTTCAGACAGGCGTTTTCATTCACTCAAATTCAGATGCCTTACGCTAATTTACTTAAAATAGCAATATAACATAATAAATGACTGCAGGAAAAGAATAATTAGCCCATCCAGTCTATCCAGTTAATTTTTGTCCATACTGCAGGAATATATCCCCGCTGCCACTCACAGAAGCTTGATTGCTTATAGCATATGTCGTCTTATATGTCCATTATTTTTTTTTACAAAATCCCATACTTAATCCAACACACTCTCCTCCCCCATTGTTTTACCCGTAAACTGTTCAACAAACTAAAACATCTTCCAAAAGCACTGAGGCTGTCAGCTGAACATAAAGCCTCCTAGGTCCCCATAGATTTCCTGGACACTGCTTAGCCATCCCTAGCCTGCCGGCTATGGCCCAGTTGGTTTCTGGGCAGTTATAACCTGCTGGTATTAACACAGCTACCACATGGCCTGTAGAATTGACAGGTCATTCACACCTCTCTCCAGCACAGTGCCATAGACCCCAATCAGTCTCTGGGATTGCCTTCATATTCCTGCTACCAGGACACTTCTGTACTTATCCCATTTTTGTCACCATCACTTTCACTGGGAAGCCATTTCATGCATTCACAACCCTTTCCAGAAGAACTATTTCTGATGCTTCTCCTGAGTCTAGTCACTTGGAGTTTCATACTGTGGCTTCATGTTCTAGAGTATTTATTTCCTCTGCTTCTGTACACCCACACTCAGTTTATACATCTGTATGTTCTCATACATTCAAGCAACCCAAGGTATTCACACCTAGTCTTTGCCATGTCTACATTTATAGTTGAGGGTACAATAACATTTGGATATTTTCATGGGCTGTATGTTTTCTTTCTATAACAGCATGGCATATATTTACAGTGCCATATAAAAATTATTCAGAGGCTGATAATAGGGGAAAAATAGCTAAGTACATACATTTAAGAAACTAACCCCTAGATTCATCATTCTGCTATATTTATAGCAGAATGTTTCGTGTTTAAAAGAAAAAAGGGGGGGGGTGTGACAATAGTGGGCAGCCGGCCGCATCACGGCAGTGTGGCCGCACCACACACCATTGCCCCATAGCGTCACTGGAGAAGGTGTAGTTATTTTCTGCGGTGCTGCCAGTGATAATGTGAAAAACATTATCGCCCGCAGTTCTGCTGGGAGATAACTCCACCAAACCCCACCCACACTCCTCCCCTTCCCCTAATTTTAATAATACTGCCATGATGTGGCCGGTATCGCGTGCGGTAGGCCCTACCGCACGTGATACCGGTACATCGCCCAATAAAGAACGGCCCTATAAATTATGTGCCTATTTCAACTGAACTTACGAGCCTTAAATTTTCAGCTGAAAATCCTCCTAAACTTAGCAGGCCTAAATTAGGCTCCTATTTGTTTACCTAGATTTAAGATCCAAAATTAGATGCCTAACGCTTAATTTTTTTCCCCCGCCTTATCTCTGCCCTATAGCCACCTACCTTTTAGGATCTTATATTTTAGGAACCCAGAGGTCCATATTCAAAAGATTTATGTGGGAAAAATCAGCTTTCACCCAATAAATCTGGCCCTCTTAAAAACTTTTTGTTAAGTTTCAGATATTAACACAAGCATAACTTGCACCAGAAATTTAAGCACAAATATACATAAGAGAAGAAAAAGAGCAAACTAAAAAATATTTCAAGTGCTATTAGTTCACAGCAGGGGAGATCAAAGTTACTATGAACTTTACAAGAAAAGAAAAATTACTCCTGTAACATGAATATACCAAATATTGAGTAGCTTTTTTACCTAGTTAGTGTATACCTATAACCCCTTGAACATTCTTAGAATCTAACATAAAACATAATTATGGCTCAAAAATACATAATGTTCAGCAATAATATATGTTTACATGGAAAGCATAACGCAAACAGTGCGCCTAGAGCTAAAGCTTCCTGGCACATTGCTAGAAGTTTGTTCCTAAGTTCTTGAGTTACTTTAGAAATGTCTGGAAATAACCAAACTTTCTGACCATAGAACAAAGCCAAACTATATTTAAAAAAAAATAAAAAATTAATAACTGAATCCTTATCTTAAGGAAATACAAAAGAAACCAAAAGTATTCCTGTCTCAAAAAATTCCAATTACTGGTATCCTCAATTAAAGTGGTAATTTCTGTTCTCCTAGGACAAGCAGGATGGTGGTCCTCACATGTGGATGACATCATCCGATGGAGCCTGGCATGGAAAACATTTGTCAAAGTTTCTAGAAACTTTGACCAGTAGACTGAGCATGTCCAGCCTGCTGCTATCCACGCGTCCATTCGAGGTCCCCCTTCAGTCTCCTTTTCCATGGTGTAGTTGCCTTGTGTTCTGTGGAGTCCCAACTTTTCGATTGCGGGATTCATCAATGACGGTGCCCCTGCACCCTCAAAAGCCCTCTGAGCCCAGGGTTGATGTTCCTCACAACCCTCGGCACCCGGGCCCAAGTGAGAAAGAAGGTCCCTATGACCCTTGGGGTGATGACTCAACAGACTCATCCTCAGAGTACTCAGATGTCGCTCTCCCGGAGCCTTCGCCCCAGAGGAGTGACGCCGGTCACTGCCAGAGGACCTGTTGTTTACGGGGTTTTCCATGGCTGAGGCCATCCCCTTTCAGCTCCTCACGGAGGAAGATGCACATCACAAAATGCTGGAAGTTCTCCAGTTTGATGCTCCTAAGCAGATCGTGGCAGTTCCAATCCACAATATTTTAAAGAAACTTTTTCTCCTCCGTATGTGGGAACACCTCATTTCCGTCTCCCCAGTTAACAGGATGATGCCATCTACTTGGTGCAATAGGCCCTGGGGTTCAAGAGGAGGCAGCTCCCCCACAGTTGGTGGTAGTGCAATCCACCTGAGAAAAAAAAAAAAGGTCCGGCTTTCTTGCATCCATGCCTCAGCTCCTCTGGGATATGAGCATAGGGAACTTGACGCCATAGGTTGGAAAATCTTCCAAGACGCCATGCTGGTTGCCCACATTGTGACTTACCAACTTTACATAACTCAATATAACTGCAACCTCTGGAAGACAGTCCAGGATTTTTCGTAGGGCCTTCCCCAGCAGGAAGAAGGAAGCGCTTGCTGCCATTGCATCGCTGGGTCTGGAAGCAGGGAAACACGAGGTGCACTCCACCTACAATGTTTTTGAAACTGCAGCCCGCTTAGCTGCCTTGGGCATCAGCGCCAGATGGCCTGGTTCAGGGCCTCGGACCTCCGGCCGGAAGTCCAGGATAGACTCGCCAATCTCCCCTGTACAGGTGAGAATCTGTTCGGGGACAAGATCCAGGATGTTGTGACGCAGCTGAAGGACCATCATGATAGCCTCCAGCAGCTGTCCGCTAGTCCCTCAGAAGGGCCATCCTCAGCCAGGAAATCCTCCAGGCAAGGCTCTTGCAAACCCTTCTACCGACAGAGGAAGTATTACCCTCCAGCCACTCGAAGTCGCACGCCCCGGACCCAGTACCAGGGGTCGCCCTGGCCATGAGCTTTTGACTGGCGGCGAGGGAGCTTTTAAGTCAGCTGCAGTTCCCTTGGCGCCCAATCCTCCAGTCAGCGGCAGGCTCCTCATCTTTGCCCGGCACTGGGAAGGGATCACGTCGGACCGCTGGGTCTCCTCCATCGTCCGTCAGGGGTACCATCTGTGCTTCAGCTGGCTCCCAGAGACCCCTCCCCCCATGTCCATTTTGGGGTTTGTCCACCCATTTGGTTGCTCTTCAAAGTGAATTCTCCACCCTCTTTGCAGTGGGAGCAGTGGAACCAGTCTCTCGCAAACAGCAGGGCCAAGGGTTCTATTCGAGGTATTTCCTCAAACCAACGAGGAATGGAGACTTGCGCCCCATTCTTGACCTCAGGGCACTGAACAAATTTCTCGTAAGAGAAAAGTTTAAGATGGTCTCTCTGGGCATGCTGATCCCTCTCTTCTGAAGAGGAAACTGGCTTTGCTCCCTAGACCTGAAGGAAGTATATGCACACATTTGCAATTGTCCCAAGCCACAGGATGTACCTCTGCTTCCTAGTGGGGAATGCACATTTTCAATAGAGTGTTTCCCTTTGGGCTGGCTTCAGCCCCTCACGTCTTCACCAAATGCTTGGCGGTGGTAGCTGCCTACCTCAGGCGTCGCTGGGTCCATGTGTTCCCATACCTGGACGACTGGCTAGTCAGGAGTAACTCCCGCTCCGGAGCTGTGCAAGCTCTGGCCCTGATGGTTTAGACCCTGCAGATGGTGGGGTTCATTATCATCTTCCCAAGTCGCACCTCTGTCTGTCCCTACAGCTAGACTTCATAGGTGCCAGGTTGGACACGGAACAAGCAAAAGCTTTCCTGCCCAGATACCGGGCACTTGCCCTCTCCTCGCTGGCTACCCTCATCTGCAAGAGCAGAAGGGTGCCAGCCCGTCTCCTTCTCAGTCTACTGGGCCACATGGCAGCCTCTGTCCACATAACTCTTTTAGCCTGCCTCTGCATGCAGAGCCCTCAGTGGGCCTTGTGGTCCCAGTGGTGGTAGGCATTTCAGGATCTGGAGGCTCCGATCACGGTCACGGACCCTCTCAAGCTACCTCTGGCCTGGTGAGACACCCTCCCCAATTTAGAACGCTGCCTTCTCTTCCAGCCCATGCCATCCCAAGTGACCCTCACCACCGATGCTTCTCCTTAGGGGTGGGGAACCCATACGAACGGCCTACACACTCAAGGCCTTTGGACCGCTGCTGAAACACGTTGCCAGATAAACTTTCTAGAGTTTCAGGTGATACAGTACGCCTTGTGGGCATTCTGGGATCAGTTGTCATCCAAAGCAGTTCTGATCCGGACGACAACCAGGTTGCGATATGGTACATCAACAAGCAGGGGGGTACAGGTTTGGAACCTGGGTCCTCTCCCAAGGGGATGTATCTACAGGCAACCTATCTGCCAGGTCACCTCAACATGTTCGCAGACTGTCTCAGCTGGTCCTTCCAACCACATATGTGGTCCCTCAACCCGATGGTAGCGGCCAGTCTCTTCCACTGCTGGTATACATCAGATGTGGACCTGATCATGTCCCCTCTCAACCACAAGGTGAACAGTTTCTGCTCCCTAGTAGTGGATAACGACCATCTGGCCTGCAATGCCTTCTCCCTTCACTGGGGACAGGGCTTCTGTATGCATACCTGCCTTTCTCACTCCTCTCGAAGGTGCTGTTGAATTTTCAGGATGATTGGGGAACCATGATTCTTGTGGCTCCCTCCTGGCCTTGGCAGGTTTGGTTCCCGCTCCTCCAGGACCTGTTGGTGCGTGCACCCATTCTATTGGGGATAGTGCCCGACCTCATATCGCAGAACCAGGGCACGCTGCACCACCGAAACCTCTGGGTGCTAGCCCTCACAGCTTGGATGTTGATCGCATAATCCTCTAGCCACTACAGCTCTTGGAATGTGTTTCCCAGGTTCTGATCGAATCCCGGAAACCTTCAATCAGGAAGTCCTACACCTCAAAGTGGAAACGCTTTTCCATCTGGTGCGGAGGGCATGGGTTGGACCCCTTCTCATGCCCTCTCCCCTGGCTACTGGACTACCTGTGGCACCTGTCTGAGTCTGGGCTCCAGACCATCTCTTTCAGAGTACACCTCAGCACTGTCAGTGAGTACGACCGAGGTGTTGCTGGTGTGCCCGTTTCGGTCCAGCCCTTAGTTGGCCGTTTCATGCTGGGTCTCCTCCAACTGAAGCCCCCTCTTTGGCCTACGGCAGCATCCTGGGACCTCAGCGTTGTCTTGGCGAGACTGATGCGGCCTCCCTTTGAGCCTCTGCAGTCCTGTGATCTGAAGTTCCTCACCTGGAAAGTCATATTTCTGGTGGCGATCACTTCCGCTTGCAGAATCAGTGAGCTTCAGGCCCTGGTTACGTACTCACAATACACGAAGTTCTTCCACGACTGTGTGGCCCTGCGTATGCATCCTAAATTCTTACCCAAGATGGTGACTGATTTCTACATCAATCAGTCAATCGTTCTACCCACCTTCTTTCCAAGACTACATTCCTACCCAGGGGAATGTGCTCTGTTCATGCTCTGGACTGTAAACGGGTGCTAGCCTTTTACCTAGACCGCACAACGAACCACAGACAGTCCACCCAGCTCTTCGTGTCTTTTGATCCCAACCAGCTGGGTGCAGTGGTGAGTAAGCAAACCCTGTTGAACTGGCTGGCAGATTGCATTGCCTTCTGCTACGTGCAGGCAGGTCTCCAGCTGTCTGGCAGAGTGAAGCCTTTCTTGGTGCAGGCCATGGCAGCATCTGTTGGCCCATATGCATACGGTCCCCTTCGCAGAAATTTGCTGGGCTGCAACCTGGAGTTCCCTCCACATGTTTGTAGCTCACTACTGCCTTGACAGGGAATAGCCATCAGGACAGTGCCTTTGGTCAGCCCATCTTGCGCAACCTGTTCCAGTCCTGAACACAACTCTCTCTACTCGTGCTCCTTGTGGGACCAGACCGTCCCCTGTTCCCCACAGTGCCCGAGTTGTGTTGTGCCCATAGGCACCTTGTTTGGCCACTGTTGGTCTCTCTCTGGTTGACTGGGACAGTCTGGAGCTCTGTACTCGCCTACATGTGAGGACTACCATCCTGATTGTCTTAGGAGAAAGCGCAGTTGCTTACCTGTAACAGGTGTTCTCCTAGGACAGCAGGATGTTAGTCCTCAGGAATCCTGCCCGCCTCCCCATGCTGTTGGGTTCACCTTCAGTTTGTTTTATTTTTTCGCTTGTCTGCTTTTACTATGTTAAAAGACTGAAGGGGGACCTCACGTGGACGCGCGGATAGTTGCAGGCTGGGTATGCTTAGTCTGGTGGCCAAAGTCTCTAGAAACTTTGACAAAAGTTTTTTCCGTGCCAGGCTCCATTGAATGATGTCACCCACATGTGAGGACTAACATCCTGCTGTCCTAGGAGAACACCTGTTACAGGTAAGCAACTGCACTTTCTCTGTGATATGTTCTTCTTTCTGCCTTGTTGAAGGTGAGCTAGTACCCTTTTTTTCCAATTGGTAAAAAGAAAAATTTACTGATAGGAGAAAGAGCTTCAATTAGGATATGCAAAATTTCCAACAGGTATTCCATAAATGCATACAAGACCCTTTAAAACACATACCCCTTTTTCCGCACAAACTTTTTTGTATGAACAAAGTTACCTAGACTGAAAGGGTACAGTGCTGGAAGCTTGATGAAGGCAGGCTAACATATTAAGCCAAATAGTGCTATATTGACTGTTCAGCTAAATTTCTGTGGACAAGTTGGTCCGCACAAATAGCAAGCCTACAGTTATTCCAATAACTTTACCAGTATATTCAGCAGAAAACGTATACGGGTAAGTTCTGCTGAATATCTGGATAACTATGCAGATAATTTCTTCTTGTTTATTGAATATGGACATCCTAGAGCAACTAGGATCCTAAATTTGGGACATCAACCCTAGTAAATGTTTAGAAGAGCCAATTTAAAAGCCTGACTCACAAAGTTAGGCACCTAAACCATTGAAAATTAATCTCATGGCAATTGATGCTACATAGAGGAAATAGGTGAATATTATTTAAAAGTTATATGGTGGCAACAGGCTTTTAAGCTGCTTTTGTGCAAAAAAAAATAAATCAGAATATCTGTACTTAGAAGCAAACTAAAGTGCATTGGGTTTGAAGCAGGGCTTAATTCGTAGACAAAAAGGAAGAACTGTGGAGGGGGTTGAGATGGGCAGGGCCAGGTCCATGCTGAGATCTATGCAAAGGAGCAGGGCCAAGGCAGAGTGTGAACTCTCACATACATAGCCGAACACATTAATCACACTCTTAATATGCTCAATGAACACTGGTAGATGGACAACTGGCCTTTGGGGATTCAGGATCACTGAGGTAAGGAGAAGGTAGATAGAATGGGGCTCTTTCTCTCTAACCCCCTCTTCCTCTCTGGTCTGGTGCTCTTAATCCTCCATCCAGAACTCCCCTATAAATTCCCTAGTGGTGCTTGTCCCTCCTCCCTCCATCCCCAGTGGTCCTAAAGCCTCTAAATCT
Organism: Rhinatrema bivittatum; assembly: GCF_901001135.1. Taxonomy (NCBI): domain Eukaryota; kingdom Metazoa; phylum Chordata; class Amphibia; order Gymnophiona; family Rhinatrematidae; genus Rhinatrema; species Rhinatrema bivittatum. Next base: position 159,341,949 of record NC_042622.1, on the reverse strand, counting down.
AACCTCCTAACCCTGGTGACCCTCTATCCCCTCCTCTCCCTGGAAAATTATCCTCCAGAAACTTTTTTTTCTCTCTCCTCAGCCAGTAATGTACCTCCTCTTCAAGCCAGAATCAGCCGGCTCACCTCTGCTTTGGGGGGCGCTGGAGCAAACTGTGTTCTGTCTGCTGTTTTCAGTCTTCTTGGACAGAGGTGTGGAGCCTGGAATTCAAAAGCATGGCCTGATTCTTTTCCTCCACGCTCTCTCTCCTCCACACTCAATCCTATCCCTCTCCTCCTTCACTTTCTTCACTGCTCCAATCAGTTCACTCACAGACTTCCCTGCACTGATCATCTCACTCACATTGCATAGTCCCTTCAATCCCCTCATTAACACCCTGCAGCACTTTTGATCTCCTGACTCACTCTTACCCCCTCTCCCCCATATGAATCACACCTTCTGTGATCCTTTCACTCACTCTTTTGCCCTCTCACATCCAATCACTCACTCCCCCCTCCTTCTGCTCCATTCACTCCTGCCCCTTTCCCACATCCCCTCATTGATTCTCTTGGTCCTTTCACCCTCTTCAATGTGATTACAAGTAGCAGGGACAGCAGGGCCTGGGATGATGGCATGTTAAGCAGGAAGCCAACACACTCGAGGGGCAGAAGTAGTGGGGCTGACAGGCATTCATTCTACAACTTTTTTTTTACCTTGGTTTTTGTCTTCATAGCTTCTAAACAGTGCTGGGAAATTGCACAAAAATCAAAGCCATGTGGCTGCCTTTGTCTCATGGTAAACAGCTTCAACACATTGTTCTTCACTGCTTCCTTCAAGGGCTGGGTGGGTGGGGGACGGGACCATAAATAATCCATGCCACTACTAGCTCTGTTCTGTTCCTTCAGGGAAGCCAGAGTCGATATACATTGCTGGCTCTGCTCTGCCTTCTTGAGTCCCAGATAGGATGGCCAACTGCCTGGTTCTGGACCGGACAGACTGGTTCTTAAACTACTCGTACGGTGTCCTGTTACAAAGGTAACCGTACACTGTAATGCCCGGTCTGCTGCACGGACCCCTGCCTAAGCTGGCATTTGGAAGGAGAGGAGATGATTGGCAGACTCAAACCCACCCAATAAAATTGGCCAAAGGAGGAAGACACTGTCACTCAGCATTCCTTCCAATCATTTCACTTCCTGGTGTGAGGGGCAGATGCATCAGCCAATCGGGCATGGTGCCATGCAGCCAGTGGCAGGAGGTGCAGACCGGGATTGAGAGTTTTTCTTGACTGACTGGTGAGATTAATGGACTTGAACTCTGTTTCTGACTTGTCACTGGGTGGAAGTAAATTTTGTATGGGGGGGGGGCCTGGTCTAAATGAGAGGGAGCGAGCATATGTTTGTCTCTGTGTGTATGAGAGAGGGAGCGAGAGAATGTGTGTATGTGACTAAGAGAACATGAATAGCAGGAACTGGGGTGGTACTTAGTATGAATGGAGGTTCAAATGCATTGGGAACAAATTTATGCAAACGAGGAGACCCTCAAGTGTCCAGTCCAGGTCTGTGGAAAAGTTGGCTACCCTAGTTCCAGAGAAAAAGGTGGGAGAACATTGTTCTACCTTGTTTTGCCAGAAATTAAGCCTGTTGTAATGATCCCAAGGCTGAGTTTGAAGCCTTGTCAATTGGCACTACTAAACACAAGTTTCAAACTTGTGCTAATTCAGAACCTTTTTGTGTCTGTCCTTTGCTTTGCATTATTTGCTTCAGTATCACCCCCTTCCTCTTCTGTCCCCTACAATACAGGAGGAGATGGAACAAGAGAGGGGAGGGCCTGGATTAGGGAGCAGAGTTGCTGTGTGTGCTCCAAGCTCACCTCCTCTCCTTTTCTTCCCTGCAAGTTGCCTGGAAGTAAGGGGCTAGAGAACAACACTCCTGGTGCTCTGCCTCTAAAGCCTGAAAAGAAGTGCTGGAACTACGTTCCTGGCCATTCACCCACAAATTAAGCCTTGGTTTGAAGTAGGAAAAATAGGATATTCAAATTGGATGACCATATTGATGATGTATATACAAGGAGAATGACCACACCAAATGCAGCTGATCTATAAAAGTATACACAACTTGTAAAAGAGTTTAAGGAGGCTACCTTTTTGAGTCAATGGCTATATTTTTTTAAATAGTAGTGCTGTTACCTGACCCAGTGTTTATCAAAATAAGTACTTTTGATTGTCTGACATGTTGGTTAACTCACTACTTTTGTTTCATTTATTTTTAATATTTTTAGTATAAATGAAATAGGTATTGGGATAGCAAACATGTGCAGTATAATAGCATTCCACTTTTAATTTCTTTGGCAATTTTTGTTGCATATGGTCATTATTCTGTCACATCCCTCCAGTGCATTGATTTAATCTCCTCAGGGATTCTGTGATGCAATATGGTGCGCTCAGCCTAGTGCACAGCTTGCCACATAGTTGGATGCACGTTTTGGATGCACTAGAATAACTCCCGATGCAATAAAGGGATTAGCGCATCCAAACCTGTGCGTATCTAATAGCGTTCATCACATGAAATACCATGTTGCTGGGGCTATTAGCTAGTACCTCTGCTGTTAAAAAAAAAAAAAAAAAAAAAAAAAAAAATAATATCACCATGTGCCCGACGTGCACATTTTAATCATGAAAACTTAACGCCAGCTCCAGAGGAGCCCCAAGCCATCAGCAGAAAAGCAGAGAATTCTGCTTTGCTGTGGTTCCTCCAACTTAATATCATCGTGATACTATGTAGGAGGAACCACAGAAAGCAGCAACATGGAAAAAAAAAAAAGTGTTGGCGGTCAGGTTAGGAAAATTGGATGCTCGATTTACCAGTGTCCGCACAGCCACGTCTTCTGGCACCTGATGCCAAGGATGCGCCAGGGACGCACGGTTTCCCCTAATGCGTCCTTTTTAAATCCGGCTGTTCATTTGCATTTCACATTGCGCACCCAGGGGAGGTGGCTGGGTGCATGTTAGGAAAACGGGTGCCCAATTTGGACACCTTTTAGCACGTCCATGTTGCATCGACCTGTCTGTATGTTAGGTAAATTAACTGGTGATGTATCTTTCCTAGCTCTATATAGGATTCATTTAGTTGTGAAAAGATTAGCACTCTTAAGCTATTTCTAGACTCCTAATGCTAGTAAAAATCACACAGAGAAGGGAGACAGTTACCAAGTTACTATAATGTCAGGCTGAATCGTGATCATTTCAAAGGTACACTCTAACCTAGCACAGTCTCCAAGTTTCTGATCGTGGTTCATGTGAAATTTGCACCATCAGGTCTTTGAGTCTCTGATATTTGCTGCTGGTTGTAGTGTGCTCTGAGGTACCAGCCTCCTTGTATTCTGAATGAAATGGTGCCCCCCCCCCCCCCCACCATGATTAGATAGGGTAGGAAGCTCAAGCTTCTGTATTTACTGGTTTCTAGTGAGAGGTAATCACGGAACAGCATTCCTTCATCGGATCATATTAACTTGTAAACTGTCAATCACAAAAGAGGATAGAGAACTTTTTTTTAAAGGAAAAACAGGTTCTTAGAAATCCCATTCCTGAGCCTTTTATAGAAGATTATTAATACTAAATGGGGCTGCTCTTATGCTTTAAAATGCCTGTTTTCTTATTGAAACAGATCAGCTTTTCTCTGTGGAATGACATGTAGAATACTGTTCTAGTGATAGGCTGCCTGCAGCATCATTAAAGATAATTTTCTTTGCTACCATAATGCACAAACTGTCTCATGACTCATGATATGCTTGCTTTTTATCCCTCATACATTCTTTTGCAAAGAAATTTTGAAAACTATCTGGGGCCCAGCATTGGAACCAGTCTCTGTTGACTACAGTGCAATGAACCTTTATTCACAGCTAGTCTGGTATTTTTCCCCCTCTATTTTACATCCTCCTCTCAACGCAGCCCAGTCATTGTAGTGATGATCCTCAGCTGGGGATTATATTTCAGAGCTGCTCCTGGAGCCTTGCAATCATAGGCCCAAGTCTAGATATAAGGCTTTGCCATTGCATAATGACTGGGATTCCAACCCCTTTCAAATTCTAGAACTGTGCAGAACAAAAACCTTCTTAGTTTTGTCTGTCACTTTTTTTTTTTGGACACATTTACATTTTCTGTCATTTCCTTTTTTTTTTTTTTTTGTTTTCATTTTGGTTTCAGAAAATAGTGTGTGCTATTTGCAAATAGTGCAGACTATTCAATGGCACCAACCGGCCGGCCCTTTGCTCCTTCATATGATAGGAGCTACCATTGAAATTGGTGTCTGCTGAGTCCGGGAATGGAGGGGTTGCTCTCTGGCCCCCACTAGAGCACTGGATTATTTTGGTAAATTTGGGGGGTGGACTAAGGGGGTCTAGCTGCCAGGGTTTAAGTATGTGTTATATTTTAAACAAAAGTAAGGGGTTGGGACATTTGAGTGGGGGTTTGTCCACATATATTAGTTTTCTAAGGTAACTTCGGCAGCCTCCAGGAACAGGCATCTCCAAGGATCCCAAGGTTAAGAAGCTTGTTATGGGGAGCCTGTGCACACAATTTGAAAATAATGTGCACTGTTTGCAAATAGTGCGAATAATAAAAGATAAAAAAATGAAACATAAAATTGTTTTTTTTTTCTATTGTTTTGTTTAAAAAATGACTTGAAATGACATAGATAATGTCAATGACATTTTCTATCAAAAAACAAACACGTGTTACAAAAACAAATAAGGATAAGATTGGGATGATAGTCCTACTTTAATAAGTTAATTTATTTTTGTGATATTTTGCTAATTTGTTTTTGCAACATGTTTGTTTTTTGATATTTTTTTGTTTACAATATGTACTTGGCTCTTTAGATTGTGATTGACATTATCTGTCATTTCAAATGAAAGCACACCCCTTTCAAATACTGTGCATGCTGCCTCCCTAACATGCGTCCTGGAGAATGGAAAGCCTGACCCAGAAATTAAATCCAGGTCCTTTGCATGGCAACAAACAGCGCAGTCGTCAAGCAACCAGGCCAGCCCCCCCCCCCAAATATTTTCTGATGTAACTGTTGAGTCTGCCCTCATTGAGAGTTATACTGGGTCCTTTTGTTTTAGAACTTCCTTGCCAGTCACACTTGGGCTGAAACCTTCTCTCCTTTCTTTTTCTGAACTCTACTCTTCTCCGCCCTCCAAATGCCTACAGTTCCAAACATCTCTTTAAAGAACACAGTAAATCACACACAGGTGAAAAAACAATGTCTGAAGCTTTAATATAATTTACATTTACGAGATGTTAGTTTTCAGCATTGCCTACATAATAGTACTTTTCAGTGATCAATAAATAAAATGATAGTGCATCGTAAATTGACATTTTTTCTGATGAGGACTCTTTGTCCCCAGTTATTTGAAAGCGTGTACATACCTCCCATGATCTTAGAATCCCTGCCTGCCAACTACTAGAAACCCAGGGCCATGGGTACATACATTTATTTTTCTCATTCTGACACCACTAAAGAAACTGTACAGGAACTGTAAAGAATGTTAGATCCCTGGGCCTTCTAACTCAGATGAAATAAAAATCACACCTAAGTTAATTGCAATAAATATTACCATTTTATTGATATGCACATATCAAGGGAATCTCTGACATGAACAAGTCTTAGAGTTCTACAAATAACAGGAACATCATTTCTCTTACACCCTAAAAGTTAGCATGAATTACATATGGCAGTATTCTTAGGTCATCCTGACCTATAAATTTCCATTTCTTCTTTATCTTAAATAAGCATAGATAATTGCTTTTTGGCATATTTTTATATTTGCATTGCTAAGCATGTCAGAACATCTTTCTTTTGTAACCTCTTAACCTTCTTCCTGTCCCAGATTTCTGACATTAAAGTCTTTCTGCACAGCTGTAAGAATTCAGACGTGCTAAATATATTTTATTAATTGCTAGTCTCTACGTCATGCAGTCATTGACCGCTGACCCACTTCTTATTCCTTACACTGCATCAAGCTGAAAGCATAGGTTGACTAGTCAAGATACCACCCATCCCCATTCTTAGAAGGTTGAAGGTGAGTGTCTTTCTCTCAAAGTGGGAACCCTCATCTCTGGCTGTTGAAGAACTCACAGAATTGGTACACATCCCTTTTGTAACATTTCATAGTTTTGAGTAGCCTCAGTATCCTGACTATAGAATCTTTGAGATAAGTTCTCATGATCAGTCTCTCATAGACCATGTCAACCCTTAAAATGTTCATGACAGACTCTAGTAATGACTCCACTCGCTGGAGCTTCCTCACTCAAATAGCTGTGACTAAATCTATACCCTGTTTCCCCGAAAATAAGACATCCCCCGAAAATAAGACCTAGTAGAGGTTTTGCTGAATTGCTAAATATAAGACCTCCCCCGAAAGTAAGACCTAGCAAAGTTTTTATTTGGGAGCATGCCCGTCGCACAGAACACCAGAGCATGCAGCTGTGATTTTTTTTACCCTGCAGGATTCACAGTTAGTTGTCATCACAAACCAGCATAACCAGACAACTATTCAGAATATGATAAATGTTCATTTTTTTGTTCAACAATATATGTGAATTCTTCTTCATGGAAAAATAAGACATCCCCTGAAAATAAGGCCTAGTGCATCTTTGGTAGCAAAAATTAATATAAGACACTGTCTTATTTTCGGGGAAACACGGTATGCCTTTAGTCACCAGTTTGATGACCTCTTGTAAATTAGAGTTGAAATGAATGTCTATACCTATGTCCAAGCGGTGCTCTGTGGGTCTGACAAACCTGGATAATCTATTGTAGTCCATTTATGCCGACACTGCTTTTCTGTCTGTCCTGCTGATAAACTTTTACATTCGTATGTTCACCTTTTTTCTTGTTCATCCCATTGTTCTATGGTTGTGATTGCCCTGCCATATGAGGTAGAGGATAATGCTAGATTGTATTATTCAGTTGAGGAATAGAATTATGGTGCATCTCACTGGTAGGGTAGGGAAGGGTTAACCAGACGTATATGTCTCTCGGTGACCAAGTCATTTCATATGAAGTGTATAAGTTCAAATGGAGGAGCATAAGACTTCCAACTCATCAGAAGAGAGGGCATCAAATGGTCCTATTGCATCCCCCCAACAAATAAATGAAAAAATGTGAGATTGCTGGCCATTAGACCCAGGTGCACCCTTTGTCTGTTCGCTAACGTCTTCTTGTGGGCCCATAAAACACATATACTGTCCTGAGTTTCTACCCTTAGTCTTATAGATCCCTAGTTATTTATTACATGTTGAGACTTGTGATACCATCTTCAAGAACTATGTGCTTTACAAACACCAGCAAAATAACTTTTCCAAGGTATGACCTAATCCTCTGAAACTCCCTCTTACATTAGACTTGACCAAGATTTCCTAACCTTCATAAAACTAGTGAAACCTGGTCCTTTGAGGCACATTTGGCACTAGCTAATAACCTGAACCCCACTAAAACCTACAAATAGACCTCTGACTTACTGTGCCATGTCGGGATCTGCTGAAACTCGCATCTTTTCTGCATAGACTGTGTAATTAAGCACTGTATTAAGCTATCTATACCATTTATTTATTTATTTTTGCTATACCGGTTTATATTTAAACAGGGTGTGCAAGATATAGAGAACTCAAACAACTGTAACACGTGCAAGGTTTGCGGGATTGCAGTTACAATAAAACAGGGAAGTACATAACTTGGAACGGAAGAGATAGAAGAGGAGGGAGATTAACTAACAGCAAATTATTTAGAGCAATTTAGAATTAAATATTACGCCATGAATCTGTTTAGCATAGTAATCATTTTTTGCTTTGTTGGTTAGTGTGCGGTATTTTGATAGGAGAGATCTATATTTTCCTAGCGATTCAGAAGATTGACATTTCCGCCATTGTTTCTCTAATTTTCTAAGGTTCTGTTTAGTGCGTCTTAACTCATTATTGTACCAGGGCTTGTGTTTAGAGGTATTTCTTTCTTTGTTAATTGTTTTTGTCTGGACAGAACTGAGGTTTTCAGCTATGTCACTGACAATCTGATCCCAGGAATCAAATGCTGAGGAGGTGTTGGATTGCTGTAGTTCAAGGAGCTTATTTTCTATTGATTCTGCAAGTACCTCTGTGTCTATCTTTTTCTTGAAGGTAAAAGTACGATTATTATCTATGCTTTGATGAGTTAGATTGAGGAAAGTTATTTCTGCCTTCATTAACTGGTGATCAGACCATGGCAATCTGGTGTGAGAAGTTACAGTTCCTGGTATTGGCAAATATTAGGTGTGGAATATGTCCCGCTTTATGAGTAGCTTTGGAAACAAATTGGACCATCCCAAAGCTTCCATTGTCTCTAAAAACATTTCACAGGCTGCAGTTCTCGGATTTTATCTACATGCAGGTTAAAGTCTCCTACAATTAAGGTAGAATCTGGAGATGGGAGCATCTTAGCGAATAATTCAATCAGTTGTGAGCAATCTTTTAGTAGAATACCTGGAGGACAATAGACTCCTATGTTTAGTTGAGGAGATTTTAGAATTGTCACCTCATAGGGAGGGTTTATCTCTACTTTGTAAGGTATTAGCTTAAGTTCTTTTTTTTTTTTTTTTTTTTTTTTTTACTAATTATTAATAAACCTTCCCCTTTTCGTTTGGGTGGGACATTTGGTTTAAGAGTACATTCTTTGTCAGTTAGCCAGGATTCAGAGATGCAAAGAACAGTGGGATGTAAATCCTCTAGAGCAAGTCATTAAATAAGGGATTTTTAAAATTTTTATTTATTTATTTTTTACAGAGTCTAAACATTTAATAGGTGCAGAGTAAACATTAAGCAGGAAGAGTTGACTCTAATCTGTTAAACCTTTCCCTACCCTACCAGTGAGATGCACCAGAACTCTCTTCCTGAGTGATCATGTATTTAAATCCCAGTGCACTGTATTTAACATTTGCCACTCCAACAGTGATCTGAAAATTGATTGTTACTCACTTTGAACTCTCATTGGAAAAGTCATAAATAAACGGTGATGATAATGGTGGACCAGAATCAGCTGTATTGTCATTACCTGATTTATTTTATATCCTCTGCTAAGAATGCTGTCATTGCTGTCCCAATGCATAAGGAGTGAAATCCAAAATTTCACAAATCAAGACCTGTCAAATCCAATGCCACCCTAAAAACGTTATTAAATGGAAAACATTTTAATGGCAGTCTGTCTGCATGGACTAGAACAGAGGTTTTTAAACTAGTGCTCAGACCCCCTCATCTCCCCTCTAGCCATTTGGGTTTTCAGGTTATGCCCAATGTATATGCATGACAATATATTAATGTACTGCTTTCAGTGTATATAAATATCTTATGCATTTGTGATATTCTGAAAACCCAACTGATTTGGGACAGGGATCTGAATATTGTTTGAGCACCACTGAACTAGAAACTAGGAATGCTCAGTTTTGGTCTGTGCACTAGAAAGCTAATGCAACTTTTTACTGGGTACACTTGTTTCTTCCTTGTCCCAAACTCACTCACATCTGCATCCATTGTTGATTTGTTTTAGACTGAAGATTAATTTCCTAATATACCAGCTTCCATTAGTATGTTCTGTGCCAATAAGCCTGTTATGGTTTCAGGGTGTTTGAATGAGATCTATTGCACTTATGTAGAATGACTACATGAAAGCTGTATGAAAAAGAAACTACCTTATAGTTGTTAAAACACACCACAGGAAGGCTTCTTAAAGAGGTCAAGCAACTGTGTGAATGATAGGGTATCTCTGGTATGTCTGCTTCAGTGCTGTCTTCGACTAACTCTTCCTCCTCCTCATCTCCCCCACCTCCCCCATAATTATTCTTATGAAAAGCAGCTTTGTGTTAGTTCTCCACTTCTAACGTGTTAGCAAAGGATGAAAGCCTGCAAGGTAGTAGTTAGGGTTTGTTTGGTTTTTTTTTAAATTCACCTCTTTAAACCTAAGTGAGCTACAAATTCAGGTACTGTAAGTACTTATTTACCCCAGTGGGCTTACAGGCTGTTTGTACCAGAAGCAATGAAGGGTAACATGACTTGCTTGCCTAAGATCACAAGAAGCCTCAGTGGGAGAAGCAAGCTTTGAATCTCAACTTCCCAGGTTCTCAGCCCACTCCTCTAACCACAAGGCAGCTCCATCCCTCCACTGTATTTATGAAGGCTAATCCCAGAGTCCTGTAGTGCAACATGCATTCTACCTGAGCTGTTTTACCAATGGACCATTTTCCATTTTTGGCTTTCTAGATGCAGAACAGCTAGAAATGTGACTGGCCTCTGGTATATGCTTTCTACATGCTCTTTTATAACAAGTTCCAGATCAGGCCCCCATGCTCCATCAGGCCAGATGTCTATAAACTTTTGGGTAGAGGTATATCCACCTCCTCAGCTGCTAGGACTAGTGATCTGAAACAAGATGTTGGAAACAGAACAATACATTAGTTTTATTTTTGTAACCTGTGACATGATTTACCTGTATAGTTATATTGAGCTTAAAGCAAAGGAATACAGTTTAAATTGTTAAATTAATTAGTGCCTCTTTATTACTTTGACAACTGCTAATATTGTCAGATTGGAAAATCTCTCTTCTGTTCTTTAAAGTCCTGTCCCATATGATCATTGCCACAAGTATAGGGAGTTAATTCCAAAAATATTATGGATAGTGTGATTGCTATCTTAGTCCACTTGAATACAAAAGTATTATGTCCTTTGTCGCACCACACTGGGCTGCTTCCACTTCTTTGGATCAGGGCATGGTGCAAAAGAAAAAAAATACTGTGATATTCTCCTAAATCCCCATTTTAAAAATCAAAAACAAGGGACCAAGGAGACAGGCTCCATGGGCAAAGGAGGAAACTCCCCCAGCCCTGGAAACCTCTTAACTTCGAGCTCCCACATAGGACTCAATTTTGGATACCTTCCCATTCTCTTCCTCTGCACCTCCTTTTGTTCACCATTTGATCATTCTTGCTGGATTTCTGCAGCCTGTGGCATTGCTGGTGGATACCAGGCTTCTAATCGAAGGAAAAGTGGTGTATGGGTTTGCAAAATCTAGACCCTCACAGCTTTCTGGTTGCACTGGGCTCTGTCCATTGATGATGGTGGCAGCGCCCAATGGTGCCTCTCTCTAGTGTGCTGCTTCTGGATTCAGTTCAGTGCAGGATGAGGTAAGGCAGTAGATCAGTGTACAATGTGGTCAAATACAGCTTTCTGGTCACACCAGATCTCTGTCTTTTGATGCTGCTGCTAGTCAGTGACACTCCTGGCATGCTGCTTCTCTTCTGTCTGGTTGCGAAAAGCAGCTTTGGGCAGTCTTTCAGCAATTTCTAGGGAAGCACTTCTGACAATCTCCCGGGTTTCCTTCCAACAGATATTTCCTCCTGTGACAGTTCGGTGGCAGCTCAGCGGCGACAGATCAGCTTCCTTCGCTTCAGAAAAGGTACTGGCCTCTCCTGTGCTGGACTTTTAAAGCCCTTGCCAGCCAAGTGCGACCTTCCTCCCCTGCTCCCACTTTTTGTCTGTTGCCTGGATTGGTATTCTTCCCCTGTAGCCATGTGGTGCCAAACATGTTATGCTCCTGGGGCGGTTTGAAGGGAAGCCACAAAAAGGTTTGTTTCTTGTGAATTATTTATTGCAGGACTTCAAAAACCTATCCTGGTAATCCCAATATAAGTCAGATTTTCAGAATATCAACAAAAATATATGAGATAAATTTGTATGTACTGGGTCTCCAATGTATGCCTATGTCTCATACAAAATCATTGTGCATATTCTGAAACCCAACTGTCTTGTGGGGGTCATTAGGCAAGATTTGAGAATCCCCTGATCTACATATTTGAGGTATTTGAACGTCTTGTCATCTATCCCCTGTCTCGCTCCTTTTCTAGGATATGCATAGTTTAGGTACATTGCATAGATTGTCATTAGTATACAGCAGTTTATTTGGATGTAGTTTGATTTGATGGTGCATTTTTTGGTTTCATATTTGAAATGGAATTCTAAAACCTGTATGGGTTGAGAAACTACATAGCCAGAAATAAAATGAGAAAAGTTTGAAATTTCTCCTTTTATATGTGGTATGAATCCGTACCCAGAGAATTAAGGATACAAATTGTACTGATAACCCATCTTAACAGTATATGTTGAATCCAATGCAAAAATGACTTAAAAAAATTACTAATCATAATAATGGATTCCAGTGTCTGTTGCCATGGAATATTGACAATTTTTCAATTGGTTGTGTATTTGCCCATTTGATTTCCTCTCACAACATATCCATGAAAAATTTACATTATAACTTTCCTTAATTATAAACAAAATAAATGTTTCATTTGGATTCCAAAACTGCTAGTTGACATGAATCTCTTCTAAATCACCCTGCTAAAGCTCTGCTGTGAGGCTTTTTATTTTCTGCGCCTGTTTTAAAAATATCATGAAAAGAAGAGGACCAAACCATTGGTAGCTGCTTGTTGCAATCATCTCCTTTGAACAGACTATTTAGTAGTAGTCTAATTTTTGCATCTGCTACAGGCATGGTCAAGCTTGGTCCCATGGAGTGAAGGGTAGCTGCTTCTGTAGTGGTACTTACCTGCCAGCAAGTGGTGCTGTGTGCACCTTGTGACTCCTCTAGGATTGGAGTCAGTGAGTGTTCCTACAGCCATATAGGTACTCCATCCTGGAAAGCTGATCAGAGGGAAGGCTATAAAGGGAAAAAAAGCAAAAACAATAATCAATTAAAAAAAAAAAAGTGGTTGGCTGCAATCTAATTCACAGTGAATGTATTATATTAGCTTGCAATTTACCTGCCTTTTCACTGCCCTTTTACATTTCCTCAATTATAATGTTATGTTTTAATCACTTCATAAAACTGAAGGTAGTGGAAAGGTGAAAATAGGCATTGCATGGAGATTAATTTCCCATCGCGCATCTTTCTCAACCCCGCCAAAAGGTCAGTGGCATTGGCATAAATTCGAGGCAGCAGTGGAAGCACAAACTCCACTCCTCCTCCTCCTCCCATTAGTCCCAGGCCCTTATTTGCCCGTTGTATGGTGAGTGTGAGTGGTCTCTTCAGTAAGGTTGCATGGTACACTTGCACGTTCTTTACAATCATTCATGTGGACAGACAAGTGGACACATTCCATAACTGCTCTTGCTGTAGTGAAACACCCCTAAAAAAGAAGGGATTCTTGATTAGTTTCAATTCTTACAATCTAAAATTTAAAATTAAATCTTATCAGTAAACCAGCTGAGATACCAGGGTGATTTTTGAGAGACCGAATGAAAATTTCAGAGTTAGAGTAATTTTGTTGACTAAATGATTGAAATCTATAGAGATAAATGAAATTGAGTGAATGCCATTATGTATTGTACAATATGGTAAAAGTTTATATGGAAAGTATTGATACTTATGATAAAGTTAAGCTGGAAATTAAGATTCTTTGTTGATGCAAATGATGCTGGGCATGTAGCTGAAGAAAATTTTCGTTTTTGCATTCTAAAAGAAAAATCTGACAGTTCAGTTGACAATTATAATTTTTTTTGTTCTGCTTTGTACATGATTTTTATGGAGGTATTAGTTTATAAAATTCTGAAAGTTGCTCGTACAAAGTCACTTCCATCATTATTAAACTAAGTAGATTGGGACCTTTACTGGTCCTTATCAGATTCCCATCCTGTCATTACATTGATAATGTAAAAAAACCCCCTACTATTTCTTAGCGTGTAGCAGATGGACTCAGGACCAATGGGTATAGTGTACTCCTGCTAGCAGTTGGAGACGGATCAGATTTCAATCTGACGTCATCCCCTAGTACATATACCCTGCAGAAAGTGCAGCTGTTCAGTATTTTCCGTCTCCATAGCAGTTAGGGACTATCTGCATGCTCTCACAGCGTTAGAACCAAATTCAAAGAAGAGAACCAAATTTTAAAGAAGAAACCTACCTGAAGACTAGCCCCGCTCTCCTGCGGTGATACCCTTGGGTCCCTCCCCCAGTTGAGATTCCTGAGGTGATTTCCGTGGTCCCTCGGAGGTAAGCCTCGGTCTGGTGGCCGAATCGCGGCGAGGACCTAGCCCCCGATCCTCGGGAACAGCTGAGAGGCAGCGGGTGCACCATCGAGCGCGGTGGTGAAGGTATTTGCCCTCTCCTCCCGCAGCCGGAGACCACCCAGGACGAAACCGGGAAGCGCCAAAGACAAGGTAAGGTAGAAATCTTCTGCTTGAATCCGGTCCCCAAGGATCGAGGAAGAGCACAGGTCACCGGCCGGGACCAGTGCCACCGGGTTGATCTGCCCTAGCAGGGCCAGGCCCGGGCTATTTCCAAGGGTCTACCCACGTGGAGACCCTCTGAAGGGGTCGCCATATTGCCCGCGTGCTCGCCGCCGCCATCTTGGCCCTATTCGCCTTGCCGTTCGGCCTGAGCGCACAAAACTGAGCTAGGTGCACAAAGCACTTGTGCGCATAGACTTACATGCACATAAAACCTTGTGCGCATAAGTTGCACGCACAGAGGTGGGCGCATATCTATGGCTGGACGCACAGCTGCATGCACAACTCACACGCTCATATTAAGCGCACCGGAGCGCATAAGAGTTTACGCGCCGACAGCCATGGCATCACCAGAAACAGGGATAAAGGCTCAAGGCCTCTGCCCAGCATGCCACATCAGAGCTGCACAAAGCGAGGAGGCCGACGCCCTGTGCACACAGTGTGAGGAAGCCCTGGGAGATCCAGTTCAGGGCCAGTCCCACCCAGGGCCGAGTACTAGCTCCTCAGGGAGCACCCCGGACCTAGCAGATCCCAGTGGGACCTCCCATAGACAGGGACCCCCAGGGAACCAGCGCCCCCTCAGCTTGGATCCAGCGTCGATCTCATGGGTGGAGTTCTTCAAGGGGATTCACGCCTTTGTTCAAATGCAAACTGAACCTCCAGCTGGTCATTCACATGCTCCGCCGGAGGACCCTCAGGCCCCATGCCCTTCAAGACCCAGGCAAAGGCTCCCACTACCCAGAAGCTCCACCTATGGGGACATGGACATGTGTGAAGAGGAAGCTGAGCCCCTAGAAGAGGGGGAGCTCCCCCCGGGGACAGAGCCTCACCAAACGATGAGACGCTTCTTCACAAAGGACGAGCTCCTGGACCTGGTCACCCAATGTCTGACGGAGCTCGCTATCCCAGGCCCAGGTACTTCGGGGGATCCTAAACCGAACCCCCCCTGCTGGAGGGTCTTCGTCAGACCTCTCGCCATTTCCCTCTGTTACAAGCGGCACAACAGCTGATTGACCTGGAATGGAATGCCCCGGAGTCCACACTTAAAGGGAGATGAGCTTTGGCAGCCATGTACCCGGCGACCAAAGATCATCTTGCATGCCCAAAAGTTGATGCCATAATCTGCGTGGTCTCTAAGTGCACCACTATCCCAGTAGAGGGAGGAGCAGCGCTCAAGGATGCACATGACCGGCGTCTGGAATCCATCCTCAAACAGTCATTTGACGTAGCCGCTATGTCTCTACAAATTGCAGCCTGCTGCACAGTGGTGACACGTGCCTGCTTATCCCAGACCAGGAACACCACCCCGGGAGAAGACATGGAACCAGCAGTATCATTCTTCGCGGATGCTGCCTCCGGTCTAGTGCGTACAGCGGCCAGAGAAGTGTCATCTGCGGTGGCGGCCAGAAGGCAACTCTGGCTCCGAAGCTGGTCGGCCGATGCATCTTCCAAACGCGCCTCACAGGGATGCCCTTCAAAGGATCCCTCCTGTTTGGCAGCGAACTAGAGAAATTAGCCGACAAATGGGGCAAGTCCCTAGTGCTGCGCCTGCCGGAGGATAAAACGAAGAGAAACCAGCGACTCTTCCCCAGGTCCTCCAGGGGCAGAAGTTCACAGCGCTTCAATCCTTACAGGAGCAACTATCAAGCCCCCCGCCCTACGAGCAGGAACCAGTCCTTTCGGAACAAGCACAAGAGGGGTAACAGATCGGGTACAGGCCCCAGCCGCACCCCACAATGAGATTCAGCCGACCCGTCCAAGGGAAGAAGCCATAGGGGGCAGACTAGCCCTATTCTACCACAGATGGGTCGAGATAACTTCGGACAAGTGGGTCCTAGCCATCATTCTGGAGGGGTACTACCTGGATTTTCTACGTACCCCTCCAGACAAGTTTGTGGAGTCCCCCTGCCACGACCTCTTCAAGAGGGCGGCAGTGGAAGCTACACTGTCCAGACTACTGGCCCTCGAGGCCATAACCCCAGTGCCTCCACAAGAAATAAATACTGGACATTATTCCATCTATGTTATCGTCCCCAAGAAAGAGGGAACATTCAAGCCCATCCTGGACCTCAAGTCGGTCAACCGCCATCTGAGGATTCCTCGCTTCTGCATGGAAACCCTGCGATCCGTAATAAGGGCGATACAACCGGGAGAGTTTCTCACATCCCTGGATCTTTAGGAGGCCTACCTTAACATCCCAATTCATCAGGAACACCAGCGCTACCTACGCTTCAAAGTCCTGAACCGTCACTACCTGTTCCAGGCACTACCTTTTGGGTTAGCCATAGCACCCCAGACGTTCACCAAGGTAATAGTAGTGGTGGCGGCAACACTGAGGAAGGAAGGAATCCTCGTCCACCCTTACCTAGACGACTGGCTGAGCAGGGCAAAGTCACCGGAGGAAAGCCACCAAGCAACCAGCAGAGTCATAACTCTACTGGAGAGCCTAGGATGGGTGGTCAACACAAACAAAAGTTTCCTACAACCCTCACAGTCGCTGGAATACCTAGGAGTCCGATTCAACACCAAAGAAGACAAGGTCAGCCTGACCCCCACAAGGAGATTAAAACTGTGGAACCGGCTACATACCTTGCTGAACGATCCTCGTCCCACAGCATGGGATTATCTGCAAGTCCTCAGGCTAATGGCATCCACACTGGAAGTTGTGCCATGGGTGTGAGCCCACATGAGGCCCCTACAGCGCTCACTTCTATCACGGTGGAGCCCACGGTCCCAGAATTACACCGTACGTCTATCACTCCCGGGCAGAGTCCGGAACCAGCTACGGTGGTGGCTGCAGGCCAACCACATGAGCCGAGGATCAAGACTATCCTCTCCAACCTGGACCCTACTCACCACAGATGCCAGTCTACGAGGATGGGGAGCACACTGTGAGGAGTTAACCGCCCAAGGGCAGTAGAACGCAGAAGAGGCGGGATGGAACATCAATCGCCTAGAAGCGCAGGCAGTCAGACTAGCCTGTCTGCGGTTCGCTCACAGACTTCGAGACAAAGCGGTCAGAGTAATGTCAGACAACGCCACAACAGTGGCCTACATCAACCAACAGGGGGGAACCAGAAGCCAACAAGTGTCCCTAGAAATAGACCCCTGATGGCGTGGGCGGAAGCAAATCTCCAGGAGATCTCCGCCGTCCACATCGCCGGGAAAGACAACATCACGGCGGACTTCCTCAGCAGGAAAAGTCTAGACCCAGGAGAATGGAGGCTGTCGTCCGCAGCCTTCCAAATGATAGTGAATCGGTGGGGGACACAATGCCCAAGTGTCCAGATACTTCAGCCGCAGGCGGGAACCGCAGTCCCAAGGGTTCGATGCCCTGGTACAAACCTGGCCACCGGGGACCCTGCTATACGCCTTCCTGCCGTGGCCCCTATTGGGCGCAATCATTCACAAGATACAACTACACAGGGGGGATAGTTCTTCTGGTGGCTCCAGATTGTCCAAGAAGACCCTGGTATGCAGACATGGTCAAGAAGGATAGTTCACTATGTCCAGGTACTGACTACTATGGTTTAAATTCTGCCATCAAAAAAAAAAAAAAATGCTATGTCAGTAATATCAGAATTGTTTGACTGGCTGCAAGAAGCTACTTTATGTATGCACTGTCCTTCTGACACCTCATTTCTGCTGTGTGCCTGAATACTAGTTTTAGACAAAGAAAGCAGAGGACTCTGGCTACGTGCTGGAATGCAGCGAGCCAACACCCCAGACTCATTAGCTGATTGGTCTAATACATTCTCAAATCAGATGTACTGCACTTATCTAAAAACAACACTCTGAATATGCTCTGATTGGTCGGTGTGAAGGGTATATATTGTTATGCACACCTCTGTAAAAATTGGATAACTGGGTGTTTTTACAATTGTATAGACCGGAACAAATTATCTCATCGTGCTTTGTTCCGGTCCCTGTTCCCTTTGTCTCTGTCTTTCTCTAAGGACCCGTTGAATTAACCCCTACAGCATGTTTAGGACCTCTCAACTTCCCTGACCAGAATTTAGACATAACAATTTACCAATGGGTAAATATAACAAAATTTAATAATTCTCCCTTATAAGAAGGAGAATTGTTTCTTACCTGGACGATTTTCACACCAAGCTGTGCTCCTGGTGTTAGAACTCCGTTGCAGTGAACGGTGACTGTGGGGCATCAAGCAATGAGACCAAGACAGCCTGCTTAAACAAAAGCAAAAAAAAGTGAATCTACCCCTAGGTAGCCTATGTTCTGTAGAGGCTCCCTCCCCTTTGAGGGAACCAATCCGAAGATATAACAATTATACTCGTGATGAAGTCCCAGCCAAACTGTCATCCATATCTTGGCAGCTTCGTTCAGACGAAGTCCATCAGACTTTCCAATCTGAATGCTGGCGACCCACGTCCGGTCCATGAATCAGCCCCAGTGTGAAGAGCCGTGAAGTGGTCTATTGTCTGATCAGTTCAGTCAGGGAGAATCAAATTACAGCTGCAAGCGAAAAACCCATTCAGCCATCCTTCTGCCAAAATGTCTATTCTAAAGAAACCACTGCAGCAGTATGTAATCAGAAGCTTTAATTAGAGAAAGACAGAGACAAACAAAAAAAAAATGCTCTGTCAGTAATATCAGAATTGTTTGACTGGCTGCAAGAAGCTACAATCTTTA
Source organism: Rhinatrema bivittatum (assembly GCF_901001135.1). Classification (NCBI taxonomy): domain Eukaryota; kingdom Metazoa; phylum Chordata; class Amphibia; order Gymnophiona; family Rhinatrematidae; genus Rhinatrema; species Rhinatrema bivittatum. Next base: position 159,323,009 of record NC_042622.1, on the reverse strand, counting down.
TTAAATTTAATCTGCAGAGGGCATATAACCTCATATGGATATGTAAGGGTGACAAGTGGAAAACTACTTTTAATATGAGAGATGGCCACAGTGAATACCTGGTGATGTGCTTCGGTCTCTGTAATGCCCTGGCATTTTTTTCAAAATTTTATCAATGACACATTCAAAGACTTACTCTATGCTTGCATGATAGTATACTTGGATAACATCTTGATCTACTTGCCCAATCTTCACGCCCACCACTCTCATGTCAAGATGTGCTTCAATGGTTAAGAGAACGTGACTTCTATGCCAAATTGGAGAAATGTGCTTTTGAATAGACTGAACTCCCATTCCTGAGGTACATATTCATGCAAGGCCTACAAATTGACCTCTTCAAATGCTTCGGTATCATGGATTGGCCATGGTAAGTGGGCCTCAAAGCAACTCAGTGATTCTTGGGATTTGCCAACTACTACAGGCAATTCATCATTCCATCCTTATCGCCCCCATTACCATGCTTACCAAAAAAGGGGCACCATTAGTGCCCTGTGCCATCCGAACCTCTTGGCACTGGCCCTCATGGCTTGGATGTTGAGCACGTAGTCCTCCTGCTTCTGGAGCTCTCGGATTGTCTCCCAGGTCCTGGTGGCGTCCTGAAAGCCCTCCACCAGGAAGTCCTACAGCTTAAAGTGAAAAAGGTTTTCCATTTGGTGCTAGAGCCATGATTGGACCCTTTCTCATGCCCCCTCCCCCGGCTGTTGGACTGCCTGTGGCATCTGTCTGAGTCTGGGCTTCAGACTAGCTCAGAGTGCACCTCAGCATCATCAGCGCGTACCATCGCAGTGTCTCTGGCATGCCTGTTTCGGTCCAACCTTTAGTGGGCTGCTTCATGAGGGGCCTCCTCAAACCGAAGCCCCCTCTTCGGCCTCTGATTGCATCTTGGGACCTTAATGTTGTCCTATCACGGATCATGCGTCCTCCATTTGTGCCACTGCAATCCAGCGACCTGAAGTTCCTCACCTGGAAAGCCATGTTCCTGGTGACAGTTACTTCGGCTCTTAGGGTCAGTGAGCTTCAGGCTTTGGTTACATATGCACCATAGACTAAGTTCTTCCACGATCATGTGGTCTTGCGTATGCATCTGAGGTTTCTGCCCAAGGTTGTGACTGATTTTCATATCAACCAATCCATCATTTTGCCCACCTTCTTTCCAAGGTTTCATTCCCACCCGGGAGAACAGGCTCTTCATACCTTGGACTGTAAAAGGGCCTTGGCTTTCTACCTCGATCGCACTGCTGGCCACAGACAGTCCACCCAGCTCTTCGTGTCCTTTGATTCCAACCAGCTGGGAGTGGCAGTGGGCAAACAGACCTTGTTGAACTGGCTGGCAGATTGCATCACAATCTGCAATGCGCAGACAGGCCTTATGCTAGCCAGCAGAGTAAAGGCTCACTCTTTGTGGGCTATGGCGACGTCGGTGGCGCATTTGCATGCAGTCCATGTCGAGATCTGCCGGGCTGCAACCTGGAGTTCCCTTCACATGTTTGTGGCTCATTATTGCTTGGATAAAGACAGGTGTCAGGACAGTGCTTTTGGTCAATCCGTCCTGCGCAGCCTGTTCCAGGCTTGAACCCAATTCTTTGTGCCTTTGTGGTAATCAGACAATCCCCTGCTGTTCCATAGCGCCGCAGTCGTGTTGTGCCCGTTGGTACCTTGTTAGGCCACTGTTGGTCTGTCCTGTTAGGGGCAATTTGGAGCTTGGTATTCACCCACATGTGAGGACTACCATCTTGCTTGTCCTAGGAGAAAGCTCAGTTGCTTACCGGTAACAGGACAGCAGGATGTTAGTCCTCAGGAATCCCGCCCACTTCCCAATGGAGTTGGGTTCTCGTTTCAGTTTGTTGTTTTATTTTTTTGCTTGTATTTTTCTATGTTACGAGACTGAAGGGGGGACCTTGTGTGGATGCACGGATAGTAGCAGGCTGGGCATAGCTTCTAGAAACTTTGACAAAAGGTTTCTGTGCCTGGCTCCATTGGATGATGTCACCCACATCTGAAGACTAACATCCTGCTATCCTAGGAGAACCCCTGTTACAGGTAAGCAACTGTGCTTTGCATTATGATTGTTGTTGCTTATCAGCCCCACTTACACCATGCCATGATTTCCACTGAGGACTAGATTTAAAGTAGCCACCCTTCTTATCCTTTCTAAGACCAGTTGCTCCATAAAGTAGTCATTTATAGCATCTAGAAATTCTACTTCTCTAGCATTTCCTGATGAGTCATTGACCCAATTAACACTGGGATATTTAAAATCTCCAGTTATTATTGTGTTGCCAAATTTATTTGCTTTGTTAGTTTGAGCTAACATTTCAGAGTGTTTCTTTATCTTGGCCTGGTGGCTGGTAGTATACATCCTTCTGTACTCTTACCTGTCTAACATGGAATTTCTATCCATAAAGATTCCACAGTGCATTTTGTTTCCTGCAGTATTTTTATCATGCTTGTCTCTATGCCATCTTTTTTATATATAATTAACATATATATATATATATTTCGTAAAATCAATCTCTAATGAGAGATTGATTTTACGAAATATTGACAAATTCATGTTATTAAATTTTCAATAAAACAGTAATAATCTTAAGAAAAACTACATTTTTGGAATGGTTTATTGATTAATAAGAGTGCTTGGTTCTTTCTCCCAAGTTTTTTACGTTGCGGTTTTTTTTTGTGTGTATATATATATATATATATCTGTGTGTGTGTGTGTGTATGATATATAAATACACACACCTTTAGTGTTTTTGACTAACTTAGTATGTTTCTTGACTAGCTTTCAGGAGCTAACACTCCTCAAATCAGAACAAAATGAGCAAAAGATGACAATATCTGAAAATATAAGTGAATAAAAAAAAATATTCCAGGGAAAGGGGGAGGGGAGAGGTTGATGAATGATCAGAGTCTAACAAGCAGTAGAATTCTATGGCTCATAATGTGTTAAAAAAAAACCTAGGTCGTAGAGACCTTTCTTGTCAGTCCTGAAGTGTCTGATCATATTAATTTCAAAAGTGTTATGTTCTGGATTGTTCTGATTTTCATTTTAATTATCCTTATCATAAGGTCATTGATGCAGTGATCTGGTCCCAAAAAGTGCTCCTCAATAAAAGTGTTTCCTTGGTCTTCTCTACGGTATTTGTTGTCTGTGTGAGTTGATTCTTGTCTTTAACATATAGCTTGTCTTACCATTCTACCATCTTCCTTCACATTTTCTGCACTGAATAATATATGCTACGTTAGAAGAGGAGGATGAGAATGATCCCCTGAAAATGATGTGGAATACACACTAAAGAGATTCTTAAATTTAGAAATTGGGATGATAAGCAAAGAAAGAGAACAAAGCTTGGGTAAGTGGGTATTGGAGTGAAAACAGGGAGAAATTAGGAAATTACATTTTTCAAGATCAGAAGAAGGAAGAGGCACTTCTAATTTTAAGGAACATAGAAACATGACTGTAGAAAAAGACCATATGTGTTGTGGAGCGCTAGGAGAGCGGTCCCACTTACCAAGAGATGTGTGTTCTTGGGCCTCGGCTTGACCCCAGAGGAACTCCGAAGAGGTGCCACGGTAGGCGAGGCATGCCTGAGCATGGGCTGGACAGGAGCGAGGCTGGACTGAAGACTGGAGATACTGACCCTCCTCCAGACCTGCACACTTCGGAAGACCAACAACGCAATGATGGTCTTATGAACAGTCCTCCGACCGTTCCAAGCCCTTTCGGCCGCTTCTTGCCATACCCGGCCTGCCGCAGGGTATGGCAAGAAGCGGCAGGCCGGATGGAGGCCAGGGCAGCAAAGACCGGAACATGGAGATTCAGACGAGACTCAGGGATGAGGTACTTGGACACACAGACGAGACTCGGGTATACGGACAGTGGCGCGATCCCTCAAGGCGCCCTACTCAGCCAGTACTACTGGTCTGTCTGGTCACGGACCAACCTGTCCTACATCCGCGGGAGTGGGACCAGCGCAGGAAGGAACGAGGTACTTGGCTTTCAGAAGTCTCAGGAGTGAGGTACTTGGCTTTCAGAAGTCTCAGGAGTGTGAGGTACAAGGCTTTCAGAAGACTCAGGAACAAGGACAAGGCTTTCAGAAGACTCAGGAACAAGGTACAAGGCTTGCATCATGAAGCGCTCTACTCAGCCCACCTGTGGGGCTGGTCACTGACCACAACATGGCTTGCTGCGGGGTACCAAGCTTGCAGAAGACTCAGGAACAAGGTACTTGGCTTTCAGAAGACTCAAGAGTGAGGTACAAGGCTTTCAGAAGATTCAGGAACAAGGTACTTGGCTTTCAGGAAACTCAGGAACAAGGTACAAGGCTTGCATCATGAAGCGCCGTAGGGGCTGGTCGTGGACCATGACATGGCTTGCCGTGGGGTACCAAGCTTACAGAAGACTCAGGAACGAGGAACCAGGGGTTCAGGAGAGCAAGACAGAATCACGGACTTCAGGATCAGGAGAAGCAACATCGGGGCTGGGTAACGGACATCAGAAACAACATCTGGACTGGAACACGGATACTGGAACAGGAGACAAACCTTAGGGCTGGAACACGGACATCTGGAACAGCAGGTGAACATCAGGACTGGAACGTAGACAATAAGACAAGACGAGGAGCTCCAACGAAGAACAGGAAACACAGGACCTTGAAGAACCGCTGGAACAAGGACGACTCCTGGAGCGAAGGACAGCAGGATCCCAGGAGTGACCAACTCCTTGCGAAGGCAAAGCTGGAATGGACGCTGAGCCCTTTTGTAGGGCTGAAGAGGACAACGCCCAGGGAGGGGTCAGCAGAGGGCCACACCTGGCTGGCCTTTGAAAAGAAGGAGAGAGGCGCGCCTGCACCTAAGGAGAGCTGGATGAAGAGAGCTGGAAACTGGTGGTGTTCTCAGCCACATGGAGGGCCCGAGGAAGCCAGGCAGGCAGCGGAGCAGCCCTGCTCCGAAGCTGGAGAGATGGCAGGCTGCAGGAGCAGCTCCCAGCCTCGAAGACTGAAGCAGGAAGGCAGGAGAGAAGAAGGGCTGGCTGCAGAGAGCTGCAGGCACCAGCAGGGACGGCCTCCCTGCCGGTCAAGGACCCGGACTGAAACAGGCACCGGCAGGGACGGCCTCCCTGCCAGCTGAAGACCCCGGGAGAGTTGCAGCACGTCGGGGGAGAGCCGGAGCCGGAGCGGCAACGGAGGTTCCAGTTGCACTGAAGAGCTCCCGGCAGCCCGATCCTGCCGCGCAGGACTGGAGGCAGCCGGGGAGGAGCCCGGCGATGGCGGCAGGCCCGCCGCGAAAAAGGAGACATCAGCGGCCCGACTTGCCATGTAAGAGTAGGAGCCTGCCCGCGCTCCTTGTGGGCAGGATCGCAACAATATGAGCCCTTTCAATTCCAATCACTTCCTCAGTGGTCCTGTATTTATCCCATGCTTTCTGTTTTTTGTCTCTTCCACCTCCACTGGACGTTGACAGGTAAAGTCTGTGGGAAAGAAGCAAGAAATGAGTGTTGTGTATGGAATAGAGATATAGACTAAGTACAGTTTATGGAAGAGAAGTTTTATGGAAAAAAATATTAGACAGGAAGAGTGGGAGTAGATATTTTGGAGCATGTAATCAGTAAAATCTGTTACAGAAGAACATGACAAGCTATAGCAAGAAATGAGAAATAAGAGTATATATGAAAGCAGATGTAAGAGGAAGAAATACTGAAAGAAGCATAGAGCATTGAAAGAAAAAGATTTGTCTAGTCTTGGTGTATTGCTGTTTAAATTGAAAAAAATTCATAGTTTTCTTTTTCAAATAATTCTTATGATTTCATGTATGCTTTTTTTTTAACTTAAAATTTAAAAGTAGACAACTTGCAACAGAATTCAGCATAATGCTAAAGTAAATTCACAAAGAAACAACATAAAAAACCCCCTCAATACTTTGGATCTCTCTTACTTAGTGAAAGATGTAATTTAGGTTCTGATCTAGAATATCAAAGAAAAAGAAAAACTGATCTTAAGGGAAAGGAAAGCAGTCTACTGTAAACAAGCAGTGAAGCACTAAACTATCTCATTTAGGTTCTCTGAGGAAATTTCTTGAAGTTGAAGAAAAGACACAATTGCGAAAGTTTAGAAAATATATACTTTAACATTATTTAACTGCAATAAATATTTACAAGGAAATCTTTTTTTTAAATCTTTTATTCAGCAACGTGCACAATACAATAACCAACCCAATTTACATGCCAGTAATTGGAAATAAACGTAAGATAGTGTGACCCTGATGACCCAAGGAAATCTAATCTAAACAAAGTTTCTTGGCACATTGCAATAAATTTCTTTCTACAAATTTGAGTGGCCCTCAAAAGATCTGAAAAAAGTCAAACTGTCCATAAAATAGAGCAACTTTGGGCCTAAAAGAACCCTTCATAATAGTCTGTCCTGTGAGAAAGCGAAAGTGACTAGTAGTGTTACCTCTCTGCATGTCACCTCAACATCAGTTGACCTTTCCAGAAATCTAGAAATGCTTATACTAGCAGTTTGACCTTCATCTTGGAGCTCAGGTGGTTCTGGCCCTTCTTTTGTTGCTATTGGAAAAAAGAAGGCCTTAGTAATTGGAGGAAGAGCATCTGGTGGTATTAATATAAACCTTCAAGAAATACTCCTTGGAACATGCCAATCGGAGTGTTCAAAAACAATTTTGGGAATTTTAACACACATGAGGCATCTTCCAAATTCTCAACCTATCAATTGAACCAATTCAGTCTGAACAGTTGTAAGAGTCTATACATTGTTCCAAAACTCCTATTTTCTCCTGTTGTGTGTTCATTACAATTACATTTTTTATTTATATCCATAGTTATAATTACCTAAGGAAGAAATAGGATACCATCACATTTCACAGGCAATGCTATTTAATGCTGGGTTTCTCCATGGGAGGTTTATTGACAAAACAGGCATGCAAAGACGACAAAGCATCTGCCACAGGAGAACTTGCCAAAACAGTATTACCCATATCAGCCAGAGGTGCCAAGATCTCATGCTGCTCCTCAAAATTGATCACCCTGCTTGCTCTGCAGCAACTGTCTGGAGTGGCGGAAAAACCCCCCCACGCCTTCCGCCATCATTCTTCTCTTGGTGTTACCGCAGATGACTGTGCTTCTGCTAAAACATCCCCAGGAAGCAGAGGGGCAGGAATCAGTCCAGCAGCTAGACTAAAGGATGTTTCAAAGTCCGTTGGGGTTCAGTTTGAATTCTGCTAGCCAAGGACACGGGTGCACTCAACATTGCATATGCCAGGAAGCTTTCGATAGTTGGCTGCCTCAAGGGAGTTGCTCCGGGAGTAACTGAAGGACTGATCTGGACTCTTTGATCTTAACATTAGCGCCAATGAAAAGCAAAGAAAACAAGTAAAAAAAAAAAAAAAAAAGTAGCAGCAGAGGACTCCGGCAGGCTCTTTCCTCAGGCCGCCATCTTAGACCTCCATCTATGTTTATCTCAAATACCGTAATTGAAATTTCCTATTTCTTTATAGATTTATTAAACCCTAATGTCACCAGGGTGTAAAAGTGCAGTTCTCTGCTGGGTGTAACTTGTCAGTGCAAGTATCATAGCTACAGTGCAAGAGGCTGCAGGAGGAGTCTGGAGCAGCATGTCTGAGAAGAACGGTTTCCTCTTATATCTCTCTTATCATGTTCTGCGGTGGCATGGAGGGAGTATGATAAGCAATTTTTGGGTGTCCAGATTATCAGGGTTGTTCCCCCTGAAGAAACCAGGTTGGCGAAACAAGGGCCTTGTCGGGGTATTACAACAGCATACCCAAAGGAACACCTTCTTTTCCAAACTTTCTTGGATATTATAACAATATACCTTTATAGAAACATAGAAATGACAGCAGAAGAAGACCAAATGGTCCATCCAGTCTGCCCAGCAAGCTTTCACACTTATTTTTTTTTCATACTTTTCTATTACTCTTGTCCCTTTAAATACATTTTTTGGTTCTATTTCCCTTCCATCCCCGCCATTGTAGATAGCAGTGCTGGAGCTGCATCTAAGTGAAGTATCTAGCTAATTGATTTGGGGTAGTAACTGCCGTAATAAGCAAGCTACTCCCACTGTTGTTTACCCAACCTGTGCAACTCAATCCTTGTTGGCGGTTTGAATACAAATCCTCTTTTCTTCATTCCCCCTGCCGTTGAAGCAGTGAGCTGCGCTGGATATGTATTCTAAGTGAAGTATCAGGCTTGATTCGGGTTAGTAACCGCTGTAACAAGCAAGCTACACCCATGCTTATTTGTTTTACCCAGACTATGTAATTCAGACCTTGTTGGTAGTTGTCTGAATATAAATTATCTTTTCTTCATTTCCCCCTGCCGTTGAAGCAGAGAGCTATGCTGGATATGGATTGAAAGTGAAGTATCAGGCATTTTTGGTTTGGGGTAGTAACCGCCGTAACAAGCAAGCTACTCCCCTGCTTTTATGTGGATGCAAATCCTTTTTTCCACATTTCCTCTTGCCGTTGAAGCATAGAGCATTGTTGGAGTCGCATTAACCGTGTGTATATTTATTGAATAAGGATATTAATCTCCAGGTAGTAGCCGTCATTCCCGCAAGCCACTCCCTCATGCCTCTTCTCTTCATTCACATCCTCTAGACTTTATGGATCCACAGTATTTATCCCACGCCCCTTAGAAATCCTTCACAGTTTTGGTCTTCACCACTTCCTCTGGAAGGGCGTTCCAGGCATCCACCACCCTCTCCATGAAGAAATACTTCCTGACATTGGTTCTGAGTCTTCCTCCCTGGAGTTTCAAATTGTGGTTCCTGGTTCTGCTGATTTTTTTGCAACGGAAAAGGTTTGTCGTTGTCTTTGGATCATTAAAACCTTTCAAGTATCTGAAAGTCTGTATCATATCACCCCTGCTCCTCCTTTCCTCCAGGGTATACATATTTAGATTCTTCAATCTCTCCCCATAAGTCATTCGATGAAGGCCCATCCACCTTTTTGGTTTCTCTTCTCTGGACCATCTCCATCCTGTCTCTGTCCCTTCGGAGATACAGTCTCCAGAACTGAATACAGTACTCCAGGTGAGGCCTCACCAAGGACCTGTACAAGGGGATAATCACTTCCCTTTTCTTACTCGATATTCTTCTCTCTGTGCAGCCCAGCATTCTTCTGGCTTTAGCTATCGCCTTGTCACATTGTTTTGCCGACTTCAGGTCGTTAGACACTATCACCCCAAGGTGTCTCTCCTGCTCCGTACACATCAGCCCTTCTCCCCCCATTGAATACAGTTCTTTTGGATTTCCACACCCCATATGCATGACTCTGCACTTCTTGGCATTGAATCGCAGCTGCCATATCTTCAACCACTCTTCCAGTTTCCTTAAATCCCGTCTCAATCTCTCCACTTCCGGCGTGTCCATTCTGTTACAGATCTTAGTGTCATCCGCAAAAAGACAAACCTTACCTTCTATCCCGTCCGCAATGTCGCTCACAAAGATATTGAACAGGACCGGTCCCAACACCGACCCCCTGCAGCACTCCGCTCAATACCGCTCACTCTGCAGAGTAAGTTCCATTTACCAACACACATTGTCTTCTGGCCGTCAACCAGTTTGCAATCTAGGCCACCACCTTGGCACTCACTCCTAAGCTTCTCATTTTATTCACCAGTCTCCTGTGTGGAACTGTATCAAAAGCTTTGCTGAAGACCAAGAAGATAACATCGAGTGCTCTTCCTTGATCCAATTCCTTGGTTACCCAGTCAAAAAAGTCTATCAGATTTGTCTGACAGGATCTTCCCCTGGTGAATCCATGCTGCCTCTGGTCCAGCAATTCTGCCGACTGTAGGTAGTTCACTATTCTTTCTTTTAACAGTGACTCCATTACTTTTCCCACCACCGCGGTGAGGCTAATCGGTCTGTAGTTACCAGCCTCTTCTCTGTTCCCACTCTTGTGAAGCGGGACCACCACTGCTCTTCTCCAATCACTCGGCACCACTCCTGTTTCCAGGGATCTATTGAACAGGTCAAATAGTGGACCCGCCAGCACATCTCTGAGCTCCTTCAGTATCCTGGGATGAACCTCATCAGGCCCCATGGCTTTGTCTACTTTTTTTCCAGAGTGTCTCTGTTAGCATACTATGATTATATGTGATTCTTTGTTAATATGTGATGTTACAAATTATAATCTGTTTGTATAAAAGCTTTAACATCTGGATACTCTTGTTACTGTTATTGATGAGTTGTATTTTAGATCACTTATCCCATGTAGTTAAGTTTACCATTGTCTAGTTACAAAGTATAATCATTCAACAGTGTTACATGTGCGACACATTGTTTTGAATACTCCTGAAGGGAATGTTGTGCCAGGTTCAAGTGGTTTGTTTTTGTTTACATTTGCACTTACGAATAGACTTTAATAAAGAATTATAGCTATAAACTACATTGTAACTTGTATTTGCTTAATCTCATAAGTGCTTTTGCCCCACTCCTTTTGGAGTGTTTTTTCTTTAAGTATTATATATATATAATCAATCACTCGGCACCACTCCTGTTTCCAGGGATCTATTGAACAGGTCACATAGTGGACCCGCCAGCACATCTCTGAGCTCCCTCTGTGTGTGTGTATATATATATCACTCGGCAGCACTCCTGTTTCTAGGGATCTATTGAACAGGTCACATAGTGGACCCGCCAGCACATCTCTGAGCTCCCTCTGTGTGTGTGTGTGTGTGTGTGTGTGTGTGTGTGTGTGTGTGTGTGTGTGTGTGTGTGTATATATATATATACACTCTTGTGTGCTACTTGGTCCTGACCCTAGCATTGGACTTGACTGCTTGCTTGCTGCCTGCTCTGACTTTTCACTTGTTCCTGTACCTCCTGCCTAAGGTCTGCACTAAACCTTGGCTTGTTCTTGGTCTCCCGTTCACTCAACTGGCTGAGCCCTGCCAGCTGCCAGAATCAAAGGGCTCAACCTGCGGAGGGAATGGCTAGTATAGGTGAAGCTCCAGGTTGCCCCACTCCAGGGTGCATTCCACAGCTGTTGGCGTAGGCCTTAATAGGTTTGCCTACAAGGCTGCCTCAGCTATGCCACAGCACTGAGGGCTCACAGGTACACTACACTCATCACATCAACATTTAGCAATTATACAAGTTCCATTGAAAATACAGCAGTTTACTTGGCTGCTAATTGTTTATGAGCTTTTCCTCTAGGAATTTGTCCAGATCTCTAAACACTATTCTGCTAGTTGTCTTGACCATGTCCTCTGGCAGCAACTTCTGTAGCTTGATTATGTGTTGAGTGAAAAAGTATTTTCTCTAATTTGCTTTATATTTGCTGGTGGGTAGTTTCATGGAGAGTTCCCTTGTTTTAATAGTATTTTAAAGGGTAAATAACTGTTCCCTATTTACCCTTTCAATTCTGTGCTTGATTTTGTAAATTTGTCGTATCCCCGCTTAGCCATCTGTTTTCCAAGCTGAAGAACTCTAACTTGTGCAGTCTCTCTTCATAGGCGAACCATTCCATACTCTTTATTTTTGTTATCCTGCTTTGTACTTTTCTTTTTTAAGATGGTTTGATCAGAACTTTATATATTACTAAAGCTGCATTATGATATTCTGTTTTATTTTTATTCCTTTCCAAATTATTCCTAACATTCTATTAGTGTTTTGTTTTGTTTTTTTTCACTGTGACTGCACAGTGAGCTGAAGATTTCGAAGTATTGTCCACAAGGTTTCAGAGGGCCTTTTCTTGGATGGTGATTTCTAATATGGATACAAGCATTGTGCACCTTTAGTTGGGATTATTTTTCCCTGTGTATATCACTTTACACTTGTCAGCATTTAATTTCAGCTGCCATTTAGATGCCCAGTTTTAGTCTTGCTAGGTCCTCCTGCATTTCCTAACAATCAGCTGCTGTTTTAACAATTTTTAATAATTTGTGGTCTACAAATCTGATTACCTCACTCATTGCTCCCTTTTACAGATCTTTAAGGAATATGCCAAATAGCACAGATCACTATTGACCTAACTCCTTGTGAAAAACTGACCAACTAATTCTATTCTCTGTTTCATGTCTCTTAATCAGTTTCCAATCCACAACCGGACACTACCTCCTGTCACATGATTTTTTAAATTTTTTGAAGGGTTTTGTATGGGGGTCTTTGTCAAATGCCTTCTGAACATTCAAATATACTATAAGAACTGGCTCACCTTTATCCATACAGTATTTTGTTTGCTACACAATTCTGACTCACTGCAAAGAATTCTATGTAGCATAATTACCATACAAAATTTTGTTGTAAATTATTCCTAGGTGATCAGTGTTAATACTATGAAAACTTTGACAGAAGGAAGAATTGCTTTATGCAATTATCTCCAGTATAATTTTCAGTTGCACAACCCACTGTCCCCTTTGTGGAAGTTACTTAGAAACCTAGATATTGGCAGATAAGAACTAGAGGATGGAGGTGGCAGAAGGAAGTTGGATATCCCACCCGACAAATACACAAAGTAGCTGGAGATATTTACAAAGATCAGCTCAAAAGAGCAGAAAAGGATGTCCAGGAAGAGCCTTATGGTGACGTGCCAGTCTCGGGGGGTTTGGATGGGGTCTCTGACAGCCACCCTTTGTAGTCTGGCTTAGGAATTGGTGCTCTGGCATGTGCCTATAAGAAGTTGAAGTGCCTATAGGATTAGCATATCAGTGATCTGCCTCTTTCCTTTCTCTAGCATTGTGTCTTGGCTTTGGGGTCATGTGGAAAGGGTATAATGCCTCCCTTACACCCTGTTTAAGCTCCTTAGAGCAAACTTCCTTTATTCCCTTCAGTACCCTTCTGCTTTTTAATCTTAACTTTCTTTTCTTTTTTTAAACATTGTCTTGCTTTATACCCAAATCTCTTGTCCTATATGTTTGTTTTATTAGATTGTAAGCTCTCTTGAGCAAGGACTGTCTTTTTGTATATTTGTACAGTGCTGTTTATGTCATGTAGCACTATAGAAATGTTTTGTAGTTGTAGTAGTAACTTTAATAAAATCATCAACTCATCAGTTAGCAGATTGAACCTTATTTTATTTCTTATACAACTCAAGGCTATCTTCCATGGTTCACACAGTTATCAGCTTTCCAGAGTATCCAGTACACTAGTCACTCTGATGAAATGCCATTACATACGGGCCGATACAGTAAAGTCTGCGGGAGAGCGGGCGAAAGGCGCGCACCAGCCACTCATGAGTGCTGTAGATGCATTGTTTAGACAGGCTAGAATGAGGGAAATTACATTAGCTAATTCAGAATATGATGGTAATCCTTTTAATCACTTTCGTCATAATGTCTGGGAAGCTTTAAGGCAAAACTTCCCTACACAAAGAGATTTATCAACCCTTATGTCACGTGTATGGGATGGGACAACTGATATCAGACTGCATGTCCAAGCAATGCAGGAAGAATGGTTTAGGCAGATGGAACAGCCATTTGATCAGCTTGGTATGTTACCTTTGTTTTACCAAGCATTAAGGAAAATGTTACCAAAAGGGGTTCAACGAAAGCTGGACCAAGTTGTGGGGTTGGAAAACAAATTATGGCCAGAAATGTTCCTTAATATATGCCATTATGGTGATTTGTATGTTAGGGAGAAAGGTAAAGGAGCTGATTTGACTAAAATCCAAACTATGGTTCCCATACCGGAAGTCGAACCCGGGCTGCCTGGATGAAAGCCAGGAATCCGCGCGATGCAGTATTTAAATTAGGTCTGGCGGTAGATCCGGGCAAAAGGAGCAGCAGCAGCTTTCAGCGGGTTTGACAGCCGGCGCTCAATTTTGCCGGCACCTGTTCTCGAGCCGGACGCCGACAAAATTGAGCGTCCGGTTTTCGGCCCGACAGCCGTGGGCCGAATTTAAATTTATTTTTTTTTTTTTACTTTTTTTACTCTTCGGGACCTCCGACTTAATATCGCTATGATATTAAGTCGGAGGGTGCACAGAAAAGCAGCGACTTAAATATCGCTATGATATTAAGTCGGAGGACTTTCCCGGACTTTCCCGGTGCCGGAAGAAATTAGCGCCGACCCAAAGGTCGGCGCTAATTTCTGAAAGTAAAATGTGCGGCTTTGCTGCACATTTTACTTTCTGTATCCCACGCGCATACCTAATAGGGCCCTCAACATGCATTTGCATGTTGAGGGCGCTATTCCGGGTTGGACACGCGTTTTCCTCCCCTTACTGAATAAGGGGTAAGGGAAAACACACGTCTAATAAAAAAAAAAAAAAAAAAAAAAAAAAAAAGTCCTGATCATAAAACAATTCCTCCCTTCCACTTTGATAAGACCCTCGTCCATCTTAAAGAGAGCGTTAAAGACCTGGGATTTTGGTTAGACATTTACCTAAACTACAAAAAACACATCGCTACAAAAATAAAAGAAGGCTTCTACAAACTTCAAATATTAAAACATCTAAAACCTCTGCTTCACCCCCACAATTTCAAAACCGTCCTACAAGCCCTCTTATTTTCCAGTCTGGATTACTGCAACTCCCTTTTGATTGGCCTTCCTAAATCTTCTTTGAGACCCCTACAGCTCCTTCAGAACGCTGCAGCCAGAGTACTAACAGGTAAAAGAAAAACCGATCACATTACACCTGTTCTCAATCAATTACAATGGCTCCCTATTGAAAAAAGAGTAGAATTCAAAGTTCTCTCTATTCTTCACAATGCTATATACAAAGCAGATTACTCCACCTTTGATGACATCATTCACTTACATTGCTCTCAACGAATAACAAGAACGACTAGTAAAATCCAACTTGTGATTCCCTCACTCCCACAGGCCAAATTATCCTCCACCAGAAACAGAGCCCTTTCCATTATTGGCCCTAAACTTTGGAATTCATTACCTCATTTCCTCACCAATCAAGAAAACTTAAAATCATTCAAAAAAGACCTAAAATCCTGGCTACTCAGCCAATCTTTTAAAGACTGCACTCAGTGAACTTATAGTACATTAACATAGCCTGCTATCTTTCAAAATCTCCTTCAATCAATCTCCCTGTTTCATGATGCAGATGTCCTCTGTTTTTCATTGTTCCCAGATATCTCTGTTCACCTACTCAGGGTTTCCACCCTGTGTTATCTTGTTATACTCATTCTCCTTGTTATGTCTTTGCTCATCATTGTTAATTTTTGATATTTTTAAATTTCAAACATCGTTCAATGTAACACATTGTTCTGTATGTAAACCGGAGTGAAGGCAACTCTGCTATACCTCGGTATATAAAAAAAAAAAAGCTAAATAAATAAATAGCAGGCTAACAGTGCGCTCCGTCAGAGCGCACTTACTGTATCGGCCTGTTAATTTCTTTCTAGTCTCCCACTAATACAGCATTACAATTTATAAAATCAAGCTTAAATGCTTTAACAGAATCTCCATCAAGTTTAAGTGCAGAATTTCTATATTTTTAAGGAACAGCCTTAATTTGACCCTTCTGTGTTAATTACAGGGTTCCCTCCCATATTACCTTAACTGAATACAGGACTTCAGCTTTTTAGATACAAATTACATTTTAATTGCAAAGATTTAACAACCTGGATTTAAATCTACAAATCTAGCATTGTGAGTGTTGCTGCCTTTTAGACTCCATATTATGCTTAATTGTTATCCAACATGAGCAGTTTAAATACCTGGCTTTCACAATAGTCCTGCTATAATTTCTAAAGTTTTGCTTAATCTGGTTAACAAGCATACAAAGTACTTATACACCAGTATCACAGTCACCATGCTGCAGTTTCCTTGTGAGTTTACTTCGGCAGTCACTTTTTTCTCCTTGCATATACTTTAGGAGTGCAGTTTAAACCAGGTAAAAGCAATCTCTTAGCCATGCTGCACTTTTCCCCCCTCACGCAGTGCCGCGTGATAAAGTAGCAGCGGCGGCTGCAGCATCGGCCTCCGAGCAATTGAAGCAGACGGTAATCGGGAAAGGAGAGAGCAGCATGAGCCTCCCGCGGCCGATGGGATTCTTCTTTCTTGGCTTGCGGGGGCTGGAGGAGGAGGCTGCTGCAGCTACCATTTGTGCTCAGGGGGGGGGGAGAGGAAGTGAGTGAGAGAAAGAAGCAGCCAGCCTGTGTGTGAGAGCATGTGTGTGAGTGAGAGAAACTGGTCAGAGAGCTGATGTATGTGTATATGTGAGAGACAATGAAAGTGACTGCTCAAGGAGATGACTGATGTGTATGTGAGAGTGTGAGACATTAGTCAGGGAGGTGACTGATGTGTGTGTGAGAGAGAGAAAAAGCATTGAAGTGAGAAATCTGGGTATGTGAGAAAGCATGGGCATAAGAAGCCTGCTGTTGGGGGGGGGTGGGGTGGGGTGGATGTGTGTGAAAGAAAGCATGGGAGTGAGAAGCCTGATTATGTGAGAGAGCATTGGCGTGGGAAGTCTGTGTGTGTGTGCATGCATGAGAGCGAGAGACTGGTTGGTAAGGTGACGGTGTGTATGAGAGAAAGAGACTGGTGTGTGTGAATATGAGAGAGAGAATGTGATTCAGGAAATGAGAAGCCTGTGCAGTGGAGAGCGAGCTTGGAAAGAGACTGGTGTGTATGTGTGTGTAACAGAGAGAAAGTGATTGTGGGAATGAGAAGCCTGTGCATGTGAAGAGAGTGAGCATGGGAGTGAGAAACCTGAGTGTGTGTGAGAGACAGCATGTGAGGGAGAAGCCTGTATATGTAAGACAGAACATGGAAGTGGGAAGTCTGTGTGTGTATGCATGAGAGAGATCAGGTGACTGGTGTGTGTGTGTGTGTGTGAGAAAGAAAGTGATTATGGGAATGAGAAACCTGTGCATGTGAAGAGTGAGCATGGGAGTGAGAATCCTGGGTGTGTGTGAGACACAGCATGGGAGTGAGAAGCCTGTATATCTGAAAGAACATGGGAGTGGGAAGCCTGTGTGTGTGTGTATGCATGAGAGAGATCAGGTGACTGGTGTGTGTTTGTGTGTGTGTGTGTGTGAGAGAAAGAAAGTGATTATGGGAATGAGAAGCCTGTGCATGTGGAGAGAACAAGCATGGGAGTGAGAGACTGGTGAGTGTGTGTGAGACAGAGAAAGTGATTATGAGAGTGAGAAGCCCGTATATGTAAGTAGAACACGGGAGTGGGAAGCCTGTGTGTGTGTATGGCATGAGAGAAACTGTTCAGGAAGGTGACTGGTGTGTGTGTCAAAGACTGTTTGGGAGATGATTGGTGTGTGAGAGACAGAAACTGGTCATGGGGGCATGACTGGTATGGTGTGTGTGTGTGAGAGACATGGGCATTAAGGAAGAGGAACATGAGTATAGAACTTAGCCTCTACTGCTGCTTCTGCTGTGTGCTATGGCCTGCATGGAAGAGGAGTAGGAGAGCTGCTGGAGGGGGGTAAGTAAAGGTGGCTTTTTAAGTTTATTTTTCTTGATTGACTGCCATTTTAATTATTTAATATTATGTGATGTGTCTGCTTTTTTTGAAATATTTTATTGGTGTTTGGAGAATTTTTAATAGTTTTTATGAGTTTTTAATTGTTGGATGTTATTCTGTTCATAGCTGTTTAGAAACATTTATTCTGCTTATTAGTATAGTTTTACAATTATTTCTGTGTGAGGATCTATAGCTGCTTGCTAGTTCTGTTTTCCTAATAAGAGGTGTATTGGTTTTTAGGGCCTGATTTAATATTTATAGTGTTACCTTTTCATAGATAGGGTTGCTCCTGTTTGAGTGTATTCCATAATACAGGTGTAACTGTGTGCGGATTAGTTTATGTGCATTACTACAGATCCTGGGAGTATGTTAGGTCTGTTCTGTGTCTGTTACCGAGATGAGATATTTTACTAGCATGTAAGAGTTTTATCAGTCTTTGTTGTGTTTTCTCAAGAGGATATGCATTGGTGGTAAACTGCTGTCTTTTCATAAGTAGGGCTATTGAGCCTGGAAGTAGAAGGAGTTTGAGTTGCTGTTACTGAGATGACACCAGAACCAGACTATATTTTTTGTAGGGTGAATTGTATGGGGAATGTCATAATTCTGCTTTACATCCATTATTGTGGGTGAGGGGGGTTCCCGTGGATGCAAACTGTACTTTTACATCTAGCCCCGTGACGATCATGGGTCAGTGTGTCACGCATGTGAGAACCATCTGTCAGGTGTGTCCCGACAGAAAAAAGGTTGAGAACCACTGATCTAAGGCATCAACTTAATGGCTTCAGGAATCATGAGGCTCTGCTTCATCTTCTTCAGAGGCTGTCTCCATGGTAAGCTCAGTTTTTGCCTTCCATGTGCCTCTTTGCTAATGCAAAGATTGCCCTATTTATTGCACTTGAAAGCCTTCAGCTGAAGAGGGTAGACTCCTCCTTGATAATCTGTTCCCTCCTGGGTTCATCCTGGACACTAATCCTGGGGATTCTGAGTAATGTACATAAGAACATAAGAAAATGCCATACTGGGTCAGACAAGGGTCCATCAAGCCCAGCATCCTGTTTCCAACAGTGGCCAATCCAGGCCATAAGAACCTGGCAAGTACCCAAAAACTAAGTCTATTCCATGTTACCATTGCTAATGGCAGTGGCTATTCTCTAAGTGAACTTAATAGCAGGTAATGGACTTCTCCTCCAAGAACTTATCCAATCCTTTTTGGTAGCCCTTCTCTGTACCTTCTCCATCGCAATTATATCTTTTTTGAGATGCGGCGACCAGAATTGTACACAGTATTCAAGGTGCGGTCTCACCATGGAGCGATACAGAGGCATTATGACATTTTCCGTTTTATTCACTATTCCCTTTCTAATAATTCCCAACATTCTATTTGCTTTTTTGACTGCCGCAGCACACTGAACCGACGATTTCAAAGTGTTATCCACTATGACACCTAGATCTCTTTCTTGGGTTGTAGCACCTAATATGGAACCCAACATTGTGTAATTATAGCATGGGTTATTTTTCCCTATATGCATCACCTTGCACTTATCCACATTAAATTTCATCTGCTATTTGGATGCCCAATTTTCCAGTCTCACAAGGTCTTCCTGCAATTTATCACAATCTGCTTGTGATTTAACTACTTTGAACAATTTTGTGTCATCTGCAAATTTGATTATCTCACTCGTCGTATTTCTTTCCAGATCATTTATAAATATATTGAAAAGTAAGGGTCCCAATACAGATCCCTAAGGCACTCCACTGTCCACTCCCTTCCACTGAGAAAATTGTCCATTTAATCCTACTCTCTGTTTCCTGTCTTTTAGCCAGTTTGCAATCCACGAAAGGACATCGCCACCTATCCCATGACTTTTTACTTTTCCTAGAAGCCTCTCATGAGGAACTTTGTCAAACGCCTTCTGAAAATCCAAGTATACTATATCTACCGGTTCACCTTTATCCACATGTTTATTAACTCCTTCAAAAAAGTGAAGCAGATATGTGAGGCAAGACTTGCCTTGGTTAAAGCCATGCTGACTTTGTTCCATTAAACCATGTCTTTCTATATGTTCTGTGATTTTGATGTTTAGAATAATTTCCACTATTTTTCCTGGCACTGAAGTCAGGCTAACCGGTCTGTAGTTTCCCGGATCGCCCCTGGAGCCCTTTTTAAATATTGGGGATACATTTGCTATCCTCCAGTCTTCAGGTACAATGGATGATTTCAATGATAAGTTACAAATTTTTACTAATAGGTCTGAAATTTCATTTTTTAGTTCCTTCAGAACTCTGGGGTGTATACCATCCGGTCCGGGTGATTTACTACTCTTCAGTTTGTCAATCAGGCCTACCACATCTTCTAGGTTCACCATGATTTGATTCAGTCCATCTGAATCATTACCCATGAAAACCTTCTCTGGTACAGGTACCTTCCCAACATCCTCTTCAGTAAACACTGAAGCAAAAAAATCATTTAATCTTTCAGCGATGGTCTTATCTTCTCTAAGTGCCCCTTTAACCCCTCGATCATCTAACGGTCCAACTGACTCCCTCACAGGCTTTCTGCTTCGGATATATTTTTAAAAGTTTTTACTGTGAGTTTTTGCCTCTACGGCCAACTTCTTTTCAAATTCTCTCTTAGCCTGTCTTATCAATGTCTTACATTTAACTTGCCAATGTTTATGCTTTATCCTATTTTCTTCTGTAGGATCCTTCTTCCAATTTTTGAATGAAGATCTTTTGGCTAAAATAGCTTCTTTCACCTCCCCTTTTAAGCATGCCGGTAATCATTTTGCCTTCTTTCCACCTTTCTTAATGTGTGGAATACATCTGGACTGTGCATCTAGAATGGTATTTTTTAACAATGACCATGCCTCTTGGACATTTTTTACTTTTGTAGCTGCTCCTTTCAGTTTTTTTCTAACAATTTTTTCTCATTTTATCAAAGTTTCCCTTTTGAATGTTTAGCACGAGAGTCTTGGATTTGCACACTGTTCCTCTTCCAGTCATTAAATCAAATTTGATCATGTTATGATCACTATTGCCAAGCGGCCCCACCACCGTTACCTCTCTCACCAAGTCCTGTGCTCCACTGAGAATTAGATCTAAAATTGCTCCCTCTCTCGTCGGTTCCTGAACCAATTGCTCCATAAAGCTATCATTTATTCCATCCAGGAACATTATCTCTCTAGCGTGACCCGATGATACATTTACCCAGTCAATATTGGGGTAATTGAAGTCTCCCATTATTACTGCACTACCAATTTGGTTAGCTTCCCTAATTTCTCTTAGCATTTCACTGTCCGTCTCACCATCTTGACCAGGTGGATGGTAGTATACTCCTATCACTATAGTCTTCCCCGACACACAAGGGATTTCTACCCATAAAGATTCAATTTTGTATTTAGTCTCATGCAGGATGTTTATCCTGTTGGACTCTATGCCATCCCGGACATAAAGCGCCACACCTCCTCCCGAGTGCTCCTCTCTGTCATTGCGACATAATTTGTACCCCGGTATAGCACTGTCCCATTGGTTATCCTCTTTCCACCATGTCTCTGATGTCATCATTCACTGCTATACATTCTAATTCTCCCATCTTACTTCTTAGACTTCTGGCATTAGCATACAAACATTTCAAAGTTTGTTTTTTGTTTGTATTTTCATTTCTGCTTTTTAATTGATAGGGATAAGTTAGAATTTTTTTAGCTCAGGTGAGTTTTTAGTTACAGGCACTTGGACTACTTTTCTAATTATTGGAACCTCACTGTCGGGATGCCCTAATTCTAATGCATCATTAGTATCCTTTAAAGCAGGGGTCAGGAACCTTTTTGGCTGAGAGAGCCATAAACGCCACATATTTTAAAATGTAATTCCATGAGAGCCATACAATATGTTTAAAACTAAATACAAGTAAATGTGTGCATTTTATGTAAGATCCCACTTTTAATGTACAATAAGTCTCTGAAAATATTACACCAGGCCTTAAGACACCAATACATCTCCTATTAGGAAAACGGACCAAGTCAGGCTGCTATAGAGTCCTACACAGAAACAACACGCCAGCAGAAAACCTCACCTGAATCACGTGCTGTCCCTCACCTAACATAGAATAAAGAGACCAAAACGCATAACAAGAAGCATGCAGAAAAAACTGAATTGGAAACTGCAACAAGCCAGAGTCTCTGTATGCAGTGTAACAAAGGAAAAAAGAAACATCACCCATCCTTATAAAACAAATCAAGAAATATAAAATCATCAGCAGTAAAACTGTACTAACAAAAAGAACATATTTCGAAACAGCTGATGAGAGGAATATCCAATAATTAAAACTCATATAAAACATTTCCAGATACCAACAAAATATTTCAAAATAGCAGACACAAAGATCCAGTAATGAAAAATAATAAGGATACAAAAATTTTTTTGCTCTGCATACCTGGGAACGTTTGATATCCAGGTGTCCTGAGATTGTTCTGAATTAGCAGGAGGTGGGGTGGTTTGCTTGGAACTTTCTCCTCTCTCAGTCACATACCAGCGCTCTCTCTCACACTGGCTCTCAATGACACACCTATACACACATGCTCTCAGTACTCACATATACACATGTTTTTTCTCACTCACTTATATAGGCTCTTAATTACACATTTACACACATGCTGTCTATCTTTTCATGCTTACACACACACACAGGCTTTCAATCACATAAATACATGCTGTCTTTTTCTCTCACACACAGACTCTCATTCACATGCTTACAAACATGTCCTCTCTTTCTCTCATTTACACACAGGCTCTCAATCACATACTCACATGCTCCCTCACCTAAATCAGCTCTCAATCACACACAGACACACATGGTCTCTCTCTCTCATTTAAACACAGGCTCTCAATCACATACTCACATGCTCCATCACAGACACACATGATCTCTCTCTTACTTATACACACAGGCTCTTAATCATACATACACATGATTTCTCTCACACACAAAGGATCTCAATCATACACACATACTCTTTCACACAAACAGGTTTTCAATCACAAACTTACACATACAGGTTCCCAATGGTAAACTTACATTCATGCTCTCTCTCTCACAGGCAGGCTCTCAATCACAGACATACTCTCTTTCACATACACAGGCTCTCAATCATTCACATACATGCAATCTCACTCACACACACAGGATCTCAAACACACACGCTTGCTCGCTCATTCACTCTCTCTCTCCCCCACCCCCACCCCAGGAACTCGCGGCAGCAGCAGCCTCCTCCCAACACTAACCTCCTTCATTTTCAGCCCTCGCGGAGGCGGAGTCCCATCGGCCGCGGTTGAAACTCTTCATTTTCCTCCGAGCCGCGCTGCAGTCTTCTTCCCACAAGCGTGGCCTCTTCTTCTCGCGCAGGCATCCGATGCTCACCACTTCCTCTTCCGGGCCGCGGGAAGAAGAGAGCACGCCGGTGCCGCTCAGCACCGGCGTGCTCTCTTCTTCCCGCGGCCCGGAAGAGGAAGTGGTGAGCATCGGGTGCCTGCGCGGGAAGACTCCCGCGCAGGCACCCGATGACTCCAGCGCTGGCACCCGGCTGACTCCAGTCGTGGTGCTGCCGGCGTGCTCTCTCCTCCCCCCCCCCCCCCCCCCGCGGCCCGGAAGAGGAAGTGGAGAGCATCGGGTGCCTGCGCGGGAAGAAGAAACCACACTAGCGTGGTCTCTTCTTCCGCGCAGGCACCCGATGCTCACCACTTCCTCTTCCGGGCCGCGGGGGGGGGGGGGGGGGGAGGAGGAGAAGAGAGCACGCCGGTGCCGCTGACTCCAGCTGTCCCGCCGCGTTCCGCCCGGGCTGACAGCATTTTAAGCCCGGGCGGCGGAGGACCGGGGAGCAGCTGGGTCAGCGGGGAACCGCGAAGTGTGGCGACACTTGTCTGCGAGCCAGATGCAGTCCTCAAAAGAGCCATATCTGGCTCGCGAGCCATGGGTTCCCGACCCCTGCTTTAAAGATACCTCTCTCCGAACCATGCGCTGCTGAGCGACTGTCGGCTTTCCCCTTTGTTCTAGTTTAAAAGTTGCTCTATCTCCTTTTTAGATTGGCCACTGTTGGAAACAGGATGCTGGGCTTGAAGGACCCTTGGTCTGACCCAGTATGGCATGTTCTTATGTTCTTATATGGCTCTAAACAGCCCCTATCTGATAGCCTTAGAACTGTAAATTCTTGCACAGGGCCTAACTAAAGACCTAGCAATCATCATAAGCACCAAGCTGAGTGAGAAAACCTATGAGCACAAATGCTTGTAGTCTGGATAATAAAATTCTATATCTACAGGCCCTAATGGTGGAAGTGGGCTTGAGTATTGTTATAGAAACATATTTCAGTGGCTCTCTTAAATGGGATATAGCTATACTGGGCAATAACTTCTTTAGAAAGGATAGAGATGACAGAAATGAGGGAAGAATAGCTCTTTGTTAAAAACAATATCTGAGCAACTGAAATGCAAGGGACATGGGAAAGGAATAAATGTAGGCTGTCTTAAAAAGAGATTATAGCATTTACATTTACAGTGATGTGGTCTGTAGGCCTCCACATCAGATAGAACTGGATAGAAATCTGGATGAAGACATCCAAAAGGTGGGAAGGAAGGGAAAAGGCTGCTCTTTGTATATTTTAATCTGCCAGATGTGGCTTGGAGTATCCCTGCTCCACAGTCTGCAAGAAGTAGACATTATGGATGCCCTTCCAGGTGATGGAAACCATGGAGGGAGGTGCCCTACTGGATCTGTTACTTTAAATTTCACGACATACGTGTTCGCTATGCTAGGGCCATTGCAGACACCATTACAATAACAAGTCTGATAATACTTTCCCATCAAAAGAAAAATTGTGAAAAAGCGCCAGCTCTGTCAATTGTATAATGAATTCATTGGGTATCCTGTGAGATCCTATTCTTTGTATTAAAGCTTGTGTAATGATACCCAATGCCACCTCTTGGCGAACATTTGTATACAAAGATTGTCTACAAAGATTGTCTATCCATGGTGACCAAAAGTATGTTAGAAGGTAGTTTCGTATTTTTTCACAAACGGTCAAGCATATGTGTGGAATCTTTAACATAGGATTTAGCACCTACCACTAAGAGTTTCAAAAAAGTATCAATAAAGATGGAAATAAGTTTAAAAAAAAAAAAGAGACCCCTTTGCTGAAAGTATAGATCTCCCTGGAGGAGATGAGATGGATTTATGCACCTTATGTACTAAATATAATATGGGAATGGCTAACTCCCAGAAAGGATAATTCCTTCTTTGTGAGAGAATTTGTTCTTTCAGCCATTTGTAAAATCTCTTTGATCTACGTTTGAATATTACCTGTAGGATCTTCATCAATTTCCCTGTAATATTTTTAATCCAGCAGTTCTGTACTTTCATAACTTATTGTTCCTGTGATAAAACCACAACAGCTCCCCCTTATCTGCTGGTTTAATAACCAAGGACATATCACTTTGTAATTGCTATATAGCTTCATGTACCTCATTTTTAATATTAGAAAATATCCTAAGAGGGGGGTTGTTCCAATTTCCCTATTTCCTCCGATACTAGATTTTTAAGTCAATAAATGTGGATCAGTAGGTCGTTCCCCCCCCCGTATCCAGTTTGATTTAGACTAAATGCTGGAGAGTAAGAGAGTGCCAGGATAGGCTAGTGAGAAAAACTGAGTAAGAAAAGGAACAAAGAGATACTGTTACCAGTAGGAGTAATTGTTACCAAAGGAAGAGAAGTAAAGAGAAAGGAGCTGAGTATTTTCTGGAACTGTGATTTTGTTTATTTTTCTACCTTTACTGGAGTTTGTCATCATGTTTCACTCTGAAGATTCTACAGTAAAATGGTTTAATTTTGGAGCACAGCTTGTTGAACATTGGTTTGTTTGTATGCCCTCAGCCTGGTACTGGCACTGCAGGTTATCCTGCCCCCAGCTCACAGCCCCGGAGACTTGAACTCCTCCCAAGTCAGGATAGTGACCCCAATGCTCCCCGAGTTTGGGAAGGTGACCCCAGAGGTACAGGGGATTACAAACTGGTGTCCAGTGTGGGGCCCGAGTGGCTGGGTAAGGACACTTGTGCTCCAACAGATTTGACATTTTTTGTCAAAAACCGCAAATTTGCCTTTTTTCCACGAAAATACAATATGGCCATGTTTTCTGCTGGCATGCAGGAGAAAGCGCGAAAAGGAAATGTGCGTGAGAGTGGTGATATCACCCTGCCCGGTGACTCAGAGACTAATCACAGCAGAAGTGGCCATGAGTTACATGAGTCAGGAATGATTTCATGCACCACATAGGAGCCATTGCTGCTAAACAGCACAAGGCTACAATAACTTACCACATGGCCAAGCATTCTGCACTAAGAATTACTGAGCCATCTGCATTGCAACCCCATGAGATAGCTATTGATGCGCAGCCAGGTCTAGCTGAATATTGAGCAGGGAGATACCATTGGATGAGCTGAGTGCGAGGCCTGCCACAACTCCAGCAGTCACTTCCAAGCTGAGAATGCTGTGCCTTTTGCTGGGATGCCTTATACGAGCAACAACCTGGATTGGCAGGGATGTGAAAGATCCACCGTATCCTCCTTGGCAAGTAGTCCCCCTTGTTGCTATCTTCTAGAGCTGTATTGGATGAATAACCCTTGAGGAGGAAACTGGAGCTACCTCAGACAGGGACAGATTGCATTCGATTTCAGACTGGAGCAGCACTGGGACTTGATATAATTCAGTGTGGCTGGCTGCAACAAGTTCGAACAGTAGTGAAACTCAGATTACAGCTGTGAATACCCAATCTTTGACCACATTATCAGTGGATCATCCCCAGAGGAATGGGCTTATGAAAGTGGGGAGGCAGCTGGTAGGGAAGAGCTGCAGGTGTCGGAAGGGATCCTGGAAGGGCCCTTGCCCGAACAGGAGCGGGGTGCATGGGGAGGAGAAGAGACTGATGTCGCTGCCACTGCTGCTAACACCACTGTGAAGTCGGGGGCATGACCAGATTCATAAGAACGTGCCATACTGGGTCAGACCAAGGGTCCATCAAGCCCAGCATCCTGTTTCCACAGTGGCCAATCCAGGCTAAAAGAACCTGGCAAGTACCCAAAAACTAAGTCTATCCCATGCTAATGTTGCTAATAATAGCAGTGGCTATTCTCTAAGTCATCTTAATTAATAGCAGGTAATGGACTTCTCCTCCTAGAACTTATCCAATCCTTTTTTAAACACAGCTATACTAACTGCACTAACCACATCCTCTGGCAACAAATTTCAGAGTTTAATTGTGCATTGAGTGAAAAAGAACTTTCTACAATTACTTTTAAATGTGCCACATGCTAACTTCAATGAATGCCCCCTAGTCTTTCTATTATCCGAAAGAGTAAATAACTGATTCACATCTACCCATTCTAGACCTCTCATGATTTTAAACACCTCTATCATAACCCCCCTCAGCCGTCTCTTCTCCAAGCTGAAAAGTCCTAACCTCTTTAGTCTTTCCTCATAGGGCAGCTGTTCCATTCCCCTTATCATTTTGGTTGCCCTTCTCTGTACTTTCTCCATCGCAACTATATCTTTTTTGAGATGCGGCGACCAGAATTGTACACAGTATTCAAGGTGCGTTCTCACCATGGAACGATACAGAGGCATTATGAAATTTTCCATTTTATTCACCATTCCCTTTCTAATAATTCCCAACATTCTGTTTGTTTTTTGACTGCCGCAGCACACTGAACCGACGATTTCAATGTGTTATCCACTATGACGCCTAGATCTCTTTCTTGGGTGGTAGCTCCTAATATGGAACCTAACATTGTGTAATTGGATGTCCAATTTTCCAGTCTCAGAAGGTCTTCCTGCAATTTATCACAATCTGCTTGTGATTTAACTACTCTGAACAATTTTGTATCATCTGCAAATTTGATTACCTCACTTATCATATTTCTCTCCAGATCATTTATAAATATATTGAAAAGTAAGTGTCCCCAATACAGATCCCTGACCCGGCACTCCACTGCCCACTCCCTTCCACTGAGAAAATTGTCCATTTACTACTCTTACTCTGTGTTTTTCTGTCTTTTAGCCAGTTTGTAAGCCACGAAAGGACATTGCCACCTATCCCAT
This sequence comes from Rhinatrema bivittatum, assembly GCF_901001135.1. Taxonomy (NCBI): domain Eukaryota; kingdom Metazoa; phylum Chordata; class Amphibia; order Gymnophiona; family Rhinatrematidae; genus Rhinatrema; species Rhinatrema bivittatum. Next base: position 159,295,414 of record NC_042622.1, on the reverse strand, counting down.
GACTTTTTTTACTTTTCCTAGAAGCCTCTCATGAGGAACTTTGTCTCAACACCTTCTGAAAATCCAAATATACATACATCTACCGGGTCACCTTTATTTACATGTTTATTAACTCCTTCAAAAAAGTGAAGCAGATTTGTGAGGCAAGACTTGCCTTGGGTAAAGCCATGCTGACTTTGTTCCATTAAATCATGTCTTTGTATATCGTTCTGTGATTTTGATATTTAGAACACTTTCCCACATTTTTCCTGGCAACTGAAGTCAGGCCTAACTGGTCTGTAGTTTCCCGGATCACCTTGGAGCCCCTTTCTAATATTGGGGTTACATTAGCCACCATCCAGTCTTCAGGTACAATGGATGATTTTAATGATAGTTACAAATTATATACCATCCGGTCCAGGTGAATTTACTACTCTTCAGTTTGTCAATCAGGCCTGCCACATCTTCTAGGTTCACAGTGAAATTGGTTCACTCCATCTGAATCATCACCCATGAAAACCTTCTCCGATACAGGTATCTCCCCACACATCCTCTTCAGTATAACACTGAAGCAAAAAAATCATTTCATCTTTCTGCGATGGCCCTTATCTTCTCTAATTGCCCCTTTAACCCCTTGATCATCTATCTGTCCCAACTGACTTCCTCACAGGCTTTCTGCTTTGGATATATTTTAAAAAAGTTTTTACTGTGAGTTTTTGCCTCTACAAGCCAACTTCATTTCAAATTCTCTCTTAGCCTTTTTTTTTGGCTCCATGAAGAGGCAATTGGGGCCTTTGCCGAGGCTTAAAAACCCCATGGAACCCCCCACCATCAGAGAAGGGTATTAGTCAGGATCACAGGTTGGCAAGCAGTCCCCCTCATTGCTGTCTTCTAGATCCAGTGAGACTACCATGAGTTCCTGGGCATCTTGAGTCAATCGATGGGAGGCCCAGAGTTCTGCTATTGAGCAGGTTTCAATTACGAGCAGCTGCATGCGCAGGCTAAAGATGCAGATGCCTGGCTGCCAGCCTCTAATTGGAGACTCTTCTGGATGTTTTTGTGCTGGCCATGGGGTCCCGGCACTGAGTCGGGCTCACCAGTCTATAGTTTTCCTGGATCACACCGCTGGAGCCCTTTTATATATTCAGATTACTTTGGCCACCTTTTAGTCTTTAGGGTCAATTGATGATTTTAATGATAGGTCTGAAATTTTATTTATTTTATTTATTGAGTTTTATATACCGTCGTTCGGTTTCGCCATCACAACGGTTTACAAAGTTTTGATGTTTAACAGGGTGTATAAAAATTCACTTGCTTGTTAACATATTTATTGTAGGCGTTATAAGATCGGTTGTTGAACTGTACAGGTAAATTACGTGCTTTGGATTGGTTCTACATGTTATATATGGGTCAGTAGGGAGGGACGTTATAACATAGTCTAATGGGTGTAATGGTCCAACTGACTCCCTCACAAGCTTTTTGCTTTGAATGACCCTTAAAATGGTTTTATTATGAGTTTTTGCTTCCACAGCAAGCTTCTTTTCAAATCCTGTCTTTGCCTTCATCAGTGCTTTGCATCTGACTTGCCAGTGCTTATGCTATGTCTTGTTTTCTTCATTTGGATCCCTTTTCCATTTCTTGAAAGATGTCCTTTTGGATAGGAATAGCCTCTCAGAACCCTTGGATGTATACCATCCAGTCCAGGTGATTTGCTATTCTTCAATTTGTCAGTCTGACCTACTGTATTTTCCAGGTTCACTGTGATTTGGGTCAGTTCATCTGAATTGTCTCCCTTTGAAAAATGTCTCAAACGGGTATTCTCCCCAACCTCTTCCTCAGTAAACAACCAAAGCAAAGAATTAATTTTAGTCTTCCACGATGACCTTATCTTTCCTAAGTGCCCCTTTAACCCCATCTAACTGTCCAGCCAACTCCTTTGCAGGCTTCCTGCTTAGAATATATTTTAAAACTTTTATTATGAGTTTTTTTTTCTCTATGGCCAACTTCTTTTCAAATTCTCTTTTAGCTATCTTATCAATGAGTTACCGTACATTTTAAACTTGCCACTGTTTATGGTTTATCTTATTTCTTCAGGTGGATCCTTCTTCCACTTTTTGAAGGAAGATCTTTTGACTAAAATAGCCTTTTTCACCTCACGTTTTAACCATACCAGCAACTGTTTGGCTTTCCTTCCAGCTTGTTTAATGTATGGAATATATTTGGACTGCACTTCTAGGATAGTATTTTTTTTTAACAATGTCCACGCCTGTTGTGCAATCTTACCCATTGTAGCTACACCTTTCAGTTTTCTTTTTTTTTTTTTTTAAGTATTTTTCTCATTTTATCAAAGTTTCTCTTTTGAAAGGTTAGTGCTAGAGCTGTGGATTTACTTATTGTCCCTTTTCCAGTCATTAATTCAAATTTGATCATGTTATTATCAGTTATCAACTGGGCCCCACCACTGTTACTTCTCACCAAATCCTGTGCTCCACTAAGAATTAGATAAAAAAATAACTCCCTCTCTCATCAGTTCCTGAAACAATTGCTCCATAAAGCTGTCAGTTATTCCACCCAGGAACTTTATCTCTCTAGCAAATTCTAGAACGTTCAAATTGTAAAGCTCTTCAGGGTGACATGTTGATTGTGGTGCTTAAGCATTATGTATTACTGAAAATACTTTTTGAGAACTAAAAGTAGCTAATTCATGAGATATATATGCCAAAGTAAAAGATAGATACTTTTTGAAAAAATATGATTTTCTTCTTTCAGTGGTATGCCTAAAAAAAAAAAAAAAGACATGCATAGTGTGGGAGACTGAAGTGTATTATATTGTGAACTAGTATGCCATCAAATCTGGAACAGGTTACAAGACATTTTTGTCCAAAATAAATAATATATGTATATGTAACATTTTGATTTTTGCAAGAGCATGTGTAGGATGGGAGAAAACGTCTTAGGGAGAAGTATTTTTTTGAAATGGGGGGACAATTTTAGCAAATTATAAAATTGACTTTTTTCCCCTTTCTGGACATATTGCTGCCTCTTGAATCAAGGTAGTGAGGGGATGACTTATCCTGCATAACTAGCTGTTCTGAGCATCCACAAATATAGAATGGAGTGTAAAAATCTAACTCCATTATTTCTTTCTGCAGACACTGAAGCTGCGTCAGGTGAAGGAACATCGCAGGGCAGTAAGTATTATATTTTTTGAATTGTTTCACTTTAGCTGTATGTGCATGCATAACTAGTGGAGGGAAGAGTTTGCTTTATATTTTGAAGAGTATATTCTAAGCTTTGAAATCAAGTTGAGAAAGCAACGAGTATTAAATTTATTCTGTCCAGATGTGAGTTAGGAGACATAAGGCAGTTAGACACCATCTTCAGTTTTTGGACATAGGGTTTTTTTCATAACATATATTTGTACCAGGCTATATTCTGTTTATCAAGGACAAGGTAGACAGAAATGTGTGAGGACGAGCACGTTACATAGAGTAACACAAAAACCATAGAAATGCAAGATATATGGAGAAAAGAGGAATCAGCACAGCTACTCTTAAACAGGAAATAGAACTGCCATTCATATTTGTTTGATTTATGGAACAGGAAGAACACTTGATAGAGACTTAGCTAAAGACATCCTTAAGACAGCAACCTGTGAAAGACTACCATCTGGTAATCATTGATGCACCCTGGCTACAGTTAAGAATAGGAACATTCTACTTTCCCTTAGGAGAATTCCTTGGGCAATTGATATTGAAACCCAGATACTAAGGGCTAATATTGTAATCTGCTACTTAGAAGAGGGTAATTTTTAACCCAGTACTTAAATGGGAAAAGCATTGATTTCACAGTAGGTGAACACGTTGGATGAAGTTTAAATCCTAGGCCAGATAGTTTTCATAGCATAAAAGTTATATGCTAAATAAAATTGCAGACAATGCTTAGCCTTGTGGGACACCAGTTCCCATGTTAGTGATTTCAGACAATTTGTTTCCTTTTTTACTTGAAATGATCTATTTTCTAGAAAAGATTTTAACCAGCTAAGAGTTTCCTGTGATGCAGTTTCAATCTGTGAAGTAATATTGTATGATCCACTGTGTCAAAGGCTGCTGAAAGATCAAGAAGTACCAGAATATAGGATTATCCTATATCAAAAAACCTTGCAAGAATGGTGTGGTGTCTGTCATAGAAAGTAAATGTTTCTGTACTATGACTTTTTCTGAATCCTAGTTGATTAGGATAAAGGATATTTCCTTCGAGGTATTTCAAAAGTTGTAATGTACTGCTTTTTCAATTATTTTTGATAGGAAAGGTAGAGAAAATATAGGCCTATTTTCAGAGAATTAGATTTAGATTTAAAGATTGGTTTGAGGCGAATTTTAATATTGATTGCAGTTCACTTTCAAATAGGGATAAATTAACTAATTTTGTGATGATGGGAGTAATAGTATCCTGAAACCACTATCAAAGATTTCATTGGAATTGGATGTCATGCATGTGTACCAGGGTTTATCTTACTTACAATTTGGCTTCTGTTTCAGAGATCTGTACAAATTCTCTCCATGTAGCTGTACCAAAGATTTGTGATGGAATACTAGAAATTCTGGATCCAGTTTAAAAATTTTGTTTGTTGCATAAATCTATCAATAGTGACATGCTGAATGGTTAAAATGCTTCCCTTCATCCTTATATTGCACAACGAAATTTGAGATCGACAAACTAAGGTTTATTGAATATTCTATCAAGTAGATCAGCACATCTGAGTGAGGTTAGGGATAGAGCATGATCTGTTGCAGGCCCAAAACTATGGAATTCTCTGCCAAGTGAATTAAGATTGCAAAGAGATTTTGCAGCTTTTAAGAAAGATCTTAAAACATGGCTATTCTAGCAAGCATATGAGAATTCAATGATTATATAACATTATTGCAAGTGGAAAACTCTTGAAAGTAAAATTGGTTAAGCCTATTATATTTTATTTCTTATTTTTATATTTTTCATTTGTATTATTTTACTATTTGTAATTGTATTATCCTATATTTATTTTAAGCTTTATATATTTTACCTGTTCAAATTGTTAGTGATGGTTTTAATATTGCATTCCTGGGAATTTTGCTAAACACAATTGCCAATTCTACCTTTTCCATTTTTTTTTTTTTAACCATAAAAAGTGCCTCTTACCCACCAGTAATATCTGCATTACGTACTCCTGGGGGAATTCTGTGCAAAAAAATGTAAAATTCTGTGCACAAAAACTTAAAATTCTGCAAACTTTATATTGTCAAAATAACACAATTTACATGAGTGTCTTTAAGTAATTATGTTTTAAATTAATACAGAAAAAAGTTATTACCTAAAGATGCAGAATTTCCCTAGAAATTCACTGTAAGAGTGTCCTTTCCGCTTGCTGTCCCTACTCCCCTGGCCACTTTGCCTTCTCAGGCCCCAACTCCTCCACCTGCCAGTATCTCTCCACTCCACCTCTAGGTTCAACCCCTTCCACTCTATCGCCAGTTCCAGAGTTTGACCCCATTCTCAGTTCTGCCCCTAACATAGGCTCTCTCTGTCCCTCCCTCTCTCACACACATGCTCCCTTTTTCTGGTGCACATACACATACCCTCATACAGGCTCCCTCACTCTCTTGCGCACACATATCCCCTCATACAGGACCCTCTCTCTTGCATACACACCCACACAAGCTCCCTTTCTCTTTCACACACACATTCTCACACAGGCTACCTATGTCTCTCTCTCACGCAGCCCTTCACACAGGCTCTGTCTCACATATACACAATCACTCCACACAAGCTAGCACCCTCACATACACACGATCCCTTTTTCATACACACGAGCTCCCAACCTGTCACACACATATGCCTTCACAATCTCCTCATATATGGGCTCCCTCTCTCTGAAACCCACACTCAAGCATTCCCCTTATCTCCCATGCTCTCTCTCTCACCCTCCTGCTCTCACCACCCCTGCTCTCTCTTACCCTTCCTCTCCCCTCTCTTGCACCACTCTCCCTCTCCGCTCTCTCTCAAACACACACACACACATTCTCTCTTACTGGGGCCTTTATCTTTGCCGCGATCAGAGCACACTCCATTCATGGCACACGGGCCTTCCATCTTCGCTGCGAATGGCATGCCGGGGCTTTCATCTTTGCCGCAAACGGAGTGTGTCCTGCGGCACACGCGGGCCTTCGTCTTTGTGCACTCTGTTCGTAGCATGCCGGGGTCTCCTCTATTTTCTGCACAGAAAATGGCAATTCTGAGCAAATTCTGCACTCCGCAGTAGCGCAGAATTCCCCAGGACTAATTACTTCTATTCCCAATAAGGTCCCCATACTTTATCATATTTATCTGCTTGATCTCATAACATATATGTAAGTTTTTCCATTTGAGCAATTTCTGCCGCCTTAATCTTCCAACATGTGATTGTAGGAGATTTCTTCCACAAGTCAGCCACAGATGGGCTGCATGCAAAAAAATGACCAACTAACTTTAGATTTCCTGCATACTGGACCTGTCATGCCAATACCCCGTAAGACAGAGGGAAAGGATTTAGTATCAACCTTTGAACACAAATTTCCTCAATATTAGCTCACTACTTCTGCCCAAAAGGATTGCAACATAACAGGCTCACCGCAAGTGTGTGGGCAAGATGGAACATCTTGCCCACAAGCTCTCCCAACATTCTTTCCCTACTTCAACTGAATTTAGCAAGAAAAACCGGGGAATGGTATATCCAATGTAGCATTTTCTGCAAGTATTCTTGCCCCTTACAGCATATTGTTATACTGCGGGACCATCTCCAAATAGCCTTCCAATCCTTGCCATCCCAGTCTACACCTAAATATTAATTCCAGGATTGTATCAAGCCCAAAGAGTTCCCCTGTTCTCCCAACCCAGCTTAGATAGATATATATAGTTCTGATATTATATTTTTCGCTCCTATTTTACAACACAGAACCACCTCCACCCCTTATTTTCCTCCAGATGGAGTTTACAGGCATTCTTTTTATAATATCCTTACGCAACTGCATGTATAATATCTAGTGGAGGATGCAATCTGAAACTCCTCCATTTAATCCATAAAAGATTTCAGCCGTCTGTCCTCCACCATTTGACCCAGATATTTTAAACCCACCATTGCCCACCTTTTCCATGTCCGGAGAAAACGTACACTGAGATACCTGTGGTTTTTTTCCATATAGTAGTCGTGTAAGATGTCGAATCCGCTGGTAAATTCATATATCATTGAACTGACCTCCAAACCCTTAAAAGTGTTTGCTATTATTGAATGATCCCTCATAGTCTCTCTTAAAGTATTCAAACTTTTGTGATTTTAAAATAGTAACTTTGAAAAGTGAAGCAATTGAAAATTTAAAGTAAAATGGAAACTTTTTTTTTTTTTTAAATAACCATCATGGTCAGGCAACCAGTTTGAATCCAATCTACCACTTTGGGACCCACTCCCAGGCCTCTGATTTTGTTCATGAGACTTCTGTGCAAGACAAGTTTTTTGCTAAATCCAGACATCACATCAAGTGCTCTTCTGTGATCCGATTCTCTAGTTGCCCAATCAAAAAAAAAAATCAATTTTGTTTGACACGACTTTCCTCTGTAAACCTGTTGCCTCAGATCTTGCAACCCATTGGATTGTAGATAGTTGTTTGTCCTTTCCTTTAGCAATGTTTATATTAATTTTCTCACCACTGAGATAAGGCTTACTGGCCTGCAGTTTCCAGCCTCCTTTCTGCTCCCACTTTTGTGAAGCAGGACTGCCATCAAGCTCCTCCAAATTTGTGGCACCACTCCCGGTTCTAAGGATTTATTGAACAAGTATTTCTGTGGACCCGCCAGAACCTCTCTGAGCTCTCTTAATATCTTGGGATGCATATCAGGCCCCATGGCCTTGGACTCTTTCAGTTTTGCTAATTCCACCCAAACACTCACTTCCGTAAATGGGGTTGTATCTACTCTATTCCCATCCTTGCTCTTGTCTACTACCAACAGTCCTCCAAGGTCTTGTTTTGTTGAATACCAAGCTGAAGTGTTGATTTCATATTTCTGCATTGTTTACACAAAGATCCTTGTCTCCTTTTAATCCTACAATACTACCTCTAGTCTTCCTTCTTTCTCTGATATATCTGAAAAATTTGTCACCTCTTTACCAGGTTGATAATCCTTTCTTCCACTTGAGCTTTCGCCATCCTGATTTCTATTTTTGTCTCCCTCAGCTTCACCAGATATTCTCCTCGTTGTTCCTCTTAGATAAAGATTTGTTGCCTTTATTATAGCTCCTTTTAATTTGGTCCACCTTTGCTCCACTTCATCTATTTTCATCCAGTGTTCTAGTTTTCTCTTCAAGCTACTTCTCCATTTAAATCTTGGACTATAAGAACATGCCATACTGGATCAGACCAAGGGTCCATCAAGCCCAGCATCCTGTTTCCAACAGTGGCCAATCCAGGCCATAAAAACCTGGCAAGTACCCAAAAACTGTCTATTCCATGTTACTGTTGCTAGAAATAGTGGTGGTTATCTAAGTCAGCTTAATTAATAGCAGGTAATGGACTTCTCTTCCAAGAACTTATCCAATCCTTTTTTAAACACAGCTATACTAACTGCACTAACCACATCTTCTGGCAACAAATTCCAGAGTTTAATTGTGATTTGAGTGAAAAAGAACTTTCTCAGATTAGTTTTAAATGTGCCACATGCTAACTTCCTGGAGTGCCCCCTAGTCTTTCTATTATCTGAAAGAGTAAAAAACAGATTCACATCTACCCATCCTAGACCTCTCATGATTTTAAACACCTCTATCATTTATTTATTTTATTTATTTTGAGTTTTTCTATACCGGCATTCGCAATGGGAATCGCATCATGCCGGTTTACCATGTAACAAGGTGTGACAAAGGGAAATATAAGAAGAACATAAACAGGTGCTGAACGAAAAAATAGTAGTTAAAATAAAACAGGGAAATAACATAACTTGGAGTAGTGGAAAGGCAATAGTAATTTAACAAAGAGAACAAACTTGCCAATAAGTGGTAATTGCAGGGTTATGGAATTGGCAAAGTTGTTGATTATCATGTTAAGAAAATAAGAGTCGTTTAAGGTGAATTACGGTTCAGTTGTAGTCTGGAAAGGCTTTCATAAATAACCAAGTTTTGAGTCTTTTCCTAAATGTTGGAAGGCAGGGTTCCTGTCTCAGATCTGGAGGGATGGAGTTCCATAGTGTAGGTCCAGCAGTGGAGAAAGCCCTGTCTCTGAAGGTTATGTGCTGAGAAGTTTTGGAGTATGGAACCTGTAGAGAATTCTCTGTAGGACTCTCTGATGGGTCTGGTGGAGGTGTGTTTTTTGAATGGGATTTGAAGGTTGAGCGGAGAGAGTTGATGGATAGTTTTGTAGATAGTGGTAATGGACTTATATAAGATTCTATAGTGAACTGACAGCCAGTGTAAGTCTTTGAGGATGGGCGAAATGTGGTCTCTTCTTCTAGTGTTTGTCAAAATTCTGGCCGCCATGTTTTGAACCATCTGAAGGGGTTTAATGTGAGAAGACGGGAGACCTAACAGAATGGAGTTAAAATAATCCAATTTAGAGAAGATTATTGATTGCAGGACTGTTCTGTAGTCATGTGAGTGGAAAAGTGGTTTTATTCTTTTTAAGACGTGAAGTTTGTGAAAGCAGTCCTTGGTAGTTTGACTGATAAATGCTTTTAGGTTTAGCTGGTTATCAATGATAGCTCCTAGGTCTCTTACTTGTGATGTTTGAAAGCCAGTTGGTGGATTTGTGGAGAAGTCACTGTTTTCAGGGGAAATTAAAAGGAGTTCGCTTTTTGATGAATTTAGGATTAGGTTTAGACTGGAGAGGAGGCTGTCAATTTTTAGAAGACAGTTTTCCCATAAATCAAGAGTTTTTGTGAAGGATTCTTTGATGGGGATGACGATCTGGACATCATCCGCGTATAAGAAGTATTTGAGGTTCAGTTTGGTTAATAGTTGACAGAGGGGGAGAAGGTAAATGTTAATGAGCGTGGGTGAAAGGGAGGAGCCCTGCGGGACTCCTAGCGAGGAGGGATAATGCTGAGATTCTTTGTTGTGTATTTTGACCTTGTATCCTCTGTTCACCAGGAATGATTTGAACCAGGCAAGCGCTGTGCTTGTTATTCCAATGTTCGCTAGTTGATTTAGAAGCAGGGAGTGATTAACAGTGTCAAAGGCGGCCGAGAGGTCGAGTAGGATCAGTAAGTAGGCATGACACTTATCGAGGCCCATGATGAGGTAATCTGTCAGGGATATGAGAAGTGTTTCAGTACTTAAAGATTTTTGGAAGCCATATTGAGAAGGGAATAATATTTTGTGGTCTTCCAGGTAGTCTGATAATCTGGTGTTAATTAATTTTTCCATTACCTTAGCTATGAAAGGGAGGTTGGAGATTGGGCGAAAGTTGGTAGGATCTTTGGGATTTAAGTTGGGTTTTTTTTAAGAGAGGTTTAATGGAGGCAGTTTTCAGGTCATCTGGATAGATTCCTTGGGCTAAAGAACAATTGATAATGTCTGTCAGAGCTTTGGAGATGGTATCTGGTATTAGCAGAAGTAGTTTGGATGGAATATGGTCAAATGAATGTGAGGACTGTTTCATTTTCTTCAATACTGATTGGGTCTCTGAAGTTGAGATGGGTTCAAATGATTGTAGGGAAATGTTTTTGATGGGATGGATATATGTGCTGGGTGGTGCTAAGGTATTAGACTTCAGCTGTGTTTGAAGGTTGGATATTTTATTACTAAAGAAAAGGGCCAACTCCTCTGCTTTTTCTTGCGCTTGGTTGAGTGGAATGTCAGGAGAGTTGACTTGTGTTAAATTTGAAACATAAGTAAATAAGGTGATGGATTTTGTGAGCGTAGAAGTCCCTTTTTGTTTTTAAAGTAGAGCTCTTGTATAGGTGGAGGGCGAGTTTGTTAGCGGAGAGGGAGGTTGGTGATGGTGCTTTACGCCATTTATTTTCTTTCTGTCGCAAGGATTGTTTAAGTTTTTGAAGTTCTTCGTTAAACCATGGTTGTCTTTTCGAGGCGTTGTGTTTGTTTTTTTGTTGCCAGTGGGCAGAGGTTGTTTGCTGCCGATACTGTGATATTGGACAGTATCCAATTGGACAGTATCTATCATATCCCTCCTCAGTCGTCTCTTCTCCAAGCTGAAAAGTCCTAACCTCTTCAGTCTTTCCTCATTTTGGTCACCCTTCTCTGTACCTTCTCCATCGCAATTATAGCTTTTATGAGATGCGGCGACCAGAATTGTACACAGTATTCAAGGTGCGGTCTCACCATGGAGTGATACAGAGGCATTATGACATTTCCGTTTTATTCACCATTCCCTTTCTAATAATTCCCAACATTCTGTTTGCTTTTTTGACTGCCGCAGCACACTGAACCGACTATTTCAATGTGTTATCCACTATGACGCCTAGATCTCTTTTTTGGGTAGTAGCACCTAATATGGAACCTAACATTGTGTAACTATAGCATGGGTTATTTTTCCCTATATGCATCACCTTGCACTTATCCACATTTAAATTTCATCTGCCATTTTGATGCCCAATTTTCCAGGCTCACAAGGTCTTCCTGCAATTTATCACAATCTGCTTGTGATTTAACTACTCTGAACAATTTTGTATCATCTGCAAATTTGATTACCTCACTCGTCGTATTTCTTTCCAGATCATTTATAAATATATTGAAAAGTAAGAGTCCCAATACAAATCCCTGAGGCACTCCACTGTCCACTCCTTTCCACTGAGAAAATTGTCCATTTAATCCTACTCTCTGTTTCCTGTCTTTTAGCCAGTTTGTAATCCACGAAAGGACATCGCCACCTATCCCATGACTTTTTATTTTTCCTAGAAGACTCTCATGAGGAACTTTGTCAAATGCCTTCTGAAAATCCAAGTACACAACATCTACAGGTTCACCTTTATCCTCATGTTTATTAACTCCTTTAAAAAAGTGAAGCAGATTTGTGAGGCAAGACTTGCCTTGGGTAAAACCATGCTGACTTTGTTCCATTAAACCATGTCTTTCTATATGTTCTGTGATTTTGATGTTTAGAATACTTTCCACTATTTTTCCTGGCACTGAAGTCAGGCTAACCTGTCTGCAGTTTCCCGGATCGCCCCTGGAGCCCTTTTTAAATATGGGGGTTACATTAGCTATCCTCCAGTCTTCAGATACAATGGACGATTTTAATGACAGGTTACAAATTTCTACTAATAGGTCTGAAATTTCATTTTTTAGTTCCTTCAGAACTCTGGGGTGTATACCATCCAGTCCAGGTGATTTACTACTCTTCAGTTTATCATTCAGGTCTACCACATCTTCTAGGTTCACCGTGATTTGGTTCAGTCCATCTGAATCATCTATATAAATAAAAATGTTAAATAGTTTGGACAAAATCGCTAATCTCAGAAACCACTGAACCGATTGCTTTCAAATTTGGACACAACCTTCATTTCGCATACAGGAAGGTTCTTCTGTACTTACATTACAGATATTTATTTATTTATTTATTTTATTTAAGGGCTTTTATATACCGATGTTCATGTACTGGTACATATCACACCTGTGACAGGTAAAATAGGTTTAAAAATGTTTTCCAGAAAACAGCGACATCTGCTGGACGTAAGCGCCATCTGTTACACCTTACACTAACACACGCTACACTAATCATTTCGCCAGTCCAGGTCCACGTTTCACTTCCATTTTAACACATTCGCGCACTTTTTTCGCCAGAAGATAACTATTTCCTTTACAGATAAAATACACCCTCCACCCTCCTCACACTCCCCACACACAATGCCAAATTTATTTAACTTCCCAGGCCCTCACAACACACACAAAACCTGACAGAAGTCCGGGAGGCTGCAGCGGGGGGCCAGGACCGGTCCGGGACACATCTCCTGCACTACGGCCGTCGGCTGCCAGCAATCAACATGGCGCCGACGGCCCTTTCCCTTACTATGCCACTCGGGGACACCAATGGCGGCAGTAGCCCATGTGACATAGTAAGGGCGAGGGCCCCTCAGCGCCATTTTCAGGAGTGGCAGCCGGCAGACCTTTGCCCGTACTATGTCAGAGGTCCTACCGCTGCCATTGCTCCACCCCACTGACATAGTAAGGGCAAAGGGCCATCTGAACCCGTTTCAGTGCTCGCAGCCGACGGACCAACGCCAATACATCGCTCCCGGACCGCTCCTGAACGCCCGCTCCACCGACTGACATTTTTATCAGGTCTCGGGGGGTCTGGAGGGTGGGGGGGTGGTAATGAATTTATTGCGAACATCTTGGGGAGGGGTCACAAGGGGGGGCAGGTTTCATTCATTCAGCAACTCTGGGGGGGCAGGGGGGTGGGCTACTGTTTTTCGCGGGGCTGGGGGAGGGGGGCAGGAGAGTGTGGGGTGGTTAGTTTAAGAGAACTTTTCTCATATGGTTGTTTTTTGGGGGAAGGGGGAGGTTCACACACAAATACATACACTAAACTTGCACTTATGATCTCGGGAACGCACCAAAATAGCCCTCCCCAGACCACAAAACAAATTTGGAAGTGCAAATTTGGTTAGGCACTCCCCTATTTGGCTACATAACGCGCACAGACGCCCAGGGACAGACCACATGTAGCATCAATAATTTTAATTTCCCCAGGTCTTGGGAGGGGGCAGGAGTGTGGGGGGTTATTATTTGATTTAAAGGGTTGGGATTGGGGTTGTTTTTTTTTTTTGGGGGGTGGGGGGTTCCCACAGAAATAGAAAGACATAGGATTTCTGATCTGAAGGGTAGGCAGTAGGCGGGGGGAGGTGACAGTGAGGGGAGGGAGAATGAGGGGGGAGGTGAGTGTCAGGGGAGGGAGAATGAGGGGAGAGAGTTGGAGTGGGGACAGGGGAGGGAAGGGAGGGGGGTGCGTGACCAAGGGTGAGGAGGATGAGTGACTGAGGTAAATGAGCAAGGGGGAGGGAGGGTAAAGAACCTGACTCGGCCACTGCAACGTGTGGCCGGGTACCGCTAGTTACCCATGAAAACCTTCTCCAGTATGGGTACCTCCCCAGTATCCTCTTCAGTAAACGCTGAAGAAAAGAAATCATTTAATCTTTCTACGATGGCCTTATCTTTAAGTGCCCCTTTAACCTCTCGATCATCTAACGGTCCAACTGACTCCCTCACAGGCTTTCTGCTTTGGATATATTTTAAAAAGTTTTTACTGTGAGTGTTTGCCTCTACGGCCAACTTCTTTTAAAATTCTCTCTTAGTCTGTCTTATCAATGTCTTACATTTAACTTGCTAACGTTTATGCATTATCCTATTTTCTTCTGTTGGATTCTTCTTCCAATTTTTGAATGAAGAACTTTTGGCTAAAATAGCTTCTTTCACCTGCCCTTTTAACCATGCTGGTAATCGTTTTGCCTTCTTTCCACCTTTCTTAATGTGTGGAATACATCTGGACTGTGCTTCTAGGATGGTATTTTTTAACAATGACCACGCCTCTTGCACACTTTTTACTTTTGTAGCTGCTCCTTTCAGTTTTTTTCTAACAATTTTTCTCATTTTATCAAAGTTTCCCTTTTGAAAGTTTAGCACGAGAGCCGTGGATTTGCTTACTGTGCCCCTTCCCGTCATTAAATCAAATTTGATCATATTATGATCACTATTGCCAAGCGGCCCCACTACCATTATCTCTCTCACCAAATCCTGTTCTCCACTGAAAATTAGATCTAAAATTGCTCCGTCTCTCGTCTGTTCCTGAACAAATTGCTCCATAAAGCTATCATTTATTCCATCCAGGAACTTTATCTCTCTAGTGTGTCCCGATGATACATTTACCTAGTCAATATTGGGGTACTTGAAGTCTCCCATTATTACCGCACTACCAATTTGGTTAGATTCCCTAATTTCTCTTAGCATTTCACTGTCAGTCTCACCATCTTAACCAGGTGGACAGTAGTATACTCCTATCACTATAGTCTTCCCCAACACACAAGGGATTTCTACCCATGCAGGATGTTTATCCTGTTGGACTTTATGCCATCCCAGACATAAAGCACCACGCCACCTCCCGGGTGCTCCTCTCTGTCACTGCGATATTCATCGTAGCTGCTATATCAAACTATACAGTCTGGTGGTCACTGGTGTTCAGGTGGACACATATCTGGACATTAAAGATACTGTCTCTATTTGTGAGCACCAGGTCTAATAGCGCTTCTCTCCTTGTGGGTTCCATCACCATTTGCCTAAGCAGAACGCTTTGAAGGGCTTTCACAATCTCTCTACTTCTAGATTTTGCAGTAGGGATATTCCAGTCCATATCCATTAGATTAAAATCTCCAATTAACACTTCTCTTTCTTCCCACCTTTTTGTATGTCTTTAGCCAGATCTCTGTCCAATTCTACTGACTGGTTTGGAGGCCTGTAGACCACACCAGTTTAAATGGAAATGCCGTTGTCTCTTTCCAAGATAATCTACAGAACTTCTTCCTTTCTCCCACTCCCTGCATTGCTATTACCACAATATCGTTTTTGACATAAAGAGCTGATCCTCCCCATTTTCTGTCTTCTCTATTCTTCCTCAATAGGTTATAGCTTGGGATGACTGTATCCCATTCATAAGGCTCTCTGAACCACATCTCTCTAATTGCAACAATATCCAAGTCTGCCTCCAACATTAGGACCTGCAAATCTAGAACTCTGTTGCTCAGTCTACAAGCATTTGTGCAAGTAACTTTCCAGCTTTTCTTCCTCTGTTTTCTGCTCTTCCTGGGTAGTGTTTTTCTGCTTGAAAATAGACTAATTTTGTTCTTTTTTTACCTTCCACTTCCCACATGTGCTAGATGTGATGGGGACAACATTCTCATCTCATTGATTCCCTTTTGCAAATTTCCAACCTGTAGTTTAAATGTTATCTGCCTGATGACATATGTTCAGAGTTTCTCACTTAGAACCCTGTTCCCTATCCACAGGCAGATGTAGGCTATCTTTACTGTATAGTTATTATTCCATACATAGCCATAGCCCCCAATATATAGAAATCCTCCTCCTTTTCACAAGGATTTGTGCCATTTATTGAACAATATTGCAAAGAGACTAGAAGGAAAGATGTGGGGGTTATATTTTTTTGGAAAATGACATCTTTAACTAGGTCACAACTTTAAAAAGTTTTAAATGGAAAATATGAGAAGAGATGTATAAAGATTGGATGAGTGGTGAAAACTGTAATAACTATGGCTTAATACCAAAAGAATTCAGTCATCCATTGGGAGTGCAGAGACCCAGGGGATCATTATTTAATAATATCTAAAGTCCTGATAACCACTAAACAGGACAAACTTGATTTCCTCAAGGTTGCCAAACCATGTGAGAGACAGCTGGGTGCAGGACCCTAGATTTCTTTAACAATATCCAGGAAGATTCTTCAGATGGAGTTAGATTGCTCAGATCTGAGAGCTAGCTAGACCAGCTCTCCCCACCTGGTGCTGCTTGATGCCATCAGCCTCTTGTTGGCCATGGAATAATGGCCCCACTGTAAATTAAAATTAAAAACGGCACCCCACCCCCCAACAACTCGACTGTGTCTTCCATTTGTTGTCTACTTCATTCTTCTTCCTGTAGCTCTGTCATTCCCACCATCTCCTCTCCCTTTATGCATTGCTTTATCTCTCTTCCAACTCCACCCCTTCACCTCCTTTTATAGTAACATTGTAAATGATGGCAGGTAAAGACCAAAAAGCCCATCCAGTCTGCCCAACAGACTGTAACTAATTGCGCAATCTTTATCATTTTTCCAACCTTTGGGTGCCTCCTTTCATTCACTTCTATCCTCCTTACATCTTACAATCTGTCAGCTGTCTTCTTCCCCTGCAAAAAATGCCAGAAATAGAATTTGATTAATTATACTTCTAAATACTATGTGCAAAAGACAGCCAAATATAGTACAGCAGTCCCACTTGTCAGTAGTTATCCTATTTTAAGAACTACACATACATATTTTAAAAACTTCAAATCATAAAATCTAATCAGGAATAACTTATATATATCTTTCTGTAACTTCTTCATTTTGCTGCTGCTCTCTAGTCAGCCTTCTGATGCTTTGTTTGTTTCTTCCTATTTGTTTATCATCTCTACATATAGTTTTCTCTTTCATGCTTTTTTCCATCTCTTCCATCATCATCTTTTCACTTCTCCACTTCCACTCCACATCCCCCCTCATCTTTAATGTATTTCATGTCTACTTCTCTTTATCTCTCATCCACATTGCCCCTTCTAACTTCCCGTTGCCATCTCTATCTCAGCCCCTTCTTCTAGCTGTGTTACTGTCTCCCCATTTCTCCAGCTTCCCTGCTTGTGCTTTCCCATTACTTATCCCTGAAGCTGCCTTGCTTACTCTGTCCCTCTGCGTATCCTTAAGCTCCCATGTTTGTTTCTTCTCTAAGCTCTCCTCTGTCTTCTTGCTTCCTTCCTCAGCAATCCTGTACCCTCATACTCTGCTTACCTCTTCAGCTTCCCTGTTTGCTCCTCCTACTCTTGCTTCCCCCCTCAGCTTTCCTGCCCCACTTGGAATTCTCTCTGCTTGCCCCCACCCTGCTTGCTTGCTCTTTCTACTTTCTCTCTCAGCTTCCCTGCTGTTTCACTCTTTTCTTCCCCACTCAGCTGTACTCTTCACTCGTAACTCCGCTTCGCTTCCCTGCACACGCGCACTCTGTATTTTTCTTCTCAGCTCCCTTGCTGGCTTTTTCTGCATGCACCCTTTCATTTCTCCTCTTTTTTTCTTTAGTTTTGCTTTTCATTTCTTTTTTTCCTACTTTATTTCTTTTGTACCTCTTTTTGGCCTTCTTGTTTTGCACTACAGTCATCTCCCTCTTTTAAAGGTGCTTCTTCTCTAATTTTTCTAGTCTCCTCTTTTCACACTCATCTGGTTTCTCCTCCCTTTTCTTTTCCACCCCTTTTAGTCTCATTCCTTCCTCTTCTCTAGTCTCCCCTCCAGTTTCTCCTCTTATCCTAGCTTTCCTTTCCCCCCCAGACTTTCTCTCCAGCTTACTGTTCCAGTTCACCCTAGGGATACCACTTATCCCATCAGGTAGCCACTACCAGCACCACATGACTGCTTTAAGATAATGAAAGTTGGGGAGGCAATGGAGTGCTTCAGAGGTGAGGCAGCAACACCTGAGGTGGAGAGGAAGTAGGTTGGAGAAAGCAGTGGTGTTTGCAGATGGGCAAAAAAGCTAAACAATTTGCAGGGCAGATTAGATGGACCACTTGTATTTTTCTTCCATCCTTAATGTTACTATATGTGAGACACAGTGTTGAGGTGGAAGGAGAGGACATTTTTTGCTTTGATTCAGTTACAAGTGAAATACTCTGTAGTAGTTTGTATGGAATTATTGCAGGGTATAAGCAGTATTAATGTATTTAGTTACAGTAAATTTTATATTCTGCCTGTTGCCAGGATCTGTTCTATGCAGATTATAAGAACATAAAATAAAATACAGATGCCAAATCATAAAATAAAACAGTGAAACAGAAAATGGACCTCATATAAATATTGCAAAGGGACTCAAAGAAAATGATATTAACGACTGTAGAAATAATGGCGGTAGTGATAAATTTGTAAGAGAAAATAATCCAAATAAGGTCTCACTAATGATTCATACAAAAGTATCACTACCGTCATTATTTCTACATATTTCTCTTCTATTCCCTCTTCCCCCTCCTCTCCTCAGACAAAAATTTGGAAGGTGCACTTTACAGTGGATGTAGATCAAATGGGAGTCCAAGGTTAAGGCTACAAAATGGTACAAACGTTTTTGAAAAATGTGCATGCTTCCATGGAGCACAGTTACAGTTCTGTGAACCAACTACCTAGCTGCTTAAATTTAATGCTGTGCTGGTTTGCTAATTCTCAGATTTCTGTCTTTTGGGCCCATTAGCGTCTGCTGTTTGTTTCACGGATTTTTTTCAGTTTTTTATTACTGGTTAATGTAGTATTCATTAGTCTTTTAGGCTGTCTTTGTGTATTTAAAAAGAAAAAAAGTACAATTTCTAATTGTTTTTTGGCTTAACTTCTCCATTCTCACTTTTGGCCAGTGTGCATTATAGTGTATCAAATGAGCTCAGTGGGGGTTTTTTTTGTTTTTTTTTTTTACTTGGCTATGTTTTTCTTGCTTATGCTGCTTTCAGACCAGGCTCAATTAAACCAGGCAACAGCTTTGTAAAGGCTGTCCTCATTACAAATTTAAGATGATTTTCATACATGATTACTTGATCATCTACTAATTCTGGAGACTCTAAAATATTTCCAGACATCCTAAAACATGTTTGGCAGTTTTTAAGAGTAGATTATCAAGCATTGAGATTATCAAGCATTGAGATTATACCACCTCTCTAGATAATTTCTTCCAAAGCTTGACTACCATTTTAGGTAAAATGATTTTTATTAACGTGCAGCTTAACTGAGGAAGCCAAGGAAAGGATCCCCCTTGAAGTCTGGCCTTTTTAGTGTTTTGAAATGATGGGTAAGGGGCTAGACTCCTGAGAACCACTTACCTCCCACCTGTCCCCAGCATCTGCCTCTTGAGGTTGTGGGAGATGGGTGAATAGTGGGAGTTTGTGTGTGGTGCACTTTCTCAGGGTCACTGTAAGGATATTAAGTGCCTAGGTAAACTTTATAGCTTTGTGCCACTACCTCCGCTCTGCCCTCCCCATACACTAATATTAAAGAGCCCTGCATATGAGATAACACTAGATTTACCAGGTGACCAAAAAACAAGTGATTATATGCATTGTGTACATACACATTGCAAATGGTAATGATCTTGCCATCCACCTTAATGACTGCCATAATATATCTACCATCCGGGTCTTTGATTTCTTTCAATATTTGGAATACAATGTTTTTATGCACTAAAATCGCCACTCTCCCTTTTTTTTCCCTTTGCTGGAGTATAACAATAAGCAATAGCCCATTCTCTTCTTAATTTCTGACTCTCCACATCATTCAGATTTGTTTCTTGAAGGCAAGCAAAATTAGCTTTAGTTCTATTCAAGGATTGAAACATTTTCTTTCTCTTAATAGGGGAGCCCAAATCATCTATATTCCAGGAAACTATCTGTACCTTAACCCCCAATTTAAACAGAAAAGACAATTAAATAGCAATAAAAAGAAAAACTTCCCAGAGAGAAGTGGAAGGTCCCCAGCCAACTCCTCCACTGAAAAAGAATCAGAGTCAATCCGCCTCCAAAATGAAAGGAGATAAGATAGAACTGGATTGTAACATACCCTAATCTGCCATGACACCATATGCCTCAGGAAGGACTCCAACACATTGATAGATCTTCTCAACAGTGCTTCATCCTCATTAGTGGTTTCTAGATCAAAGAGTGGAAGATAGGTTGTTTGATCTCTGGGTCGCCCATTGATCAGTTTGCTCACAGAAGAGGACAACAGAAAGATGGAAAGATTGTTCCATTCTTCAAAGCAAATTCAGGTTCGCTTTGGATGCTTTTCTGCTCAGATGGATGCAGATCTACTATATTCATTTTAACCACTTCCATTGATGGCCAGGATAGTGCAAAAAGAACTCAAGAATTGGCATACTTGATCCTCATTGCTCCAGCCTGGTCCACACAAGAGTGCTTCTCATACTTTATCTAGTTGTCAGTGAGCCCACCAATCCCTCTGGAATCTGACCTGACTTTAACTCAGGAGAATCATCTGTCATCCGAACCTTTCCTCTTTCATTTTGATGGCATATATGTTGTTCATTTGCTAATCTGGTTACTGTTATTATCCAGTGAAGTTGACGATATTGTAATTTCTGCCAGGAAGCCTTTTACTGAAAGAAATTACAATTTTAAATGGAAAAGATTTTTATCTTGGTGTTAAGCAAGCTTCTTGGGCCCATTTGCTTGCAAGCCAAAGGAGTTG
The DNA here is from genome assembly GCF_901001135.1 of Rhinatrema bivittatum. Taxonomy (NCBI): domain Eukaryota; kingdom Metazoa; phylum Chordata; class Amphibia; order Gymnophiona; family Rhinatrematidae; genus Rhinatrema; species Rhinatrema bivittatum. The sequence continues at coordinate 159,274,463 of NC_042622.1, read as the reverse complement.
CTTCAGTACTATAAGAACATAAGAAATTGCCATACTGGGTTAGACCAAGGGTCTATCAGGCCTAGCAACCTGTTTTCAACAGTGGCCAATCCAGGCTGCAAGTACCTAAAAACTAAGTCTGTCCCATGCTAGTAATAGCAGTGGCTCTTTTCTAAGTCAACTTGATTAATAGCAGGTAATGGACTTCTCCTTCAAGAATTTATCCAAATGTTTTTTAATTCCAGCTATACTAACTGCACTAATCACATCCCCTGGCAACAAATTCCAGAGTTTAATTGTGCGTTGAGTGAAAAATAATTTTTTCCGATTAGTTTTATTCTCCCTATCCTCCTCTGGTCTCAGTATGTCATCAATCAAAATGCATCTAAATGTAATCGAGTCTTACTATGTTCAAGTGGATGGCAAAGAAATTTCAGTATGTTTTTTAGTATTGAAGTTCATGAAAGGCTTATGGCACACTAGATCTCCAGTCTCCAAACTGTTAGTGCAATGGAATCTGAACGTGGTATTGGTGCAACTCATGAGACCACTTTGCGAACTGTTAGTTGGCTTCCGTAAAGCTTCTAATCTGGAAAACAATGTTCCTAGTTGCCACAAGAAGCAGCCCTGTGCCCCCCCCCCTCCCGTTCCCACATCACAAGGCAGGAGGAGCATGGCCTGCATAATTGGAAAAAATCATTGGCCTCCCCCCACCCTCACCCTAGCAGTGAGGAGGAGGATGACCCACGAGGCAGAAAGAAGCAGCATCGGCCTATCTCTTCCCCCTCCCCACCCCCATAATCATGAGCAGGGCCCGGAGACTTTAAGCAAAAGGAAGAGTTTCATGACTGTCTGGGCTGCTGCTGCTGCTGCTTCCCCTTGTTCTCCTATAGGGGAAAACAAGTGAAAAGAGCATGAGACAGAGTGTGCGTGTGTGTATGACTGATCATGAGAGACTGGGTATGTGTGTGTGTTTGACTGAGCATGAGAAACAGAACATGTGCATGTGCAATTGAGCATATGAGAGCTTGTGTGCGTGTATATATGATTCAGCATGTGAGACAAAATGTGTGAGAGCATGAGAGAGCGTGTGTATGTGTGTAGGATTGAGCATGAGAGAGGGAGAGTGTATGTACGATTACGCTTGTGAGGTGTGTGTGTGTGTTTAATATGATTAAGCAGGTGAGAGAGAGGAGAAACCCCCACCCCCTGCAAATCGACAACAATCTCAGGGCATCTGAAAATCAAAAGTTCTCAGGTTTGGAAAGTGGGGGATTTTTAAAATATCTTCATTAATTTAAATTTTGGGTGTTTGATGGTATCTAATAATTTTAAATATTTTGCCGTGTGGAATATTTTTAATTTAATTTCTAATTATTGGATGATCTATTTGTCAGTTGTTTTGAAATACTTATACTTTTTATTAGTATGGTTTCACTGTTATGATTGATGTTTTATATTTCTTGATTTTATTTGATGTTTTATGAGGAATGGTGATGTTTGTTTTTCCTTTGTTGCACTGTGGTTTCCAGTTCCGGTTTTGTCTGTCTGTTTCTACGTATACTTTATGGTCTCTTTGTTCTGTATTTGGTAAGGGCCTGTCTGTGTTCTGTGTATATGACCAAAGCAAGATATTCTGCTTGTAGGGATCTATAGCAGTCTGTCTTGTTCTGTTTTCCATATAGGAACAAAGTGATTAGAAAAATAAAATGTTCAGCCAGCAAAGGTAGAAAAAGCATTTTATATTCAGTTTAGTGAATGAAATAAGCCAACTTTGGGAATGTACAATTCACAATACTTTATTTTGTACAATATAGGAGGAAAAACATTTGTATTTCATAGAAATAGAAATGCATTTCATAAATAAATCCATTTCTCTGGTGTTGCATGACATGCAACATCTGGCTTCTCAGGGTTTCCAGTTCAGTTTTTGAATGAAGGCTCATGGCACCAGAATCTCTGTACTGGTTCCAGCTGAGCTGGAGACCCAAAGAGCAGGAAGAAATTGTTGGGGGAAAATTAAAGCCCCCCCTAATTTAACAGTCTACCAGCTGATTGTGTTCAGGGTGAGGGCGCACTTTTCCCCTTGGGCCATAGGTGCCAAATGACCCAGCTACGGCTCTGACGTGATATATTTTTACTGTATTTTCGACTAACTTTTGGGCGCTACAGCTACTTCATCAGGTAGAAACAAAATGAGTGGGTTTGTTTGTTTTTTTTTATTATGTATGTGTTTCACTATAACCCTTTTTTTTTTGTTTGGACAGGTTATGCAATATATGTTTTCTAAATAAATATATAAAGCATAAGGTGATGTGTACATGTATAAATAAGAGTTTGGGAGGAGGGTGTATAACTGCAAAACTAAGAATCTGGAGTGGGGAATAGAATCTTTAAAACAAACTAAAAGTTGGGGGGTTGGGTGTTTCAGATTCTCTTTAGATAGTGGGAGGAAGGGTGCATAATTATTCAATTATGGTATTTACTATATTCAAGAATATCATGCTCCAGCTTCCAGATATTTGGTTGTATTTGCAGACGTTTCCACCAGTATTTCTCATTCTTGATGTCATGTTCTTGTTTTGACAGACAATTTTAGGTACACGTGTGACATTTGTGGAAAGAAATACAAATATTACAGTTGTTTCCAAGAGCACAGGGACTTGCATGCAGTGGATGGTAAGTCCTTGAACCTTACCTGAAGTCATGTGATTGTTTAATGAATGGAAAAATGTGTTTATAACTTTAAAGGTGCCATCTCTTTGTCTTCAATGAGGAAAATCTTACCATAAGAGATCAAACAAATATATTTCTGAGTTAGTTCAGTACTCAGTTAACATTGTTAACCTTGCACTGTAATTATAATGTAAAAGTCAAACCTAGGAAAATAATTATTTCTTTATAATTTCCTTATAGATATGAATTAACATAACCTACTGTAATTTCCTTATTCATTCCCATGGAATTAGCTGGTTAACTTAGCTGGCTAATTCAGCTCCTCCCAGTTATGCCTCTGGACCGCTCCTAATTTATCCAGCTAAATTCTAGATGCCTAACTTTTTAGCCAGATAGAATTTAGCTGGATAAAAGTTGAATATAGCCGGGTAAGCGATTTAGATGAATAACTATTACGTTATCCATCTAAATGGCTTTTGAATATCGACCTCCTAATTTCTACTTTTTTGCAGCCTCTTTGAAGATAAGTAGTTACCATATTTACACACTTAGGCCACATGACTGCTTCTGTTGCTGAAGGGATGGATTCTTCCAGATTTCTGGAAAGATGAAAGAACTTTTTACTGCTCATATGTAATAGTTCCCAGACTGCCATGGCTTACCTTCATTTTTGTCCAAGGAACACGAGCATATACTGCACTCAGCAGTAATTATAACAAACACAAGTGCAGAAAATATTTCATAGTCCATTCGGGTTTCCAAATAAATTTTTATTTTTCTTATTTTATCCAAGCGGCAACTCCACTGCTTTAACCCAGGGGACCCTGGGAAAGCAAAATTGTTAAAACAGTGGAGTTGCTGCTTGGATAAAATAATAAAAATAAAAATTTATTTGGAAACCCGAATGGACTATGAAACATTTTCTGCACTTACCTTCATTTTTGACCATAGAGACGTCTATTTCCTGCTGCAACTTCACAGAGCTCAAATGAGTGTTTTTTCTTCAGATTCTGCCTTAAGAAAAACTCCTCTATATCACCCTAGTTAAGTTTTTTTGGCACTTTTTATGTTTTCTTTTCTCTTTGTTGCTTCATTGAGTGGGCCTGCTTTTTTTCTTCAGCATGGTTGTCCTAGAAAACTGCACAGCGAAACTGAAAATCTCTTTGATTTTGCCTCATTGATTTTCCTCACCATAGGCCTAATTTACTAAGGCTTTTCTCTGGTTCTATGTGTAGGGGAAAAAGCTTAGTAAATCAGAACCCATGTCTGAGAAGCAGATCGAAGGCTTCAAGTTATGTCCTACTCACAGATGATGCCTATTGACCATCACAAGGTTTGCTATAAGTTTTTGGGCAAGACTGCAACACCTATGGCTATGATATCTCTGCAAAGACCTAGGCAGAGCAGTTTAGATGTGCAAGAATAGGATCCTTGCTTTCCTTGCCAGTGAGCTAAAGTTCAGTCTTTTGAAGGTGGTGTTGAAGGCTCGACCTGAGGACCTTGAAGATGTACCAGTCACTGGTGCTAAATCTGCGCTGAAGGAAGCCCTCAACCTCTTTGGTGTAAGGATAGCCCAGCAACCAAAGGAAATCTCATTCAAGCTGAGTCCAGGGCTCAGCATGCTTGAGCATGGCATGGAAGAGAGCCTGGCTTTAGAGTTTTGACAAGTCTCTTGATGCATGGTTCTGAGAACCACAGTGCAGGAAGTCCACAATGACCAAAGCAGCTTTGTCTGGAAGTGAGCTCTGTCTAAGCACAGACAACACCATGCCCTTCTTGAGTGGTCCATTCTGGAGTTCTTCACTCCCTTATGATGCTAACCTGTATTGTCATTGGCCCTCTTTAATGCAGAGTTAATTAAGAGAATCACCAAAGCATACACAATGAAACTAAGCCTATCGAGGTTGCTGTGTAAAGCACCTCAACCTCTTTTTGTGTGCTGAGTGATTTTCCTCTCAGTGCTACTCCTTGAGTACTGCATTTGTTGATGCTGACACAGATGTGGATTTCTGAATCTGTCTCTGTGCCAACTATAGGCTGGGAATAGATCTACACCTGAAGATCTTTCCTTCTCTGACTTTGTCCAGAAGATGGTTAAAGCAGTCCCCTTTAATTGCAATTTGAACGAGCCTGGTGCACCTTTTCAGACTCCTCAAATACTTGGATGCCCATAAAGAGTTAGTATGGACATTAACTCTTCCACTGTTCCGACATCTAAGGTTGAGGATATGGGTCATCCAACATACTGTACTTTCAGTTGGTTAGAAGGTGAACATAAAAGTTTCGTTCCAAGCATTTGAGGGATTCAACAAGACTCAGTTACCTTACAATAATGTAACCACCCTCCACATTACAGCAGTTTCATAGTGGGCCAACTAGGAAGCAGTTTTTCCTTCAAAAGAAATGATTTCCAAGCCTTACCCCAAATAGGGGTCAAGCTCTCACCATGAAGATTAGAGAACCTCAAAGCCCCATATGAGAATCCAGTCAAAAGCAGGGACAAGTTTTTGACTGAATCCAGCAAGGAACATGTTTAGAAACTGAATGGCTAGCAAAGTTAGCTTGATATATTTATCTAGCTAACTTTGCTGAAATATTTAGTGAGAATATCCATCTATATTAAAGTTAGCCGGATACATTTATCCAGTTATTTTATGACTGTTCCTCAGCAAGCCTAAAGTTATCCATCTGTTAGCCAGGTTAACATTGAACATTGGCATTTATCTGACTAACTTAGCTGGATAGTCAGCTTCGTCCTGGAATGCCCCACTCCCAAGCTAGCTGGATAACATTTTAGCAGGAAAAGGTTATCCAGCTGTCTTGGGACTGGTCAGCATGGCAAGGTTTTCAAATACCATTTTTTCAATTGTATTCAAACTTGCTCCTGTATACACCAAGCCACAATTTTTTGCCATGGGAGGGGGTCCAACTATCACAGTGTAGGGGGTATTGCCGCAAAAGGGATCTACCCCCAAAATATTGCAGCTGTATGGCTTGTTTTGTCTCATGCTAAAACACACGTGGGATAAAACAACGTGGCAGCAGCCCTATAGGTATTGCCATTGCCTTAAAGGGCCCTGCTGACAAAAAAAGGTCCTGTGCCAATAAGAAAACTTTGAGCAGGGGTCAAAGCTGACCCTCCTGCTCTTTCCAGGGCTGCCACTTGAGAGGGCTCTGACCACCAAAAATGTAAAAAAAAATAAAGTAGCTTGTGTGACACTTAAATGAAATATCCTTCCACCCCCTTTCCAAAGAAATAAGGAATGCCATGGTCGCTACCCCACCTTGCCACTTCCCCACCTTCTCACCCCAATTTCAAACAGGTGTTGGGGGTATAGGGCACCTGAAATACCTTTCACTCTCCATTCCCTAAGTCTTCTAAATAGTTGTTGGTGTCAAGTGGCACCTACCTTCTCCACCCCAAAACTGTAAAAGTTCAAAAGGAATCCCACAATGGGCCTCTGGAGGCCCCCTAGCAACAGATGGCACCATTTTTCAAATGACCTTATATTACCCTCAAAATCTGATTCCCATAAATTTCCCCAGTCATGTGTAACTGCGGCCAAGGTCAGGTCAGCGCCATTTTTCAAAATGGCGCTGATTGGGTCTGGGAGTAGGGGGCACCCTGACCCCATTGTGGGATTCCTTTTGAATTTTTAAGGTTTTGAGGGTGGGGGGGGGGTGAGAATTTGGGGATGGGGATGGTTGGTGCCACTTGACACCAATGACTATTTTGGGGGGTGGGGGCTCTATACCCCCAAAATTTTGTTTGAACATTGGGGTGGTGGGAGGGGACCATGGCTGTACTTATTTGCTTTGAAAGGGGGGTGAGGATATTTTATTTAATGAAAACAGGGTTGGGAGGTTAGGCAGGAAGGGCTATCATCGCGTAGCTACTTCATTAATTTTTTTTGTTTTGTTTTGGTTGTCTGGGCCACCTCAAGTGGCAGCTCTGAGGTGAACGGGGAATCAGCCTTGATGTCTGCTCAACTTTGTCTTTTTTGCTAATGCACTTTTTTTCAGCATGGCCTTTCTAAAATGGCCAAAATAAATAATTTACATGAAATTGCCTATTAATGTGCTGCTTTGCATGAGATTTGCAAAATTCATGCATGCAAATTACATGCAAAGCAACACAAAATAGGGAAGGGAATATGGGCAGGCCATGCAAATAATTGTGTATATTGTGCGATATCACTACGATAGGGCAATACTGCGTGATATATGCTGTTAACATGCATTAGAGACCTATTGCTGCTTGATACATCTCAGCCAGACAAATGGTGCTGAATATGAATCTGAGTAGATAACTAGAATACCAGTCTTTTTTCTGGAAGTCTTTCCTATAGGAGGGAGGTTGAGGTTTTTGTGAAGTTGATCCATTATATTCTCAGCTGGGTCCTAAAAAGCGTAAATGAAAATTACAAATGATATCTATTAGAAATCCCTCCAAATTACCATCCCAAAACAGCACTAAGGCTACTTCAATACCAAAACCTCCTTGGATTGGAAATTTCCTTGTGAGCCAGAGTATTCAAATTTGTCTCATTGAAGGAGAGAGGGCATGGATTTTACTTAAGCTACTTCCTGCCCCCCTAGAAGACAGGAAAAAGGAAACATTTTTGGTTGTTGCCCTGTAATTCTTCTTGTAAACAAATGTGATTGACTGTTCTCGGGATACAAAAGCATATACACACATAGAGATGCATCATAAACACAGAATTCATCCCATATTTATAGTAAAGAAACAATTCCTCCAGTACTGCATGTTGCCTTTTGGCCTACCCCTTCAATAAGATTATAAGAGTTGCCATTCTGGGTCAGACCAAAAGTCCATCAAGCCCAGTGTCCTATTTTTAACATTGGCTAGTCCAGATCGCATATACCTGGCAGGATCCCAGGGATAAGCAGTGGATTTCCCCAAGTCCACCTTAATTGTTTATGGACTTTTCCTCAAAAAATTCATCAAAACATTTTTTTTAAATCGCAGCTACACTCATATCTTTCCCCACATCCTTTGGCAACAAATTCCAGAGTTTAATTATGCATTGAGTATAAAAGTATTTTCTCTTCTTAGTTTATTGCCTAGTAAATTCATGGTTTGCCCACTAGTCTTTCATAGTAAACTTTTTCATAGTAAACAACCAATTTAATGTTTACTCGTTCCTCTCCACTCATTATTTTATTGACCTTTGTCATATCTCCCGTCGGCCATCTCTTCTCCAAGCTGAATAGTCCTAACCTCGATAGCCTTTCCTAATAGGGGAATCATTCTATCCCTTTATCATTTTGGTTGCCCTTCTCTGTCCCTTTTCCAATTATGTTATATTGTTTTTGAAATGTGACCAGAGCTGCACACAGTATTCAAGATGTCACACTATAGTGCAATATAGAGGCATTATGATGATCTGTGGTTTTCTCCATTCCTTTCCTAATAATCCCTAGCATTCTATTTGCTTTCATGGCTACTGCTACACACTGAGAAGAAGATTTCAATGTATTATCAATGATGATGCCTAGATCATTTTCCTGAATGGTGACTCCTAATGTGGAACCTTGCATTGTGTAGTTAAAATTTGGGTTATTCTTCCCTAAGTATATCACTTTGCACTTGTCTACAATAAATTTCATTTATTTGCATGCCCAATCTGCTAGTTTTGCAAGGTTATCTTGCAGTTTCTCACAATCTTCTTGTGATTTAACAACTTTGAATAATTTGGTATCATTGGCAAATTTGATACCTCAATACTCGCCCTTATTTCCAGGACATTTATAAATATATTAAAAAGTAGTGGTCCCAAAACAGATCCTTGGGGCACTTTAATATTCACCTTTTTCCATTGGGAAAATGTACCTTTTAGACCTACTCTGTTTTCTATCTTTTAACTACCTCACAATCCACAAGAGGACACTGCCCCCTACCTCATGACTCTAAAATTTCCTAAGAAGTCTCTCATGAGGGACTTTGTGAAATGCTTTCTGGAAATCCAAATGCAGCATATCAACTGGCTCATCTTCATCCACATGTTTATGCCCTAAAAAATAAAAAAAGTAGCAGATTAGTGAGGAAAGATTTTCCTTGGCTAAATCCATGTTAGATTTGTCCCATTAAACTCTGCCTGTCTATATGTTCAGCAAATTTGTTCTTCATGATAGTGTTAATTCTAAACAAACTACTGCAGCAATATGTAATATAAAACTTTAATGAGACAGACAGAGACAAAGGGGATAGAGACAAAGACCGGAACAAAGTACGAGGAAAATAGTTAACTGTATAATCAACTGTATAATCACCCAGTCACCCGATGTTCCAGTAATATGCATAACCTTATATACCCTTCATACTAACCAATCACAGCATATTCAGAGTGTTGTTTCTAGATAAGTGCTGGGCATCTGATTTGGGAATGTATTAGACCAATCAGCTAATGGGTCTGGGGTGTTGGCTGGCTGCATTCCAGCACGTAGTCAAAGTCCTCTGCATTCTTTGTCTAACACAGGAATACAGCACAAAGGGGTGTCAGAAAGACAGTGCATACCTACATCAGTTTCTATCACTTTACCTGGCACATATTTATTTATTTATTTTTATATACCGACAATTGATCTCACACTGGTTTTGTACTGGTTTTGTACCTGAGGCAATGGAGGGTAAAGTGACTTGACCAAGGTCACAAGGAGCGACAGCAGGACTCGAACCCTGGTCTCCTGGTTCATAGTCCACTGCTCTAACCACTAGGCTATTCCTCCTCCCTCACTGGTCTGTATTTTCCTGGATCAACCCTTTTTAAAAATTGGCGTTAAATTGGCAACACTCTATCTTCAGGTACTGTAGACTATTTTAATGATGGTTTACGAATTACTAATAGCAGGTCTACAGTTTCATTTATCATTTATTTCAGCACTCTGGGATGTATACCATCTGGTCCAGGTGATTTGCTATTTTTTAATTTGTCATTTTGCCCTAGTACATCTTCCAGGTTCACTGAGATTTGTTTATGCAGATTCATCAGCTTTGAATATTATTTCTGGCTTGGGTATCTTTCTTGACATCATCCTCATTGAAGAGTGAAGCAGAGAGTTCATTTAGGCTCTCTGCTATGGTTTTATGATCTCCAAGTTCCCCTTTTATCTTTTGATCATCTGATTGTCCAACTGACTCCCTCACAGGCTTTTTATTTTGAATGTATCTGAAAATGTTTTTGAGTTTGAGCAAGCTTCTTTCATATTCTTTTTGCCTTCCTTATCAATTCTTTCCAAGTTGCCATTACTTATACTGTTTCCTGTTTTCTTCATTCATATTCTAGCTTTTCTCGTATCCCCTTGTATCTATGCCAGTAGACGTTTAGCTTTCCTTCTTCTTTTTCTAATGCATGGAATGTATCTGCTCTGGGCTTCCAAGATGGTATTTTTAAACAATTTCCATGCATGATCTAAATTCTTAACTTTTGCAGCTTCTCCTTTCAGGTTTTTTTTTTTCTATTTTCTTCATTTTATCATAGTCAGCTTTTTGAAAGTTAAATTCCGTTGCAGTGGATTATTTTAGTGTTCTCCTTCCAGTTATTAAGTCAGAGGGGGCTCCAATACTTTTACCTTTTTCACCAAACCCTGTGTTTCACTAAGATTTTGTTCTAAAATAGTTTTCCTTCTTGTTGGTTTTTGTACCAACTGCTCTATAAAGCAGTCATTTAGTTCATCTAGGAACTTTACCTCTCTAGCATGTGCCATTCACCCAGTCAGTACTGGGGTAATTGAAATCACCTATTACTGTGCTTTTGATTTTGTTAGCTTCTCTAATTTCTTTTAGCATTTCATTGTCTGTCTGTTCATTCTGGCCAGGTGGATAGTAATATACCCCCACTGCTATTTTATTCTCTTTTTAACCTGGAATTTCTATCCATAAAGATTCAACATTGCATTTTGATTCCCGCAGAACATGTATCCTATTTCACTCAATGCCCTCTTTAATATATGTCACCCCCTCCACCCATTTGATCTAGCCTATCATTTCGATATAATGTGTACCCTAGAATCACAGTGTCCTGTTGGTTATCCTCCTCCCACCAGGTCTCAGAGATGCCAGTTATATCTACCTCTTCATCCATCGTTATACTCTCTAACTCTCCTATCTTATTTTTTAGACTTCTACCTTTTGTATAAAGACATTATAGTGTATGCTTTTTGTTAGTATTAATAAACTGCTTATCAGTTGACAGGTAATTTTAAATGTTTTTGCTCTGTCTGCTCTTTACTTAAAGGCACCTTTAGCATTTATTGAAATTTCTCTACTGGGATGCTCTAATTTCCCTTTTTTCTTGGTATCCTTGAAAGATGTGTCATTACGAACCATGCACTTCTGAGCAACTGTCTGCTTTCTCTCATTGTCTAGTTTAAAAGCTGTGCTATCTCCTTTTTAAAGATTAGTGCTAGCAGTTTATTTCCACGCAGGTTAATATGGAGCCTATTCTTTCAGGAAAGGACCCTGTTTACCCCAAATAATGCCCATTCCCTAACAAAGCTAAAACCCTCTTCTCTGCATCATTATTTCATCCACATATTGAGGCTCTGGAGCTCTGCCTGCCTCTGGTGGTCCTGCATATGTAGATTGGGGAACATTTATTAGTACTTTGAGTATTCATAAATGTCTTGAAATCATCATGGTATTTCTACACCAATTTGGATTCATATATTTCCCTGCTTGGGCAATTGATTGGTTAATCCATCCAAACCACCATCTGGTTTCTGTAATCATAAGGGTTAATCAAAAACCATATATCCAATCTGAATGCAACATCTCAATATCTTAACTCAACATTGCCTTGGACGTTCAAGAAGTGATGAATAAGAATTATGACTAAAGTTGAAATTTTTAGGATCTCTGCTCAATACAAGTCAAGCCTTGGTTTTTCTCCCTACCATGGGGCTTATGATACAGTGGCCAACTATAGCCACTAACTTTAGGACATCTCTTTGGCCCAACCAGACTTAGCTGGCTAAGTCATCCAGCTAACTCTAAATATCTAAGTTAGCCAACTAACTTAACCAATGAACTCAGCGCCTCCCAGTTATGCCCCTGGAATGCTCCTAACTTAGCCAGCTAAATTCTAACCAGTTATTTTATGAACCAGCTAGAATGTAGCCAGATGATGTTGAATATAGACCTCATAGATTTAGGATTTACTTGGTTTTCTTATACTCTATTTCTGTTGACTGCATGGTGTACCACCTAGGGTCCAGTGCAGTATGATCAAGATTTGTGTTTTCTTAACCTTCATGAGTGTCTTACCATAATCTAATGCCTCATAGGACCTGCAGTTTTTATTGTTTTGGGGACTTGACTGGTTGTTACACACCATAGTGTGACCAGTGCTGCAGGCAGGAGCTTTGAAAATCTTTGCTCCGCCAAGAAGCAGTGAAGGAGGTGATATTGAAGGATCCAGGATCCATCCATCTCTCCCCCACCCCCCAACACACACACACATTTTTATCTCTGTATTCAGTTAAGGACTGGGTTGATCCCAATGAAGGACTTTCTCAAGGATAGAGCAGCTCCCCTCCCCACACTCTGGGAAGCTGCTCTAGTCTCCAGAGGCCCAAGTTAATTACCATCTCTGCTGTGAATGACATGGCCTTCCCTCCTGCCTGTCCTGACAGGACAATCGAGGAGGAGCTGGAGAGCCTGAGTATATGCAATCAGCATTGCTGATGTACCGATGATGCCATGTCCAGATGGCACTGGATGCGCATATACATCCAAGTATCTATGCAGCAATGGGAAATGACACTGGTATTAGCAGAGTTGACGCTGGGCACCAGGGTGCTCACAGTATTGACACTAGATGCCATCGGCATCCAAAAAATCTCCACCAGGTTGCTGATTGCTGCCAGAATGGGCATAGCCTGCTGCCAAATGGGCACTTCAGAATTGGTCACTAGCACCAATATAGAGCAGAGTGACTGACAGACTCTATGCTGGGCACAAGGGAATTGAAGATGGATGCTGGAAGCACTGGCAGAATCTATATCAGTTGCCACTGACAGCACTAGGCTCAGCTTCAGCATGGGCAATAAAATGTGCCACTACAAATAAGTAGACACTTAAGAACTGGAAACTCATAAAAGAAGAGGTACGAAATATATCACTATTAGAAGTAATCTGGTATCAGAAATAGTATTGCATATGGTTTTAATCTTTCTCTTGTCCACAGTGGGCTTCAGGCAGTTTCAAAAACACCACGCTGCTTCAAATCATTTACCAGGATAATAGTCCTAAATGTATACACTGAAAAAATTAATGTGAATAACTTCTATAAAAATGTTCTACTTATAAGTTTCACTCTCCTAACCACGTAGACCACTCGTACAAGCTTGGACCATTGGTAACTCTGTAATCAATAAATCCAATATACCAAAAAGTTCCTCTTTTACACTATCAATATCTGAACATCATATATTTAAATGATTATGACCTTCATACTAGGCTTCATCGTTTAGAAATTCAACTTTAGGACTCAGACTTCTATTTAATCATCGGTCATGTTATTCAAGTGACTCAATGTCCCCAAATTATGTGACAAAACTCTTGTAATTAAGTTTTTGCTTTTTTTGATAATTCACAATTCAAATTCTGAAAAACTTCCAATGAAGTAAAGTGAAGCACTTATCTGTGTGCCTAAATTCCATCATCTTGCAGAAGCCATCATATCTGAGCCCAGAAGTGCTTCACTTCCTGGATGAACATTTGTCTAGGATCTTGTCAGGTTAGGGAATGCCCCAATATTGATTTGTACAACATTGGGTGTGAGCTTTCATAGCTAAGATGTCTGTAACCTAGAATTTGTCTAGTAATGCATTTCTTATTTCTCTGGTATGCAGAAGAGATTTCAGGCAGGAAGCCCTTTTGTGTAGAAAGACAAGATCTTGTCATAGGACTTCAGGGAAGGGTCTTGGAATCTTTTCCCCTGTTTTTCAAAAAATCTGTCTGCCTTCTGCACTTCCTCATGTGGATTGGATAACTAACATGGGTCTATTTCATTTGTGTAAAATAGAATGTTTTTCACACTGTATAGAAGATAAGTCCATCTCTGGATGGCCTTAGTCCGTGCTTTCTTTGAGCAGGCTTCAGTGGAACCTCACCATTGAGCCTTCCACTATGTAGTGGGTTCTCAGCTGATGCAGAGGTCGCAAATTTTTGTTAGTGATCACTAGGCAGGTGGGGTCTTTCCACTACAGATCCTAATGCCTTTCCTGCTGTCTTTGAAGTTTTCTTATGGGCTGATACAGTAAAGTGTGGCCACAGTTACCCTGTTTTTAACCCGCTTTGGACGCGTATGGCTAACCCGCGATTCAGTATCCGGTTTTACGCATCCTTACCGCTTACTGAAATGGACACATATCCCTTACCGCCCGCCGCATGTATATGATATGTTAACGATCGGATTAGCTATTCCCTCCGATACAGTAATGTGCGCCCATATTATCGCCTTTTTAACCAGCTATTTGGCCGCGTCTTTAACCTGCAGATTTACCGCGTACCCTTACCCTGGCGTTAGTGTGGTGTTCGGTCAGCTTCGTACCGGACAGCGCCATGGACATGTACATTATTGCTCTGGCGCTATTTTTCATTCGGTTGAGAAGCAGAATGAGAAATGCTCGAATGAGAAACGCTCGAAATGCTTGGCAGATTGGAGAGGTGAACAGGGGGGGCCAGCAGCAAGGAGAACCCATCCGACCGGAGAACCCAGCAGCAAGACCAGAGGATGTATGTGATATATTTCGGTTTAACTGTATCATCCATCCTTCTGTGGGCCTCTCTGAGGCTCCGGACATGGACGCCTTTACTGGCGCCGTAGAGATGGGCGTCTGTAAAGATAGGCGTCCGTAAAGGCGGAGACACGGACGCTCTACAGAGAGATGGGTGTCCGCTAGGCGTCCTGAGGCTCCGGTTCCTCTACAAACGCCTATAAGGAGTCTCTACGGACGCCTATACGGAGCCTCTACAGGTGGCTATACGGAGCCTTCCTTCTGCCTCTAGAATAAGGCTGTAGTAGACGCTGAAATAAGAACGCATAGCTAATTTAAGAATACAAACTTGAGAATAAGTGTTGCTGATCCATGTATGTCCATCTCACCCTAACTCATGTCCATGCTTCTTTTTTCAATCTGTATATATTTTCTGGAACAGGGATTGTTGGAGCAAGGGTCAGACACAACTGGATATAAGATAGGAGTTAGAGCCGAGGTCAGGTACACCCGTGCATGGAACAGGGATTGTTGGAGCAGAGTTCAGACACAGCTGAATATAAGACATCATAAACTGCTCACTATCTCAGGGAATCTTTCCAGACTACCTTAAATTGGCCTCCCTCAAACCTTTCCTAAAGAAACCAAATCTGGATCCTAAAGATCCAAACAACTTCTGCCCGATCTCCGACCTTCCTTTTATAGCCAAGATCATGGAGAAACTGGTTAACGCACAACTATCTGATTACATCGAAGAGCATAAAATTCTGTTCCCTACCCAATACGGGTTCTGTAAAGCATTATGCACAGAATCCCTTCTCATATCCCTGACAGATTACCTCATTGTGGGCCTGGATAAAGGCCAATCCTTCTTACTGATTCTCCTTGACCTCTCAGCAGCATTTGATACTGTTAACCATTCTATCCTCCTAAACCATCTGGCAAACATCGGAATTACAGGAACGGCACTAGCATGGTTCAAAACTTTCCTGTGTAACAGAGGCTACAAGGTTAGAATTCACAATAAAGAATCCCCCCGCTACATTTCTGCCCTTGGAGTTCCCCAGGGTTCTTCACTATCCCCAACACTCTTTAACATTTACCTCCTTCCACTGTGCCAGCTGTTAACCAAACTTAATCTAAAACACTTCATATACGCAGACGACGTCCAGATCCTGATCCCACTTAAAGAAACCATCAATAAAACACTTGAATATTGGGAAAACTGCCTTCGAGAAATCAACTGCCTCCTCGCTAGCCTTAACTTGATACTAAACTCATCTAAGAGTGAACTCCTTATCTTTCCGGAAAATAGCAACAGCTCGCCAAGTCCACCAACAAACCTACTCATCACCCAAGCAAGAGATCTAGGGGTAATAATCGACAATCACCTGAATGTAAAATCATTCATCAACCGCACAACTAAAGACTGCTTTCATAAACTTCAGGTACTGAAAAGAATAAAGCCTCTCCTTCACTTTCAAGACTTCCGAACGGTGCTTCAAGCAATAATCTTCTCCAAGGTAGATTATTGCAACTCTATTTTACTAGGTCTCCCTTCATCCTCCACCAAACTGCTTCAGATGATCCAGAACACTGCCGCCAGAATACTAACTAACATGAGGAGAAAAGACCACATCACGCCTATCCTCAAAAACTTACATTGGCTGCCAATACACTTCAGAATTATTCATAAGTCCATCACCATGATCTACAAAGCCATCCATCTCCACTCTCCTCTTAACTTACAAATCCCGCTCAGACGACATTCCTCTTCTAGACCCATTAGAGAAGTATACAGAGGATCACTTCATGTACCACATTCCAAAACCACACACCACCAAACATTCAGAGACCGGGCCTTCTCTACAGCAGGACCACCGATATGGAATTCCACCCCTCCGGATCTGCGACAGGAGCCCTGCCTCCCAACTTTCAGAAAAAGGCTTAAGACTTGGTTATTTAAACAAGCCTTTCCAGACCCTACCTAAATGTCAAATCAACATTTTCTTCAATCAGACACTTCAGAATACCGTATATACTGTAAATACTGTAAATAATTACGCCTCATTCTGTTAATTCTGTCTAGCTTTCCCTCTTCTCCCAGTTTAACTAGCCTTGTTTTATTGAAACTTCTCGGTTGCTGTGCACTTGTTCCATATTCTTGTTTCACCCGCTCCCTGTTAATTGTAAACCAGCATGATGTGATTCTATCATGAATGCCGGTATATAAAAACCTTAAATAAATAAGATAGGAGTTAGAGCCGAGGTCAGGTACACCCTTGCATGGAACAGGGATTGTTGGAGCAGAGGTCAGGCTCAGACGTCCGAGGTCCCGGCGTCTGTTCGTGGACCTTCCTGCTGCCTTGAGCACCCAGCTGGATGTCCAAGACGTGACTTTGGACGTTCATGGACCTTGAGTGCCCATTCCGCTGCCTTGAGCGCCCAGCTGGACGTCCAAGACGCGACTTTGGATGTTCATGGACCTTGAGCGCCCGGCCGGATGTCCAAAGTGCTCATGGCAGCGGGAAGGTCCATGAACGGCATCCAAGCCGCTGCCTTGAGCGCCCAGCTGGATGTCCAAGAAGCGACTTCGGACGTCTGGCCCGGGCGCTCAAGGTCCATGAACTTCCGAGGTCGCGGCGTCCGTTCGTGGACCTTCCCGCTGCCTTGAGCGCCCAGCTGGACGTCCAAGACGCGACTTCGGACGTTCATGGACCTTGAGCACCAGACATCGAAAGGTCCACGAACAGCGTCCAAACCGCGAGAAAAGAACCATCCACTTACCTGGTGGAATGACATTTCAAATGACATTTGAAATGACATTTTAATGACAGGTACCAGCGCACCCAAGATACTGTGTAGGCGCTGTATACCGCTCTTTACAGTAAAATGGATTGCACACTCCTCCCTCTTCATGGACGCGCTTTGGCGCCGCTTGCATTTGCGTCTCATTTGAATACTGTTTCGAGCGGTATGTGAACCAAATTGTGCGTGCGGCAAACGAGGGTGCGCCCGGCACTGCCGCACTCTCTTACGCGTCCTTACTGTATCGGCCTGTTAGTAAATTATTTCTATGTTCCTCCTTCACCCTCTGTACAGACCTCTGATAACTTCTCTTGCTCCCCCCATTCCAAAATCATATCACGTTCCACTGGGAGTACCAGTACTGACAGTGTCTAGAGATGGCAAAGATCTAAATCTACGATATCAATCACACCAAAAAAGCCCTCAAAACACAATCTGTGTATTCCAGTAACCAAAGTTGTAAACAATAAATCACAATGTATGGTTAAAACTGGTATCTCATTCATACAATCATATTCCATCCGTCAAACTTCAGAAGAAAATATACACAAATTTTGTAGGACCCTTACTCATAGAGTCAATAGAATGTACCAGACTCTTCTTGTGGTATCGGGTCCCTTTACTTTGTTTATATCATTTTTATCAATTTTCTATTTTTACTTTTTTATATAAAGTCCCAAAACTTGAAAAATGATGGAAACTCCAAAGATTTTCAAAACATAAATGAGCTTAACAGTTCTTTTGTCCAGCTGAACTGGTAAACGCAGTCACAGTACAAGTAATAATGATTTCACACATTCAATTGTAGTCACAAGATTATAATGGTGATACTCATCCAAACTCAGTCCAGACACGATTGTGTTTCGGACCACCAAAAAAGGGGTCCTGCCTCAGGGGAGTAACTTCTTCACGATTATTCATCAGTGACATCCAGTAAAGAATCCATCGATGTTCAATTCATATTAACAGACAGCTATTCCTTAATCCAAAGTTATTTTCACGGTCTATATTTAGACTCGCACTGCTTAAAGAAACACGGCAACCAACTGGACCCTTTAAACTCCAAAGGACAGAAGTTACGACAGCGACCTTGGTTTCCAATACGGTCGTATTAGTTTTCAACCAGGTCATGCATTGGCATTACTTCCTCACCACACTAGTCTTCTATCAGGTCGAGCATCGTTGAAATCACGGAAATGACGGCGCGTCCCTCAAAGTATCCAACCCGATCATCCCAGGTTTGTAAACAAATCGTTCTCTGGACGTTATTTTATTTGCACAAAAACTATGTTTAAGATCCAGCATGTATAGATATCTTATTATATGAAACTGTACTCAAACACTAACACTCAGTCATAAACTACATCAGCCCAACAATCCAAAAATCCAAAAAACCGGAAATGACGGCCCACCTCTTCAGTTACCAAACAGGTCGTCTCTAATATCCAAACCAATCGGTTCACAGGCATTGATGTTAACTAAAACCCCACAGTGTAATTTTCAGATCAAAGAGTACTAATTGATCTTTCATTCAGACCAAAAGGGTCCATAGAATTCAACATATAAATCCAATGATGTTCCCGTCTGAGGCGATATTGTATATCTCCACCCCTGTGACTCAATTGTACCTTTTCCACAGATCTAAATCACTTTATTATTTTCCACAGATCTAAATCTGTCACTGGTCTCTGGGATGGAGTTCGATAAACCATAAAGAGGGTATGGATTCAGAACTCCCATGGAACAACAGGTGTTTATCACCTAATCAATGGGGGTATAACTGCCTGAGGGCTGCACAGAAGGAAAAGGGAGGGAGAGCAAAGTAAGAAGTTCCTGTTAAAGAGCTGGCTAATATAATTTGTTAGAACATAGACTTTTCTGTTTCTATGGGAATAAAACTTTGAGAATCAGGCCTAAAAAATGTGATTAAGCTTCTGCTTACCTGTTTTCCATGTTTTGCAAAACCAAGAGTATTGGTAAGGAGCAACTTGGTTTTGCTCCAAGGGTCATCTGTGCTAGAGAACCTCAATAAGCCTTGATTACAAAATCATGATATAAGAGCAAGAGCATTAAATTTGTTGGCTGCCTAGAACAACAAATGTTATAAATGGGGACATACATTTTTCAAATAAAATAAATACAATTGAAACAATTTTGAGGGACTCTAAATTGCCCTGAATTAAATGGAAAAATGCTGTAGTTTGTTTACATAAACTTGTTTAAAAGACTTGAAGGCCTATAAATTGCTATATGTTCTATTAAACTTGAACTGAAAAGCGCTTAGACCAAAAAGTAGCTTTAGTCTGCTCTCTGCTACTATTCACTTCTTGGCTACCATGTTGCAATCTGTAAATGAATGGAATAGAAAAATTGGAGAAAGCTCATTGGCTAATATTTTAATAAATTTTTAAGTTTTACTTTTAATATTAAGACTAGACATTTGTTAAATTAGTTACAAGTTTTTTGTTTCTTTTGAGAAATGTTAGCCTTTATATCAACAACTTTATATTGAGCAACAGATTTTTTCTTACTAAGATATCTGTATACATAATACAAAAGTGTCACCAAGTAAAGGTAAAATAGGAAGCACTGTTTCTCATAGGGCACGGCATTGCTAAGTAAGAAAGCAGGGAGGTTTAGGAGAATTGCTCACACACTTCTTAGTGAAGGGGGATGACATGATAGTAGCCATCTCATAACAAAGCGATGTGATTTTAGCAAACCATCTGTGTAGCTTGTATTCTGTAGACAGCAAGGTAAACCCAGTTTTACCTCCTGCGTAGAGATGTTAAATACTTCTGCAGCTCTCCATGTATTGCAAGTTGTCCCTTAACTGGGGCTTTTGGAATTTCCATTTGCATTTGCACCATCTGGCTTCAGTCCAGGCACTCTACCTGTGAGCAAATGAAGTAACGCACAGGTTTGATATCCCTGTTTTAGCTTGTTTGCTCATGCCCCTTTCCTAATTCCATTACGTTATGAAGGAGGACTAAGTCTGAAGTTAAAAAAACAAGAAGGCTTTTCATCCACAAACATTGTGCTCTAAGGAAACAACTTACTTAATTTAAAAATTAATGTTTGGGATTTTTTTGTATCTAATGCCAGAGCTTCCCACTGCTGCATTCATTAATCTTATCTGCTACCACTTTTAAAATGTTCTTATATTCATTATTATACAGATTTTACAGTACCCTAGCCTTAGTAATCCTTGCTCTGTTTCTTTAATGCGCAGATAAATGAAAAATGATGGCTTGGTTGTGGATACTAGTAATCATGTATTTCCGACAGCATATTCACACAACCAATCAAATCAGCTGTGCATATACATATATATTATACCGTACCATTTGAAATCTGTCAGCAAATCACACATTGTTTACACTTAACCATAAAAAGGAAAATACCCATCAGAAAGCATCAGATTCATAAAGAATACCAAAATTGAACAAATGGAAATTTAAGTTATCAGTCCATAGAACTTCAAACTAATTAAAAAAAAAATACTGTTATGTAATAATGGTGTTCTGAGTTCATCAGAGCGGAGTTTGCCAAGAGGAGCTGTTCTATGTGGTGGTGATATCTCAGTAACTGTTTTTATAATGCTGTGAAAAAGTCTCAGTTGACTGCCCTTATGCAGTGACAATCTTATCACTTAAATCATCTTAAAATATGAGTCTTCCTGTAATGTAGAAAGAATGTTTGGAGCCAGTTTTCTTAATTATGCATAGAAATATATTAATAAAATGGCCGTGTTATAATTCCCAAGGTACTTTCCTGTTCCATTGCATATCTATAGAACATGCCCCATGGCATTTTTTGGAGCATGCCATATTTTTTCTAATATTTGGGCATTTAAAAGATTGTGAATGATCCATGCATCGCTATTTCTACCATGCAAGTTTAGTACTAAAACTTAACCTTGCCTTTGCTCAGGCTTTGGTCAACTGAATTCCTTCAAATCTTCACTCCAGAATGGAAGTTGTAGTTCAGGTAAGCCCGGCTCCTTCCCCATTTCTGCTCCTTATGTTCTCTTAGTATTTTACTAGGAAAACTACTTGGCAGTGGTAAAGTATACATACTGTTTTGTAAAGGCTTGAAGTTAAATACAATTGCTGTTATAATTGTTCTGTTTCTTTCACTTTATTATTTTCCAAAGTGTATTTTCCTTGATGTGTACTGATGAGTCATGTGTCATGCACCACTCCAGACCTTCCAGTGCTTAGAACTCTAGAACTTAAAGCCTTGCCCAGCAACCAGCTGCCAAGTGTTTGCTTCAGTTGTCAGTACTTTTCCTTTGATAGCTTGAGGAGTTTCTCCTGTGTAATTAGTTTTTAAGATCATCTGATATCTGTAACATTCTTTTCTCTTTCTTTCAGATTGAAAGCTATTTCTTACTGTCTGAATTCAGTACCTTTACAATCTGTACTCTTCACTGCACTTAGGCATGGTACTCCCCTTTGGGAGTTGATGTTCTCTTCCCAGCTTGTACCGGTTTCTTTCAGTCAGATGTCCCTAGTGCCTTTATTCATGATTTGCTTGTCTGTTGGCAATCTCCAGTATATGAACCCACTTTTGTCAGACCTCTGCAGAAACCTTGCTCTTGGCTGCTGTAAACTCTCTGTGCCAGGACCACAAGCATTTTCATAACTCATGGCCTCGCACTTCCTGGTTGTGCTTATCTCATGATACTTTAAGTTCAGCATAATCTTGAAGTTTTGAAAATGCTTGTGGTATCAACATGGAAATTTTATAGTGGCATAGAATGGGGATTTCCATAGAAAAGTAGCCTATAGCAGAAGAATGTCACTATTTCATTACATGGCAACATCTTTTTCTATCTTTATGCTGCTTTTCTCCCAAAAGAAACCCAAAGCAGAGGATTCTATTGAAGGCAGAGAAGCTGTGTCAGGAGAGACTGAATCATCAGGGTTAGACTGTCATCATATTACTTCTTGGGAGGCCACATTTCTTTGGGCGAAGCATCCAATATTTCCAGTCTTTTACATTCTACCCAAAAGCCATAAATCACTGTCTAATCCTCCAGGATGCCCTTTTGTTTCTGGGATAAGTCCCCTGTTGGAGCCCTTGCCTGTTTGTCAACACATTCTTGCAAACATTTATTTTATTGAGTCACTCCTTTATGCACAATTCAGGATATTTGATTACTATTTCACAGCAGATTGTGGTAGCTGTCTGATCCTATCTTTTTAGTGACCCTAGACATTGCATTGTTGTGTTGTAGCATCCCTCTAGAACAGTGGTTTTCAACCTTTTTTCGGCCGGGACACACCTGACAGATGGTTCTCAAGTGCGTGACACACTGAACATGTGACCATCACGGGACAAAATGTAAATATACATTCTGCATCCTCAGGAACCAGGTCGACCCCCAAAAATGGGTGCAGAGCAGAACTAGGGCATTATCCGTACAGCTCACCATACAAAAAACGATATTCTGGATCTGATGACATCTCAGTAAAAGCAAAACAAACTCTTTATACTGGCAGGCACAATACCCCTCCTTATGAAAAGACAGTAATTTACCACTACAAATATTTAACCAGGCCCTAAACACTAATACACCTCCTAATGGGAAAACAGAGCAAGCCAAGCTTTTATAGATACCCACTTAGAAATAATTGTAAAACTATACTAATAAATGTTACAAAACAGCTGATGAACAGAATAACATCCAACAATTAAAAACTTATAAAAATTAATAAAAATTGTCTAAATATCAAAATATTTCAAAACAGCAGACACATCACATAATACCCAATAATTAAAATGGCAGTCAATCAAGAAAAATAAACTTTAAAAGCTGCCTTTACTTACCCTCTCCAGCAACTCTCCTACTCCTTTCCCTTGCAGACCAATAGCACTCACCAGAAGCAGCAGTGGCTGCTAAAGCTATGTCCTCACAGTCCTCTTCCTTAAGGCCCACAACCAGCCTCTGTCTCATACAGACTAGTAACTTCCCTAACTAGTATCTCTTCCTCACACACACACACACCAGTCACCTCCCTGACCAGTCTCTGTCTCTCACACACACACCAGTCACCTCCCTGACCAGTCTTTGTCTCTCTCACACACACACACACACATACACACACCAGTCACCTCCCTGACCAGTCTCTCTCAATCACACACATGCTCTCTCACTTACATACAATCTCACACATACTCTGTCACTTACAACCACACACACTGCCACTCATGCACCCATTGTACCACACACACAAAAGCTCTCACTCATGCACCCAGGCACCCATTCTAACACACGCGCACACACACACAAAGCTCCCACTCACGCACCCAGACACCCATTCTACCATACACACACACCAGCTCTCACTCACGCACTCATTCTACCACAGGCACACAAGCTCTCACTCACGCACCCATTCCACCACACACACACACAAGCTCTCACTCATGCACCCAGGCACCCATTCTACCACAGGCACACAAGCTCTCACTCATGCACCCAGGCACCCATTCTACCACAGGCACACAAGCTCTCACTCATGCACCCAGGCACCCATTCTACCACAGGCACACAAGCTCTCACTCATGCACCCAGGCACCCATTCTACCATAGGCACACAAGCTCTCACTCACGCACCCATTCCACCACACACACACACACACACACACAAGCTCTCACTCATGCACCCAAGCACCCATTCTACCACAGGCACACAAGCTCACATGGAGCTTCTTCTCATTGTTTGGCCCAATAAGCCTGGCCTCCACTTCTCAGCTGCCTCTGGCTTGACTTCCCGCGTGCACAACGTCTCTCCAGCCACCTCCTGTGGTGCGCAGGGTCTCTCAGCTCTTCAGCTGTCGGCAGCGGCGCACAGCGTCTCTACGTTCTTCGGCCCCGCTGGCGTCAGTGCGCAGGTCTCTTCATTCTTCGGCCCCGCTGGCGTCGGCGCGCAGGTCTCTCCACTCTTCAGCCACTGGCGGCGCGCAGGTCTCTCCACTCTTCAGCCACCGGCGGTGCGCAGGCCTCTTCATTCTTCGGCCCCGCTGGCATCGGCGCGCAGGTCTCTCCACTCTTCAGCCACCGGCGGCGCACAGGTCTCTTCATTCTTCGGCCCCGCTGGCATCGGCGCGCAGGTCTCTCCGCTCTTCAGCCACCGGCGGCGTGCAGGTCTCTCCACTCTTCAGCCACCGGCGGCGCACAGGTCTCTTCATTCTTCGGCCCCGCTGGCATCGGCGCGCAGGTCTCTCCGCTCTTCAGCCACCGGCGGCGCGCAGGTCTCTTCATTCTTCGGCCCCGCTGGCATCGGCGCGCAGGTCTCTCCGCTCTTCAGCCACCGGCGGCGCGCAGGTCTCTTCATTCTTCGGCCCCGCTGGCATCGGCGCGCAGGTCTCTCCGCTCTTCAGCCACCGCCGGCGGCGCGCAGGTCTCTTCATTCTTCGGCCCCGCTGGCTTTGGGGCACACGTCTCTCCGCTCTTCAGCCGCCAGCAGCGGCGCGCAGCATCTCTTCTTTCTTCAGCCCCGCCGGCCTGGCCTCCAGCGGTGGCGCGCAGCGTCTCTCCATTCTTCAGCCCCGCGGCTGGGGAGAAGGGAAGCACAAGCGGGGCAGTGGAACACCAGGAGCCGCGACACACCTGCCGGTGCTTGGCGACACACTGGTGTGTCGCGACACACCGGTTGAGAACCACTGCTCTAGAAGATGCTATGTTAGTTTGGGTAACCTTGGATCATTGCCTTCCTAATTCTGGAGTTCTAACTGATTTTTCTGGTTCAGATCACTCAGATTGCCTTAAAAAAATTAGTTTTGCTTTCAAAACTGTTACTACCAACAAATAGAAGATACTGTGGTGGGTGCAACCACTTGACTGTGTGTATATATATGCACCCAGTCAAACCCAGTGCATATATATACACACAGCCAAACAATGGAAATTCAATTATATATATATATATATATATATATATAAAATTGAATTTCCATGCCCATCCAAATCAGAAAAATATCAACATACCAAAGCCAGATTGGTAAAAATAAACTGGAAAAACAAACCAGATGGGCATGGAAATTCAATTTTATATGTGGTTTGGCCCTAACCAGTGTTTTGCGTAGTTTTTAGATTGCTCTTAGGTTTCATAGAAACATGATAGCAGCAAAAGATCATATGGCCAATCTAGACTGCCCAACCACCCAATTAATTTAGCTTTGTAATTCCCATCATTCTCTTAGAGATCCCCCCTGTATTTAACCCATGCTTTCTTGATTTCTGATACTAATTTTTTCTACCACCTCTACTGGAAGGCCATTGCATATATCCACCACCCTCTCTGTAAAGAAATATTTCCTAAGATTACTTCTAAGTCTACATCCTTTCACCTTGATTTTTTCTACCATCTGCTGCTTTAATATGGGAGCCATCAACCTCGCTGCCTCTGGATTAATATCCCAGTCAGATAGTGTTTTAGACTGTACCTTCTGTGCTGCTCTCATGCCAATTTTATTGTATAGGTGAGATAGGGCTGTCCACCACCTGGCGTTAAAAATTCTTTTAAGCGGGCACTATATGTGAAATGTGATCTCCTTTTTATTCCTCAGCTTTCTGTGTGTGGGTTTTAAAGCTTATTCTTTATCCTCTGGAGGTTTGAATTGAGATAAAGAATGGTTGGCAATTTTTTTTTGTCCAGTTCTTGGTTTTCCTTATTTATAGTTTTTTGGGTCAGTGAGCTGGTGTGATTTTTTATTATGTGATGATGTAACTTTCCCTTTGGTTAAATATTTTCTTGGACATGTTGAAGCCTTTTGGCTTAGTCCTTGGTTATGGGCTGTGATTGAGTGATCTGTATCACGTGATCTCCATTCATAGTGTTTGTATTTTTCGGTTTATAGCCAACAGTTGTGGACAGTAATTGGGTTGGCCTTCTCATGAGATTCCCATTCATAGGTTTTTGGATATCTGCACTGATTGGATAATTCTATTACTTGACATTTTGGCACACATTTTTGGTTTGTCTGTTTGGTTTTTGGCGTCTCTCTTGGAAACGTTTTTATTCTTATGGCTTAAATTATTGATGTAGCAAGCTCCCTTTAGATGACATTTTGATAAATGCGCTTAAAGGGGAATTTTAAAAGCCCAACACACACAGATATTAGGGGATGCATGAATATGTTGGACTGGTGCATGCCGAGTGTATATGTGTACTTGCCACTGTGCATACAAATGAGGCTGGGCGTGAGCATGGTCTAGATGGGGCATGGGCTTTCCGAGATTTAACTATGAAATTTGCATGTAAATTCTTTTGCGCACTGGCGTGTGCTGGGGCCTCCTGCTGCATAACTTTATTTCTGCTATGGATGACGTGTAAGTAGGAGAACAAAAAGCTATAGGCAGATAAGCCGGGTTTTATAGGTCAGGGCTAATGGGGAAGGGAGGCTATTAAACTAAGTGTGTTTGGAAGCCCTATCCCTTAACTGGGAAAACAGCCAATGGAGTCAGGTCACATGACTTTCAAAATTCCCCCATTTATGTGATAGAAGTGGCATTTGCACACACAGGCATGCATCCATTTAAAACTGTGCGCACAACTGCATGCGGTCAGGCTATTTTATAACATGCGCGTATGTTATAAAATGGCTACGTTCCTGGGTGCCCACACATTGAAAGTTACCGTCTTGGCATTCCTGTGAGTGTCTGTATCTTCCCCAGCTTGGTCCCTCCCATGGAAACTTTCGAGGGATTCAGTTTACAGATCACTAAGATGGGAGTGAAAGTTTGTATATGCCTTTATGTTTGACTTCTGAAAAATTTGAATCAATGAACCTCGAACCTTTGGTTTTACTATATTGGAACACCATTCTTCCATAAAATAAATATTAAAGAAATTAAATAAATGAAGAAGCTCTTTGCTTGTTACTTCTTGAGACATTTATAGTTATTCCTCATGTTTGTTTTGGTTTAAATTATTGATGATCATGTGTGTGGCTTACTGTTATAGCTGTGTTCAGTTTTTGTTGAGATGTTATGTTGAATGCTGATATACTGTGCTGTATGTGGCTTTTTTTCTATGTTCTGTTACTGAAGTTTTGTCTTTCTGATTGTTTTAGATTGTGTTGTCCCTCCCAATGCAGCCTACTTGCTAAACATGGAATGTATTGGGGGACTTGACTGCTACCCCTGATTTCATTGTTTTTAAACATTAGTTTGAAGACTCCATTAAAAAGTTTGGATTTGTTGAAGTTTTCCTTTGACCCTGAACAATCCTTTAAGAATAGATTTATAAGTTTGTCACACACCCATTTGCTTTTTTTTTTGTGTACGCTGATGTATTTTCTCCATCTTTTTGTTTGGTTTTAACATCTGTATATGCCATATATCCAGATTCTGATTTTTAAATTACTTCTAGTAAAGATATCTTTCTGATTACAAATTATAAACAAGAGTTGTACCTTTTGTGGTTTATTTGTGAGTCCTGTAAATTAAGCTCTTACATCTGTATAATAGTGTAATCTTGCTTGCAGCATAACACCACCAACATGATCAAGTGGGAGCGTTCCATGTGAGCTTTAAAACTTTCAGCTAATTCTCAAGTGCTTAGATCTGCTACCAGTCTGTCCCTTGATTCTCTTGAGCGTAATTTGTTAAAATCATGGAGACGTATGCAAAAAGGACATTTTTCCCTATTTTATACCTCTGGAAAGAATCTTAATTTCCATCATTTTTTTTTCTTAGGTTTAGTTTTGGTAGCCAGCTGTCTTGAGACTTTTCAGCACTTTTCTATAGGCATCCTCTGAACTTGCTAATTCTTAATGTGAATCCTATTTTACTTGTCCTTAGAGAAATGCTTATTACCTGCATTTAACTGTTTACTGCATGCATATTTTCACAGACTTTCATAACCCACCCACCTCCCTAAGAGTTTTGCCCATTATTCTCTTAGATTTCCACTCATTTACATAAAAAAGAAACACAGTTGGATCAAAGCGATGGATGTTCATAAAGCAGGTTTGGAGTATTAAAACTTTAAGCTTAGGAAACTCCTTGAGGGGTGACAAGAGATAATTGATAGGATTGATCAATATAAATCAATTAAAATGCTACATTTTAAGAACAATTTTAGATAATTAACTTTCAAAGCAGCATTATTTGCCTTCACTTGGTCTAGTCTTCATCCTCAGTTTCCCATTTCTCTTTCACATATGCTCTCTTGCTTTCTGTGCTGTTAATTTCTATCTGAGATATTTATTTTTGGAGCAACTCTTGGAGGAAAAGTCCATAAACTGTTATTAACTAGCATTGGCAACATGGGATCTATATACTGTTTGGGATTCTGCCAGGCCCTTGTGACTTGGATTGGCCACTATTGGAAACAGAATACTGGAGTTGATGGACCTTCGTTCTGACCCACTATGGCATGTCTTATGTTTATATGTAATATCCCACAGTCAGTGAAGAAACTGAAGCTGAAAAGAGGCTGGATATTTCAGCAGGACAACATTCTGTAACATACCTCAAACATAAAGTACTTCCAGGATAGAAAGATGAAGGTCTTCACAAGTCCTCAGAGAAACATGGAGTATATGCAAGGAGATCAAAGAGTATTTCAAACTATAAGACTTACGCAAGGAAGAGAGGGAACAAATTCCAAAAGCAAGAATAGAAGGACACTTATGCCTGGATTTTCTAAGGTCGCAGACCTTAGAAAATCCAGCGGTAATGGGGGGCGAAGCGGGGGCCGGGCCTGCGAAAGCTGGCAGCCATCACGCCACTGTGGTGTGCTGGCTGCTGGCTTTCGTGCCAAATAACTACACCATAAAAGGTGTAGTTATTCGGCGGGAAACTGGCGGCAATAAGGGTTCTTACCTTTTGCTGCCAGCGATGTGTCCGCAGCGTTGGCCCTGCTGCCGCCCCAACTCCGCCCCCATTTAGTGATTGCACACAAAAAGGGACTTTTCGCGTGTGATCGCTTTTGAAAATGACCCCCTTAGCTGGCTACAGGAAATGTATGGAAGCTGTTATTTCTGCCATAGAAGATACTGACTGAGAGCGTGCGTGCACTTTTGCATGTGCCAAATTTACTGCTTTCTTAAATTGAATCTGGAAAACAAAAATGCAAATATTAATTATGCATTAAAGTTTATATAATGATGTCATGTTTAACTTTGTGCATACTAATTCCCCAACGGAACTAATTTGAAAACTCCACCTAATTTACGTTCTAAAACAATATTAATTCTGTGGATTGATTTCACTTGTATGACAAAATGAAAATTATAACTGGGAATCTTTCAACAGTTACAAGGCTCTTATAAAATCCACCATTGCTTAACTTTTAATCATAGTCTTATTTTTTAGTGATGAACTTAGTGTCTAAACAAAATATCAAATGTGAAAACTTATCGTATACCCCAGATTCCTTTTAAATCAACAGTCTTTTATTATCCCAAAACTTTGTTTCAAATGCAGCAGTTTTATAATGAAAAATACTTACCTTCAAGATAATCAAAAATATCCGCTATTGTAATGATATTTGAATATTCATCAAATTCCCAACACAGTGTGTTTCGGCAACATAATGCTTCTATCTCGGGACGTGGATAGAGTTGTTTTGTTTTTTTTTTTCAGAGAAATAGTCTTTCTTCATTTGAAGAATACTGCCATCTTTATGCTGCATCTTTAAGTGTGATTATTATTGCTGTTTGTTAGATTTTGCTGCATGTTTAAGATTTGATCAGTGTCTTAAATTGTTATATTGTTCCCTGCCCCAAACTTTGGAGGGGTAGATAAGAAATATTTGAAATAAATAAATAAAATATCACTTAATTGACCTGATGAAATATTCATGCAATTGATATTTGGAAAGTTGAAATTCTTCTTATTGTTTCCACTTTTAGTTCTTTGTCTAACCTCCTTTATTGTTAGATAGATTGTACTATATCCCCTCTATGTTCTCTCCTAGCATGCATGGAATTTTTATCAATAGATTCCAAAGTACAGAATTTGTTATATCCTACTTGATTCTGTACCATCTTTAATATATAGTGCCTCCCCATTACCAGTTTGATCTGTTTTGTCATTTTGATATGTTGTGTATCCTGATATTGTAAGCTGAGGACCAGCCTACTGGTCCTAGAAATAATGAGGAAACAATAACGGAACCATGCAAGGTTTATTATGAAAAGTTGTCACATTCATTGCTCATCCTGTATAGCTGGTCAGATTACCCTAAACAGAAATATCTCACGCCCTGGAAGTCTATCAACAATAGTTTTGACAGGGAATTCTTCAGGCAGGTGAAAACCCTAGGAATCTTTTCCATTGTTTAAAAGAAGTCTCTTGGAAGTGGCTGCACCCTGAAAGGAAGAAAAGGGTGGAGGTAGCCAAAACGGTTTTACTGAAACAATTCCGGGAAAGCCTAGAATGGCTGATGCAACAGTGCATCTGCCGACACCTAAACCCTACACTGGAGAATGCTCTAGAAATGCGGATGACTATTAACAGGCTGAGACCATGCAGGAAGCACCAAGGTTCCTGAAGATGCCACCCGACCCAAGGCGAGTTCAACAGAGTTCTAAGAATTCGAGGCCCTGAAAACCCATAGTGCAGATTAACTGGACTTTACACCACAAGCAAAACCCTCTGCCAGATCACCAGGATTCCACTGTGGAGAAAGGGGCCATTGTGCCGGAGACTATCTACGAAGGGGAGAGAAGCCGATGAGTGTTCATGCTGTGACCCCACACTTTTATAACTTCTTGCATATCTCTAGCCAGGGAGTTTCTATTATTGTGATCTCACTTGAGTTAGATGGCATTCCAACCCAAGCCTTAGTGAACTCTGGGAGTGTGAAAATGCTTGTTTGGAGAGACTTGATGAAGTGAGTCCAAATTGACTATGACAAGGTAGTGACCCTAGTATACATTCATGGGGACTATCAACAATATCCAATAAGCCAGGTACAACTGAAGACCCCGGCCAGGCAAGATATGATTGAGTTGGGGGGTATTCCCTTGCCTACCCTACCCCTGTGATCATTGGATGGGACTGTCCAAAGTTTGTGTCTCTGGAACTAGCTTACAACAGGCTCATCCAGCTACAACCAGGAAGAATTGGAGTTTCCAGAACTCTGCATGAAATGACCCTGATCTTTTTCATAAATACTGTCTCCTAAGCCCCGGAGACACCAACAGGACAAATAAACCTACTTGCTAATCTAGAGGCAGCCAGGGAGGAGGGTTCGGAGTCAGAAGGAAAACTACCCACTGAGAATGTCCTTCCTGGCTCTTTGGAGTGGGAACCCTGGGGTGATCTGGGAAACTTTAGGCAGGCTCAGAGGGAGGATGAATCCTTTAAGTGGTCCCAAGAGCATATACAATGGTTGGATGGAGTGCAGCTTTAAGACCCAGTTCCTCCCTGTTTTGTGATGAAAAAGGATTTCCTTTACAGAGTCCCAAAGAGAAGTGTGGAAGGGGACGTGATAGAACAACTCCTTGTTCCCAAACCCTATCGTCAGCAGGTTATGCAGTTAGGACACAGTCAGCCACCTTCTAGGGGGTCACGTGGGAGAAGAAAAGACTCTGGAAAAATCCTGGCATAATTCAGTTGGCTGTGCCTTCATAAACAGGTCCAGTTTTATTGCTGTCCTGCCAACTTACAAAGCGTGCTGGAGCATGGGCGGCACCTCTCATACCAATGTATATATTTGAGACTCCTTTTGAAAGAGTGGGCATGGATCTTGTGGGGCCACTAGAGTGATAAGTACATTCTCGTCATATTAGACTATGCCACCAGATATCCAGAAGCAGTGCTGCTATAGACTATGAAGACCCAGCAGTGCACCCTAATAGAGGTTCTTTCACAACTTGGGCTGCCCAAGGAGATCCTGACGGGTCAGGAGAGCCCCTTTTATCTCCAAGGTCATGAAACAAATCTGCATCTTGCTCAAGAAAAAAAACTCTGGATGTTAGGTCTGCAGACTGATGGCCTGGTCGAGTGCTTCAGTCAGTTGAAGCACTCGACCAGGAGTTGAGGAAATTTTTGGAGGAAGACGGTAAGAACTGACACATTAATTCCATATGTGCTGCTCACAGTCAGCAAAGTACCATGGAGCTCAAGAGAGTTTTCCCTATTTGAGTTACTGTATGGAAAGAGACCGAGAGGAATCTTGGACCTGGCAAGTTGAAGTAAACCCCAGGCAGAATCTAGTGGATTATATGCTCTGAGTACAAAGTCGCCTAAAAAGGCTGAGTAGGCAGCCACCTATGTTTAGAAAAGGCTCAGAGTTCCCAGACTCAGGCTTACAATCATCCCATGATCTAGAGAATATTCCATCCCGGAAACAGTGTTCTTGACCTCCTCCCATCATTAGAAAGCAATCTGTTAGTCTATTAGCAAAGACCCTATGAAATTCTGGAGAAAACTGGGCCCATAGATTAAAAAGTCGGTCAGCTAGATAAACATAAAAAAACTGAAATCTACCAATTATACTACTTGAAGAAATGAGTAGTATAGAAAGGATAGTTTGGCTCAGAGATCGGACCTGAAGTGGACCAAACCCAAGTTCCTTTTGGAGAGCAGCTATCCAGTGTAGAGGCAGCTGACTTAAGGCAGCTGGTAGACTAAAACAAGATCATCTGCCTGGGCTATTAGTATTTCCAAGTTCAGGCGAAGGAAGACTTCTCTGCTTCTCTCTGAAGTGGGGGAGGGAAGAGTTGCTGGGCCAGCAGACTAGAAAACATGATATCTTGCTGGTGGAGGATTGCAATACATATGTATGTGCTTAGCAACACACTGGTGCGTCACAGCCTACCAGGTGAGACACACTGGTCTAATGGAATGTTGTATTTTGCCTCACAAGGTGTCAGTGTTTTGTACTTTGAGCAGGACAGCAGTCAATCAATGTTGGGAGAATAAAGATTACAGAGATGAGAAAAGATCCTTTGTAATGTTTTGAATCATGCTGACCTTCCATGCAGCAGATCAGATGCTTTGTACCTTGCTGACCAGTTTTAGTTGCTGTGTTTTCAACATTAAGAAGGCGTTTTATGTACGTGTCTAGTTGTTGCCTTCCCCTCTCCCTTTCAATGGAGGCTGGCCATGTAAGCAGCTCAGAATATATGTAACAGTCTCCCAACTTGTCATTATCCCGTGGCCCCCACTTTCTCTTCTCTTTCCTCACCTGTGGGTTTAAATGAGGAAGAAGCTATCCCAGTCAATCCTGCCTGGTGTCAACTGACCTGAGACCAGTGCCATTTTATTATATGGCAGAATCTGCCATATAATGATGCCAGACTCAGGTTGGCTGCCACCATCTTGAAAAATAGCAGCAGTGGGGGGAGGAGGGACAATTTTTACACAGGTTAACACCGAGGGCAGAAGGAGGAGCTTTGGCCTAGCATCTACCCTATTGAAAATTTACCTCAGTTTTTAACATTTCTGGATGGGGATAAAGTGCAAGAAAGCAGCAGTTACAACCCCAAGCAACTTGCAGGGCAGATTGGATGGACCAGTTGGTATTTGCCATAATTTACCATGTTCTATATGTTAATGTAATAACGGTGAGGTAATTTTCAATAGGGTCAGAATTGAAAAACATTATAAAATACATGCACAAGCATGGTTTTCTCTTCCTTGTTCTTTCAAAGAATGTTCACAGCTATTACAGGGAACACTTTGTTAAGTTTTAAGACCCATGTCAGTGAAATCATGCACAGAATTTGAAATACTAATCAGATACAAGATTTCTGCCCCAGCATTTCAGGCCAGCCTCATGTGATTTGTAATAGAATATCCAAACAGCAGAATAACTTGCTGTACACTCCTTATGTACAGCTCTTCAGATGTCCACTATACAGATTTCCAAAAAATGGTAACAAGCTGTTCATATTTTCAGAAAGCATCCATACAGCATACTATTACAACAGTGCAAGAAGTTTAGGGGGCGTGGGGCATTTGTATCACATGTTTTGAAACTCAGCTCATCTTCATTACATGCAGTCTTTTATCTCTGACAGTGCGAATGTTGAGCTTTGAAATGCATATGACGTAAGTTTTGAGTGGTCGCTAAAACTAGCAATTTGTGGTCATGCTATAAATGTTAGAAATTGGCTGTTTTCAGTTGTAAATTTTGCAAAATATGTTTATTCATGGGTTGCCATAGATTGCCAGTAGTTTTAGAGGACTGGCACTGCATATTTCCTCTGGTTCTTTTATGTTGCTTTAGTAGCATGTTGTGTGTAATGAGAGCGCTTTCTGGATAAATAAACAGCTACTACTGTTTGCCTGCCTCCAATAGTTATTTGAGCGGCTGAGTGAGAAATGATCCACAGTTTCTCACGTTGTAATTATTTTTGTATTTTCATAAAAATTTTGCCACTTACAAGCACTATATCTTGGATTGCCCCACATATGGTAGAATTGGTACATTGTATATGAATAATAAAATATATTAAATCTACCAGTGAAAATCTTCTAAGGAAAAGGAAGACATATTTTGACAGAAGTTAATTTGTATTTCTGTTCTTTTTCCCTCTTTATATTCTATATTAGTTTTTAGTGTGGAGGGGGCCCCAGAGAATCGGTCAGGTAAGCAGAAAAGTATTTGTCTGGTTTGTTTAAACAGTATAGGTCTGAGCTATGAAGTAATAAATAATTATAACCCAAACTCACTGCGGCTCATTTTTAATTCATCTCAGTGTTTCACCCTTTGTTCATTTTTTTTTTTTTTTTAAAGAAACATTTCAGACTACTGCAGCTCATCTTAAGGGACTGGTGTACAGGCTGATGCTATGACTGTTAACGGCTGCCTATAGTTTGGCAGTGGGTAGTAATCGATTGCTTGATTATTCATATTTATAAAGCCAGCCCTCCAACAAGGGCACTGGACAAATTTTATAATATACAACAAAAATATAATGAAAACTTTCAACAGCCTATAAAAAGTCACCAATAGGAATTATGCACCCAAATTTTGGTAAGGAGCAATGCTTCCTTTGATTTTTCCCTTGCTCCCTCATCCTCTATTTCATTTTTACCTTTTTCCCTTCCTGTCTTTCTCTTAACTTTCTCTTCTCTGCTCTCTCTGCCTCAATCCTGTATTTTTATAAATAGCATAAGCCACTTAAGAATCACTTTGGGTTTATACTGTGTACATCTGTGGGCATACAGCTTGTTTGGAATTCATACACTGAGTTGAAGTGGCGTGGTTATAGCACCCAACTATGAGACAGGAAAATAAGTTTTGCCATACTAAGTCAGACGAAAGGTCCAGCAATCCCAGCATTCTGTTTCCACCAGTGGCTAAGCCAGAATGACGACAGTGTATTTTTTAATTTTGTTTGGTCTAGTAGTTCTTCCTTTCTCCTTTTTACTTCTAGCTCATTCAGAACTAGTGCTGAGATCCTGATGCATTGAACTTTCATTCACAACTATTTAGGATTTTCCTTCAGTTTTTAATAGACCTCCCCACCCCCGCCTTTACTATTCAAAGGCTGGCCAATTGCAGCAACAGTCTTGAGAATGGGAGTACTGTATCATAGGCTCTAAATTCAGCAGTAAAATAAAATTCCACTACTTGTATGTTTCTAAAGGAACTATACAAACCACAGTTATTTGAGAAGGTGATGTTGGACCATCATACTAGGATGTGAATAGCTATTGTTGCAATGACTAGAAATTATTGTCCATTATAATCATAGGTCCACATAAATAGTGCACAAAAATTCAACACCACAAAATAATTTAGTCTAATTTATCTTCTAAAATTTTCTTCTCCAAATAGAGCTTCCTTATTGTGTCTACCACTCAACAACCCAACACTTTACCGTGTTTTAAGAAATATTTCTCTGCCTCAGGGGATACAAATATCTTTACTGCCCTGCATAATCTGCACAAGGATGAAGGGAACAAAATTACAGTTCGCTATTTTGATTCAACAAAGAGCCAATCATAGTATAACATGAAACTGGCTATGATAAGTGGAATGATGTGATGTTGGAGAAATAAGTTTGTATCACTTCATGCTATGTCTTTCAATTTCTTCATTAAGTCCATAAGGCTGTAAACGATGTAGAATAAAAACTGTTTTCTGCTATTAAGCAAAGCCTCACAATCACCTCCTTACCACATTTCAGGAATTTATTAAACAATGGTCCATTTTAGTTGTTCAAATGTATGCAGGAATTTGTTCAACAGTCCACTTTAGTTGGTCAGATGTATGCTGAAATGTTAAGCAGTGATTTATTATCAGAGCTTTTCATTCTAATATTTAAACAACTTTTATGCTCAATAAGCCTAACCCATATGGTTCTTTTTGTACAACTCTCATAAATAAAGTGCACTGTATTAAACAGATTACATAATCATTTGTACAGCCAGTGGAGTATCACCTTGTACCCAGGAGTGAGATGAACCCATAAAATGCTTTCAGTAGTTTTTTTTTTTTTTTTCCAAAATAAGAAGTGGAGAGCATTAGCCTCACAAAATAATGACAGAATGAGGTGTATAAAATGTAGAAAAGGTTATAAACCACACATTGGAAATCAAAATGCTTATATGGTCTTTATTCAGAGTAAAGCAGCCCAAACAAGAAATACTGATTCAACGAAATAAGTTCCCTGACATGACTGTGTTTTGTACATTGAATCTTTGACTTATAGTTCTCTCTGCAGTTTTGTCCCATCCAATGCAGCTTTACTGCAAAATATAGTCATGTCAGGGAACTTATTTCGTTGAATCAGTATAGTATTTCTTGTTTCGACTGCTTTACTTTGAATAAAGACCATATAAGCATTTTGATTTCCAATGTGTGGCTTATAACTTTAAATTCAATAGATTGTTGATATAATCCAAGTGAGAGATGTCTTGCATCAGACTAAATAGTCTTGGGCAACGATGGTAATCTGACCTCATGATCTCTAATGTTTTGAATTTTGAATTAGATATTAGAGGTTTATCTGCATGTATGTGCCAGTGTTATCTAACAGAAGTTGCAGTTGCTTGTGATTTGATAGGCTTCCTCAATACACATACAGTTCTGTGGTTGTGAGTTGAAGACATACTACAAAAGATCCTCCTGCTGTGAAAAGCAGGTCCTTTGATATGCTGTTCCTATTGCTGAAGATGGATAGCTAAAAATAAACATCTTAAACCTTATAGCCATGTCTTGAGATTGAATTTTAAAATCCTGTAAATCTCAACATAGCTTTTGTAATCTAAAGAACTGACCTATTGGTAAACCTTCTTGAAAAGGTCTCAAATGATGGCTCTGGGAAATGAGCATGTTGTTGCATTCCACAGGTTTCTTATATAATGAAAGTTGAATGTTTGACCCATCCTTAATCATTAAATCCAAAATAGGAAGCTTATGTGAATAATATTGGATAGTAAATTTAAAATTATGAACCAAGGTCTTCATCCAGTTATGGAATTCTGTTACATTTTTATATGGACATCTACTAGATATTTATCAATATATCTGTACCGCATAGCAATATGAGAAAAGCAAGAGGAATGATAAATACATCCTCAAAACTTACAACATAGAGATTAACATTGTTGGGTGACATGGGAAATACATGAATATGTTGGTAAAAATTACGTTCAAATGAAACATTGTTAGTAAGAACAAGTTGTTCTAATCTGGAAATACATTTTCCAAGACTATGCTGTGGCTATGAAAGAGTTTGCCAAATAGAATCCAATACCTTAATTGCCTCCTGAGGAGGAATATTTGTATAAAGAGACTATATCCATGGTGATAAAAAAAAAAAAAAAAAAATTTTCTTATCATATGAGAAGTATCCTGAACATAGGAAGTTGTGGTGGCAACACATACATTGTATAAACAAATCAACTAGGATGAACAAAGGTTCTAAAACTAAACCATTCACACGGGGGAGTATCATAGATTTATGGGCCTTAGGCATACCTTATGTGACAGGTGTTCTAGGATGTTTACCAACAAAAAATTGATTCCATTGTCCATCAAAAAACCTTGCGCATCAGAGATAATCCCCTTAACAGTAATTTGCAATTGACTGATGGGGATCACAGTTTAGCATGTTAACTGCTGTTGCATCTCTGAAATATAAGATTGCTGCATAGTCACTATGCCTCTCTTTTTATTGGCTAGCTATTTTTGTTTCTACTTCTGTTGGGTTTATTTTTTATTGTTGGTATAGTCTCTAAATTCAGCAACTAGGTGACACCCATAGTTAACAGGTTCTTACCTGAGTCTGGCACAGTCTGCTGACAGTTTCTTGGAATACAGATGCCCCAGAAAGCTATTGCAGTAAAGC
Source organism: Rhinatrema bivittatum (assembly GCF_901001135.1). Classification (NCBI taxonomy): domain Eukaryota; kingdom Metazoa; phylum Chordata; class Amphibia; order Gymnophiona; family Rhinatrematidae; genus Rhinatrema; species Rhinatrema bivittatum. The sequence continues at coordinate 159,235,982 of NC_042622.1, read as the reverse complement.
TTACTTCATTTAATGTACCAATGTCTCTATTACACTTTCAACTTTGGCAGCAGGGTATTCTTAGTAAGGCGCTTGAGTAATCCACAATAGCCAGCACAACTCTCCCAGTGCTGCACATAAATAATTTTCTTCCACAGTACCTTAGTGCAGGTTCCAATCCCTGAATCAAAGGCTGCAGGTTGGTCTGCTTCCCAAGGAACTTCTGGTTGATGTCTCCCTCCTTCTGCATTCTCCTTTCCTTCTCTTTCTTTTAACCCCAAGGCTAACAGCCTCAGTCAAATATAATTCGCCTCAACTATGTCCTGCGTTTATTGACACAAGTGGTCTGGGCTACTGCTTTTATGCTGATTGATTCTCTGTAAAAGGTTCCCAGACTACTTCTCCTAGCAGTCTTTTCTTCCCGGTGTGTCTAGTTTTTGAGTCCCCTGGCTAACTCTTTAAGCTTTCTTTCTCCTTTTAAACCAGTGTTCCCTATGAACCTCTCATCAGAGTGTTATGGTTTTGAGGTGTTTGGATTCTTAAGTGCTGCAGTGATAGCCACTCCCATGGGGAGGAGCCACGCAGGGAACTGCAGTACCAGGCTAGACTCAGATGCACAGACACAGAGAGAATCTTTATTGTACAGCTTGTAGAGTTCACCAAAGTGGCAGTAGTGAGTAGATTCCTGCAGCAGCAGTCTTGGGTCCTCGGCTGAGGAGACCCATCCCACAATGGTGGTGTAGGAAGCTCCGATGCAGGTTTCCAATGAGGAGCTGTAGGTGAGACAGACTGGTAGATGTTAGATTACTCACACTCTTGTAGCTGTAATGGTGGAGTTCCCAGCTGGTAGAAGTAATGGTAACAGGCACCAAGGTAAACAACTCAGGCCCTCGAGGAGCAAGTACCTGGAAAGAAGCATAGGGCCCCCGAGGAGCGGGTACCCAAGTTAGTAGAACCCCGGTGGGTAGAGAGAGCTTCCAGCAGCAGCAAGAAGCGGCAGAGCAACTTAGACTGGACAAATCCAATCCTTGCTAACTCAGTCAGTCAGCAAATGGGCAGGCTAAATACCCGGATGGTGTGACGTCACTCGAGGGGGACGCCCCTGAGGTTCGTGCCAACACTGGCATAAAGTCGTGGGTGGCCCGCGCACCCTAGGAGGCCCTCAGGTGAATCATGGCGGAATGACTTGCCATAGCCGTTCCGGGAATGCCGGGGAATGCGGCAAGCAGACGCGGCGGTCGTCATTTTCCCGAGGCTGGTGGAGAAAGCGAATATTGAGGTGAGGCATGTGGGACGAAGCCGCCTGAGTCCGGACGCAACACAGAGCTTCCTCTTTCTGCTAGCAATACTAACTATCATGTCTTTTCTTCTGGCTTTCTCATGTGTCAAGCTCCTGCTTCATCACATACTTCCTTCTCCCCTCCCCCCCCCCCCCTTCAAAATTATGATCTCTGGAACTGTACTCCTGCATAAGTCTCACAAGAGACTTATGCAGTAGTAATAGTGCCTCCTTTTTTTTTTCTGCTTAACCATTCTTCTTCCTATGAATCCAAGCATGTTTCTCACTTTTGCTGTGCACTTATCTACCTGTTTGGCAACCTTGAGATCATCAGATACAGTCATCCCTAGATCTCATTCTTGTTTCATACTTAGAAGAATTTCGTCTCATATACTGTACCGTTCCCTTCGGTTTTTGAAGCCCAAATGCATGACTCAGCATTTTTTAGTATTAAATCTTAGAACATAAGATATGCCATACTGGATCCTACCAAGGGTCCATTTAGCCCAGTATCCTGTTTCCAACACTGGCCAATCCAAGTCACATGTACCTGGTAAGTACGCAAACATTAGATAGATCACAAGCTTTACCATCATAACAATTTATGGATTTATCCTCTAGGAACTTATCCAAACCTTTTTGAAATCCAGTTACACTAACAGCTATAACCACATCCTCTGGCAATGAATTCCAGTGCTTAGCTGTGCGCTGAATGAGAGAATTTTTGGTAATTTAATGGATTGCTCCCAGCCCTTCTATTTTATCTGAGAGAGTAAATAGCCAATTTACATTAACTTGTTCAAGTCCTTTCATGATTTTGTAGACTTCTATCGTATTATCATATCCCCCTCAATCGTTTCTTCTCCAAACTAAACAGCCCTAACGTCTTTAGCCTTGTCTCATAGGGCAGCCGTTTCATGCCACTTATCATTTTGGTTGCCCTTCTCTGCACTTTTTCCAGTACATCTAAATCATTGTACACAGTATTCAAGGTGCAGTCTCACCACGGAGCAATACAGAGGCATTATGACATCCTCCTTTTTATTTTCCATTCCTTTCCTAATAATTCCTGATCTGTTCAATTTTTTGATCACCACAGCACACTGAGCTGACGATTTCAATGTATTAACCACTATGACACCTAGATCTCTTTCCTGAGTGGTAACTCCTAAGATAGAACCTACCATTATGTAACTCCAGCAAGGGTTATTTTTTACTATATGCATTGCTTTGCACTTGTCCATGTTAAATTTCATTTGCCATTTGGAAGCCCAATCTTCCAGTTTTGCAAGGTTCTCCTGCAATTCATCACAATCTGCTTGAGATTTAATTTTGTGTCATCCGCAAATTTGATCCACCTCACTTGTCATACCCCTTTCCAGATCATTTATAAATATATTAAAAAGCACCAAGTACAGATCCCTGAGGCACTCCACTGTTTACCTTTTTCCACTGTGAAAACTGATCATTTAATCCTACTCTGTTTCCTGTCTTTTAACCAACTTGCAATCCACAAAAGAACATCGCCTCCTATCTTATGACTTTTTAGCTTTCTTAGAAGCCTCTCATGTGGGACTTTGTTGACTGCCTTCTGATAATCCAATTACGCCACATCTACTGGTTCACCTTTGTCCACATGTTTTATTCACCTCATGTAGGAGATTTGTGAGGCAAGGCTTCCCTTGGGTAAATCCATATTGACTGTGTCCCTTCAAACCATGTCTATCTAAATATTTTGTGATTTTATTCTTTATAACAGTTTCCACGATTTTTCCCGGCACTGAAGTCAGGCTCACAGTCTATAGTTTCCTGGATCACCCCTGGATCCCTTTCTAAATATGGGGTTACATTGGCCATCTTCCAGTCCTCAGGTACATCGGATGATTTTAATGATAAGTTACAAATTTTTACTAATGGTTCTGAAATTTCATTTTTTTTAGTTCTTTCAGAACCCTGGGCTATATGCCATCCGGTCCAGGTGATTTACTACTCTTCAGTTTGTCAGTCAGCCTTCCACATCTTCTAGGTTCACCTTGATTTGGTTCAGTTGATCTGAATCATCACCCATGAAAACCTTCTCCTAAATGGATATTTCTCCAACATCCTCTTCAGTAAACAATGGAGCAAATCTTTCTGCGAATCTTTCTGCGATGGCCTTATCTTCTCCAAGTGCCCCTTTAATCGATTGATCATCCAATGGTCCAACCGACTCCCTCGCAGGCTTTCTGCTTCAGATAGATTTAAAGTTTTTATTGTGAGATTTTGCGTCTATGGCCAACTTCTTTTCAAATTCTCTTAGTCTGTCTTATCAGTGTCTTAAATTTAACTTGCCAGTGCTTATGCTTTATCCTATTTTCTTCTGATGGATCCTTTTTCCAATTTTTGAATGAAGATGTTTTGACCAAAATAGCCTCTTTCACCTCACCTTTTAACCATGACGGTAAACGTTTTCCCTTCCTTCTACCTTTCTTAATGCGTGGAATACATCTGGTCTGTCCTTCTAGGATGGGTTGGGTTTTTTTCCCAACAATGTCCATGTCTGTTGCGTACTTTTTGTTTGTAGTTGCACCTTTCAGTTTTATTCTAACAATTTTTCTCATTTTATCAGTTTCTCTTTTGAAAGTTTAACGTTAGAGCCGTGGATTTACATACTGTACTCCTTCCAGTCATTAATTCATATTTGATCATATGAGTACTATTGCCAAGCGGCCACCACCACTGTTACCTCTGACACCAAATCCTGCGCTCCACTGAGAATTAGTTTTAAAATGTCTCCCTCTCTCATTGGTTCCTGAACCAATTGCTCCATAAAACTGTCATTTATTCTATCCAGGAGCTTTATCTGTCTAACATGCCTTGATGTTTCACTTACCCAGTCAATATTGGCGTAATTGAAATCTTCAAAAAAGAAGTGGAAACAAAAAATTAATTATAATATAGCCTAGAAAGTGTCAGCAAGCCTGACGTTGTGAAACTTAAAAAGTAACCAACCAGTCTTCTAATCATCCACCTTCAAAAAATCTTTTAATGAAAAAAAATGTATTTTTGTTATTTTTATAAATTTTTCTAAAATGTCCTCTGTTTTCAAAACAGTATGTGGTGAAAGACTCTTAAATGTTTTTTTTTATCCAACCAGCCCTGGTTGGATAAAAAAACAAACAAACAAAAAAAAACCCCCAAAAAAACATTTGAGTCTTTCACCACATACTGTTTTGAAAACAGAGGACATTTTAGAAAAATTTATAAAAATAACAAAAATACATTTTTTTTTCATTAAAAGATTTTTTGAAGGTGGATGATTAGAAGACCGGTTGGTTACTTTTTAAGTTTCACAACGTCAGGCTTGCTGACACTTTCTAGGCTATATTATAATTAATTTTTGGTTTCCACTTCTTTTTTGATGATTATATACTGTGTGGTTTACCACTGACTCCTTTTGACTAAGTTGGGTAATTGAAATCTCCCATTCTACTGCACTACCAATTTAGTTAGCTTCCCTAATTTCTCTTAATGTTTCACTGTCCATCTCACAATTTTGGCCAGGTAGATGGTACTATACTCCTATCACTATTCTCTTCCCCAACACACAATGGATTTCTACCCATAAAGATTCGATTGTGCATTTAGTCTCATGCAGGATCTTGATCCTGTTGGATTCTATGCCATCCCAGACATAAAGCGCCTCCCCGCTACCAAGATGCTCCTCTCTGTCATTGTGATATAATTTGTACCCCGGGATAGCACTTTCCCATTGGTTAACCTGTTTCCACCATGTCTCATATGCCAATTAAGTCTGTCATCATTCATTGCTATATACTCTAATTCTCTTCTTAGACTTCTGGCATTTGCATACAAGCATTTTAAAGTGTGTGTTTTTGTTTGCATTTATGTTCTGCTTTTCAGTTGACAGAGATAAATTGGAATCTTTTAGCTCAGGTGAGTTTTTAATTATAGGCACTTGGACTACTTTTTTTTTTTATTATTGGAACCTCTCTGTTGAGATGCCCTAATTCTAATGCTTCATTAGTATCCTTTGAAGATACCTCCCTCTGAACCATGAGTTGCTGAGTGACTGTTGCCTTTCCCCTTTGTGTGAAGACTAATATTCTGCTGTCCTTGGGAAAACACCTGTTACAGATAAGCAACTTTGCTTTCCTCAAGCTTTGCTAGATCTCTCTTCATGATTTCCACACCTTCCTGGATGTCTAACCTGTTTTGGTCACATCCGCAAAAAAACAATTCTTTCTGATAGCCCTTCTGCAATATTGGTTTAAAAAATTTGGAAAAGAACCTGTCAAGGACCAGTTCCTGTGGCATACCATTAGTAATGCCCCCGTCCTTGGAGAGAATGCCATTTACAACTACCCTTTTTCACTTCCTACTCAACCCAGTCAGTCTCTTTAGGGCCCAATACCAAAGGCGCCCAGGTAATTTATAAGTCGCCTGTATGGAATTGTCAGAGGCCATGCTGGAATCTAAGTATACTATATCTAATACTGTCATCTGATTTCACTCTCTGGTCACCGAATCAAAGAAATTGATAAGCTTTATCTGACAGAACTTATATATATATATACTAAAACCATGTGCCCTTGCATCTTGTAATCCATTGGATTCCAGAAACTGCACTATCCTCTGATTTAGCAGCAATTCCACTAATTTATTTACTATAGAGTTTAGACTAGCCGACCTGAAGTTTCCAGCCTTCTCCTTCCACTTTTGTGAAGAGGAACTACTTTCAACTCTAAAGAAGCATTGAATATGTCTGCCAACTGAGCTGCCAGAACTTCTCTAAATTCCCTTAATATCCTCAGATGTATTTCACCTGGCCCCATCTCTTTATCTACTTTTTTAGCTAGCTCCTCCCAGTCTTCTGAAAATTGTTTGATTTACCTTGCTTCCAAATCTGTGTGTGTCCTTTTTCTGTGGTCCTGTTCTCTGCCCTCCCTCAGTGAATGTAGAACAGAAGTATTTGTTAAACATTCTCTTTTTCCTCACCAGCATCTCTACTTCCTCCCTTCATCTCTGAATCTAATAATTTCCACATAAGCAATGCAGTTCTGATGCTTTAATATTTTTTATATGCCACTCTTCCTGCCTTTTTTCCTACCATGTCCTTCCTAAATAGATTGTAGTTCTGCATAACTATATCCCAGTCATAGTTGTCTGTGTAGCACATCTCTGTGATAGTCACTACATCCAAGTTATCCTATTGAATGACTGCTTCTAGATCTAGGACTTTATTTCTCATACTACAAACATCAGTAAACATCCTTTTCCAGACATTCCCCTTTTTCCCCATTCTCCTTAGACAAGCAAGGCTGAATTAGCCATAGCATATAGATGACATCATCCAATGGTGCCGAATAGATCACTCTCTCTCGGAACTTAGTAGAGCTTTTACTGTACTGGGTGTTCCCATAGTAATACTGCCTTGTGAACCCTTCAGTTAATTTTTGTCTATAGTGCAGTCTGGATGTGTTCCTCTGTCTCTCTTTTTTTTCCTTTTAAACAGGCCTCCTTTTTCAAGTGTTTTTTCTGTCTCAACAGCCCTTAGTGCTTTAAAAAAAAAAAAAAAAAGTTGTTAAATTCTTAGGCCCAAGAAGCCATTTGTTAGTGGATTCAAGATAAGATGTCAATCACATGCACAACACTTGATTACAAGTGTCTGCATCCCTACTATGACTCTGCAGAGTAACAGAGACTTTAAGATGACAGAGCTTTGGAGTCAAACAGATCTCCTCCTCATAGTTGGGTAGTAAGTCGAACAAAAGCTCCTCTTTTAAGGCTCCCCTTACTGCTGGTACAGCCTGAGGATCTGGTGGGGTAGATGAAACTCCGTTTAAAGAAGAGAATGTATGGGAAGAGTTAGGAAAACTGAAAGTGGTCAAGGCCATGGGTCTAGCTGAGATTCATCCCAGGCTACTGAGGGGAGCTCAGAGATGAGCTGGCGGGTCTGCTGCATGACCTGTTCAGTAGATCCCTGGAAACGGGAGTGGTGCCGAGTGATTAGAGGTGGTCCCGCTTCACAAGAGCGGTAGCAGAGAGGAGCTGAAAACTATAGGACAGATAGCCTCACCTCTGTGATGGGAGAATTAATGGAGACACTGCTGAAGGAAAGGATAGAGATCTACAGTCAGGAGGATTGCTAGATCTGAGGCAGCATGGATTCACCAGGGGAAGGTCCTGTCAGACAAATCCTTATTTTTTTGATTGGGTGACTAAAGAATTGAATTGAGGAAGAGCACTTAATGTGATCTACTTGCTTTTGATACGGTCCCGCATAGGAGGCTTGTGAATAAAATGAGAAACTTGGGAGTGTGCGCCAAGGTGGTGGCATGGATTACAAACTGGCTGATGGATAGAAGACAGCATGTGATGGTAAATGGAATCTATTCTGAAGAGAGAACAGTGTTAGTGCAGTACCACAAGCATCTGTGTTGGAACCGGTTCTGTTCAATATCTTTGGAGTGACATTGCCAAAGGGATAGAAGGTAAAGTTTGTCTGTTTGCTGCTGATACTAAGATCTGCAACAGAGTGGACACACCGGAAGGAGTAGAGAGAATGAGCATGATTTAAGGAAGCTTGAACCAGTGGTCTAAGGTATGGCAGCTGGGATTCAATGCCAAGAAGTGCAGAGTCATGCATCTGGGGTGCGGTAATCCAAAAGAGCTGTATGTTATGGGGGGTGAAGGGCTGTTGTGCACAGAGCAAGCGAGGGACCTTGGGGTGATAATCTTGCGATCTGAAGATGGCGAAGCAATGTGACAAGGTGATTGCTAAAGCCAAAAGAATGCTGGGCTGCATAGAGAGAAGAATAACCAGTAAGAAAAAGGAGGTGGTGATCCCCCTTGTACAGGTTCTTGGTGAGGCCTCACCTGAAATACTGTGTTCCTTTCTGGAGACCATATCTCAAAAGGGACAGAGACAGGATGGAGACAGTCCAGAGAAGGACGACCAAAATGGTGGTGGTGGTGGGTCTCCATCAAATGGTTTATGAGGAGAGGTTGAAGGACGTAAATATGTATACCCTGGGAGAGAGGAGATACAGGGGAGATATGATACAGACCTTCAGATACCTTTTCTGTTGGAAAGAAATGAGTAGAACTACAGGTCACGTAATGACTCCAGGGAGGACGACTTGGAACCAATGTCAGGAAATATTTCTTCACAGTGAGGGTGGTGGATGCCTGGAATGCCTTTCCGGGGGAGGTGATGAAGACAAAAACAGTGAAAGATTTCAAAGGGGCATGGGATAAACACTGTGGATCCCTAAAGGCTAGAGGATGGAAATGAAGAAAAGAGTGCATGGGGGTAACTTGCTGGTGTGGCGGTTATTGCTCTCTGCTTCATTGGCAGGGGGAAAAGAGGGAAAGGGGAATTAGATTCAGACAGCAACCAAAAAGGACATTGAATTTTACTGTTGCTGCTGTTACTACCCTTAACCAATACGTCTGCTATTTTTGATGCATCTCCAACATTGTTCTCTGCTTCAACGGCAAGAGGTAAAGGGGAATTTCTCAGACAGCAACCAACAAGTGCCCTGTCTTTGTCAGTCTGAGAAATTGATAACTATGGGGGTAACTTGTATGGCATGGCAGATGCTACCATAAGCTTGCTAGGAAGACTAGATGGACCATTTGGTCCTTTTCTGCTGTCGCATCTATGTTTCTATGGTTGTTTCAGACCCTTTGAGTGGGTGCTGGTTTCCTAAGTGCCACAGGCACAGGATCCTGATGCATTGGCTGGAGTCAAGGTTCTGTCTCTTCAGCGAAATGCAAGAGCCCAGCATTATCAGTACATTTGAAACAGAAATTTGGCATGGTCAGCATGATAGAAGCATAACGGCCAATGCCATGGATGCAACAGCATCCATGCCATTGCTATAACCAGTGCCATCTGTACAGAAGAGCCTGAAATCATCTGAACATCAATATTTCTTTATGGTTCTGTTGCTTTTTCAGGTGCAAAAGCAGAAGGTGTCTCCTGTGCCTTCTATGCACAACTCAAACATGCTGACAGGATTAGAAGGACATGTTAAATTTCCCTCTTTCTTCACATAGCTTGAAGTTCTAGCACCCATCTGCTCCCTTCTCCCTCTGTTTTTCAGAGCAGTACAGGCCTGGATTGTCCAGGAGCCACTCTGTGGAGCTCACAGAGTAATGATATTATTCTGGTTTCAAAGAGGATGTCTCTTCACCAGCACCTATCCTGGAGGCATCAGTGTATAGATAATGTCTTTACCTACTTAGCTACTAGCCATAAAGGAGGACCTTTACCTCCATCCCAGTCTGAGACTGCACACCTAGGGAAGTTCCATCTATTTCCACCCTGGTCACTCTATCTTCATCAGGATCTTGGTAAGCACTGATGCAGTCAAAGGAGGGGTCTATGGGCATTCCCTTAGACACCAGATCAGACTGGGCAAAGAAAACAAGAATTTTCTCTAACACTCCACCTGGGGCTTCTGCTTTCATTTGGGTTAAATTATATAACAATTTAGGAAAATAATTGCCAAACTGGATCATACCAAGGATCCAACAAGCCCAGTATCCTGTTTCCAATTCAGGATCCTATACAGTAGGTAGATCCCATGTTGCTAATGCCCAGGGATAAATAGTGGCTTTTCCCAAGTCTGTCTGATTAATAAGTTTATTGCCGTCTCCACCAAAACCTTGTCCAAACCTTTTTTTAAACCAATCTATGCTAGCTGCCTTTACCTCATTCTGCAAGAATGAATTCCAGAGCTTACTTTTGTATGCTGAATGAAAAATGTTTCTCCAATTTGTTTTTGTTCCACTTGTGGACCCTGGGACATAAAGTGGAGTTGGCGCAACCTGTAGGGTGAAGCCCTACTGGTCCCCACTGTTGGCAGGCAGAGTTGGACAAGACAGAGGCCAAACTGGAGCTTTGCCTTTACCAGCCCATGTTCCCCTCGGGCTGAGCCGGTGGGGCCTCTTCAGGTTGGGGGTCAGTGGCAGGCGGCATTCAGGAATATCCAGGAGGCAGGCAGTAGCCAGTGGCAGGCAGTGTTCAGGAATATCCAGGAGGCAGGCTGAGGTCAATACCTGGTATATGACTGAAGGGAAAAGCAGGACGGATAGGCAGAGCAGGAAGGCAAGGAGCAAAAACAGATGAGAATATGAGATGATGTAGAGAACTGAAGAATTGACCACAGGAGCTGGAAATGAAGACGAGGACCACTGAAGATGAAGGCAAGGACTACTGGAACTGAAGATAAAGACAAGGAACTGGAACGGAAGACTAAGAACACTGAATCAGCAGTAGGGAGATCTATTGCTGAGGCAAAGAAGAGGTGCACAGGAAGGCCTTTTATAGGCTAGTAGCATGATGTCATCAAGGGGTGTCACTGGCCCTTTCCAGTCACGGTCCCTTTAAAAGACAACTGTCAGGTGCGTGCACGCCCTAGGGGGAGCTGGGATGAGCGTTGGCATCCTGCTGTGAAGAACCTCAGTGGCATCCTGCTGCATTGAAGAAGGTAGGGAGCCGAGGAATCTGACGGCATTGGGACGTGACTGGTGAGGCCCGGCCCATGGTGGTAAGTGTGGCAGCTTGTGGGAGGAACCCTTGGACCGCCAAATGCAATAGTACCTTCCCCTTAAATCCCCTCCCTGAGGCTCAGGGTATCCTAAGATAAAACTCCTTTAGTAAGTTATGGTCCAATATATTGGAAGCTATCTCCCAGGAGTTGTCCTCCAGACCATAATTCTTCCATGATAGAAGGTACTCAATCTTTTTGCTCCTAAGGCAAGAGTCCAAGACTACTTCAACCTTGTATATATTGCATCTCCATCGGTAGTTACTTCCATTGGTTTGAGTGGTGCCCTAGAGGGTAATGAGAGCACTAGTGGTTTGAGTAGTGATACATGAAAGATATGTATTCTTAGCATAGCTAGCAGCTTTAATTGATATGTGTCGGGTCCCATACTTCTGAATACAGAGAATGGTCTAATGTAGTGCAGAGCCAGGTGCATAGAAGGAACCCACAGGTGTAGATGCCTTTGTTCTTGGCCACACTTTCTCTCCATTCTTAAAAGAAGAGTACCCTGTGGCTGTTAACATGGGTATTGTGAGGAAATTCAGTCCAGGGTAAGAGAGTAGCCCAATTGTCCTGACTCTCATTGACGTATGAGTGGGGGAAGGTCTTGAGAGTCCTTTTGATCCACTCTGCTTGTCAGTTTCCTTGGGGATGATAGGTAGTAGTGAAGCCCAGCATGATAAATTTCTTACAAAGAGAGTGCCAGTATTTTGCAGTAATTTTATACTTCTTGGTGTGGCAATATGTGCTTTGGAAGGCTATGTAGATGAACGACATGAGTAAACAGGCATACCAATTCTGGTGCGGACAGAAGGCCCGGTAGTGGAATAAAGTGTGCTATCTTAGAGAAATGATCAATGATCACCCAGATCACTGTGGCGCCGACTGAGAGGGGAAAGTCCACGATGAAGTCCATTGACAGGTGGGTCCAGGGTTCTCTGGGGGTTGGTAATGGCTTTAACAGCCCCCAGGGTCAGCCATGTAGCGCTTTTTTGCTGGGCACAGGTTGGGCATGAATCACCATACGTTCTGACATCTTAATTCATTTGGGGCCACCAGTAATAGCGCTGAAGCAATTCCAATGTTCAAACCCATCCAGGGTGACCTGAGACATGAGTCATAGGCCCATTTCAACACCCTTTCATGCAATCAAGAGGGTACAATCGTCTTCTCTTGAGGGATGGTCATGGAGGAGGTCAGAAGTATTTTAGCAGTGTCAATGATATGCCTGGGGGACTCTGGAGTATCCTCAGTCTGGAAGGAACGTGAGAGAGCATCTGCCCATTGGTTCTTGAGCACGTGGCGGTACCACAGTTCGAAGTTGAAGCGGGCGAAGAACAAGAAGCAACGAGCCTGCCTTGCATTTAGTTGCTGATCTTGGTGAAAATGCTTGAGGTTTGTGTGATGTGTATATATTGTGATACGGTGTTGAGCTCCTTTGAGTAGACGAGCCAGAGATGACCTATGCCATAGTTGCTCTCTGCAGGCGAGAACTTCTTTGAAAAGAAGGAACAGGATGAAGTACTACTTCTGCCGAATGTTGACTTAAAACTGCCCCTACAAAGCGCTGAGATATTAACTTACAGGATAAAGGGCTGCTTGAGGTCTGGATGACATAAGCAGGGCCCATTCAAAAAGGTGTTCTTCAGTTTCTGGAATGCCTCTACGACTTTGGGGGACCAGTCTTTGGTGCTGGCACCTTTACGGGTAAGAACAGTGAGAGGGGCTACCACGGAGGAACAGTTTGGGATAAACTGACGATAGTAGTTAGCAAATCCCAAGAATCTCTGCTGCGTTCGGAGCCCTATAGGACAAAGCCAATCCCTAATAGCTTTTACTTTATCGGAATCCATGTGGAATCCGTTAAGTGAGATGATGTATCTCAGGGGAGATGTTCTTCACGCTCGAAAAATCATTTTTCTATGTTGACAAATTGTTCTCTTGCAAGTGTTGCAAGACTGTGCACGTGTCCCTGTGATGGGTGCAGAAGTCTTGAGAGCAGATCAATATGTTGTCTAGATACACTCGACTTCACAACTATAAAATAGGTCATGAAAAATTTCATTGACCATCTTTTGAAAAACTGCTGGTGCGTTGCACAGCCAAAAAGGAATAACTAGATACTCAAGAGTCCATCACAAGTGTTAAAAGCAGTTTTCTACTCGTCGCCCGCCTAATTCGCATGAGGTTATATGTGCCCCCCCACCCCCCAAGGTCTAGTTTGGTGAAATTCTTCATGCCTTGAAGGTGGTCAAAGAGAGTAATGTCAATGGTAAGGGGTAACTGTTCTTTTTTGTGGTTGCATTTAGGCCCCAATAATCAGTACTTGGCCTGAGGGCGTCCTTCACCACAAATAAAAACCTGGCTTCTGCTGGGGAGGAGAAAGGGCAGATGAAGCCATGCTCAAAGTTTTCCCAGATATGTTCGATCATGGCTCGAGTCTCGGAAAGCGACAAGTGATACCATGTCTCCACGGGGAGGGTCTATCTGGGGAAGCTCGATCCCGCAACTGTATGAATGGTGAGGGGACAGAGTCTCGGCCTTTTGCTTAGAAAAGACGTCTTTGAAGTCCTCATAATGCGGGGAAGCTCTGGAAGTGCTGTTGCTATGATCAGGTGGCAAAGAGCTTCCACGTGCTCCAGACTGGAATCCATATATTTGGCCCCATCTGGTAAGCTGTAGAGTAGCCTAGTCAAATTGGGCCCATGCTTTTGAAACTAGGGTAATCCCAGGACAATAGAATGTATGGCCTTTGTGATCACATGGAAACTGATTCTTTCGTGGTGGAGTGGACCCATGTGTAATATCATTGGGGTTGTACTCAAGGTGATCTAGCCAGGAAAAAGGTCTCTGTGGATGGAAGAGATTATCAGAGGAGAATCCCTTTGGACTGTTGGAATGAGGAACTGATCCATGAGTTTCTTCATAATGAAGTTCCCATCAGAACTTGAATCCAAAAATGCCTGTGTGGAGAATCTGATAAAATCCCACTCTGTGGTCATGGGGAGTAATAGTTGGAGTTGGAACAATAAGGCTTGGGGTCATCTCTCCACTGGACCCTAGGCATTGGAGTTTCCCAGTTTCAGTGGGCATTGAGCTACTAGATTTCCCTGGTCAGCGCAATATAAACACAGGCCCTGCTGACTTTGGCAGAGCCTCTCCTCAGGGGTCAGACTGCTGTGGCTTATTTGCATCGGTTCTTCAGAAGAGACAGAGGTCGGGGGAGCAGGAGTTGGAGGTGAAAATGGCCATTGGAATCAGGGTGTCAAACCTATTGTGCCTTTTGCGGTCAATCTTCCCAGTGAATACTATAATTCCCTGTAAGGAAGCTGGGAGGTCCCAAGCGGGAGGTCATCCTTGATCTTAGGGGGAGACACCTCAAGGAAGGATGAGGCAGTCTTCCTGCCAGTTGAGCTCCATTGTCAGGGTTCTAAATTCAATGGCATACTTGGTCAGGGGCCTGGAGCCCTGGTGAAAGTGGAGTAAGTCTGAGGCCATGGTGGCTATACGGCCAGTTTCTTCAAAGATTGTTTTGAACTGGTCTGTGAATTGCTGCAGATTATGCAGCAAGGGATCCACATGCTCCCAGAAAGGGGGGGGGGGGGTGCCCCCACGCAAAAGCTGCTCCATTTAACAAGAGAATGTAAGCCATCTTGGTCAAGTCATCTGGAAATAAGGATGCTTGGAGAGCAAAGAGCATGCAGCACTGATTCAGGATCCCCCTGCATTTCTTGGGGTCTTTGGTGGAGCCAGTAGCTAAGGCAAGAGATGGTTAGATGCCACTGGAGGTAGTGGGGCTGCTGGAATGGAGAGTGTGTGCAGTCAAGTGGATACCTGGTTCTTAGTGGTAGCCAGGATTTTTGGTTTTTTCTGCTGGTATTGTATTTTATGGGCAAAATCCAGGATGGCCTGCAAGGATGTCCTGTCCACTGGGTACAAGGCCTCTGCAATCTGTTGCATTCCTGGACCCTTGGACTGAGGTGGAGTTGGTGCAATCTGCAGGGAGGAGACTGCTCGTCCCCACTGACAGCAGGCGGAGTCAGACGAGGCAGAGGCCCAACTGCAGCTTCGTACCTCTGCACCAGTCCCAATGCATATCCCTGAACTACTCCACTGTTTTCCTTTCTCCTCTGAGAAAACTGACCATTTATTCCTACTCTGTTTCCTATGTTTTTAACCATTTTGCAATTCACAATTGAACATTGCTCCCTATTCCATGACTTTTTATCTTCCTCAAGAGTTTCTCATGGTGGAATTTGTCAAATGCCTTTTGAATACCAAATACACTATATCAGCTGGATCACCATTATCCATATGCTTATGGTGACCTGTTTGCGGGGCTGAGCAGCTTACCTGTCTTGCTTTGTCTAGGTTTAAAAAGTATAAATTAATAGAACTTTATTCTGTATTTTCCCAATATGTATTGCTTTTTATCTGTTTTGTTCACTGATTTGATTACTGATAATCTCAACTGTTAGAAGCCCTCCCTAGCTCTCTACCCACCCATTCCAGAGTTTGCTCTTCTAATATATTTTTTTCTGAGAAAGATAATTGCAGTAATTGGTAAGATAATTTACTAATTCTTTATCAGATAAAAGGATTTCTCTATCAAATCAAAAACTATCAAATCAAAAACTGAAAACATGGCTTTTCCTACAGGTTTATACTTAACCCTTATGCTCTCCTCTCTCCCTTACTCCTACAGCCTTGCCCACTAATGTACTTAAATGTACATCCCCTTTTTCTTTCTCACCACACCTAACTTTTTGTTGGCAATTATTCATATCGATTGTATATCGATCGTATATCAATTGTATATAAGACTTCTATCCCATTTCTTTTCTCATACCCAGCTTTTCTCTTTTCCAATTGTGTTTTATAAAATTCATTCTATTTATTTATAGACTCATAAATTCATTCTATTTATTTATAGACTTATAAATTCAGTGAGATAACAATTTGCTTTGTACCACTATATTATTTTTCCCTTTCATTGTTCCACTGTTCTCTCCCCTCCCCCCCAGTTAACAAGTTTATTGTAAAGCACTATTGCATATGTTCGTTAACAAGTTTATTGTAAAGTTTATTGTTTATTGTAAATGTTATTGTTTATTGTAAAGCACTGTTGCACATATTCGTTCTATTTGGCACAGCTGCAATGTTTCTGTTAATTGTGAACCGATGTGAGGTTACTAAACAAATGTCGGTATATAAAAACTGCAAATAAATAAATCAGTCAAATGTTTAGAAAGTATAAAAGATCTGAAAAAGAGGAACACAGGGAAGCATATTTGGTGAAACTGAGGGAGATAGAAATCAGGAAAGCAAAAGGACAAGCTGAAGAAAGGATTGCCAAAGAGGTAAAGCAGGGTGACAAAACATTTTCAGATTTACCAGCGAAAGAAGGGAGGCCCATAGTGGTATAGTGAAATTGAAAGATGATTAAGAGCAATATGTGGAGAACGATGAAAAAATGGCAGAAATATTAAACAAATATTTTAGTTGGTGCTCCTGAAGAAGTCCCTGGAGAAGGACGATTGCTGCTTGATAAGACCATGGATGTGAGTGGAGTAATACAATCCTGTTTACGGGAGAGAATGTATGGAAACAGCTAGGAAACCTGAAAGTGAACAAGACTATGGGAGCAGATGAAGTATATCCCAGGATATTTAAGGAAATCAGAGATGTGCTGGCTGGTCCACTGAAAGACCTGTTCAGTTGATGCCTGGAAATGGGAGTGGTGCCACGTGATTGGAGAACAGCAGTTGTCCCGCTTCACGAGTGGTAGCAGAGAGGAGGCCGGAATCTGCAGGTCAGTTAAGCCTCACTTTGGTGGTAGGAAAATTGATGAAGACTCTGCTGAAAGAAAGGATAGTGAACTGTTTACAGTCTGATAGGTTTAATGGATCCCAGGCAGCAAGGATTCCCCAGGGGAAAGTCCTGACAGACAAATCTGATTCTTTTTTGATTGAGTGACTAGAGAATTAGATGAAAAAAAGAGCACACAATGTGATTTACTTGGATTTCAGCAAAGCTTTTGATACAGTACTGCATAGGTAGCTCATGAATAAAATGAGAACCTTGGGTGTAGGTGTGAAGATGGAGTGGATTACTTAACTGGTTGACTGACAGGAAACAATGTGTAATGGTAAATGGAATCCACTTTGAGAGAATGGTATTAAGTAGAATGCCTCAAGGATCGGATTCTGTTCAATATCCTCATGAGCAACATTGTAGAGGGGTTAGAAGGGAAAATTTTCCTTTTTACAGAGTGGACCAGCCTGAAAGAGTACAGAAAATAAATAGTGATTTAAGAAAAATTGAAGAGTGTTCAAAGATTTGGCAACTGGGACTGAATGCCAAAAAGTGCAGAAATGTGCCCCTTGGGTTCAAAAATTCAAAAGAGCCGTATGTGATGAGGGGTGAAAGACTATCATGTACGGACCAGGAGAGAGACCTTGTGGTGATTGTCTGGTAATCTGAAGACGGTGAAGCAATGTGACAAGGCGATAGCTAAAGCCAGAAGGATGCTGGGCTGCATACAGAAAGGTATAACAAGCAGGAAAAGGGAAGTAATAATGCTCTTGTATGGTCATGGTGAGGCCTTAACTGGAGTACTGTGTGCAGTTCTGTTCAGTATCTTAAAAAGAACATGAATAGAATAGAAACTGTGCAGAGGAAGGTGACCAAAAATGGTGTGGGATTTGTTTCAGAAGACCTATGAGGAAAAACTGAAGGATCTAAATATATACACCCTGGAGGAGAGAAGGTGCAGGGGAGATTTGATACAGACCTTCAGATACCTGACAAGTATGAACGATGTGCAAACATCAAACCTTTACTGCCGGAAATGAAAGAGTAGAACTAAAGTTAATGATTTGAAACTTCAGGGGTAACAACTAAGAACCAATATCAGAAATATTTCTTCACAGAGAAGGGTGGTGGATACCTGCAGTGTCCTCCCAGAAGAGATGGTGAAGATGAGAACAGTTAATTCAAAAGAGCATGGGTCAAACACTGTGGATCCTTAAACAATTAAAGAAAGTGTTGGTATAATGTTTCTGCTTGTGGGTAACTTGCACAGAGCAGCAGTTACTACTCTTAACAGCGCATGGGGTAACCTGCATGGAGCGGTAGTTACTGCCAAAAGCATATTGCTGGGCTGACTTGATGGACCATTTAGCCTTTTTCTGCAGTCATTACTATGTTACTCTAACCTCTTCAAAAAAAATGTGGCAAATTGCTGAGGTAAGACTTGCCCTGTGTAAATCCTTGCTGGCTGTGCCCCTTTAAACCATGCATTTCTATATGTTCTGTGATTTTATTCTGTAGAATAGTTACAATTTTTCCTGGTAATAAAGTCAGGATCTCAAGTCTGTAGTTTTCTGGATCACCTTTGGAGCCTTTTTAAAGGTCATGATCACATTGGCCACCCTGCAATCTTCATATACAATAGACTTTTATAATAGGTTGCACATTTCATTTTTTAGTTCTTTCAGAACTTAGAAATGAGGTATACAATCCATTTAAGCGTAGCCCGGCTCTACGATAGTGTAGTATTATAGAAAGGTAAGCAATGGGTATCCATAATCACTTAGCCTTAAGACTGAGTCTCCTGCCACTCCAAGTAGGGTTTCCATATTTAAAAAAAAGTGTAGGGATGCTGTGATATAGGTCATATGATGGTGAGTGTGTAGCCTAGTCAATACTTCAGAGATTGCGGGGACTTTAACTTGCTTCCAATAGGCTGCAAATGTACACAAGCCATTATAAATACCTGCAAGCAGAATCTATGCTGATACTTATCCAGAGCCTCGTAAGGCAAATTGAGTAAGACACGATGGGCAGTTGGGTCTATCCTCCATCCCAAAATCTGCAAGAGCCAGAAATCAGTGACAGAAAAACATGACCACCAGATATGATAGAGGGAACCAACTTGCCTATACTGTCTCCAGCATTTTTCCACAACTCTGGGGTCTATGGCATGCAGCTTAACTGGGGTAAGGTACCATCTATATAATAGTTTATAGCAGTTTTCTAGCAGAGCTGCAGAAACAGAGCACTTTCGAGCATACATAAATGCTAGGTCCCAGTCATCTATACTCATGACTTCCCCCAAGGTCTGACTCCCAAGCTAAAACATGTTTATGCGGGTCCTCGGATTCCTTATTTAATAAAGAGTAAATCTTTGAGATCACACCATGCAGCTTATATGTATAGTCACAGTGGTGTTCAAGAATGCTTTTACCCCCTCCATGTGCAAAGTTAAATAGTTGAGAAAGCACAAAATGATGAACACGTGCATAAGCCAAAAAGCTTGTGGCCTCTAAATTATATTGATCGGTAAGGGAGCTTTGAGACATAATACTTCCCTGGGACATATGCTCAAAGCGAGTAATACCCCTGCTTTTCCAAGACTGAAACATGCTGCTTGAGATGCCTGATGGGAATAGGACATTTTAAAGAAGTGCGAAGAAAAGAAACATTGCCCCACTCCCACCAATTTGGACTTCCACTGTGACCAGACCTTTAATGTGACAAAGTGAGCTAGGAATACACTTTAACGGTCTCCAAGAAGTTCTAGGTTTACATGGGAGGGCTGTAAGAGGCATGGCTCCAATCAACCATTGTTCAATTAATACCCACTGCTTGGGGGAATTCTGCCTCTACATATTTAATAAGGACCTTAATTGGGAGACTGCAAAATACTAGTGGATATTAGGTACCCCTAATTTTCCAAGTGCTTTTGGCTGATAAAAGTACCCATCTTGACACCCTAGGTGGCCTGCGATTCCATATGAAATCGTGAATTCTTTTCTGCCAGGCATGCAGTGTTGTAGTCGAGATAAATACTAGCAGTTTGGAGAAAAAGTATACAAAGCGAGGTAGGTTGTTCATCATAATTGCAATTCACTCTAGCCAGGGGAGCCTCTCTCTATGCCACTGATCTAAGTCCTTGCCTATTTGTTTCAGTAGTGGAATATAATTAAGATTAAGCACATTTTGGATGCGGGGCTCAATACGTATCCCTAAATATTTGAGGGATGACAGCCCATTTAAATGGAAATGTGCTTTTAACATGTCTGACTGCAAGGCAGGTAGGTTAATGTTTAAAGTTTCTGATTCATTGTAGTTCACCTTGAAGCCAGATACAGCACTAAACTGGTTAAGTTCATGTACCAGGTTGGGTAGTGATAAGTCGGGGTTGGTCAGAGTAACCATTATATCATCTGTGAATAAGGATAACTTGTAGTGCCCTGCCCCTACTTTTACCCCTGTGATTTAATCGGAAGCATGTATCCTGGTAGCAAGAGGCTCAAGAAATAAAGCAAAAAGTGGGGACGGGGCATCCCTGCCTCACTCCCCAGCCAATTGCGAAACGATGTCCATACCTCACATTAACTTTCATGCATGCCTGTGGTGATCGGCACAAACTCCGTACCCAGTGGATAAAGAAAGGACCAAAGCCAATTTTCTCCATTAGTTTGAAAAGGAAGGGCCAATGTACCCTATCGAACACTTTTTAGGTGTTGAGAAATAGCAGTAAGGTTGGAACATACTCTCTTTGAACTCACCAGAAGAAATCAGTGATCTTACGGACATTGTTCGTTGTCATATGAGTGGGTATAAAGCCGACCTGATCAGAGTGTACTAGTTCTGGGATGATTTGATTTAATCGTTCTGCTAGTATCCTAGCTAGGATCTTAAGATCCAAGTTGATTAAAGAAATTGGACAGTACAACCCACATAATGTGGAGTCTCGACCTAGTTTCGTGATAACCGATATTCCGGCCACATTGGCTGCTTCCATAATAAAGCCCCCTTCTTGGATATAGTTGAAATATTCAGTTAAGGGCGCTACTAAAATATGTGAGAACGTTTTGTAATATGCACTGGAAAAACCCGATTTTAAGGACTTTATAACCTGAAGGACCTCGGGGGCACTAATTGGCCTGTCTAGGAGGAGCTTTTCTTCCTCCAGGATTGACGGCAGGGTAATGGGAGCTAGGTACCTGTCAATAGCATCATCTTTTATACTCTAATCCTTTTCATATAAGGAGGCATAGAATTGGGAAAAGCACTGCCTGATTTCTCTAGATGACGTATGAATTCCCCATCAGGGTTTTTTAATTTTAGAAATAACACATTGTCCTTTGGCAGCTTTCATTCTCCTTGCCAGGTACTTCCCAGCTTTATTGCCCCCCTCAAAGTAGACATGTTTATTGATCTCCATCTGGTGGGTAATAAAGTCATCCTCCAATGCTTGGAGTTCAGATCTCACTATTAGCAATTGATTCT
Organism: Rhinatrema bivittatum; assembly: GCF_901001135.1. Lineage (NCBI taxonomy): Eukaryota > Metazoa > Chordata > Amphibia > Gymnophiona > Rhinatrematidae > Rhinatrema > Rhinatrema bivittatum. The sequence continues at coordinate 159,214,865 of NC_042622.1, read as the reverse complement.
ATAAGGTAGGGGATTGTGATAGCATGTGCCTGCGAGAGAGGTCCGTAATTCTGCCTGACAGGATATGTCGCCACTGTTATTTCTCCCATTTACAAAAAGCAGTCTGTATCGGCTTATCCACCAGAAAATAATCTATTCGGGAGTAGGTGTTATGGGGTGTGGAGTAAAAAGTATACATGTGCGATTTCGGGTGACTTTGCCTCCAGATGTCCACCAGGCTCCATTGGGCTATAACCTTAAGAAAGCATTTTCCTTGCCTTCCACATAGACTTAGATGGTAGGGGCTGATGAATCAAGCTGGGGACAGCAAGAGATGCTAAAATCTCCCCCAATTAATAAAAAGCCCTCCACATGAGATAGTAAAGTATCTGCCAGAGAACTAAAAGAAGACATTTGTTCCTGATTAGGTACGTATAGGGTAACAATAATGAAAATATCATTTCCTAGCCGTAATTTGGGCAGAAAAAAATCTGCCATGCGGATCAGTGAGTTGAAATAAAACATCAAAAATCACATGGCATGAAATCAAGATGCCTACCCCTGTATACCTTTCTCAACATGTGCTTTTCACTAGGAATTGATAAGGGAAATTCTTATTAAATAGTAGCTTTTCATGTCTTTTTCTCAGATGTGTCTCTGAGACACCAACTCTTGAAAAAGCAGGCTACACTTACGCTGTGTATTAAGGTCTTTTACGTTGTACAGGATGCGAGTAGCAATGCAAATAAGGCCTAAGACATTGCAAAAACCCTTGATATATGGGTAAGAGCCACGTTACCTTCCGTATGTATAATAACTATAATAAAATTAGAGAATACCAGGTGCACATAACCGTATCTCCCCATCCCACCCTTAAATATAATATCTAACAAAATCCTCATGTAGATCTCTCTTACTATGGTAGGCAGTGATAATCAAAGGAAGAATGAGAGCAAAACCACGCTCCCTCATATGGAGTATATATAAACATCAAAATTACCATCGATATGCATCACAAGTAAGTTTAGGCTTACTCAGTTCTATATATATTGCCACAGAGCTTATACCAACAACATCATATGCAATTCGCCCCGAGTTCTTCCACAATGGAAAAAACATTTGGAGGCATGGAAACACAGTTACATAATCTGGGTCTTAGCTAAGTCTTCTCATCATCCTTCTTCTGACGACATAGATTGTATGTCCTCAGCATGCTGCCTGAGCTGCCGGTCTCCCTTTCCTGCCCATCGCCATCTTGGAAAGGTGTGTGTTGGACTCATGACACTAGGTGATTTCGAGATGGAGAATTTCACTGGCAAGATGGCCTTCTTGAAGGCTTCGGCTGCTTCAACGATAGACTTGATCCAGTAGGTAGTGCTGTTCGACCAAACTGCAATCCAAAGAGGAAGGTCCACTTATATACTTATATCAGATGTTCTCCCCTCTCAGCGTGGTTGTAACTTCTTTCAGTTCGGTCCGCTTATGGAGAGTTAATGGAGCCAGATCATTAAAAATTGCATTAGTATGTCCCTCACACCTCCAATTTGTTTTCCTCCTCGCAGCCTCGTAGATGCATGTCTTGAGTAAGTAACTATGAAGACAAATGATATCATGGGCCCGATTGGGAAGTTTAGGGCCCAGTGAGCATGCTTGATCACAATTCTCCGTTGCAGGGAATCTGGTTGTTAGGTGTTATCTTGATTGTTCACTAGAAGGGCCTTGCTGATTTTTTTGGCCACTTCTCTTGCATTTGTGAATTCCGGCAGCTCAGGGACCCATCGGATGCGCAGGTTACACCTCCTGGAGTGGTTCTCTAAGTCCTCCAACTTCTTTAAAAGAGAATCTCATTCCATTTGGATAGTCTTTTGTTCAACTATTTTGTGTAAGGAGTTGTCCTGGCCATCTATGTGGGTCTCCATTCACGTGGCCTCTCAGAGCCATCACGTCATTCCGCACCTCAGAAATGGATGCCAGCAGATCGGATTTATGCTGTTTCAAGTCTGCGAAGAGTTCCAAAAACCAACCATGTATTTCATCTCTCATGGAGAATTTTGTTACTCCGAGGCCCTCAGGCATAGGGGCCGGTTCGGGAGCCATTTCCTTAGTACTGGGGTTAGCAGAGGCCTGGGCACCATCGGCACGATCCTCCTCACCCGTGTGTTTTTGATACTAAAACTGCTTCAAATCCGCAGTTTTGCATTTTGCTGCCATCTGCTGCGATTTAGGGATCAAAAAAGGCACTTTGTAGTGTTGAAGATGCACGGATGGCTGCAATAATCGATGGATTCAGTATTGAGGGCCTGGACCTCTGTGATTAAGCCACCATCTTCAGCGATGACGTCACCAGCCTCCAATTTGGAATCTTTTTAACTAAATTTTTTCTTTAACCTAATGGTACATGGGTTACTATCAGGATGCTCTGTTTATTATTCTTTGAAGATACTTCCCTGTAAACTACATGCTGCTGAGCGACTATCTGCTTTCCCCCAAGTTTTAGTGTAAAAGCTGCTCTGTCTCCTTTTTAAAGGTTAGTGCCCACAGCCTTGTATGACTCTAGTTAAGATGAAGCCCATCGTTTCAGAATAGGCTTCACTTTCCCCAAAATATTGCCAGCTCCTAAAAAAAACTATTGTGTCATCTTTACATTGAGACACTTTGGAGCTCTGCCTATCTCTGGGAGTCCTTCATGTGGAACAGGAAGCATTCCAGAGAATGCTACCCTGGAGGTTCTGGATTTTAACTTTCTATCTAAAAGCCTAAATATGGCTTCCAGACCCTCCCTTCCACACCTTTCTGTGTTGTTGGTGTCCACATGTACCACGACAGCTGGCTTCTCCCAACACTGTCTAAAATCCTGTCTAGGTGACACATGAGGTCTGCTACATTCATACCAGGCAGGCAAGTTACCTAGCAAGCTCCATATTCACCAACTACCCAGCCCATGTACATTCCTAATGATTTAAATCACCAACTGTGACAACTGACCTTACCCTTCCCTCCTGGGCACAATCCCTTGGGGACCTGCCCTTGGTACGAGAGGATAATGCATCATCTGGAGAGCATGTCTTAACTACAGTATCATTTCCTGCTACCCAAAGTAGATGTTTTCCATCCAGCTGACCTTGCTCCTCCAAGGTATCACAGGGGCTGTCAGACTGGAGTTGGGACTTGCCTGCTGTGTCCCTGAAGGTCTCCTCTATATACCTGTCTGTCTGCTTCAGCAACTCCAGTTTTGTCACTGTAGGCTACAGAGATGGGACTCGTTCACTGAGAGTCAGGAATTCTTTGTACTAAGCACACAGATACAACCTCTCACCAACTGATAGATAATCATACATTTGGCACTTGGTACAAAAGACTGGAAGGCTCCCATCTCTCTGCTGGACTGCTGTCTGTATCCTAATATTGTACTTTTAGTTAATTTAGGTTGATAAGGGAGTAGGGATTTGTAAACCAAAATCCTTTAAATTTGTGTGTTATATTTAATGCTAATTTGGCAAAGACCTGCAAGGGGACAATTATTAATTTATTGATGAGGGCTGGGCCACTTCCTTGTTTTAGATAAATCCCTGATTGATTTTTGGTGTGAAAATATCTCTTGTTCCCTTAAATGTGTTGAGTCTATAACTCTCAGATTCTGCTTAGGGGTGGGTGGGAGATGCTTGATTGCCTGCATTGTATGGTGCCAATACCTACACGCATTTGCTCCATCATCAAATCTTTTTATATTCCATCTCAAGGAGTGGCTGCTGCTATTGAAGCCCGATGAATGGCTTAGTTATATGCTAGCAGCTTCCAGGACGATGTTCATGAAACTGGCAGACATCCCATGTTCCAGAGAGAATCTTTTCAGAGACAAGGTCAGAGAAACCATGGTGCAGAGGAGGTTATATGCTTTTAAGTGGAAAAGATTTTTGCCTTAGTTTTATTCAACATCCCTGGATCCCTCTGCATGCTACTTAAGGATCTTCTTAGATACCTGTTCTCCCCTTTTTTGTTAGTACTTGCACTTCTGTGAAGGTAAATTTGAATCCCATTGCAGTATACCATCCTTATGCCAAATTCACAATGGCATTGTGGCATACAAAATTCAATCTCAAAACCTGTTGTGTCCTGTGATCTCAACTTTGTCCTTGCTCAATTAATGAAACTTCCTTTCAAACCATGTTCCACTGAAATTCCTTATCTGGAAGATGGTATGTTTAGTGACAATCATTTCAGCAAGATAAGTGTGCAAATTACAAGCCTTAATCTGTTATTTGCCTTATCTTCAGTTTTTTGACAACAGAGGTGCTTCATACTCACCCAAAATTTCTGCCAGAAGTTGTTTCTGTGATTCATATTAATCAGGCCATTGTCTTCCCCATGTTTTTTCAAAAGCCGCATGCACATAGGAGCGAGAAGCCCCTACATTCACGGGACTGTAAGAAGGCCATAGCTTACTACTTACGGAGAACTCAACTGCATTGAGAGTTTGACCCATTGATTAACTCCTCTAATCCTAACATAATGGGCATAGCAGTTGTTAGATATATTGAGGCTGATATTCAAAATGGTACTTAGCCGGGTAAGTACTACTTATCCGGCTAAGTGGCGCTGCTGAATATCTGGCTAGAATCAGCAGGCACAACTTACCCAGGTAAGTCACTTATCTGGAAAAGATTTTAGCTGAGTTAGGGGCAAAGAATGGGCAGATAAGGGATGAGTTGAGTTAGCTGGATAAGTTACTGGCTTATTCGATGTTCAGAGTTAGCAGCTAAACTATTTGACAGCTCTGGTCAGGGCATAGGGCTGACCAAAGTTAGCTGATTTAACTTTATCCAGCTAACTTTAAAATACAGGGTATATTCTGCAGCATAAGTGCACTGCTGAATATTCAGCAGTGCACTTATGATTATCCAGCTAAATAGCTGGATAATCATACATATTCAGCCGCTCAATGGCTGAATATGTACTTCCATATTTCCAATTGACTATATTGCACACTGTTATTCACTGGCTGGCCTCCAAGTCACAAACTGTCACAGCTCATCAAGTTAGAGCCATGGTGACTTCAGTTGCTCATCTAAGCGCTGTTCTATCGAAGATATTAGCAAAGCTATAACGCAGTCAATTGTACATCCCTTTACATCTATCTACTGTCTGGACAATCTTCAAGAATATCTGATTTTGATTTCATATCTGAAATAGAAGTCATTAACATCCTAGAAAAGATGAATCTGTAAGGGGCAGAGTGAGCAAGAATCCTTCATGCTGTAGCATTGTTGCTACCTCAAGGCCAAATCCACGAGGCCTATGCCGGCAGCTGGAGAACGAATTTTGACATGGGCAGGCTAGAACTTCACCTGTTCCAGCCACCTTTCTGCGAGTTGAGCCCTTTGACTCAAGCGGCTGGCAGGACAGGTTGTTCAAGGGAATTAAGACAGAGTATGGAGATAGTCAAAGAATCAGGGCTAGTGGTAGACAAGACATAGTCAAGCTTCAGGACTAAGGTCAGATCCAGGCAGCAAGGTGATATTCAAAGCTGAGATGAAAACTGGAGAGACAGGACAAGACAGACAAAGAATGAAGCAACAAGACAGGGCAAGATGAGACCCAAGGACAAGGCAGGGGGGAGTCAACAAAGATTGGACAGGGATAGAAATAAGACAAGGCAAAGAGAGGCAAGGCTGGACTGGGCTGGACTGAGCTGGCATGTAGGACGAGGCTTGGCTGGGCTGGAGAACATGAACCATAAGGTAAAGTACCATTTGCAAGGCAGAGGCGTCTGATGGGCCCTTTTTTAGGGTTTGAGGTGGTGACATTATCAAGGGGCACTATGACCTTTTTCCACCTCATGCCCTTTAAAGGCAGAGATGTCTGTTCCATGTGCATGTAGGGAGATGCTCTGTGGTGGCGGTTCTGGCAGCATCCTGCCACGCAGATGGAGGTCAATGGCATTTGCCGCGGAGAGGGGCCTAGAGTGTCTGGCAGTGTTAGGGTGAATAGTGAAGACAATAGGAATCGGATGTTGAAAAGCAAGCCCTTTATTAAGAATGCCCAACTCTGGCCGAGTTTCGCTCTTTTGTACAGAGCTGCCTCAGGGGCAATTGATTGAACCAGGACTTGAATTGGTTAACATTGATGATATCGCAATGATATTCCTCCAACGTGGTTGAGTTCGTATCAAATCAGAAGAGCTTCTTTCTTATCCACACAGCATTGCCATGTGATATCAACAGTGAAGACAATAATATTCAATAGGTTGCAAATTCGAACTCGGCCAGAGTCTGGCATTCTTAATAAAGGGCTTGCTTTTCATCATCCGATTCCTATTGTCTTCACTGTTACACAGCCTACTGGATCGGCTACCGCTTTGTTTTTTGGGTCCATCAGTGTTAGGGTGAATACAGCTGGTTGTGGTAGGCTGCTGCAACCAGCAAATGTAACAGAATCCATTATTCTATCCTTTAAATCTGTGTCCTTTCCAAAAAAAAAAAAAGGTTAAAGCAAATTATTTTGCTCAGGCCTTGAGAAGGATTAAACATTGTTAGCTGAAACATTGTTTTTTTATTTTTATTAATGCACTAATTTAGAGATTTTATTTTTGCTGATTGCATTTTAGGTGGTATTGCTGATATAATTGTATTAGTATTTGTTTTATGTTGTATTGGTGCTATATATAGTTAACATTGTTTTACATGTATTTACTGTAAGCTAAAGAGGATAATAGGATCAGCAGAATATGAATGTTTTCAAATATGCATATTTCACAAATCATTTATGCAGTGACACCACCTAATACATTTTTGATTTTGGAAGTTATGCACACTATATTTTCAGGATGTGTTGGAGTGTCTCTGAGGATTCTGAGAGAGGTATTTCTAGGGGGAATCCATGTATTCCATGAAGGCGCACACACAGTTATATCACCTATTCACATTTCAGCTTTGCTTCCAATCCATACCCAATTTTCAGATGATATCAAAAGGCCAAGAGGAATTTAACTTGGGTAGGACAAGAAACCATAAGAATATGATGTAATTAAAAAATAGAAAATTAGAACATGATGGCAGATAAAAGCCATATGGCCTATCCAGTTTGCCTATCAATATCTCCTGCTCTGCTTTATATAGTCCCTTCCTCTCCCTCAGCAATCCTCTGTGCTTGTTATGTTTTCTTGAATTCTAATACTACCCTTTTCTCTACCACTTGCACAAGGAAGCTGCTCCATGCATCCATAATTCTTTCTATAAAGAGATATTTCCTTAGATTTCTCCTGAGTTTACAGTCTTTAACCTTCATTTCATGACTCATTCTTCAAGAGCTTCCTGTTCATTTATTACTTGGAGATATTTACATATCTATCATATCTTCCCCCCCCTTCCTTCAAGGTATATATAAGTTTAGTGATCTTTAAATCTGTACCCATATGCTTTATGATGAAGACCATTGACCATTTTAGTAGCTGCCTTTTGGACTGACTCCATCCGGATTATATCTTTTTGAAAGTGCAATCTCCAGTACTGTACTCTAATTGAGTTCTCACTAGAGATTTATATAAACATTCCTCTCCCTATGCACTCAAACATCTTTCAGACTTTTTTCTTACCTTGTCTACCTGTTTGGTCACCTTATGATCATCAGATATAATCATCTCCATATTTCAATCTTGTTCTATGCACAGAAGAGCCTGTCCCCCTATATTGTACTGCTCCCTTGAATCTTTGCAACTCAAATGCATAGCCCTGTATTTCTTGGCATTAAATATTAGCTGCCAATCTCTAGACCATTCCTCAAGCTTCATTAAAACTCTCCTTATATTTTCCACACCTTCCAGTGTCTACCCTGCTGCAGATTTTGCTTCATCAGCAAAATGTAAACCTTTCTCAGTAGCACTTCTGCGATATCACTGATGAAAATATTTTAGAGAACCAGACCAAGGACTGATCCCTGTTATACTTGGCTGGCCACAGGTCAGCACCAGGACCGGCCTCACTCACTCTTACATGCTGCCAGCCTCCTTCATGGTAGGAATGCTGCTGACCATTGGGCACCACAGAAAGGCATCATGCTGCTCCTCCCCAAACTCCTCTAGGCATGCACGACTAACATTCCAACTTTTGAAGGGTCCATAGTAGAAACTCAGTTTTGGCTCTTCTAATGACATCATCAGTTTCAGGATATCTAAAGGCCCATCTACAGGACAGCGATGCTTAAGCAAAAGGTCCTCCTGCCTTGCAGTTTTGGTAGTTCCTGTGTGCATCGTCTCTGTTTCTGTTCCTGATTGTGTTCTTGCTCTTTTGCTCTCTTGCCTTGTCTCCTCGTCCTTGTACCTTGCCTCCTTGCATGGTCCCTGCCTTGCCATACTTCTCTCTTGTCTTGCCCAGTCCATCCTGCCTTGTCTTGTTTCCCCACCTTCTATCTTGTCTGTCTTGGCCTGACTTCCCGGTTCTGACCCCTGCCTTGAATTCTGACTTCTTTCTGATTTGCTGTCTGCCTTGACCCATGGCCTGGACCTGCTGCTTACCTCAACCCTTGGACTGAACTTGACTATGCTTTGCATGCTGTCTATCTTGACCACTATCGCTACCTAGATGCTTCCTATCGACCCATTGAGGGACTTTTGCCTATTCCCTGCTTGCCTCTGAAACCCAAAGGCTCAACCCAAGGGAAAACTGGGCTGGTACAGCTAAAGCTCCAGCTCCCATCCCAGCAAGGACATGTCCGCCGATTGTCTGTGTGGCATAGTGGGTTTGCCTACTAGGCTGCGTCAAACATGCCGACCATGACAGTTTGCTGAGGCTTCAGCTCTGTGATACACCCTCAGTTCAGGCCATAATAGTTTGGCCCACATTGTTAAACAGCAACAAGGAGCAGCTCAATCAAATAATTGGTTTGCTCCAGGGCCTTGCTATACGTATGGATGCTATCCAGGCCCAACTACCAGCACCAGCCCCTATGGCACCACCTCCAGTTGTGCCCGCTCATGTCCCGGAACCTATACCGCACCTTGCGCCTCCTCCCAGATATGACAGAGATCCTAAGGCCTGCAGTGGCTTTATCAATCAGTGCCTCATGCTTGTTGAATTACAGACTCCAGCTTTCCTTCTAATCATACCATGGTAATTTTACTGCTGTCCCTGCTGGGTGGTCCTGCCCTGGCCTGGGTATCACCTCTCTGGAAGCGAAAGGACCCAATGATGGAGATTCTGGATACCTTTCTATGCCAGTTTCATCTAATCTTCAAAGAGCCAGGCTGAACCTTGTCTGCCACCTCTGAGTTGCTTCAGATCAGTCAATGCAACCACACCAGGGGTGAGTAAGATCACTCGCTTTTGAACGCTGGCCTCTGAGCTCCTTTGGGATGAACACAAGCAGACGGCCATCTTTTGGCAAGGATTGACAGACTGAATAAAGGATGACCCAGCAGGTTGGGACATACCGCCCACACTTGAGGGTCTTATTTTTCTGGCCATAATAGTAGATCTCATGTTCCAGGAATGAGCCTGGGAAAGAGGGAACTTCTGCCGACCCCTTTGATTAACTAGCAAATTCCAGTGACCTCTGCTTCCTGCATCAGATGCCCTGGCTACCTTGCTTCTGAAGGAAACCTTGCAGCCGAGTAGGGCCTACCTCACTGAGGAGGGGAGACAGGCATAGCCGGCTTAATCTCTGCCTTTAATGCACAGGACAGAGGTATTTCACAGTGTTGCCTGGAAAAAGTGGGAAACTACTTAGCCTAGGGTTGGTTGGGGGGGAAACCCTAGGTTCACCTGCTTTCTTTCCCCAACTATTTGTGCCAGTTCACCTTTTCACCAGAAACACCATGGTCCACACTGAAGTTTTTCTGGATTATGGAGCAGGTGGAGGATTTAATTCGCCAATACAATCTGCAAACACACTGCCAACCAAAGTTACCATATTCTCCATATAAGGCGAACCTCTGCTTGGATGTCTAGCTCTCAACAAGTTACCACTAATCCTCCAGACCGCACTGCTATGCCAGGGGACCATCTTCTTCTACATTCTACCTTAGGCCATCAACTCCATCATTCTTGCATTACTCTGGCTTTTGCTGTGTAACCCCTTGAAACACTGGGGAATGCTACAGCCCCTCTTGCCAGGAATGCTGCCTCTCCCAGGTCCACCTACCAGTTGTCTAGTCTGTTTCCTCAGCTCTGTTGGATCTTCCACCCCAGTTTATGGCATTCATTAATGTATTCAGCAAACAGGCCGAGACTCTGCCACTGCATTAACTGTACTATTCTCCAATCAATTTAAAACCAGATAGTCATTGTTTTTCATTCACTTCAATTTCAAACTCCAGTACCATTTGGCAGAGAAGAATCAATGGGCCGATGCCCTTTCTAGGTCCTTTAAGACTGAAGACTCTTGTAGCCCTCTTGACACATCATTGACATGGCAAGGAATGTGGTCACATTTGCAGCACATGTCCTGCCAGAGAAAATGGTTCCCAAGAGATTATGAGAGAAGATTCTTAAATGGGCCCACAACTCTTGTCTGACTAGACACCCTGAGTGCCATTAAGCTGGAATTACTGCTCCGCCATTACTGGTGGCCTTGAGTGAAGCAAGATGTGCAGCACTACATAGAATCTTGTCCCACTTGTGCTGCCCATAAGGGCTCTCATACTCGAACCTGTGAGTTGTTATTGCCACTGCCAGCCCCTTCGAAACCTTGAACCACCTGGCCACTGATTTTGTCAGTGACTGTCCCTTCTCTAATGGCTTCACCATCATCTAGGTAATGGTATATCACTTCTCCAAGATTTACTTCATATCTCTTCTTGGACTTCCATCTGCACTAAAATTAACATTCCTTTACGTCCAACATGCCTTTTCACCTACATGGACTACCAATGCATATCCTCTCTGATTGGGGAGTACAGTTTACAGCCTGTTTCTGGAAAGGTTTCTGCAAGATGTTTTGAATCTCCTTGGGTTTTACATTTGCGTACCATCTCCAAAACTATGGCCAGACAGAGAATCAACCTTAAGGGGTTTCTGCACTCCTGTGTTAATGAGTGTCAGGACAACTAGGTCTCACTCCTCCCCTGGGCAGAGTTCTGCCACAATATCCATGTCAGGAGTTTGTCTGGATCCTTACCTTTTCAAATAACGTATGGCAGACATCCTAGTGTAGCACATCCCGTTCTAGTGTCAGTCTCCTGCCCTGCAGCCAACACTATGGACCAGGATCTCAAAGTCTTATGGCAGAAGACTCAACAGCTCCTTACTGTGGTTGCCAGCAGATTCAAGAAACAAACAGACAAGATGCAATAGCTAGCACCACAATTCAAGCCCGGGAAATTGCTGTGGCTAAGTATCTGGAACTTGCATCTCAAGATGCTCTCAGGAAAATTTGCACCAAGGTTTATTGGTCCATTCCCTATTATCCACCAGGTGGGAACAGTGGCCTACCGGTTGAAGCTTCCACCCAAGATACATAATGTATTCCATGTCTCCCTCCTCAAGCCAATACTTTTGTCTGGCCCTCATGACCCCCTCTTAAACCTGTGGAGGGTAACCTCTGAAGAAGATACTGAATACAAGGACCAGGAGATCTAAGACTCCAGGAGGGTGTGGAATAAGCATCTTTTGGAATGGTTCCGGCCTCGAGGAGAGTTCATGGGAACCTACTTTTAATTTCCAAGTTCCTCAGCTGGTGAGGGAGTTCATCACCGGTTTACCCAGAAGCCTAAACCAAGAGGACTGGGGAAGGGGCTTAGAAGGGGGTCGAGCCCGCTGTCCCCCCCCCCCCCCCCTGTGTCCCTCTCTTACCGCCGCCACCACATCGAGGCCTTCTTCGAACGCCGCGAGGCCGACTTGAGGCCCCCTCCAAGCAACCCGAAGCCGACCCGAGGCCCCACCGATCGGAGCCTGAGAGAGAACGACACCGGAGCCCAAGAGGGAAGGAGACGCCATCCCGCAGCGCCACCTGAGAGAACAGAAAAGCCAAAAAAAAAAAAAAAAAAATCAAGAACTAAAAAAAAACAAACAAAAAAAAAAGAACCCCAAAGTTTCTCGCTGCCGCCGACGCTCCGCCCACAGGACCCTCCCTGAGCTCTCGAGCCACCAATCAAGGTGGGAGCTGGGCCCACGTTGGCGCCCGGGAGGCCGGCTGAACAGCCTTTTAAACCAGGGCTCTTTGCAGCGGTGAGTCTTTTTTTCCTGCCCAAACTGACCGGGGTCGAGCCCGCTGCCCCCTCGTGTCCCTCTCTTACCACCGCCACCGCATCGAGGCCTTCTTCGAACGTCGCGAGGCCGAACTGAGGCCCCCTCCAAGCGACCCGAGGCCCCACCGATCGGAGCCTGAGAGAGAGAGAGTGATGCCGGAGCCCGAGAGGGAAGGAGACGCCATCCCACAGCACCGCCCGAGAGAACAGAAAAGCAAAAAAAAAAAAAAAAGTTTCCCGCTGCCGCCGACGCTTCGCCCATGGACCCTCCCTGAGCTCCCGAGCCATCAATCAAGGTGGGAGCTCTTTGCAGCGGCACTGCGCAACCTAAGGGGCCTGCCCCTTAGTGCGTCCCTTTGTGCGTCCTTTGTGCACTAACTGTAATTTCTGTTGCAGAACCAGAGATCCCCTGGAATTTAAATCTGTCTTCCTTTTCGCTCTCCCCCCTCGCCCTCCAACACCCCCTCGAGCTGCCCCTCGAGTAGACCTCTGGAGCACCTCCCAGTAGTGGCTTGGTGCACTACTTTCTGAGAGCACAGTCAACCTTTCTTTCCTTCACAGACCAACCCACCTAGGATCCCCTTAAGGTGCCTCTTCACTCCCAGCTCCCCCCTGATTAGACCTCATTTCCCCCCTTTTCCCAGGTTCTCCCCTTCCACCCGAAATGCTCTGTCTAAATATTCCCCGTTTACACCTTCCCCATATGCATAAACCCCCCCCTGTACTCCCTCACCCCTCCCACCAGCGTAAATCCCTAGTCCCCATCATGATCTCCCCTCTTACACAATTCCTGGGTCTAACCACCCTTGCCATCTCCCTTTTTAATGTGCAATCCATCCTAAAGAAAGCCCCCATCCTCTATGACCTGCTTACAGACTCCAATCCTGACATCTGCGCCATCACTGAATCGTGGCTAAAGAGCACAGACCAGGTCTTCATTAATTAGCTCCCTATTCAGTCTTATGACATCTTCTCTATCCCAAGACTACCGTGTTTCCCCGATAGTAAGACACCCCTGATAGTAAGACGTAGTGGGAATTTTAGGGGGGTCGGCTAATGTAAGACATCCCCCGAAAGTAAGACGTAGTAAAAAAATTATTTTTAAATACCTGTCGGAGGGCCGCGTGGGTCCAGGCGGCTGGCGGCGGGAGCCGGGTGGTTGCGTGTTACCTAGGCCGCGGGCGGGTGGGTGCTTGTTCCAGGCGGCGGCAGCGGCGGCGGGGGGGGGGGCGGGTGGACGCGCGTTAAATCTAGGCCGCGGGCGGGTGGGCGCTTGTTCCAGGCGGGGGGGGGGGGCGGGTGGACGCGCGTTATTTCGAGACGGCCGGCGGGCGGCGGGTGGTCGCGTGTTAAATCTAGGCCGGGGTCGCACAGGCTCGCATTCATTCACTGCCGGTGGGGCAGCGACCCCGGCCTAGATTTAACACGCGACCACCCGCCGCCCGCCGGCCGTCTCGAACTAACGCGCGTCCCCCCCCCCCCCCCCCCCCCCCCGCCGCCTGGAACAAGCGCCCACCCGCCCGCGGCCTAGATTTAACGCGCGTCCACCCGCCGCCGCCGCCTGGAACAAGCGCCCACCCGCCCGCGGCCTAGATTTACGGTAACACGCGACCACCCGGCTCCCGCCGCCAGCCGCCTGGACCCATGCGGCCCTCCGACAGGTATTTAAAAAATTCGACTGTTTTTCCAATATAAGACATACCCTGAAAGTAAGACATAGTGGGACTTTTGGGGGTAAAAAGAAAGTAAGACGCTGTCTTATATTCGGGGAAACACGGTAAAAGAAAGAGGTGGAGGTCTCCTAGCTGCAAAAAAATACCTCAAATTAAAATCCCAACCCACCCAGACTTGAAGCAGGACTTTTCAAATCCAATACCCTACAGGTCTGCCTCATCTATGCCCCCCCTTGCCTCCTCGAACCTGACCCTTCACCTATCATTGAGTACATCACCGACAACATCAAGTCCGACTCCCCTGCAGTTATCTTGGGTGATTTCAACCTCCACGTTGATGTCCGCCCCCCCCCCCCCCCCCCCCACACACACACGCCTGCGAAATCCTTCTGGACACCTTCCAAGCATTAGGCTATATGCATCTCATCTCTGCACCCACACACAAAGGGGGTCACACCCTTGACCTCATTTTCATCAACCACCATATAACCTTGACTACTTCACCTGTTACCACCCCAGTACCATGGTCCGACCACTCCCTCATTAACGTCCTCCTCTCCACAAACACCCCCCATCCAGCACCACTCATGCAGACCAAAACTATATCCTTCCGTAAACCATGCTCGCCAGAGGACCTGACCATAGCATTTGACAAAGCATCCACTAACCTTGACCTCTCCAACCCTGAATCTGCGCTACTCTCCTGGAACAATCTCACAACTATTATAGCTAATGACACCTGCCCCATACTCCACAAACAGATCCCCCTTACACAAACTTAAAAAAAAACTTAAAAAAAAAAGGATAAAAAAAGACCTCAGTTCCAAAGAACGTACGTGGTGTAAACAACCATCACTTACCCACAAAGCAGTGTATAAGAACACCTTGCACACTTATAGACAAACCACCCAGCAAGCCAAGCGAGACTTTTATTCCGCCAGAATCCACGACTACCAATTCAACCCACAGGCCCTTTTCTCATATGTCACAGAGCTCACAAATTCCACTCATCATACTATCACTGAAGACAATGCCAAGGGTAAATGTGAAGAACTAGCTCAGTTTTTTAAAAACAAAATAACCAACATACTACTACACTTCCCTACAAACCCCACACCGATCACTCTACTCACCAATAACAACAAGGCCACCCTCGCATCCTTCGACCTCACAACCACTAAGTAGATGGAATCCATCCTAAAAAAGATTAAACCATCCACACTCACCTCTGACATAAATCCGACGAAAGCTCTCCTAGCTATTCCCACCACCATTGCAAAACACCTTACTGACATAATCAACTGCTCACTTTCCTTCGGCAAAGTCCCAGACCCCCTCAAGCTTGCAATCGTTAAACCCCTCCTCAAGAAACCCTCCCTTGACCCCTCCAACCCAGCTAACTACCGTCCAATCTCCAACCTGCCTTTCATATCCAAAATACTGGAAAAGGTAGTTAATTCACAACTCACAAACTTTCTAGAAGACCACTGTATCCTACATCCATCTCATTTTGGATTCCGTAAAGCCAGAAACACTGAAAATCTCCTATTAACCATCACTGACACCATTCTTAAAGGCATGGACCGTGGTAAATCATATCTTCTTGCCCTCTTGGACATCTCAGCAGCCTTCGACACTGTCAACCACCAATTTTTGATCTCTCGCCTAGCAGAGATAGGTATCTCTGACACACCCCTGTTATGGTTTACCTCCTACCTCAACCATAGAAAATACGTAGTAAAAATTGAAAACAACGAATCCTCACATATCCCCCTCACTCAAGGCGTCCCCCAAGGATCATCTTTATCCTCCACCCTCTTCAACATTTATCTCCTGCCTCTCTGCCACCTTCTCTCTGACTTCGGCCTGCAGTTCTTTCTATACGCAGACGACGTCCAAATCCTCATCCCCATAACAAAGTCTCTCAACGAATCCCTGCAATTCTGGGACTCCTGCCTTGCATCCATCAATGCCCTGTTATCCAACCTCCAGCTCGCACTAGACACCTCAAAAACTGAAATCCTCTTAATATCTAATCAACATGACCTTATCTCCCAAGCCACCTCCCTCAACTCTTCCATCAATAACGCCACCCTGCTCTCCGTCAGAGACCTAGGTGTTGCCTTAGACCAACATCTAAATTTCAAACCCCACATCAACACTCTCCTAAAAGGGGGTTTCTTTAAACTTAACATTCTTAAAAAGCTTAAAACCCTCCTGCATGCTCAAGACTTCCGCCTAGTACTCCAGACCACCCTCCTATCTAAACTTGATTACTGTAACTCCCTCCTCCTGGGCCTTCCCGCATCCACCATAAAACCCTTACAAATCCTGCAGAATGCCATGGCCAGAATTTTAACTAACACACGTAAAAGGGACCATATCACCCCAGTACTAATGAACTTGCACTGGCTGCCCAGTCACCTCCGTATTCAATACAAAACCGTCACCATATTATACAACACCTTGTACAAACACAACCACACCTGGCTTGAGGAAATGCCGCGTTTCTGCACCTCCACCCGCCCATCCAGAACCTCCCTAGCAGGTACCCTTCATTGCCCAACACTCAAATCCGCACACCATACCATCACAAGGCAAAGGGCTTTGTCTATCGCTGGCCTCACCCTCTGGAATTCTCTCCCCACCTGCCTACGTCTAGAGCCTTCCCTCCGTAATTTCAAAAAAGGGCTCAAAACATGGCTGTTCAAACAGGCCTACCCTGACTCAAACCAAACCTAGCCCTCCTTTCTCATTCAGTCAGCTTCTCACCCCCTACCCGTTACCCCTTCGCAGCCCCTGGCTCCTTTCGCACCGATTACTCGAATTCCTGCGCCCACATAATACTGTATATTGTGTAAGACTGCGTTTTCGTGTCCATTGATACTTTGTAATCTT
Source organism: Rhinatrema bivittatum (assembly GCF_901001135.1). Lineage (NCBI taxonomy): Eukaryota > Metazoa > Chordata > Amphibia > Gymnophiona > Rhinatrematidae > Rhinatrema > Rhinatrema bivittatum. The sequence goes on along the minus strand of NC_042622.1, from coordinate 159,198,137 downwards.
AAAATTGTATATATATTGTAATGTTTTTGAATATACCTACATATTTTTGCTTATACCCATTTACCTTGTAACCATGTATAGATATTATGTTCCCTACTTCTTATAATATAATTGTTTCTTTAATTTTCCTTGCTAACTCTTTCCCTCTTTTCTCTCCCTTTCGCTTTTTTCTAGCCTTCTCCCCTTCCCTGTTCATTGTAATTTCTCCAACTTTATTGTTAATTGTAAACCGGCATGATGTTCCACACGATTGTCAGTGTGTAAAACCTCACAAATAAATAAATAAATGCTTGGCCAGCCATGGTCGGCACCGTGACTGGCTTCACTTGCCCTCGGATGCTGTCAGCCTCATTCGTGGCAGGAATTCTGCCAACCATTGGGCACTGCCGAAGCAGCATGGAAAGCTGTCACACTGCTCCTCCTCTGAGCTTATCTAGGCAGATGAGCACCCAATGTGCCAACATTCATAGGAACCACGGCGGAAACTGTTTCCGCCCCTTCTGATGACATCAGTTCTAGGATATTTAAAGCCCATCTGCAGGGCAGTGATACTCAACAACAGGTCCTCCAGCCTTGCAGCGTGAGTTGCTAGTTCCTGTGTGCCTCATCTGGCTGTTCCTGTTTCTGCTTTGTGTTCTTGCTCTCTTGCCTTGGCTTCTTGCATGGCCTCTACTTTGCCCTACTTCTTGTTTGTCTTGCCCAGTCCATCCTGGATTGTCTTGCTTCTCCGCCTTCTCTCTTGTCTGTTTTAGCCTGACTACCTGGTTCTGAATTCCCTGCCTTGGTTTCTGTCTTCTCTCTAGTTTGGTGCCTGTCCTGACACTTGCCTGCCAGGACTAAGACACAGTCTTTTTGCTGCTTGTCTTGACCCTTGGATTGAACTTGACTATGCACTGCATGTTGCCTGCCTTCATCATTATCGCTAAATGGACTCTTCCTCTCCACCCATTAATAACATAAAAAATTACCATACTGGGTCAGACAAGGAGTCCATCAAGCCCAGCATCCTGTTTCCAACACCGGCCAAACCAGGCTACAAGTACCTGGCAAGTACCCAAACACTAAGTTGATCCCATGCTATTGATGCCTGTAATAAAAGAAACTATTCCCCAGTCAACTTGATTAAAAGCAGTTAATGGACTTCTCCAATAACTTATCCAAACCTTTTTTAAACTCAGCTACACTAACTGCACTAATCACATCTTCTGGCAACAAATTCCAGAGCCTAATTGTGCATAGAGTGAAAAATAATATTTCTCCGATTAATTTTAAATGTGCTACTTGATAACTTCATGGAGTACCCCCTAGTCCTTCTATTATCCAAAAGAGTACATAACAGATTCACATCTACCCATTCTAGACCTCTCATGATTTTAAAGACCTCTATCATATCCCTCCTCAGCCGTCTCTTCTCCAAGCTGAACAGCCCTAACCTCTTTAGCCTTTTCTCATAGGGGAGCTGTTCCATCCCCTTTATCATTTTGGTTGCCCTTCTCTGTACCTTCTCCAGTTCAGCTATATCTTTTTTGAGATGCGCTGACCAGAACTGTATACAGTACTCAAGGTACGGTCTCACTGTGAAGCGATCCAGAGGCATTATGACACTTTCCGTTTGATTCAACATTACCTTCCTAGTAATTTCCGAAAATTGTTTGCTTTTTTGACTGCCGTTGCACACTAAACCAACGATTTCAATGTATTATCCACTATGATGCCTAGACCTTTTTCCTGGGCGGTAACTCATAATATGGAACCTAACATCGTGTAACTACAGCATGGGTTATTTTTCCCTTTATGCAACTCCTTGCACTTGTCCACATTAAATTTCATCTGCCATTTGGATGCTCAATCTTTCGGTCTTGCAAGGTCCTCCTGCAATTTATCACAATCTGCTTGTGATTTAACTACTCTGAATAATTTTGGATCATCTGCAGATTAGATAACATCACTCATCATATTCCTTTCCAGATCATTTATAAATATGTTGAAAAGCATCTGTCCAAGTACAGACCCCTGAGGAAATCCACTGTTTACCCTTTTCCATTGAGAAAATTGACAATTTAATCCTACACGTTTTCCTGTCTTTAACCAGTTTGTAATCCACGAAAGGACATTGTCTCCTATCCAATGACTTTTTAGTTTTCTTAGAAGCCTCTCAAGAGGGACTCTGTCAAACACCTTCTGAAAATCCAAATACACTACATCTACTGGTTCACCTTTATCCACATTTGTTAATCCCTTCAAAAAAATGAAGCAGATTTGTGAGGCAAGACTTGCCTTGGCTAAATCCATGTTGACTTCTTCCATTAAAACATATCTTTCTATATGCTCTGTGATATTGTTCTTTAGAACACTTTCCACTATTTTTCTTGGCACTGAAGTCAGGCTAACTTGTCTGTAGTTTCACAGATTGCCCCTGGAGCCCTTTTTAAATATTGGGGTTACATTGTCCACCCTCCAGTCTTCAGGTACAATGGATGATTTTAATGATAGGTTACAAATCTTTATTAATAGATCTGAAATTTCATTTTTTAGTTCCTTCAGAACCCTGGGGTGTTTACCATCTGGTACAGGTGATTTACTACTCTTTGTCAATCAGGCCTATCACTTCTTCTAGGTTCACTGTGATTTGGTTCAGTCTATTTAAATCATTACCCATGAAACCTTCTCCCCAACATCCTCTTCAGTAAACACCAAAGCAAAGAAATTGTTTAATCTTTCCACGATGGCCTTATCTTCACTAAGTGCCCCTTTAACCCCTCGATCATCTAACGGTCCAACTGACTCCCTCGCAGGCTTTCTGCTTCATATATATTTTCAAAAGATTTTACTGTGAGTTTTTGTCTCTACGGCCAACTTCTTGTCAATGTCTTAAATTTAACTTGTCAGTGCTTATGCTTTATCCTATTTTCTTCTGATGGATCCTTCTTCCAATTTTTGAATGAAGATCTTTTGGCTAAAATAGCCCTTTTCACCTCACCTTTTAATCATGCCAGTAATCCTTTAGCCTTCCTTCCACCTTTCTTAAAGTGTGGAGTACATTTGGATGGTGCTTCTAGGATTGTATTTTTTTTTAACAATGTCTATGCCTCTTGCTCACTTTTTACCTTTGTAGCTGCCCCTTTCAGTTTTTTCTAACCATTTTTCTCATTTTATCAGTTTCCCTTTTGAAAGTTTAGCGCTAGAGCCATATATTTGCTTACTGTCCCTCTTCCAGTTATTAATTCAAATTTGATCATATTATGAACACTATTGCCAAGTGGCCCTACCACTGTTACATCTCTCACCAAATCCTGCACTCCACTGATAACTGGATTTAAAATTGCTCCCTCTCTTTGGTTCCAGAACCAATTGCTCCATAAAACTGTCATTTATTCCATGCAGGAGCTTTATCTCTCTAGCATGTCTTGGTTACATTTACCCAGTCAATATTGGGATAGTTGAAATCTCCCATTATTACTGCACTACCAATTTGTTTAGCTTCCCTAATTTTTTTTAGCATTTCACTGTCCATCTCTCCATCTTGGCCAGGTAGATGGTAGTATACTCCTATCACTATACTCTTTCCCAACACACAAGGGATTTCTACCCATAAGGATTCGATTGTGCATTTATTCTAATGCAGGATCTTTATCCTGTTGGACTCTATGCCATTCTGGACATAAAGCACCACCCTGCCTCCCAGATGCTCCTCTCTGTCATTGCAATATAATTTGTACCCTGGTATAGTATTGTCCCATTGGTTATCCTCCTTCCACCATGTCGCTGAGATGCCAATTAAGTCTGTCATCATTCACTGCTATACATTCTAATTCTCCCATCTTACTTCTTAGACTTCTGGCATTAGCATAAAAGCATTTCAAAGTGTGTGTTTTGTTTGTATTTTCATTCTGCTTTTTAATTGATAGTGATAAACTAGAGTCTTTTAGCTTATGTGAGTTTTTAATTAAAGGCACTTGGATTATTTTTCTTATTATTGGAATCTCATTGTTGGGATGCCCTAATTCTAATGCATCATTAGTATCCTTTGAAGATACCTCCCTCCGAGCCATGTGCTGCTGAGCAATTGTCAGCTTATTAAAATTTAGGTTTTAACCATGGTCCCTCAATGCTGGTTACCCTAACATTCTTGGATGCCTAATTCTATTGTGCAACTGGTTTAGGGTTATAATTGCCACTCTGTGGAGATAACTCTAGTTCTTTTCTGGAGGAATGATGCAATTGCATTATTGTTCAGGGTTATAATTACAATGCCGTACAAGTTACCCCAGTATTTCATTTCCATCTTCTTTGTCATTAGGGATCCTAGGTGTTTATCTTGTGCTTTTTTAATATATTTACCATTTTTATCTATACTATCTCCTCCAGGAGTCCATTTCATGCCTCACCCCTTTCACGAAGAAATATTTTTGGATGTTCCTCCTGAATCTACCCCCTGGAGCTTTATACTGTGACCTTTTTTTTCTAGAGCATTCTTTCTTTTGAAAAATATGTTGTTCTTGTGCCTTTCAGTTATTTAAATGTGTCACATCCCTCCTGTCTCTTCTTGGAGACATATTTAGCTCCCTAAAGCTCGTCACATTACTTTTGTTGCAAACTTTTCACTATTGTGGTAGCCTTTCTCTGGACTCATCTCAAACCTGTCTGTATTCTTGCTGAGGGAAGAAAGTTTAGAACCCAACTGCCATATTCTATGTAAACCAGCAAGATATGTTTTCATGATTGCCGGTATATAAAAACTCTAAATAAAATAAATAAAATAAAAATATTGGGTCAGACCAAAGGATCTATCAAGCCTAGTATCCATTTTACAATCCAGGTCATACATACCTGGCAGGGTCACAAATAGTATATAGATTCCATGTTGCTTGCACCTGGGATAATCAGAAGCTTTCCTCAAGTTTACCTGGTTAATAACAGTTTATGGGCTTTTCCCTAAGGAACTTGTCTAAACCTTTTTTTAAACCCACCTGCATTAATTTTCTTTACCACATCTGTCAGCAATAAATACCAGGCCTTATTTCTGTGTTGAGTGAAAAAGTATTTTCTTCAATTTGCTTTAAATCTGCTACCTAGTAACTTCATGGAGTGCTTCATAGTCTTTCTTTTTTCCATTCCACTCATGATTTTATAGACCTCCTTTCCGCTGTCTCTTCTCCAAACTGAAGAGCCTTGACCTCTTTAGCCTTTTCTCATACAGTGACTCCATTCCCTTTATCATTTTGATCGCCCTTCTTTTTGCTGTTCCACTATATCTTTTTTTTTTTTTTTTTTTTTTGAGATGTGGCAACCAGAATTGTTTACAGTACTCTAGGTACTGTCGTACCATGGGGTGAATACAGTGGTGGTATGATGGTCTCAATTTTATTCTCCATTCCTTTCTTAATTCCTAGCATTCTGTTTGCTTTTTTGACTGCCACTGGATACTGAGCTGAATATTTCAGCTTGTTGTCCATGTTGACGCCTAGGCCCTTTTCCTGGTTGGTGATTTCTAGATATAAAAAAAATAGATCAAAACGTACTTTTAGGTTTGAATAAGAGATATAATGGGCATGTTTCAGATGAGTTTCTAGTAATTAGGGTCTAGAAAGGTAGCTTTAAAAAAAAAAATTGTTCTTCAGCAAAAGTGGCACTGGCTCTTTAAAAGCAACTTTGACATTGGAGAGTGTACCAAATGTTTAAATATAGGAGCATCTTAGAATAATTTGTTCTATCTTACTTGGAAAGAAAAGAGTTTTTGGTAATTAGCTTTCCTATAAATTCCAAGTTGTAAAAAAGTTTAAAATATCAAAATTGTTCTCAGGACGTAATGGGAACTACATGAGTGCAGGAGCACTCAAATTCAGACGAATACTTTCCTCAAGCAGGTGTAAATATAATCGTGGTTGAGGGCACCATTGCTTTTTTGGGTGAATGGGTGTTTGTAGCAAGTGTCTGGATGTAGTATAGGAAGTTAATGGAGCATCTATGGTAGCACCTTTGTGTGCCAAATATTTTTTTCAGTTTTTGAGAAATTTTTCACAAATATCTGCTTTTACAATAATATCTGTATAAGATTTTTGTATTGTTTGTCCTTCAGAGCCAGAAAAAATTGTGCTGAATCGAGTTCTGTAAGACTGGCTTTTTTTAGGTTGTTGGGATGGTTGAGCTTCTCTTTGTGGTACCCTCTCCCTAAGAACATTTGATTATAGATGCTCACTTTGACTCTGAGAGAAAGTAATATGCAGAGTGCTCTTGTTTCACTGCTAAACATAGCATCTGTGAGGTGAGAAAGTCTTTGGTCATGTAGGAACTAGTTAAACGATAAACTTAAAGCAATATCTAATGTAATTTGCAGCTGTTGTGAACCATTTTCCTACCACAATAAAAGTCTACTGAATCACGATGAGCTTGAAAAAATCATTATCTGATGAGCCGAGTTAGTTCTGAAATATATTTCAGAAATTCTGTGGGCCATATACTCCCCACAGCTTCAGATCATTATTGTGAGAGCCTAGGTATTACCTTGTAAAAAATTAAAATGAAGGGCATTGGCTCTCAATCAGTATATATCTGACCTTATCCCTACTTTGCTTCTGTTTTTCTTATAGATGCTTATGACCAGTCTTTAGTAACAACTGATGATGTGAAGGAAGAGGATCCGGAACCATTTCACAAGCTTGGCCCAAGTATGATTTCAACTGAGATTATAGAACATTGTTTCTACAGTGTGTGTGTGTGGGGTGAGGGTAGGGGAGGGGGGGAGAAGAGTTAAAGGAACCTCTGAAAGGTATTGTAATAACATTATGCTCTAACTTACTAAGGTTTGATGGTATTAATTCATTTGTAAATAGGCTGAAAATTCCTTGTAAAAACAAAGCACTGAAAATTTTTTCCTTCCCAAAATAATAATTCTTTTCCAGTTTGGTTCATATGAAAATCAATCTTAAGGGTTTTTTCTGGTATTTGATTATCTAAAAATAAAAAGGTTGAAAAAGAAACATATACATCACAGGGGAATCCACCGAAGGAAAGAGACAGCTTTTACTTTTCCTTTTCACCACTGGGAACAAAAAAACTGAAAAACACCCCATTCCAGTGGTTGAATCAAGATCTCAGAGAAATGTGTGCTCCAGGTGGCATCTTGCCTCCCTCAGCATTTCTACACATATTAGGGATTCTTGTGTCTCTCTTCCTAAATGATTGCTTATTAAGAGCAAGTGTAAGGCAGTGGTGAAAATAGTGTGTTGTGAGACAATAGCTATTCCCAAATATTTAAAGAAGAAACCAGGTGTACCAGCATCTTGGGATATTGTAGAAATTTAACATTCATAGTTACAAATTTATTTATTTATTATTTGAAAATACTTATATTCCACTACCTCCATTAAATGTTCAGCGCGGATTACAAAATTATCATAAAATAAATAAAAACAGACATGCACAAACAACATAAAGCTTAATCAGACTAATACTCAAATATATAATTGTAAAAAATAAAAAAGAATAAGAGGAACCACACACCTCAACCAAAAGCAACTTTGTAAAATACTATTTTCAATGCTTAAATGACATGACATGTAAAGTATTAGCATCTTATCCTTTTGCAAATGCAGGATTACAGGAAAGACCATGAAGTGGCAACCTATAGCTACAGTACAGCTCTGTACTGTAGCTATAGGTTGCCATTACATAGCACAGTTATGTATTTGCCATTACATAGCACAGCTATGTAATGGCAAATAAAAGGCCCAGACAGTTCATTATGAAAGAGTGCACTCAAAGGGAGGACAGCCTAAATGCCAAGGCAGCAGGACCTGGACTGGAGAACGCAACATGGAGGCAGCAGCAGGGTGAGATAACACAGCAGCATGGAAACAGGAGCAGCGGGATGAGATGACGCAGCAGCATGGAGGCAGGAGCAGCGGGATGAGATGACTCCGCAGCATGGAAGCAGGAGCAGCGGGATGAGATGACTCCGCAGCATGGAGGCAGGAGCAGCGGGATAAGATGACTCCGCATCATGGAGGCAGGAGCAGCGGGATGAGATGACACCGCAGCATGGAGGCAGGAGCAGCGGGATGAGATGACTCCGCATCATGGAGGCAGGAGCAGCGGGATGAGATGACACAGCAGCATGGAAGCAGGAGCAGCGGGATGAGATGACTCCGCATCATGGAGGCAGGAGCAGCGGGATGAGATGACTCCGCAGCATGGAAGCAGGAGCAGCGGGATGAGATGACACAGCAGCATGGAGGCAGGAGCAGCGGGATGAGATGACACAGCAGCATGGAGGCAGGAGCAGCGGGATGAGATGACTCCGCAGCATGGAGGCAGGAGCAGCGGGATGAGATGACACAGCAGCATGGAGGCAGGAGCAGCGGGATGAGATGACACTGCAGCATGGAGGCAGGAGCAGCGGGATGAGATGACACAGCAGCATGGAGGCAGGAGCAGCGGGATGAGATGACACAGCAGCATGGAGGGAGCAGCAGGATGAGAAGACACAGAAGCATGGAGGAAGTAGCAGAATGAGAAGAGAGGGGAGCCAGCAGCAAGACCAGGAGGTGAGACATGATGAGAAGACACCGGCAGCAGGACTGTGACTGGAGACTGCATGAATGAGGCAGGACTACGGGCAGAGCATAGAGGAGGGCATAAGCAAGCAGCAGGACAACACATGACAGCAGATCATCCCCATCAGCAAGCCATCACAGCAACTTTGTAGTGAGGACAGACCCATCAGTTTTCTTCCATCTAGCTGGCACAGGAACTCTGTAGTAAGGGCAGGCCTGGCTTGTTTTAACAAGTCATCTTTGAGTGAAAATTGTTACCCTTTAAAACGTTAACTACTGGGGGGGGGGGCAGCCTCATGGATCTTTTTCTCACCTGGGCTTTTGGCTGGTTGGGGGTGGCATACTTTGGGAGGGTCTACCCCTGGGCCATCTTGATAACTGGAGACTGCTGCATGGCATCGACTCCTGGGAGGATGAGGATGGCACTAGTGGAGGCTCAGGCAGTCTTTCTATTAGTAGGGTGACAGCAGCTGTGATGTTGATAGAGGTGGTAATGTTGATAAGGCTCTGTGTTATGGCAGCTGAGTGTACCTGTAAGGCCTTGGTCCTGATGTGAGACCACCTCATTTGCACCAGCTCTGCCCGTATGTGATGCAATTGGAGGCCATACCTCCTCTTGATGCAGTCAGTGGTTTTGTGGACCTACCGTTCCTCTGCTGCTGGTGGAGGCCGAGTCACTGATTGGTGGCCAGATCGTGCTTGGGTGTCTGTTGGATCTGGCTGGAGAATGAGCATGCTAGAGCGTGGTGGGGACTGGCCAGCTTGATCATATGGCATGAGCCGTATCCAGTTGCAGGGGTGAGCCAAGGGGTGCAAGCAGCTAGTGCTCTTCTGGTGGCTGCTGAAGCTGCTCTTCCTACTCCTCTTTCTCACTCCATTGTATCTCTGCATCCAGTTGGAGGGTTGGCGCATGGGTTGCTGCTGCTGCTGCACAGGTCCTTGGGGCTGCGCTGCTGGTCATGGGGGTTAGACGGCTGAGACCGGCATTTTCTTGGCAAGTGCTATGGAAATAGAAGACATAAGTATAAATGCTAAGAAGTACTCATATAATATTTGGCATAAGATGTGCACTTTGCATCAATTCATCTAGCCCTCAATGTGAGCATCTTATGCTAAAAAAAAATGTGTACATCTGTAGCAGACTTTACATTTACAGGTGAAGTGAACTTACTGACCCTGGCTTGCGTGATGTCCAGGGCTTCTTCCATCCCTGAAATATGTCTGGTCCCAGCTGTTCAATCAGGCGCTGCCCCATGGGGGTCAGGACAGTGGGGCAAGGGGCTCCTCCTCCTATCTGTCACTGATACTTGTTCCTGCTTGCCACCTTGCTCTTCAGCTGTGCCTTTATATCGCAGTAGCAGTGGGCCAGCTGCTCTCCAGTTCTGATTCCACTGCGGCAAGATATGGCCTGTGCAATGATGTGCTATATCTGTCCCTTGGCTGTCCTGGATGTTTTTGCGGCTCTGTTCCTGAAGAGCAGACTGTGGTTCTCTAGGACCCTGGCAATCAGTATCTCATTGTCCTCCATGCTGAACTTTAAGGCCCTTAGACAAGGTCACCTTGCTGCCTGGCTGCCGGATGATTGGCTTGTCACTTCAGGAGAGGTGCCACTATCCTCACTCTCGCTTGCACTTCCTGCTCCCCTCCCTTCCTTCCCCCCTCCTGCACCTGGCCTGCAAACTCTTCTCCCCTCTGCTCTCTGTCTATCCTTACTGCTGTCCTCCCGCCCCACTCGCCTGACTATCTTCTTCCTCCTCCCGATATCTACTCCTGCCCCTGTCTCTCCAACTTTTCCTCCTCCTATCATTCCTGCCCATCTCCTCCCTCCTCTCCTCATATCTCTCCTCTCTTCCCACGCCTCTTACACTCCATTCTCTCCAGCTCCTCAGCACCACTCCTCAGCACTCCTCCTCACAAGAAGACAAACTGGACAAACGAAAAAAGAAACTTTCACTCCAAGAAAGAACACAAAAGTACAGGGAAACAGATGAGAAACATTAAACAGAAGACATAGCACTCAGAACTCACTAAATATCTATCACCTCCAACCAGTAACTCTACTTACCTCCTCTCCTCTCTCCCACACCTGACACACCCTCAAAGAAGCAGCTGCAGGAATGAATTCACAGCGTGTAAAATGACACGTGACGCGATAACATTGCACGAGTTGCGCAACTTTGCTATGCAATGTGGTAAATCAGATATTTACCTAAACATGCTGTTTTTTTATCGCAACTGCTACCATGCCATATTTCTGCTTTATTTATAGCATTTTGATGATGCAAGGTCAACAAATGTTAAGAACATATTTTCATTTTGTTTTCATCAGCAAAGGGTTTGCAAAAGATAAGTAGGTTACCTCATCAAGCACACCTCCCCAATTGTCACAATAGCCCATAGACAAAAAAAGGAACATCTCATGTTCATCAGGAGTTGCTCAAAAAAAACTTTCCAAGCCTCCACATACTTCTTTGCAACTTTACGCTTTGTGGTCTTTACATCTAGCCACGCCAAATGCATAATACTGGACATTCTTTGACTCCATAATTGTAAGGATAGCACAGCATCCCCTCTCCAAATACAGAGGATACATTTACAGGCCACTAACAGTCTAAACATTAAGAATTTCACATTATCTTGCTGCAATCTCATCAGGCCCTGCGTTCTTCCCAGGACAACTACCTTGTTCATTTTCCAGAGTGAGACATTTGTGCAGGCCTTAATCACCGATAAGACAGAGTCCCAAAAAGGAGCAATTTTTGTATAAGTCAAGAAATGATGAGAAACTATGCCATTTTCGCCTAACATTTAGCACATAACGGGGAAGCAGTCAGTTTCATACGAGCCTCTTTATCTTGTCAATGAAAGAATAGTGAAGCATTTTTTTACTGCAATTCTGTCAAGTCTGCATCTTTAATATTCTTGTATAGTTCTTTAACATGTCTCTTAAAAGTATTTGGCGTAGTCTGAATCTCTAGCTCCCTATTCCAGAAAACGCTAAGGAAGCTTCAAATGATGTGCTTTTAGATGTTTTTTTAAATAGCTTATAGCAATTTGAGAGAGAATTTCGCTTGTTGGTGATTATTTGAAGCTCACCAGTGAGATCGTATTCAGCCTGAAAGATTTTCTCAGTCCCTTGCAAGGATGTTAAATAGTGCTGGACCTGAAGAAAAGCAAAAAATTGTATGCGAGGCAACTGAAAATTACATTGTAACAAATCAAAAGAAGTACAAAATGGTTTGCCTTGTTTGAAGAGGTCAATATCATGCTTTAGAACTAACACACACCAAGAACAAGAAATACTGCTGTATTCCATACCAGCACAAATTCTTTATTTCCTGTCAAGGGTAATAACAAAGATCGATGAAAGTCAAAACCTAGATTCTTGCCCATGCATTTCCAGGCAAGGAGACATGGCTGAAACAAAACATTCTTGTTTGCAAACTTAGAAATTTCCTTATCTTTGGTGTACAGTAAATACAGTGGTGACCATGGAGCGAGCATAGAAGCAAGGATGCCCCTTTCACAAGCATATGTATTGGAGAACCACTCACCAATGAAGCGCATCAAACAAGGCACGTTATAGTACTTGAGATCTGGGAAGTCTATACCACTCATCTCCTTACTACACCCCAACGTAGCCCACCTTATCTTCATGGATTTTCTTTTCCAAATAAAATCAAGAAAAGCTGATTTAAGAGACACTAAATCCTCTGGGTCAGCCACCATGGGAGCATCTGTAATTTATATAGTATTTTAGGGATGATCACCATCTTCAAAAGGGCACACCTCCCCAGCAAAAAAAGAGTAAGCGAGTGCCAGGCCTTTAACATCTGAAATACCCCCAGTAATATTAGTTGTATATAAAGCATCCAGGTCCCTCGTAATCCACACCCCCAAATATTTAAGCTTATTTAATGCCCAGGCAAATGGGAAAGGGCTTTCCCATGTTTCCTGAAAAGTAGGGTCAAACACCAAGGCTTCTAATTTGTTGAAATTAATCTTTAACATTGCACTTTCTGAAATTGAGCAAACAGGGATACAATTCGAGGGACATGTATCTTAAGGCAGTCTACGAAATGTAAAATTGTCTGCAAACCAGGCAATTTTCAATAAATGCCCATTTATGGAAATTCCCCCAAAATCTGGGTCATTTCTCAAGTTTTATTGCCAAAGGTTCTATTGCCAAAATGAACAATAAAGAGTAAAGAGGACACTCTTGTCTAACCCCACACTGTAATGAAAACTGGGGGAAAATATTTCCATTGATAAGAATATGGGCGCTTGGATTCTTATAAAGCATCCTTAACCATTGAAGGAGGAGCACAAAGAAGAATATTTGATTCAACTGAGGGAGACAAAGAAATTAATCAAGTCGGCAAAAAGTCAAGCAGAAGAGAGGATTGCCAAGGAGATAAAGAATGGTGACAAAACATTTTTCAGATACATCGGTGAAAGGAAAAAAGTTCAAAGTGGTATAGTGAAATTGAAAGGTGGAAATGATCAATGTGTGGAGAGAGACGAAGAGATGGCAGAAATATTAAACGAATACTTCAGTTCTGTGTTCACTAAAGAAGACCCTGGAGAAGGACCATCTCTACACAACAAGAAACTGGAGGGGAGTGGAGTAGATGAAAATCCTTTTACAGTAGAAAATGTATGGGAAGAGCTAAAGAATCTGAAAGTGGACAAAGCCATGGGGCCTGATGGGATTCATCCAAGGATACTGAGGGAGCTCAGAGATGTGCTGGCGGGTCCGCTGTGCGACCTGTTCAATAGATCCCTAGAAATGGGAGTAGTGCCAAGAGATTGGAGAAGAGCGGTGGTGGTCCCGCTTCACAAGAGTGGGAACAGAGAGGAGGCTGGTAACTACAGACCGGTTAGCCTCACTTTAGTGGTGGGAAAAGTAATGGAGTCATTGTTGAAAGAGAGAATTGTGAACTGTCTACAGTCTGGAGATTTGCTGGACCAGAGGCAGCATGGATTCACCAGGGGAAGATCCTGTCGGACAAATCTGATTGACTTTTTTGACTGGGTAACCAAGGAATTGGATCAAGGAAGAGCGCTCGATGTCATCTACTTGGATTTCAGCAAAGCTTCTCCCCTGCCCGCAAAGCATTGCGGGCAGGGGAGAAGAAAAACAACCAATAAGGGCTGTATAACATAGTCTGGGTAAAACAAATAAGCATGGGTGTAGCTTGCTTATTGCGGTGGCTACTACCCCTAACTAATCAAGCTAGATATTTCACTTGGATGCAGCTCCATCACTGCTCTCTACATTAAAGGTGGGGGTGGAAGGGAAATAGAACCAAGAGCTAAGAGAAACAGATAAGTATGAGAGAAAAAATGTGTGAAGCTTGCTGGGCAGACTGGATGGGCCATTTGGTCTTCTTCTGCCGTCATTTCTATGTTTCTATGTTTCTATGATATGGTTCCGCACAGGAGACTGGTGAATAAAACGAGAAGCTTAGGAGTGAGTGCCAAGGTGGTGGCCTGGATTGCAAACTGGTTGATGGACAGAAGACAATGTGTAATGGTAAATGGAACTTTCTCTGAAGAGAGAGCGGTTTTAAGTGGTGTACCACAAGGATCGGTGTTGGGACCAGTCCTGTTCAATATCTTTGTGAGCAACATTGCGGACGGGATAGAAGGTAAGATTTGTCTTTTTGTGGACGACACTAAGATCTGCAACAGAGTGGACACGCCAGAAGGAGTGGAGAGAATGAGACTGGATTTAAGGAAACTGAAAGAGTGGTCGAAGATATGGCAGCTGAGATTCAATACCAAGAAGTGCAAAGTCATGCATATGGGGAGTGGAAATCCGAATGAACTGTATGCTGATGTGCACGGAGCAGGAAAGAGACCTTGGGGTGATAGTGTCTAATGATATGAAGTCTGCGAAACAATGCGACAAGGCGATAGCAAAAGCCAGAAGAATGCTGGGCTGCGTAGAGAGAGGAATATCAAGTAAGAAAAGGGAAGTGATTATGCCTTTGTACAGGTCCTTGGTGAGGCCTCACCTGGGGTACTGTGTTCAGTTCTGGAGACCGTATCTACAAAGAGACAGAGACAAGATGGAAGCGGTACAGAGAAGGGCGACCAGAAAGGTGGAGGGTCTTCATCGATTGACATACGAGGAGAGATTTAAGAATCTAAATATGTGCACCCTGGAGGAAAGGAGGAGCAGGGGTGATATGATTCAGACTTTCAGATACTTGAAAGGCTTTAACGATCCTAAGACAACGACAAACCTTTTCCATCAGAAAAAAATCAGCAGAACCAGAGGTCACGAGCTGAGGCTCCAGGGGAGAAGACTAAGAACCAATCTCAGGAAGTATTTCTTTACAGAGAGAGTGGTGGATGCCTGGAATGCCCTTCTGGAGGAAGTGGTGAAGTCAAAAACTGTGAAGGACTTCAAAGGGGCATGGGATAAACACTGTGGATCCATCAAGTCTAGAGGACGTGAATAAAGAGCATACAGAATGCTGAACAGCAACAGCTCTCAAGATAGAAGGGCTCAGAATAGAAGAACAGGAAGCCACTGCTGCCACAGCCACTGCCGAAGTGCGCAGAAAGGCTGAGCTAGAGATCGCCTCAGACCTGTTGTAGTAAAAGGGAGAAACAGCAGCCCTTGAAGCCCTAATTAAAGGTCTTGTTGTGTGGGGGGGGGGGGGGGGGAGATGTCGCAGCCACGAAAAGTAGCAGACACAGGGATCAACAACCGGGGCCCGCAAGCCCAAGGGTGGAAGGAGGCGGCAGAACACTGCACGGAACGGCAGTAGCCACAGAGGCATTCACGGAGTGGGATGCCAGTGGTCAGTGGTCAGTGTCCACCTTCACGGAGCGGAAGGATGGAGTGGCATTCACGGAGCGGGATGCCAATGGTATACCACCTTCAAGGAGCAGAAGGATGGAGGGCTGCCATCTCCCAAATAATAAAAAAAAAAAACAGGGGTGGGTAAGAGTATGTAAAATTACCGGTGAGGTCATAGGCTATAGGTATTGCCAATTACTAGGCTTGTTCAATATTTGTTTGTTAATGTGGCTCACGGAAATGGGGGCTACTACCTGGAGATAATATCCTTGTTCAGTGTATATACACACGGTTGTGACTCCATCATTGCTCTGGGCTTCAACGGCAAGAGGTAATGTGGAAGAAAAAAAATAAATAAATTTGTATTCACAGGGAAGCGAGGTGTAGCTGGGCAGATACTTTACTTTCAATGCATGTCCAGCGTAGCTCTCTGCTTCAACGGCAGGGGGAATGAGGAAGGGAGGATCTGTATGTGGATTGCATAGTCTGGGTGGACAGGGGCAGGGGTGTGGCCTACTTATTGCGACGGTTACTACCCCTAATTGAGCCGGATATTCACTTGATGCAGTTCCAGTGCTGCTCTCTACATTGATAGTGGGGTGGAGGGGAAATAGAACTAGAGAGTACTAGAAGCCAAGCGTAACAAGTATGAGAGAGAGAGGAAAGAAAAAAAAATACATGGCTTGCTGGGCAGACTGGATGGGCCGTTTGGTCTTCTTCTGCGTCATTTCTATGTTTCTATATATATAATATTCAGTAAGCCAGCGAGCGGACAAGTTATCTCACTTAAATTAGCCAGAAACTTGTCCAGAGTATTTAGCAAGATAAATTTCCCACTGAGTATACTCTTCTAAAGTTATTCATCTACCTTTAGCCAGATAACTATAAACCGAGCCAGCCAGCTTTTGATTATGGCTGATTAGGTTTAAAGTTATCTGGCCTTGGGTGGCCAGATAATGTGCCACAACTGGATATCTTTTTATCTGTGGGAAACACCCCCCCCCCCCTGTTTCTAGGCCTCTAGCCCTCTTTCTTCCCCTTCCACTCAATCTCAAATTTTTAAACCCCTTGCTGGCCGAGGCCCTTATCCCAACCCCTCCAAATATCACCAGTAATGATACCCTCCAGCTCTCCCACTCCCTTCCCGGTAAATTGTTTTGAAACGAATGTGCCCTCTCATCCACCCAGGACTTCAAAGCAGTCCCCTTTTGTGGTGTGGGGTTTCTACATGCTACAATCCCTGGGATTTCTAGCATTGCTCTGTGCAGCAATGCTGGAAACGTAAACATGTTTCTTGTTTCTCATGATGACATTTGGAGCATGCAGGATACAAATTTTTAAAATAAACTATTGGGGATCTGCCTGGTACTTGTGATCCACTGTTGGAAACAAGATACTAGGCTTGATGAACCTTAGTCTGACCTAACATGACATTTCTTATGTTCTTATCTGGTCCTAACCTTTAATTTTGATTGTCCATGACTTTTCCATGAGTCTGCCCTCGAACAGAGTCTCTTTTCCAAGTCTTGTAAGGAAAGTATGCCTCCCCCTTCCTCCAACAACAGTGATTCTGGTAAATAGGTAGGTTTGCCAGTATTCCTTGTTAAATATTAACAAGCCTTTATGGTCAAAATAATGTGGCATTCAAAAGCTGCAGAGGCTCCCTCTGTGTATAAAGGCATGGAATAAAACAAGTACTATGTGACAGGTAATTATATTCTTAACTTTTCAGCTATAAGCTTTGCTTGCTGTTAAGAATAAGTAATAGTAAATAGATTTACTTTATGGGATCTGCCAGGTACTTGTGACTTAGATTGGCCATTCTCTGAAACAGCATGCTAGACTTGATGGCCCTTGGTCTGACTCAGCATAGCATTTGTAATGTTATTATATTCATATGCATGATAGAAGGTCTCATGTTTACAGGTGGAAGTCCAAGATGGCCTCCATGTTATTCCATGCCCATATTTGAAAATCATACAGAAGAAACTTTGAAAGATGTCAAGGATAGTCAAGCCATCTTAAAACGTTTCATATTTCTATGCTGTCTGTTTTGTCTAAGAGGTCTTTGTGGAAGGTCATGTCAGAAGAAATAGTTCCACAAATAATCATCTTTTAGTACGCCCATAAGCAACATAGTACTTTTTCATGCTGAAAGTCATATTTTTAGCCTCTCACTGCGTTATCAAACCTGGGCTTGTTTTTTTGATGAGATCCATAGATTGTTCCTATGATGATATCTTGAACCTTTTTTGGACTTGGCTGTAAGGGAGGAGGCTGAAGCTATTTCCAGCCATTTGACTCCATGAGGAGTTAAGCCTTCTAAAAGCCTTCTAAAAAGGCTTAACTTAGACATCTGTTTCCTTTTATTGACTTATGACAGAATGCATGGATTTTATTGCTAGTATTTTCTGTTGCTTATAAAGATTTGGGAATTCAGACTAATTCTAGACCTAGACAAGGAAATATTTGGCTTGATTTCCTTAGGCACTGTCCTTCATTTCCTTTCAATAAGACTGCATATGCTGTCTGAATCTGGAAGGTACTTAAATCCACATGAAGATTATATTCAAGTCACAGGAATGAACTACAAATTTTTGTAGGTGCCCAAAACTGCCTTTTTGTTTTGACATAAACAATTAATGTTTTTATCATATGATTATGAAAGAATGCAGGAAATCTGCATAGACTGGGACTACTTATTTCCCTAACTATCTAAGGATGTCTGGTCAATATAGATTGAGAAATCATTGCGTATCACCACTCAGGCAATTGTGCCAGGTTCCATTTCAACCTATCACTTTGAGCAAAGTTCATATGCACTGTGCAAAAATAATTAAGGTCATGGCCTTTCTTCCTGAAGCAAAGCATCTTGGTTTCTTGGGGTAGGCAAATCCCAGGCAGCAGATATTAGCTGGATATATGCTGAGCATCTTAGTTTTTATGGCAAACATTTTCCAAATCACTGTCCTGGTACACCTCCATATAAGACAAACCCAATGAATACTTAATTTTCTTTAATATCAGGTTGCTCAAAGCCTCTAGGAATATAACTTGTAACATAGAAACATAGCAATGACGGCAGAAAAAGAACAATGGTCCATCCAGTCTGCCCAGCAAGCTTCCCATGATAGTATGTGCCACGCCATGCAGGTTTACCCTATGTGTCATAGTTGAGCTACAGATCAGTCTGAGATAATGGTATCTCATTACAGTTGGATACAGTTTCTGGATGATTACATTTTATGGACAATAGATTTAGAAGCTCATCTAGAAACATTCAGGATCCATATTCAAGCCAAGAAACCAGATGTATCATCAACCTTTATGAAGGAGTGTCATGCTGAAGGCTTTATAAAACTTCATAAATTGCGGTATCCAACAAAATTGCCCTTAGATAAACAAGTCATCATATAATTTTGGAATTAGGAAGGAAAGCAAGCAAGTTAATGTGGGCAGGCCTTTGAGGGTATGCGAATGAATATTGTCTGCTGGTATAATGTTGATGGCCATTGTAGTGGTGAAAAGAAACATCGTAGCAGACAGGTAGTCAAGATCTTCTAGATACCTCCTACTCCTGCACACAAGGTGTTTAGGAGAACAAATATATGCACATTTATCATATGAATGTTTGTTATGGTTAGCCTGAAAACCTCAGGGCCAGAACTTATGCACGGGCATAGATTTGTTCGCGCAACCCGGCACAAACAAATCTATGCCCGATTTTATAACATGCGTGCGCAGCCGCGCGCATGTTATAAAATCCGGGGTCGGCGCGCGCAAGGGGATGCATACTTGTGCAACTTGCTCGCGCCAAGCCCAAGGAGAGCTTAATTGGCTTTCCCCATTCCCTCCAAGGCCGCTCCGAAATCGGAGCGGCCTTGGAGGGAACTTTTTTTGCGATCCCCTCCATCTTCCCCTATCTAGCCCACCCCCCAAGCCCTAACTAAATCCCCCCCCTTACCTTTTGTTTCCGAAGTTACGCCTGCCGGCTCGCCCCCCCCAGACACGCCCCCTTCCCACCCCTTTTTCGAAGCCCCGGGACATACGCGCATGCAGGGGCAGCTTTTCAGGGGTTACGTGTATATCCCTTTGAAAATCTACCCCTTATTGCTTGTAGAGTTACCAAGACAAGTTTGGGAAGTCTTTAGGAGAGTTTGTCAATCTATTTGTGCCAGTTCTACGAAAAAGTACCAACTTTCTGCCCAGGAGGAAATTAGAAGGCTGTATGACTGGAGATGCTTTCTTTTTCACGTGGGATATAGCTATAAGCTCACCCATTTATTGTCCTGAAGTACTAGGTCCTTATGAAGCTCAGGAGATCCTCAAGTTTATTATGATCATCTCTGTTAAGATAGAAAACAATCCTGTCTTGGCTAGTAGAGGGTGACGAGGGATTGCAGTTTGAGAATATCTAGTTCTTATATCAGAATTAAGAATTCTTCATTTCAGTTTCCAATCTTTTTCCTTCACTTCTGAAAAGATAGAATTTAGCAGATTTGGTGGGTTTCTCAAGTTGTCTTGACCTCTGGCAAGGATTCCCAGTGAGGGGCTCTTATTCAAGAAAAAAATATAATACAAAACAACTTACCACTAAAAATACTCAAAGCAGACTTTCCAAAAAACTCAGCGTTCTCACATTGTATTTCGCAGCTGTTTCCAAAATGCGGGATAATTTAAAGAGCTCTCAATTGCACAATATAAATGCGGCCACAGCCAATCAGAAAACCATAAGTCCTCAAACGTTCTTACGTCTTACTTCACAGATGTATTGAAAACAGACACTCCCAAAAAACTCGGCATTCTCACATTGCATTTCTCAGCTGTTTTCAAAATGCAGAGTAGTTTAAAGGGCTCTCTAAACCAATCAAAAAACTCAGTCTTCAACACTCTAAAGTCCCACCGCACAGCTATATCAAAATTCTAGTGTCTCACCACACTGACGTGCTTACGTTGCTATTCTCAGCTGTTTCCAAAGATACAGGGTAATTTAAAGGGCTCTCTGAGCCAATCAAAAAACTGTAAGTCTTCAACACTCTAGCATCCCACCACATAAAAGCACTCAAGAGGCAAAATCACCAAAAGGACTCTCCATTACACAGTTTCCACAAAACATCTCACAGTTATCTCCAATAATCCCATATTTCACCTCACAAATACATTCAAGTTAAAGTTATTTAAAGAGCTCTCTGTTACACCTTACAAAAAAACAATCACAGTCTATCCAAAAAGCTCCAATTCATTAGTATTTCCACAAACAACAACATTTTCAATTTCACAGACAAGCTGTCTCAACATTATTACGAATCCGGCTGCAATGTTCCAATATCCTTGTTTTCACCTTTCTAGTTGTCTTTCCTACATAACATAAGCCACATAGGCATTTTATGGCATAAACAACTGATGTCGGTTGACAGGTGGTCACTGATTTCAACACAATTTTCCGTCCAGTAGCCTGACATACAAAGTCCTTATTAGTCATAGAAAATCTACATGCCCCACAGTTATTACAAGGGCATTTTGGAAACAGTTGAGAAATGCAACGTGAGAACACTGAGTTTTTTGGGAGTGTCTGTTTTCAATACGTCTGTGAAGTAAGACGTAAGAACGTTTGAGGACTTATGGTTTTCTGATTGGCTTTGGCCGCATTTATATTGTGCAATTGAGAGCCCTTTAAATTATCCCGCATTTTGGAAACATCTGCGAAATACAATGTGAGAAATCATTTTCCTTCTTGAAAAATAAGCTGAAGGATAAAAGGTCATAGTGTAAAACTAATGGATAGAGATTTAGAAGAAATGTAAGGAAATACTTATTTTCTAAGAGAGTAATATATGCCTGAAAGAAGCTTTCAGGAAAAGTGATGGAAACCAAAATGGAATTGAAGCATGCAATAGTAAACACAAGGGAGACAAATGGTCAGAGATTAATAGAGAAGACTGGGCAGACCGGGCCAAAAGATCCTTACTTGCTGACAACTACTATATTTCATTATTACTACTCGAATGAAAGATGATCAGTGGTCCATCAAGTTCAATCATTTTTAAGGAATTAACCTACAATTCCAAGTTTGCTGTATGAATACCCAGGACACCCAGTTATGGTAGAACTCTCTAGGTTACTGGAGATCATGGTCTAAAGTTTGCTGATTGAATGGGAGATGACAAGATACAATGACATAAGAACTGATATGCTTTAGTTCTGTGTTAGGATGACATACAATATATTTTGGAGACTGCTGTTTCCAGAATATATTTACCCACCTGCATTCTTATTTCTTTCTTTTCTCTTCACAGAAACTGGCAGTTATACCTGTGAGTACTGTGGAAAGCAGTACAAATATTACACTCCATACCAGGAACATGTGGCACTCCATACTCCTATTAGTGAGTATATTTAGGGAGATTTATTGTTAATATTTGTGAATTATACAGCTGTTAACAGAACTTGAATGATGGAAAGAAAGTATGAGTACACTTGATGGTGAAATCACTGCTGGTATGAAAGGGCAAGAACAGAAACATTCATATGTGTATGTTAGAGCTATATCTT
This sequence comes from Rhinatrema bivittatum, assembly GCF_901001135.1. Lineage (NCBI taxonomy): Eukaryota > Metazoa > Chordata > Amphibia > Gymnophiona > Rhinatrematidae > Rhinatrema > Rhinatrema bivittatum. The sequence goes on along the minus strand of NC_042622.1, from coordinate 159,176,216 downwards.
AAAATGCAGCATAAATCTGGAATAGGGCATGTACTGAATGTGCAATGGGGCTTGGGCATGTCAGTGGATAGTATGATAGATATTGGCTATATGTAGTAGGTCTAGGTACATTCACAGATCTTGTGCTTTCTCTTGCATGCACAGATGCTGACCATACTAGTATGACTTTATTAGCAATGGTGTAGACTGCAGTAAAGCACATATTTGTGCCAGTGTAATTTAATCCTGATCTGCAGCACCTTCTAAGGTTCTAATAGTTAGCATTCACAAAGAACTCTGCCAGTGCGTTTGTTCTTTTTTTTGTTGAGGTCAAGGAAGGAGTGGATGTCCTTAAAGATCCACCAATCAACATTTCAGATCCTCTCACTGCCACATTTAAGCCAACTGGCATTGTGAAGGTACCAAAATGTTTTTCAAAAGATAGTTTATTCCTTAAAGGAGATGCTTTCAGGCACCCTCTTCCCCAAGACTTGCTACAGATAAGAGTTTAAAACCTCATACCAATCTTCTAAAAAATAAAAATATATAAATATGGTCTAGGTTTTGACTGGATCCAGGCGCAATGCCAATGTTCCTATATTTGTTCCAGAAGACCTTCCTGTGGTAGGGGTGGCTGAGCTTTTTAGTTACCATTGATCAACCTCCAACAGCTGAGTTACAGATTACATCTATTGACAATGTCTTTAGCTCACTTTACCAATGTCTTTAGCTCACTTTACCAAAAAAAGTATATCAGCGAATCCAAAATGTACCCAAGTCAGAAGTCTCCTTCTCTTTGTGTTTCTAAACCATTAAACCTGTCCTACTGTAGGAGAACCAGTGGAGTTTTTACTTAGGTCTGAATCCTTGAGAAAGTATCCTATCTTAATTCAGAGTGCCTTGAACATATTATTAGAGAAATGTTTATAATGATTTCCTTGGGCAGTTTTCTTTCACTCTTAAACAGAGGAAATTGGCCGTGTTCACTGGATATATAATAATAATAATGGGGCAGATTTTCAAAGAGGTACGCGTGTACCCCCCCCCGAAAACCTGCCTCAAGCTCCCCCTGCGCGCGCCGAACCTATGTTGAATAGGCTCGGTGGCACGCAAGTCCCGGGGCTTTCCTGGGGAGGGGGGCGTGTCGTGGGGGCGTGTTGCGGTGGCACGTCATCCGGGGGGCGGGGCCGCGGGCATGGTTCCGGCCCAGGGGCATTTCGGGGGCATGGCCGAGGCCTCCGAAACTGCTCCAAGGCCGAGGAATCGTGCGCGAGTTACGCCTCAGGCAGGCGTAGCAGGCGTAGCAGGCGTAACTTTTCGAACAAAGATGGGGGGGGGGGGTTAGATAGGGCTGGGGTGGTGGGGAAGGGAGGGGAAAGTGCAGTGGGGTGGAAGGAAAGTTCCCTCCGAGGCCACTCCGATTTCAGAGCGGCCTCGGAAGGAACGGAGGCAGTCTGTGCAGCTCGGCGCACGCAGGCTGCCAATTTTGTGAAGCCTTGCGCACGCCGACCCTGGATTTTAAAAGATACGCGTGGCTATGTGCGTATGTATTAAAATCCTGCATACTCTTATTTGCGCCTGGTGCGCGAACAAAAGAACTCGCGGGCGTACTTTTTAAAAATCTACCCCAATGTCAAGAAGACCCACGCCCAAGTCACAGGAAGTAATTCAGATTTGTGGTAGGAAGTCTATCTCCCATATTGTTTACTGTATTTTGGCATTGCATCAGCTTCATGGATTTTCACTAAATTGTCATTGAGGTGTATTGTGGCTTATTTACCAAAGGTGAGAGTTTACATGTACAGGAAAATGAAAGCAGATAAAGACCAAGGGATCCATCTAATCTACCCAGTAAGTTTCTTATGGTAGTAATTGCTGCTCTATGAGGTCACCCCATGCCTTCTGTTAAGGGTAGTAATTACTGCTCCATGCAGGTTACCCACATGTAGAAATGTTATACCGAAAATTATTATAGGTTACCTCATTTATTCATTTCCATCCTAGTACCTTTAGAGATCTGCAGTTGTTATCCCAGGCTCTCTTGAACTCCATTACTGATCACCACCTCTTCTGGGAGGCCATTCCAGGGATTTGTCACCCTCTCTGAAGAAATTTTTCCTAATAATTCTGAGTCATTCCTCCTGGAGTTTCATATCAAGACGCCCAGTTGTACGGTTTCCTTTCCATTGGAAAATGTTTGATGTTTGTGCATCATTAATACCTTTCAGATATCTGAAGATCTTTATCATAACTCCCCTGCACCTTCTCTCCTCCTCCAGGGTACTCATATTTAGATCGTTCAGCCTCTCCTCATAGTTCTTCCGACACATACACCTACACTATTTTGGTCAACTTTTCTTTGGACTTCTTCCATCCTGTCTCTCTCCCTTTTGAAATATGGTCTCCAGAACTGAACTGTATTGTGAGACACAGAGTGTAACATAATGTGGTATATAAATGAATGTAATTAAATACTACCTCTGGCCTTCCTCCTTTCTGTGATACATGTTTTGTCACCATGCTTTACCTCTTTGGCAATCCTTTTGCTTTCCTGGTTTCTTTCCTTGCATCCTTTGGCTTCACAAGATATTTTTTCCCATGTTCCTCTTTTTTGGGATCCTTTGTACTTCTTGAATGTGGTTCTTTTTGCCTTTATTTTTTGTCACCTCCTATGAGAACCAAATCAGTATTTTTCCTCTTGCTTTTGTTCACTGTTCTTACATAAAGATTTGTGTTGTCTTTGTAATAGGTCCTATTAATTTGGCCCACAGTTGTTCCACTTTCACCCCTCTTCTCCCAACCTTCTAATTCCTCCTCAACATATATCCTCATTTTAGTTGTCTGTCTGATTTTACTGCTGGCTGAAGAGGATTGGTGAGTTTTGCTTTGGGAAATTTTAGGACTTAAAAAGTTTGGGGGAGAAGTGAAATAGTGATGTATATTCTTTAGTGTGTGTACCTGAACAGTGGTGGATTTCAGGACAATATTAGCCCAGGGGATTTTTTCAAAACCAGTCCATTGGGGTATCTCTCTCATATGCTTACCTCATCTCAGTCTGATACAGGCCCTCATCAAATACAGAGTAAATATACCATAAAGTATAAACAGAAATGTGCAGACAAAAACTGAAGTGGAAACTGCAACAAGCCAGACTCTGTATGCAGTGCAACAATGGATAAACAACCATTCCTCGTAAAAGATCAAACACATCCAAAAAATATATAATTTGTTAGTAAACCTTACTAAACAAATTAATGAAAATTTCAAAACGTTTGATGAATAGAACCTAAGAAATGCCATACTTGGTTTTTCCAACAGTGGCCAATCCAAGTCACAAGTAGCTGGCAAATATACAAACATTAGATAGATCACAAGCTACTATTGCTTATTAATTACCGTCATTGCAGTTTATGGATTTATCCTCTAGGAACTTATCCAAACCTTTTTTAAACCCAGTTACACGAACTGCTGTAACCACATCCTTTGGCAATGAACTCCAGAGCTTAACTATGTGAAGAAAATAATTTGCTTGGATTTGTTTTAAATGAGCTGCTTGCTAACTTCATAAAGTGCCCCCTGGTCCTTTTATTATCTGAGAGAGTAAATAACTGATTTACATTAACTTGTTAAAGTCCTTTCATGATTTTGTAGACTTCTATCACATTCCCTCTCAGTCTTCTATTCTCCAAACTGAACAGCCCTAACTTTGTTTGCCTTTTCTCATAGGGCAGCCGCTCCATGCCCCTTATCATTTTGGTCGTCCCTTCTCTGCACTTTTTCCAGTAAGAACATGCCATACTGTGTCAGAACAAGTGTCCCTCAAGCCCAGCATCCAGTTTCCAACAGTGACCAATCCAGGCCATAAGAACCTGGCAAGTACCCAAAAACTAAGTCTATTCCATGTTACTGTTGCTAGTAATAGCAGTGGCTATTTTCTAACTCACATGACTCAACGAAACCTTCGTTCAAACAACAAAGGCCTTCTGAAAATTCCCCCCGTTCGAACAGGGACCCTGTCAAAGAGCCTTCTCCATCACTTGCCCAAAATTATGGAACTCATTCCTCATGGACCTTAGAATGCAACCCAATTTGAAAACATTCAAAAGAGATCTGAAAACTTGGCTGTTTTTCAAAGCTTATAATGAAACCCTAACTCTCACAACATCATCTCATCAACTGAACTCTCAAATGATCTGAAAACATGCTCAGTTACCAAGATCAACTTAACTCTGAACCATCTCCAGCTGAGAACATAACCTTTCCCATACTTTTTATTATCTCACTCCTCTTTACCTTACCTGCTATACCTTAATCTGACTGTACATTTACCTTATTTTTACCCTGATGATAATCTCTGTACTACTTAACTATTTCTCCTTTTTTGTTATTTGTAAACCTTCATATCCCTTGTTTAAATATGTAAACCATTGTGATGGCATTATCGAATGACGGTATATAAAACTTGAAAAATAAATAAAAATAGCAAGTAAAAAAAATCACAGAACATATAGAAAGACATGGTTTAATGGAACAAAGTCAGCATGGCTTTACCCAGGGCAAGTCTTGCCTCACAAATCTGCTTCACTTTTTTGAAGGAGTTAATAAACATGTGGATAAAGGTGAACCGGTAGATGTAGTATACTTGGATTTTCAGAAGGCGTTTGACAAAGTTCCTCATGAGAGGCTTCTAGGAAAAGTAAAAAGTCATGGGATAGGTGGCGATGTCCTTTCGTGGATTGCAAACTGGCTAAAAGACTGGAAACAGAGAATAGGATTAAATGGACAATTTTCTCAGTGGAAGGGAGTGGACAGTGGAGTGCCTCAGGGATCTGTACTGGGACATTACTTTTCAATATATTTATAAATGATCTGGAAAGAAATACGAGTGAGAGAATCAAATTTGCAGATGATACAAAATTGTTCAGAGTAGTTAAATCACAAGCAGATTGTGATAAATTGCAGGAAGACCTTGTGAGACTGGAAAATTGGACATCTAAATGGCAGATGAAATTTAATGTGGATAAGTGCAAGGTGATGCATATAGGGAAAAATAACCCATGCTATAATTACACAATGTTGGGTTCCATATTAGGTACTACAACCCAAGAAAGAGATCTAGGTGTCGTAGTGGATAACACATTTAAATCGTCGGTTCAGTGTGCTGCGGCAGTCAAAAAAGCAAACAGAATGTTGGGAATAAAACGGAAAATGTCATAATGCCTCTGTATCGCTCCATTGTGAGACTGCACCTTGAATACTGTGTACAATTCTGGTCGCCGCATCTCAAAAAAGATAATTGCGATGGAGAAGGTTCAGAGAAGGACTACCAAAATGGGAAGGACCACAGATCAATGGATGCTCTTGGGATGAAGGTGTTCCAAGGCACCATGCTTATTGACCGCATAGCTGCCTACCAGCTGTACATGAGCCAGTACTCTTTGCGAACCAGTGGCCCAGTGTAAACTCAGACCAATGGGTTTTGTCAATTGTCCACCAAGGGTACCAATTAAATCTGTTGGGTTTCCTACCAGATTACCCTTGTGTCCATACTGGGCTCTGGTAGCACATCAGGAAGTACTACAAGCAGAGCTCTCCTCCCTCTTAATGGCCAGAAGTGGTCAAGCCTGTACCACCAGGGCAAAGAGGGTGAAAATTCTACTCAGGTACTTCCTGATTCCAAAGAGATCAGGACTCCATCCCATTCTAGACCTAAGGGCCTTGAACAAATTTCTAAAAAGAGAAAAGTTCAAGATGGTTTCCCTGGGCACCTTGATTCCCCTTTTGCAAAAGGGGGACTGGCTATGCTCCCTCGAACTAAAGGATGCATATACTCATATCGAAATCTTCTCTGGTCATAGGAAATATCTCTGATTTGTTGTGGGAACACAGCACTTCTCTTACCAGGTGTTGCCGTTCGGGCTCACATCTGCTCCATGTCTGGCCGTGGCGGTGGCGCAGCTCCGCAGGCTAGGAGTGCATGTCTTCCTGTATCTGGATGATTGATTGGTCAAGATCACATCTCAGTCAGGAGCTGTCAGGTCCATGTGCTTGACAGTTCAGGTGTTGTTGTCACTAGGGTTCATTCTCAACTACCCAAAGTCCCATCTCAGCCCCTCAACTCAATTGGACTTCATCGGAGCCCTGCTAGACACTGCTCAGGCCAAGGACTTTCTGCCTCGCCAGAGGGCTGTCGTCATGGCGTCCATTGCAGCGGAGGTTCAATAGAGCAGACAGGCTGAGTCTAGCTTTCAGACCCCACGAATGGTCCCTGGACCAGAGGGTAGTGAATCGGATATTCCACCTCTGGGGGAGCCCAGACTTAGATCTGTTCGCATCTCCCTGCAACAGGAAGGTGCCTTTGTTCTGCACCCTTCACTGGACAGATGGCAAGCCAGTCTCAGATGTCCTCGGACGTCATTGGGACAAGAGTCTTTTGTGTGTGTATTCCCTGATTCCCTTAGAGGTGAAAACTCTCTTGAAGCTTCACGAGGACAAAGAGACTATGATTCTCATAGTTCCTCATTGGCTGAGACAGATCTGGTTTCCACTCCTTCAGGAGTTGTCCATCCCCAGACCGATCAGTTTGGGATCTTCCCCAGATCTCATCAAGTACGACCAAGGCAGGCTGCTGCGTCCCAATCTCCAGGTCCTGTCGCACACAGCCTGGATGTTAAAAGGTTAATCCTGAGATCACGTGATGTGCTGAGCTGTGAGGACGCACGGACCTCTGGCTCGCAGGCCCACCCCGCATATCGCGGCCCATCGCAGCGCGCAATTCGCTTTCACGGCACTTTTTGAGTTCATCGGGCTCTAAGTGCATGTCATCAATTCGAACCTGGTGTAAAATGTTGCCGGCCATGACTTCCAAAGGTGGGAGGAAAGAGAAGGAAAAACCACGGGCCCCGGAACCCAAGATGGCGGACAACGGAGGGGGTGAGTCGGCATCGGACCATCCCCCCTCCCTTACTCTCACGGACATCAAGGCCGCAATTAAGGAGGCCTTAGACGAAAAGTGGTCGCTAATTCATGAGGAACTGGGGGAGGTCAGAGATTCCCTTGCTGCCTTGCAGCCCCGTCTTGATCAAATTGAATCCCGAGTCTCGGGGGTAGAAGATGGCGCGGCGAAAATGGCGGGTGATGCGGCGAATCAAGCTAAACTGATAGCAACGCTCTCCCAGAAGGTGGAAGACCTTGAAAATAGGGCTCGTAGGGATAATCTAAGGTTCCTGGGCTTCTCAGAAGATATCGCCGAAAAGACCTTCTGCTCCCTGCTGGAAACCTGGCTCCCGGAAGCTTTAGAGCTCCCCTCACTTAGCGGCAAATTGGTGGTGGAGAGGGCCCATCGTTTGGGGTCTAGGCCGGCTAACCAGGGCCGTCCTAGGCTGATAATCGCTAAGATACTAAATTCGGCACATAAGGCCGAGATTTGGCGGGCCTCCCACAGCAAAACACCACTTACCTACCAGGGACAACCTATTCGAATTTTTCAGGACTTCTCTGCTGCGGTTTCCGATGCTCGGCGGCGTTTTTCGCCGTTGTGCACGACATTACACAATCGCGGGGTAAAGTTTTCCCTCCTGTACCCGGCCCGCCTGCGCTTCTGGCACGGTGAAACTACTCATACTTTTGACTCGCCGGATCAAGCCCAACAATACATAGATAAAATGGCTTGAGCGAGCATCTGGCGCGTATCTCCTTGGTTCCCAAGAGGGCATTGCACAGATTGGGGGCTGGTAGTAGAAGTTTGTTTCTCAGAAGTTGGTTGTTTTTTTTTGACTTGGGGCCTTGTTACCTGCTCCGTGTTTTTTTGACTTGTTTCACGGGGTTTTTTATACTTACCCATTTTTTCTTTTAAAAATTTTTATTGTACCCGGGTGCCGGGTCTTGGCCCCCCTGGAAACTCCACGCTCTAATTTGTCTCAGATCGGCTGCTCAGACTTTATTGCTCCCGAGCGGGAGCGGCTGTGGTGTTAGGACGGTTTTCCTTTTTTACCTCACCCTTTTTATTTTTTTTCCTTTTGATTCTGACTGCACGGACATACCATGGATAGTGGAATGAACAGTTTTTTTTTCTCTGCTTCTATTCTTTTAGTTTGTCCTATTTGGATGTTCATCTGTTTGAATGCTCAGTCGGTCTAGCTTGCTTTTGAGTTTTTTTATTTTATTTTCTTTCTTTCTATCAGTCCTTCACAATGTGCCATGGAATCATGTGTTCCCTTAATGTTCATTCCTGAATATGCATTTGAGGCGGGGGGGGGGGAAGCGTTGGAGGGATGCGTTGTTTATTGTATTTGAGCTGTTGCTGCCAATTTAGCTTTGTATAGCTTCCCACTATATGGGGTGGACCTGTTCATGTCACTACGGATCTCATCGCCTTCACTCTGAAGGCGCGATTTGGGGGAAGGAGGGAGGTAGGGAATAGGATACTCCCCGAATTGGAGGAGAATAAGGGGGTTGGATTGGGATGGAAAGGGGGTAGGGGGGAGGGGTAGAGGGGGGAGGGGATACAGGTGGGTGGGGGGTGGGGGGGAACCGGGGGAGGTATGGGAGTTTCTGTTGGTAGTACACGATGCTGGTTGTAGCGCTGAGCGGGACCGACGAGGGACGGCACTCTTTCCTTATTGTAAACAATGGGGGGCCTTAGCTGGGAGGGCCTGCCCTTTGATCTTTACTAACACTACAGTGCTTCAGGTAAACTTAGTGGTACCTCATGAGTAACTCCACAAAACTGCTCTCATGGAATGTCTGCGGCCTACATTCCCCAATTAAGCGCACGAAGGTACTTTCTTTATTGAACAGGCAGTCGGCCGCGGTGGCTTTCTTACAGGAGACTCACCTCACAGATAGTGAGCATATGAAGCTTCGTCGGGCATGGGTGGGGGAGGTGAGGTACGCTTCTGCTTCCTCTAAGTCCGCCGGGGTAGCAATTCTATTTCATAAACAACTCCCTCTTACCATTCACCAGGAAATAAAGGATCCCCAGGGGCGCTATCTCATTCTAGTAACTGAACTATTTCACAACAAGGTGGTCTTCTGCAATTTATATGCACCAAATATTTATGATCCCCGCTTTTACCGTACTCTGTTTAAACACCTATTGCCGTTTTTGTCGGATATCCTGATTGTAGGGGGGGATTTTAACACGGTCCGTGATCCTCAGTTGGACGCTTCGCAGAACCGGGGCTGGGATGCGGGTGCAGGGCGGGGTCCGACCATGTTGGAATCGAATCTGCATTTGCTGGATGTTTGGAGGACCTTGCATCCCATGGAACGTGATTTCACACACCTTTCTAGGGCCCACGCTTCCTTTGCCAGGATTGACTACTTTCTCTTGAGCACACACGCGTTTCATCGGGCTCTGGCGGCGGGCATTGAGAGCATAGCGGTCTCGGACCATGCCCCGGTGTGGGTGGAGATGCAGTTTGCGGCACCAACCACTTCAGTTCGACATTGGCGCTATCCCTATTACTTGGCGCAAGATGAGAAGTTTAAGGACTTTCTCTTGCTAAAATGGAATGACTATGTGGCGAATAACCAAGCCCATGTCTCCCAACCAATTCTCTTTTGGAACACTGCGAAAGCGGTAATGCGTGGCGAAATTATTTCTTATACTGCACAGCGTCGGAAAATACTAGATCGCCGTATTCTCACTTTGAGCTGCCAGGCTCGCCTGGCTAGGGTCTCTCTGATCCACTCAAGATCGGCACAGGCCCGAACCGATTATTTGGCAAAACAACATGCTCTCAATGCTCTGCTGCACCAGAGGGCGAGGAAAAGCTACCAATTTTACCAATTTAAACTGTATCAATATGGTAATAAGGCGGGTAAAATGATGTCTAATCTTATTAAATCCTCTAGAACCAGCCGCTATATCCCAGCCCTGAATGTGTCCCCAGGGACGGTGGTACGGGACACCCCTGCTATTTTACGCAGTTTCCGGACTTACTACTCCTCGCTCTATACCTCCGAGGGGGGGAACCCTGAGGCGTGTCGCCGGTTTTGTGAAGGCTTACCCATTTCTCAGCTGGCCAGGGCGGATCAGGATATGCTCAATGCCCCGATCTCTCCGGAGGTGTCGACAGCCATTACTACTTCTAAAAATTTCAAAGCTCCGGGTCCTGATGGTTTCACCTCGGAATTCTTTAAACTTCTCCGAGACTCGGTGTCCCAACCTTTAGCGATGGCCTTCGCGGAAATGGTGTCCAAGGGTTTTTTCTCCGCGCATGATAATTTGGCACACATATTAATACCTAAACCCGGAAAGGACCCCCTACACGCCGACTCTTATCACCCTATATCTTTACTTAACTATGACCATAAGCTACTAGCCAAGATTTTGGCGGAGAGACTGGCAACTTGTTTGCCTCATTTAATTGGTGATCAGCAGGCTGGTTTTGTCCGTCACCGGTACGCATTATCCAATATTTGAAAAATTTGGCAGCTATGACCTTGAGTCGGCGTATGTCACTCCCTTATCTCGCTATTAGTTTTGACGCCGCAAAGGCGTTCGATAGGGTGGAGTGGAGTTACCTATTCACTGTATTGCGCCGTATGGGTTTCAATGGGTTTTTCCTACAAGCCATACAACTTCTCTATACTGATCCTCGGGCTTGTATAGTGGCCAATGGCTCGCAGTCGGAGGAATTTGTAGTGGCAAGGGGTACGAGACAGGGGTGCCCTCTCTCCCCCCTTCTCTTCCTATTGCAATTGGAACCTTTGTTGCATGCCATTGGAAACACTCCGGAGATCCGCGGTATTTACATGGAATCCGGGTTCTTTAAATCCGTGGCGTTTGCGGACGATCTGCTACTATTTATCACCAAACCAGCCTTGTCCTTGCCGCCATTGTTGCGATTGATTGAGACGTTTGGGACCTTTTCGGGGTTTCAGCTAAATGAGACTAAGTCATATGCCCTGGCTTACCCACCTGGACTGCAGGCTAACTGGGGGGGACATTTTCCACTCCAGTGGGCAGGAGATAGTATTCGTTACCTGGGAGTTTATCTACCCTCGGACCCTGAGTTGGTTTACCAGGTCAATGTTCCACGGTTGCTCCGACAAACCCAACACACTCTCCAGACCTGGAAGGCACTCCCCCTCTCGTTGACGGGGCGGGTGGCGCTTTTTAAGATGACTCTGCTCCCTAAATGGCTTTATCTACTGCAGAACCTCCCGCTCTTACTAAGACGAAGGGACTTAGCTCGGGTCGAGGGGGAGTTGCGGAGATTTCTGTGGAGTGGGGGACGGTCTAGATTACCTTTTCGTTGGTTACAAAATTCGTGGAGAGGGGGGGGTCTGGGGGTCCCTAACCTTGCCAATTATAACCTTGCCTGCAATTTGCGGCTTATTCGCAATTGGTTACAGGGCTCCTCGCACTATGCCCCGCTCTCGCTGGAGCGGACTCTTTTATACCCGCTGGCTCCCTCTTATGCCTTACAGGGCAAAGCAAGTGATCTCTCTTGGTCTACCTTACACTCTGCATTTACCCGGCCCATACGGCAATCCTGGAAGCGTTTTGTCAAACTCATACACGCTCCTCCGGTGTGTGCTTATTTGTTACCTATTCGGGGGAACGCTGAATTCCAACCTGGCACGCAATCGGTTATGTTCCGCGAGTGGGAGGCTCGGGGGTGGAATATTTAGGCCATATGTGGACTGAGGAGGGGGTGTTAATGCAGTTTCATGACTTTCAACAACTTTATGGCTTACATTCCAAGCACACATTTCCCTACATGCAAGTTCACCACTATTTCAAGTCCCTGCCACCGGAGGCTAAGGATATCACAAGATACCAAGCCCTAGATGTGGTGTTCCACTTTGGGGCTGCTAAGATCCCGTCTTTGTCTCAGTATTATAAGTTATTACAAAAAAGTACCCAGGTAGATGTCTGTTCCTCTCTCGTTGATCGTTGGAATAAGGATGGCGAGTTTCTCATTACAAGTTTCATTTTAAATGTCTGTTTTGGGCGAATAGCCAGGATCTCTACCAATATGTACTACAGAGAGATGCAATACAAGTTTTTAACCCGGGCGTTTATCTCCCCTCAAAGGGCGCACCAATTGTCAGTTGCCACTACACCTTTTTGTGTCCGTTGCCCTGGACGGGTGGGTACGTTGTCCCACATGTTTTGGACTTGTCCGGGAGTACTTGGCTTCTGGCGCAAGGTAGCGGCCTTTTTAATGGATTTGCTCGACGTGACACTGCCCGTCTCCCCCATGTGGTTTTTGTTCGGGTGCATCTCTCCACTTCGTGTTAGGGATCCTGGCTCTCGTCAGCTGTTCCAGAAGGCGAGTTTGGTGGGAAAGAAAACGATTCTTCTCGTTTGGAGGTCTTCGGATGTTCCCTCGTTTTGGACCTGGAGAAATCAACTACATAGCATGATGACCATGGAAAGCATGGCGGCACGAGGATCGCCTAGCCGCCGGCGCCGGTTTGCTTCAATCTGGACTTTATACCTCCAGACTTTGTCTCATCGTGTACGGAGTTTGTTTTTGAATGACTGACAGCTTTGATTGCTGTCCCATAGACTCCCTCGTGGGGAGTCCTCGTCTAACTGCCTTTCTTTATCCAGTATTACTCATGTTTACGGCATGTTAGGGGGGGGGGTATTGGGGGCGGGGAATTATCAGCATATTGTTGGGTCTGTTGGCAGAGGGAGAGATATGAGTCCACTCTCTCTTGTATTGTTTGTTTATTTTAAATTTGCAAAACCCAATAAAAATGTTTGAACAAAAAAAAAAAAAAGGTTAATCCTGAAGCTGCTTATTTTTTTCAGAAGATGTGTCTCGGGTCCTGGTGGCTTCTAGAAAGCCTTCCATGAGAAAGAAGTGGAGGAGGTTTTCCGTGTGATGCGAGCAGAAGGCCCTAGATTCGTTCTCCTGCCCCACATAAAAAATGCTTTATTATCTTCTACACCTATCGGAGGCTGGCTTTAAAACCAACTCTGTTAGAGTTCATCTTAGTGCAATTGGTGCATACCACCATGGTGTAGATGGTACACCCATCTCTGTACAACCTATAATTGCGGGGACTGCTTCAATTGAAGCCTCATCTATGGCTTCCCGCAATGTCTTGGAACCTCAATGTGTTTGGTAGCTCAGCTGATGAAAGCTTCTTTTGTGAGACAGCGCACCTGTGACCTGAAGTACCTGACCTGGAAGGTCATATTTTTGGTGGTGATCATTTCAGCACACAGGGTCAATAAGCTCCAGACCTTATTGACTTAGCCACCTTATACTAAATTCTATTATGACAGGATGGTCTTACGTACCTACCCTAAGTGCCTGCCTAAGGTGGTGACAGATTTCCATCTTAGCCAGTCAATATTCTTTCCCAGGCCCCATTCGCACCAAGACGAATGAACACTGCACAGTTTGGACTGCAAGCAAGTCTTAGCCTTCTGTCTTCAGCAGACAGAAGCCCATAGACAGTCCATCCATCTTTTTGTTTCTTTTGATAAGAATAGGTTGGGCATTGCCATTGCCAAACAGACACTACTGTCCAGTTGGCTAGCAGATTGTATCTCCTTCTGTTATGCCCAGGCGGCATTGCATCTTGGGGGTCATGTCAAGGCTCATTCTGTCAGAGATATGGCAGCATTGGTGGCCTACTTTTGAGCAGCTCCCATGTAAGAGATCTGCAAGGCTGCAACATGGAGTTCTCTCTACACATTCCACATCACATTACTGTCTGGCTAGGGATGGCCAACACGACAGTAGATTCGGCTAGTCTGTCCTTCAGAACCTGTTTGAGGTGTGGAACCCAACTTTCCCAATCTAGGGCCCTTTATGGGTTCAGGCTGTCTCCCCGCTCTGTTCCCAACAGCACCAGTGGTGGTGTGCCCATTGCCCCCTGGTTAGGTGTCTGTTGGTCCCCTTTTGTGTTCTGTAGCAGCCTGTAGCTAGGATTCCTGCTTGTCCTCAGAGAAAGCAGAGTTGCTTACCTGTAACAGGTGTTCTCCAAGGACAGCAGGATGTTAATTTTCACAAAATTCGCCCACTACCCCATGGAGTTCTTTCTCCTATTTTTTTTAATTTTATTTTAATCGTATTTCTATGTTATGAGACTGAAGAGGGACCTTGTATGGACGCATGGTATAGGGCATGCTGAGCTTGCTCAGTATTCCTAGTCAAAGTTCTAGAAACTTTGACATAAGTTTTCCTCCTCCATCTGATGAAGTCACTCATGTGTGAGGATTAACATCCTGCTGTTCTCTGAGAACACCTGTTACAAGTAAGCAATTGTGCTTTATGCTGACAAACATAATTACTTGCATTCCTTGACATTTAAAACAGCTACTAACTTGCTGTTTGACCAGGATGATAATAAGGTTTCACTATCCTAGTTCTGATCTTAATCTCATAATCAGTTTGTACAGCATTCCAGGTTTAACAAAATTCTCCAAGAGTCAATTTACAGCATTAACACCCTTCAGTCTCTTTTGTTAGTACTCATAAAATGTACTCCTCAGCAGAGATCCCCTCTACCAAGAAATTTACATAATGTCATGCATGATCCTCTCTGACAGCAGTTGGGAAGGACTATCAGAGAGCTGGATTAGTAAACACAGCAGCCATTTCACTGATAACATTAGCTGCAGCTTCCTTCTTCTCTAGCTCCTTCTCATAGTCTGACTCACATTCTCTACAGGAGCATGCCCAGGTCCCATAGATTGGACAAAATTTGTCTTCCACTTGGGATGACTGAATTATACCGAAGGCGATTAGTAAGAATCTGTTATATTTACCTTTCAGCTGTCCTAAGGCTAGAAGTAAAGACTGACATCCGGCAACATAAGAACATACGATTTGTCATGCTGGGAGAGACCAAGGTCCGTTGAGCCCAGCATTCTGTCTCTGACAGTGGTCAGTCCAGGTTTGCAAGTACCTGGCAGATACCATAAAGTAGATCTAATTCCTGTTACTCACTCCCAGGGATAGTAATAGCTCCCTTTAGTCTGTGACTAATAATGTTATGAACTTTTCCTCCAGGAGCTTGTCCAAGCCTCTTTTAAACCCCACTATGCTAGTCACCTTGACCTCTGGCAACAGATTCCACAGCTTGATAGTGCACTGAGTGAAAAAATACTTTCTACAATCTCTTTTGCAACGGCTGGTTGTTAGTTTCACATAATATCTAATTGTTTTACTATTTAAAAGGGTAAATCATTCTTTATTTACCCATTCCACCCCATTCATATATATAAATAAATGTTCTTCACTAATTGCTTTGAAATTTTGACACAACATGGCATTCGAATACGCGCGTGTTTTTATATACCTATATTATATAGATGTCGCACCTGTGACAGGTAAAACCATGTTTTTTTTTTAAAAACAGCGCCATCTGTTGGACGTTAAAGCAACACATATATTATATCTATAATATATAGTTATATGAAGCCACAATTAAGTCATGAATATGAGACTTTGCCAGAAAAGAAAGATTAATCTGCTTTAGTGCTGCCTTCACTGTTCTATCATTTCATGCTGCCGCACAATCTAATCTTCTGGTTTCCTACAATTCTCTGAATGCAGAAGTTGTTTGTTGGCATAGAATTTGTGGAAGTATATGTGTAGCCACTTCTTTGTTTTTCACAAAAGGGATACTCTGAGTGGCTTGTTCTGAGCAGGTGGGGAAGCTTAACCTTTAGGACCTTCAGGGTTTTTTTGCTGAGATCCACAAAACACTCTGCCTATGCAGTGTATGTGTTCCACATAAAGTCTTTACTATAACAAAACTTCTTCAATAGAGATGTAGCCCCCTTGACGAGCAGACTTAGGCGCACGGGGAAGGTCATGGACCATGCAAGGAAAGACTTGTATGTGAGGAAAAGATTTGCTTTTCAAGGCCCATAGGGTTTTGTTCTGTCTCTAGGGCTTCTCTGCCCAACAGTCCAGGCACACAAAAAAAAAAATCAGCACTCTATTTCCAGTTCTGTTACTCAAAACAAGTCTTTACGGTCACTGATGGCAGGAAAACGAATTCCAAAAGAATAAACCAGTTGATAGTACACAAACAGTGACACAAAGTCCATATCCAGTACTAAAAAAATATAAATTCTGTCAAGCTCCACAGAACTCCACAGCTTTCCCCCAAAGTCAGCTCTTAGGGACATGAATCCTTTCTCCCTTGGCCCTCCCAGTATCTTACGGATGGAACAGATTTCTCCTCTCCCCTTTCAGTTCTCACTCACAATGGAGCCCCTGGCTTATTTGTGTGTTCAGTCAGCATCTCTTTTAAGACCATCTTCTGGCAAGTAGTTTATCTTTAATGTTCCCTAAAGAACAACCCTGAGCAGTATTCTGTGTCTGAAGGAATCCTGTCCTCCTTGGGCTCCTTGGATTCAGAATATCCACAGGAACACTTATCTCAGCATATCTTGGAATCTTAAGCTTTCACCTCTCCTGGACTCCTTTTGCTTTCTTCCCAGTAAGGCCTGTCCAACCTCTTCTCTAAAACCCCAGGCACCTTCTCTGAGCAGAAAGACTTATTCTCCAGGCATCCCTCTGTATAAGGAGTCTGCTCCTCCTGGTCTGTGTCTGTGGATCCTTGGACAGATGTGAGATTGACTCTACCTCCAGGGAGGAGCCCCTGCAGGTTCTGTCAGCAGGCGGAACCAGGTGAGGTAGAGACCAATCAGGACCTTTACCTATACCAGCCCACATTCCCCTCAGGTTGAGCCTTTCGGTGCTGGGGCTGATGGGACTTAGGTGGGGTTTCTGCTGATGAGAGAAGGGAAGGTCCAAAGCTAGCTAGGGTCATAGGTAGGTGGCAAGCAGGAGTATCCGAAGTCCAGACAGGAGTCAGAGGCAGGTGGAGGTCAGGCATATCCAAAGTCCAGATGGGTCAGAGGTGGGTATCCATCAAAAGGAGAGGAAGAGGTACAGATAAGCTGGGGCAGGCAGGCAAGGGCTGGATCAAGCGGATGACAGAGGATGGACCAGGCTAGAACAAAGACTTAAAGACAAGCTGGACAAGCCAGATGAAGAATGGAATGCTGAGAAGCACACACTCTATTATGGAGTAGCTGTACCTGTTGTGAGGCAAAGAGGGAAGGACAGAGAGGGCAATTTATAGGGCAGAGCTTATGAGGTCATCAAGAGGCACCGCAGGATCTTTAAATGAGATGATATCAGGGTGCATGCGCGCCTAAGGAGCGCGACTGGTCAGAGCTGGCGGTGTTCCTTTGTGTGAAGAACCGTGAGACGGGGTTGGGCTGGCAGTGTCCTGCCATGAAAAGTAGTTTGTGGCATTCTGCTGTAGCCGCAAGACAGGCCCAGTCAGGGGAGGTGAGTGCGCCAGTTCATGAGAGTAGCACATAGACCGCCAAACACAACATGGTCCTTTCCTGTGGAGGGAAAGACCTCTTCAAGTGTCATGTGCAAAGAGATATACCCAAAGACTTGGGGCGTCGTTAGGTCTGGGTACACAGGGCCTGTACCCCAAGTCTGAGAGTCCCTGCCCCAAGTTTAAGGTGCCTGTAATAATAATAAAAAAAAAACAATGTTTCTCTGATTTACTTTGCACTACACAGTGACAATTCCCTACCCCCTTTTCACCTCAAACTCCCAACTTCCTTGTGAGGTTATCGGGCCCGACAAGCACTACCCGTCATCCTCCTTGTTGCCGGCTTCTCAGCTATCTCAGCAGGAGAAAACAGCATGCAACGCTATAGTATAGGCTGCGAGGAGGGGGGCCCCAGTGCTGCGAATGCTTTGAGTTCCTGCAGCCCATACTATAGTACTTGCATGCTGTTTCCTCCTGCTGAAAAACTGGCAACACGGTGGCTGGTAACTAGTGCCTGTTTGGCCAATCGTCCCCACATGAGAGTTGGGAGTTGAGGTAGCTAAGTGGGGAGAGAGTACAAAATGGAGGTAGAAAATGAGGGAAGGGGTAGACTGCGAAGAGAAGAAGTGACGTGGGAGGAAGAAGATGGGATGGGGAAGAGAAATAAAGATGTGAAAAAGTGGAGGTGGGTTGGTATAATGAGGGGAGGAAGAGGAGAAATGGGGATAACAGCAATAGGAGGGAGGGGAGAGTAGTAGGAAGAGATGGGAGGAGAGAGATGAGGTTGGTACTAAGGGGGAAGGATGGAAGGAGAGATAACAGATGAGAGGAAATGTGAAGAGGAGAAAGATGGGGAGGGAAAAGGTGAGAGGAGGGAGGGAGGTTGAGAAAGAGGTTTGGTGACAGAGCCTGTATCTCAAGTACCGTCAGAGGTGTGCAGTCAGTGCTTTCAAGAGATTTAGTGAATCCCCAGCCCATAGGTATTTCAACAGGGTGGCAAGTGCCATCCCAATTTTATATATCAGATCAGTAAGAGAGAGACCAAACCTCTGCCCGATGTGATCAGTGGCAATACACCTCCCTACCCTGCCCCCCTCCCAAAGCTGACAGTAGGAGTCCGCGTTTAACCGAAGGTCATTTTCCTGCTGCCTCCCATCCCATGACCCAGCAGCCTAGCATGGAGCCTATCCCGCAGTGGCCGAAGAGAGAGAGAGAGCCCCAGTGGCCGCTAGCAGATCCCGTCCTACTGGCAGCTGAACATTGAGAGGCTCAGCAGCCACTGCACAGCCCATCCTGTGGCAGAGAAAAAAACAGGGAGGAATTGGCAGCCACTAGCAGACCTCCATAATACCGCAGAGTTAGTTACTTCTATGTTGTTGTCCTATGAGATATCTCCATATGGGTTTATTGTTTACACACCATGACAAGAATGAACCTTGCTCATAAGCCAGGGTATGTTGAATATGATCTCAAGCTCTCCAATTTCCTGCTAGTGCTCACCTCAATATTTGCACTATGCCAATGAGAGCTTCTTTCTGGAATTCAGAACAGGTAATATGTATAAGCAACATACCAAGGTCTACTTAGAAGTTCTTTTTTAGTCAGGCCTAGGCTTCATTTAAAGAATGTGTGTTGCAACTGTTTATATAACTGCTTTATCCTGATTACTGTTTTATTCTTGGCCACTGACAGAAAGCGCTTTCAGCAGAAAAGTGGAAGCTAAAACACAAAACTTTGAAGAAACAAATAACAACTCCCAACATTCCAGTGGTGAGTATGCTGTGTTATGTAAATATTTGATATATGATATTTATGTATGTTTGAAAGTGCAAACATTAACTTTGTGGTGCCAGTTCACCCATACTATCTGGTAATTGTAATATTAAGCTACTAAGTATTCTTAGATTAAATATTTTGGGTGGACTGTGCTGTACTGTTCCTGTCTGAAGAGTTTGCAGTCAAAGGTGGTATTAAATATCAGGTAGTGGTAGAGGTTAATTTACAATCTGGTTTTATGGGTTTCTAAACCCTGCTGGACACTGTCAAACAGCACTTTTGTATTCAATCTTAGATTTCTATATTTGTGTACATTTAGAAGTGTGTAATTTAAGTATTATATGACCTTACAGGTGACAAAGATAAAGTCAACATACTGATAAAAAGCACCTCTAATAAGCCACATTTCTAGAGCTTTTCCAGAAAACTTCTAAGCATCCTGCCAAATCTGCTGCTTTTCAGTTACTACTTGATTCATTGGAGGAGGGTTTATTTTCAGATCTCTACTACTGACATTTTGGGGATACTTTTGAATAGTCTGCATTGTTTGCCATGTACACAGGCACTTTTAGCTCATGCACATTGCAGCCATTTTTAAAAGAAAAACCACCTGCATGGTTTTCCTTTGAAAATTGTCAACTACAAAGCATGAGCACTAATAGCACCTGTTATTTATGCAGTAATAGAGTGGGTTAAAACAGCAAGGGCCATAATAAAAGTAATTTCCATAGGTTAAATACCATTTTAAAGAGCTTTTTGATTATTGCCCACTCTCTACAAGGGCAAGTACTTTTATCTACATATGTTTGGAAGCAGTCCTGGGGTGGGGGTTTGGTTTTGGTTGGGGAAGGCATTTACTTGGGTTTTGCTTTGAAAAAGTACCTGAACAAAAAGCAGGCATACATTGTGTGACTACTTTTCCCTAGGTAAGTGATTTTGAAAATTGCCCTTCATGGGCCTTCAGGAAATTTTTTGATTTTTAACTCTCCTTGCTGATACAATTTTCTTTCAAACTGTCCTAATTGAACCGTTATTTGTCTTCAGAATAAGATAATACTTATATTCTCAATTTAGTTCTTTGAATTAGTGTGTATCAATCATGATCTGAATAACAAGTTATACACAATTATCTTTAACCTTCTTTATCTTTTCCTTAATTGACTTACCTGTCTTAAAATGTCTTCAGTGCTCCTACAAACATTCAGATCCCAATATTAAGAGCATTGAGTCATCTCCAAAGCTGGCAAGAGACTATTTCACATTAAGAATTATGGGTAGATAAAGGGGGAAGGAGATCACATGTTCAAATTCCAAGGGAGACAGTTTATGATTCAATTATTTTTATTAATAGATACATGAACAACACTATACAATGGATGTAGACACTTCTATGCATTGTATTGCTTGTAACAGATGAAAAACATACAAGAAGAATAATAGAATCCCTGAATGCCCCACCCCCATCACCACATACTGATTAACCCGTAGCCACAGAAATAAATAGCACATACAAAAGTTCAATATCTATTCAAGATCAGACTTTGAGCCCAATGTGGAAGAGATTAAAGACCATCACCCCCCCAAATCCCAAAATGCCTTATTTGCCCAGGTATCTCTCCATAACACAAAGATGGTGTAAAACGTTTCTCCACTGCATGAATAAAGGAGGATTTTCTGCCTTCCAAAGCCAAAAAAGCTATTTTGTAGCAAAGAAGCTTTCCATATCCACAATTTATGGAATTTACTGTGAAAACGGATTCTTGCAAAAACAATTAATATTGTATCTTCTGCCCACTGTATCTGAGAGCCATATGCACCATTAATATAACACAAAACCTTTTTTCCCAGAACGATTTTGTGGTGTGTAGACAGATGGACTCAGGACCAGTGGGTTTATGCTCCTCTGCCAGTAGATGGGGCGAAGCAAGCTGACGTCACAGTATATATAACCCTGCAGTGACCCCAACCTGCCAGTATTCTCTGTCTCCAGCAGATAGTGGATATGCATCTCCCTATGAGGATTGCTTTGAGCTTTTTGAAAAGAGAAATTTGAAATTCTAAATTCAGGAAAAAAAAGCCCCGCTCTCCTATAGTGATACCTAAAGGTCCCTCCCCCAGTTGAAAATTCCTGAGGCGATTTCTTTGGACCCTCAAGAGTTGTGCTTTGGTCTGGTATCTGGGTTTCCCGGCGTGGACTTAGCTGCTAGTTCAGCTTAAAGGCAGCGTATACAGGAGGCCAAGCATGGCGGTGACGGCAGATGCTCTCTTCCCTCCACAGCCGGAGATCGTCTCTGTACTCAGCTGGCAAGTGCTGAGCTCAGATAAGGTTTAAAAAAAAAAAAAGTTTTACCTGAATCAAAGACAGGTTTCAGGACTTCCTCTGGTCTCCGTTCTTGGCACAGTGTGCCGACATTCATTCCCGCTCCTGTTGGGGAACTGGGGTGCCTGGCGGGTTGAGCAACCACCGATGAGCTAGGCCCCGCACTTATGATTTTTTTTTTTTTGCATGCCGCGTGGTAGACTGTGGTGGCTGTTTTTCGCGCACTTATGTGCATGTTCTGCTGCCCTCTATAGGCCATCTGTGTGCGCAGTGTCAGCTCTGAGCAAACTTTGTAAGCTCGTTTTTTGGACGCGCTTTTTACGCATACAAACTTTATGCGCTTAACTTGGCACAGAGGTTGTGTGTGCACCTTGCCACGCTTTCTTCAAGGGGCTTATTTTTGGGGTGCATTTAATTTTTAAGCATGAGCCGTTCGCACGTTTACCGCAGCGATGGTGCAGGTAAGCAAGAAGCCTAAGCATCTTCCTATTTGTGTAGCTTGTTATATTAGGGCTTCTCAGCTTGACCTGGCTTCCAATCTGTGTCAGCGCTGCTCAGATGCTCAGGGAGAATTGTCCTCCTCGTATTTTGCTAAGCCTGGCTCTTCCCATTCTGATGGTGGGTTGGTCACAGCCTTGACTTGGGGGAACGCCAGATCTTGGTTCTCCTTTGTTTGGCTTCTCTGCTGGCGAGGGCAGTTCTGTGGAACCAGCTCCAGTTCCTTCTGTGTTTGGTCTGGACCCGGATGATTTTTCTTGGGTGGAATTTTTTCAAGGCTTACAAGCCTTTCTTCAGGCGCAGTCCTCCGCTTCCCCCATTTCTGTCTGGTCAGACCTTCAGTTGATGGATTCTCCCTCTTCCAGTCCTATGCTTAAGCGCCAGGGCTCGCCTCAGCTCCCTGCAGTGTTCCCAATAGTAATCTGGATGGCACTGAAGATGAGGTTGATCCAGATTCCCTGGAAGATGGGGAAATTCCTCCAGGGCTGGAACCAGAAAGAACCGTGTTGCGGTTCTTTCATAGAGATGAACTGCTGGCCCTGATTTCCCAGACCTTGAAACAGCTGGGTGTTCCTGGTTCAGATGCTGTGTCATAGCTGAGGAAGAATCCCATTTTGGTTTCCTTATGTAAAGCCTCTTGTTTTTTCCTGGTGATAGATGCCATCCAGGAATTGATTGATCTGGAATGGGATGCCCTACAACACTATGCCGCAGGTGCATAGAAATTACCCCAAAAGGATGTAAGTCCCATTTGGATTTGATGAAACATCTTTTTGGGCACCAGAAGGCCAATCCATTGGCATTGGAAACATCAATTTCAGGCCCAAGGAGCTGCACCGATGGAGGTGGAGTTATTTGCATCTGGTGGGGGTCAGTTCTCTCTATGTTGGTGGCGGACAGGAACCCCAGAGACAGACCATCCTCCAAGACCTCCCAGTCAAGGTGGCCTCAGGTTCGACCTCCATGCTGAGCATCAAGGGAAGCCAAAGAAGCATTGGCATCGGACCCCATCAATGCAAGATGCTGAGGATGTGGACAGTCCAATGGCTGCTGAGAATCCCTGGAAGCAGCTCCACAGTGAAGAAAACTCATACTCCAAGAATCCTGGGGGGTTTCCACATTATCCACCCGTCCTGGGTCCCCCACTGATTCTCCTCTTGGTTCCAAAGAGGATGTGGCCATTCCTTCTGCCTCTGTCTGTTGGCAGTAGCTATCTTTGAGGGGGAATTGGAGAGACATATTCAGCAGGCTGTGGAAAACGCACTGTAGAGTCTTGGTGCCGGGACATTGATGGCACGGAGAATGGCACAGTTCTTGAGCTACTGCTTGATTCTTGCAGGTGCTCATTGACATCAATGCTGGTGCCCTACCAGCTGATAATCCCTGACTCCTTGTGAGAGGAACCCCTCCTGAGGGGTCAGAGGTCAGGGGTTCACCAGCCAGCTATACCAGTCACCAACCCACTGGCTGAGGACAGAATGCCCATAAATCACTCCCCTGTGAGCCACATTGAGTTGAAATCTTACTCCTGGGGGTGTGGTGGCTTGGATGATGGGACAGAAAATGAGGTGTCGATAAGTCTTCCCTTTAACCCCTCACCTCCGCCATACAGATGTAAGTCCCCACCTGAGGACCTCTCCGTCACAGGTTTTGCATGGTTGATGGCAGAGGACATCCCATTTATGTTGTAGATAGAAGAGGAATCCAGGAACAAGATGCTGGATTTTCTCTAGTATGTGGAACCACCTAAGGATATCTTGTCAGTCACAGTGCATAGGATCCACCAGGTGGTACTGTTGAGGATGAAGGAGACCCCCCCCTCCCCCTCAGTGGTTTCCGTCAACAAGAAGGTGATTTATCTCATCTAGAAGGCTACCAAATTCGACAAGCACCAGTTACCACGCCAGTCTGTGGTGGTTGAATCTGCATTCTAGGCCTTACTCTGCCCTTCCCAGGGAAGGGATCCTCAAGCCATGGATTCTCTTTGGAGGAAAGTGTTGCAGGGTGCCATGCTCATCTCCCACATAGTGGCTTGCCAGCTCTTCATGAGCGAATACATGCTAGACATCCTAAAGCAGGTACAGGAGGTGGCTAAGCAGCTTCCTCAGAAGCAGCATGACACAATGCAGTCACTCATAACCAAGGGTCTGAAGTGTGGAAAACCTGGGCTCCATTTGACCTGTGATGTTTTGAAGTGGTGTCAAGGGTCTCTCCAGTGCAAGGAGGAATGTGTTTAGGTTGGTGACTGCGGATGTGAAGAATTTTCAGTGTATGGGCAGGGAACACTGTGAGCAGGAATTATGATTTATAGCTTAGGACTGCTTGAAATGTGCATATCTGTGTACTAAACAGTATAAATCCTCATCCCCAGCCCCAATTGATTGGTATAGATAGAAGCAAGCTAGAGAGCAGATCTGTTCCCCAGCTCTCTAAATCCTTATAATCCGGGGGAGAAATCATCAGTTTTTTGCCAACTCCCAGCAGAGATACACAAAGCTTCAGTGCTTATCAAAAGGGAACATAAAGGAAGTGAGCTTATTTACCAAACTAATTACTGAACAAATAACTTTCATTCCCTGTACGTACCCAGATCAGTCCAGACTCCTGGTTTTTGCCTCCCCTCCTGCAGATGGAGACAAAAGTTTTGATAGGCTCTGCCCTAATCCCCTAGGTGCCACCTACAGTCCGTCAGTATTTCTCTGTCTCCAGCAGATGGTGGAGGTGCAAAACCTACAATCTGTTTAGTTAATGAGGTGTTCCTTTAAAAGAAATAGAAAAAGACAGATTAGACAAGCAGGTTGTTTGGCTTTATAATACTTATTAAAAAAAAAAAAAAGGAAAAGACAGCTTCAGGAGGAAGCTTTCTTTTAGCCTCTCAGGGGGTTGCCAGGTCCTGAGGGGACCATTCCCCCCTGGTGTTAGAGGCTGATTAGGCAAGGGGTCGAGGGCCGTTTTTGCTTGGTGTGTGCTGCTTTGGGGGTGATACCGGGGAGCCCGGCTCACTCACCTCACAGGACCAGGACCCGCCAAGGACTGCTGACCGGTCAGGTTGGGAAAAAAAAAACCCAAAAAAACAATTAGCTTTTCAGTTGCGGTGCGATCGGGCTGTCCCTTCCCTCGTGGCTGCTTTGTTCCTTGCTCGGATCTTTCTTGCGCGCTTGCTGGTTTTTTCTGTGAGGCTGTTTTGCCGCATTCTAAGGCTTAAGCTGCCATGCCACGAGGAGCGGTTTGCCAGGCCTGCGGCTCAGCACGCACATGTGTTTATCGCGCGAAAGTCTGTGCTCCTCCTGCCCCCCCATGGGGGGAAGGAACCTCCGTTTCGGCAGGGGATGGTGGGGGGAGTGCTCGCGTGCCAGCTTTGAGAGGACAGAGACACAAGGCTTCTTCACCAGATCCGTTCCCGCTGAGCATGGGAACAGATGCCATTTTAAGCTCCTTCAGAGCTGCCTCATGCGCCGCAGTGGGGGAGGGGATCCTTCCACCTCCCTTATCATCACAGCAAATGGCCCCCGGGGGGGGGGAGGGGTCGAGCAGCATGTCAAGGCGTGGGTGCAGTAGAGGACAGCCCCGAGGGGGCCTTGGACTGCTCATTCTCCTCGTCAGAATTTATTCTGCTGCTTCATAAGGCCTTTAAGGCCAGAAAATTGGTGAAGAAGCAGGGAGGGGAGAATATTTCTTTGGATTCCTCATTTTCAAAGGCTCGGAAGCGGGCTAAGTCTGCAGGGAGCGCTGGTGCATCCAAAGTTAAGCATCCCTTACGTTCTGCGGCACAAGCAGATATGGATCCTTCCTCAGATACTTTGGACACGGATGACCCCACCATGCCACCCAAGCCTCCGTCGGGGGTAAATGGGGATGCTGATCAACAGCAGCATTCTCCTCGTTACTCCCATGTAGTTGAGGGGGATGACCCGAAGGTGGTCCGCCTATTTAGGAAAGAAGAACTGGGTCCTCTTATTCCGGCAATTTTGGGGAAGTTGAGCATTGAGATGCCGCCAGAGGAATCCCGGATGGGAGCTATAGATCCAGTATTTGTTGGGCCTGCGGGGTCCGACCACTTCCTTCCCATTTCATTTTTCAGCCACGGATTTATTGTTCAGGGAATGGGACACTCCTGACCTCGGATTGAAAGTTAGTAAGGCAATGGATTAGCTATATCCTCTGCCAGAGGAAGCTTTGGACCTTCTTCGTGTTCCTAAGGTGGATGCGGCAGAGTCTGTGGTCACCAAAAAGACTACCATTCCGGTCACGGGGGCGACTGCCTGAAGGACCTACAGGATTGGAAGTTGGAGCTCCAGCTCAAGAAAATTTTTGAAGGCTCAGCACTAGGAATGTGGGCTGCTTTGTGCAGCAGTTTTTCTTTGAGAGCTGGCCTGCGCTGGGTACAACAGCTTCAGGCCAATGCTGGTCTTTCTGAAGGGGAAGTGCTGCAGGCGGGTCGTCTAGAAGCAGCAATTGCCTACAGTGCAGATGTTCTTTATGATCTGTTATAGACTGCAGCCAGATTGATGGTGTCTGCTGTCTCGGCACACAGGCTTTTAAGGTTAAGAAACTGGTCTGCAGATGTTTTGTCCAAAGCTCAGCTGGGTTCCCTGCCTTTCAAGGGCAAGTTGCTTTTTGGAAAGGATTTGGAGGACATGATTCAGTCCTTGGGTGAGAATAAAGTACATAAATTACCAGAGGATTGGTCCAGATCAAGAGGTTCCTTTTCGGCTTGGTCTTGATTCCGTGGGAATCGGAGGTTTCAGATTCCCCGGTCTTCCGGTTCTTCTTTTAGACAAAATTCGAGCAAACAGCAGTCCTGGTCTCAGTCCTTTTGGGACCGACATTTTGTTAGATACAATAACCCTCAGGCTGCCCCTGGGGTTAAGTCCTCACAATGAAGTTCAGCAAGCCCATTCCTCTGTACCGGTTGTGGGAGGCAGACTCCTTCTCTTTTACAAGGAATGAGCCAAACTAACGTCGGACCAGTGGGTCCTTACGGTGATAAGTCAAGGTTAAGCTTTAGATTTTGCATGGCGCCCTTGGGAATCGTTTCTGGTCTCCCCATGCAGTTACGTGGAGAAACAAAAGGCAGTAAGAGAAACGTTACGTCTTCTCGGACTCTGCGCCATTTCACCAGTTCCTACTTCGGAATGGAGAAGAGGCCACTATTCCATTTATTTCATGGTTCCAAAGAAGGAGGGCACTTTCCGACCCATCCTGGATTTAAAGCAGGTCAACCGATGTCTTTGGGTGCCTTGTTTCCGCATGGAGACCCTGAGGTCAGTCATTGTCTCAGTGCGACAGGGAGAGTTCCTAGCGTTGCTTGATCTCACGAAAGCTTATCTGCACACAGCACCTGGGGCGCCAACCAGAAGTTCCTCCTGGTTTTTCATTCTGGGACAGCATTATCAGTTTCAAGCTCTACCCTTCGGGCTTGCCACCGCGCCTCGGACCTTCACCAAGGTAATGGTCGTGGTAGCAGCGCAACTGCGCCGGGAGGGATTTCTGGTGCATCCATACCTAGACAACTGGCTGATTCGTATGAAGTCTGAGGAGCTTTGCCAGATGGAGATACACAGGGTACTTCAGTTATTGCGATCGCTCGGTTGGGTGATCAACCTTGCCAAGAGTCGACTGGTACTCTCCCAGTCCTTGGAATTCCTGGTAGCCATGTTCAACACGCAACAGGGGAGAGTTTTCCTTACTGCAGAGCGCATTTCCAAGCTGCAGGCTCAGGCTCGAGACTTATTGTCCAAGCATCCTCCCAGAGTACGGGATTACCTGAGGGTCCTAGGATCGATGACTTCCACCCTGGAGTTGGTACCATGGGCCTTTGCTCATATGCGTCCCTTACAATCAGCATTGCTTTCCCGGTGGAACCCGATCTCCGAGCAATTTCACCTGCCTCTTCCTTTTACAGATGCTGCATGGTCCAGTCTAGATTGGTGGCTCCTCTCGGACAACTTGAGTCGAGGGGTTCCCTGGTAGTACCCGAGTGGACAGTGATTACCACAGATGCCAGCCTCTCAGGCTGGGGAGCGGTCTGTCTCAGGAAATCTGTGCAGGGACTGTGTTTCTCGTGTTACAAGCTTTTCTTCCACTCCTTCAGGGGAAGTCGGTCAGGGTTCTGTCCGACAATGTGACCACAGTGGCATATATCAATCGTCAAGGAGGGACCAAAAGCCAATCAATAGTGGTGGAAGCCCAACAGTTAATAAGCTGGGCGGAGCAGCATCTGGTCAGCATTGTGCCATCCCACATAACCGGCGTCGACAATGTTCAGGCGGACTTTCTCAGTTGTCACCGTCTCGATCCCGGGGAATGGGAGCTAGCCGACGAGGCCTTTCAGTGGGGCACACCCAGAATGGATCTGATGGCGACGTTCAGGAATGCCAAAGCCCCACACTTCTTCGGTTACCGCAGAGAGACTGGAGCAGAAGGAGTGGATGCTCTGGTTCTTCCCTGGCCAACGAACGTCCTACTGTATGTATTTCTGCCGTGGCTTCTGGTTGGGCAGGTACTCCGGCGAATAGAACTCCATCCGGCAGAGGTGGTTCTCGTCGTTCCAGAGTGGCCGAGACGTCCATGGTTTGCGGATCTGATCAATTTGACTGTGGCAGAACTACTGTGTTTTTGGGATTTCCCAGCTCTTCTACATCAAGGGCCTGTGGATCACTTTTGTCTAGCGGCATGGCTTTTGAGAGGCGGCATCTGAAGAGCAAAGGGTATTCCGACGCAGTTGTGGCTATGCTTTTGAGATCCCGCAAGCCATCCACTTCCCTGGCTAACAGTCAGGTGTGGAGAGTCTTTGAGTCTTGGTGCATGGAGCGGGAGTTGATTCGCATTAGAGCTTTGGTGTCTGATATATTGTTTCCTTCAAGCCGGACTATCCAAGGGTTTGTCATGTAGCTCTCTTAGGGTGCAGGTAGCGGTACTATTCAAGGGGTTGTGTTAGCTACACATCCAGATGTGGTTCGTTTTCTTCGGAGGGCAAAGCACTTGTGACCTCCTGTCAGACACCATTGTCCATCCTGGAGTCTGAACTTGGTTCTTTCTGCTCTGTGTGCTACGCCCTTTGAGCCGCTGAAAAGGGCGACGCTGAAGAATTTCACATTGAAGGTGATTTTTCTTGTAGCTGTGACATCTGCTCATAGAGTGTCGAAGCTTCAGACATTATTCTGTAGAGAACCCTTCTTGAGAATATCTGAAGCCGGAGTTTCTTTATGGACGGTTCCATCCTTTCTGCCAAAGGTAGTTCCATTTGAATC
This sequence comes from Rhinatrema bivittatum, assembly GCF_901001135.1. Classification (NCBI taxonomy): domain Eukaryota; kingdom Metazoa; phylum Chordata; class Amphibia; order Gymnophiona; family Rhinatrematidae; genus Rhinatrema; species Rhinatrema bivittatum. Next base: position 159,147,101 of record NC_042622.1, on the reverse strand, counting down.
AATCTGTGGAGCTTCCATCTTTTACAGACCTGGATCGGTCGGATCCCCTTTCCAAGGACTTACGGAAACTGGATGTTTGCAGAGCGTTGCTGCGTTATCTGGAAGTTACGAATGTTTTTCATATGTCCGACCATCTGTTTGTACTGTGGCGTGGTCCTGCTGGCTGAAAGAGTCTACAAGTTCAGCGTATTTATTGTGTAGCAATGAGTTGCTGGTGGGTCTTCATGCTCATTCTACCCGTTCTCAAGCAGCGTCATGGGCGGAATGCCAACAAGTTTTGCTGCAGGAGATTTGCAGAGTGGCTACATGGAAGTAGCAAGGCATTACAGGCTGGATGTCCAGGCCCTGAATTCTGGGGGATTTGGAGAAGGAGTGCTCCGAGCGGGCCTCTCCGGGTCCCACCCAGAGTAAGAAAGAGCTCTGGTACATCCCAGGAGTCTGGACTGATCAGGGTATGTACAGGGAAAGGAAAATTGGTTCTTACCTGCTAATTTTCGTTCCTATAGTACCACGGATCAGTCCAGAGTCCCGCCCACATTGAGCTTAAGGTAATGGAGAGTCTGCTCGTTCAGCATTCATTTAGTGTAGATCTGCAGATTGAATTTGTTCCAGGGGTTTAGCGGGTTCTGTTCCCACTTGGGATAGTGAGCCAATTCAGAAAAAGGTATTATGTGTATATAGTTAAGTTCTGCATTTGAGCCATTCTGCTTTGATACTGTTTCAGACTGATGGACTGAAGGTGTCACCTTGAGGATTAGGGCAGAATCTGTCAAAACTTCTCTGTCTCCATCTGCTGGAGAGGAAGCAAAACCCAGGAGTCTGAACTGATCCGTGGTACTACAGGAATAAAAATTAGCAGGTAAGAACCAATTTTCCTTTCTTTACTTATGTGATTTACTTGTTTTGTATACTATTTATTAACTAATTTACTTAATTTTATTTTTAATTTGAGTTATCTGTTCTTAAAACCATAGTTTAATATTATGCTTTTATTTTTTATTACTGTCTCATTATTATTTTTATTATTGTTCATAGATTTTTACTCCAATGTGTGTATGCATTGAAATGTTTGTAAACCGTTGTGATGGCTAGTCTAATACAACGGTATATAAAAGCCTAACAAATATCTTTTTATCTTGTATATCTATACCTTTACCACAAAAAGCAGTAACATGAAAAAATTAAGTCTTGCTGGTGGTCAGGTTAAGGAAAAGGACACTCAATTTATGAGTGTCCATTTTCCTAACCCCCACACTGCCACTTCTCCTGGGCACCCAATGCCATGTACATGTTAGGTATCCCTAACACATCGTTTTTAGCACAACGGCTCATTTGCCTATTGCATTGAGAGTCCAGGAGAGGTGATTGTGCATGTGTTGAAAAAAAAAAAGTGCTTCCATTTTGGACGCACAGTTTTTGCACTTCGGTATTGCATCGGCTGTACTATTATGTCCTTATTTCTGGCACTGCAATCAGGCTGTTACAGGGAATTAATTGGAGGTATCCAGAAGGCAATCCCCAACATGCCTCACATTACATGCCATATTCAATTGCAGATTGGGTAGAGCCATAGAACCCACACACACGCAGTTCATGAGCAAATGTAAAGATAAGCAAGCTTTCCACAGAAAATGCCTAAGGAGCTTTTTCTATGGAGGCACTCTCCTGTCTAGACAAAAACATGGGTACAGCCTAAAATACATAGTCATCTTGGCAACAACATTATCTTAACCAAATTAATTCTACCAACCATTAGAAAAGGAAAGACTACCCAGTTACTCAACATTTGAGTCTGTGCATATAATATTTAAGAAAATGTTGACATGTTTTGTTCAGTCTCATGTTTTCTGCCATTTGTGAGCATTACAAATTTGCTAAGATATGAATTTGTACTGCTTATTTACATTTTAGTTTGCTGCTGTTTTATGTTTTAATGTTGTGGGGGGTTTTAATGAATGTTTTATTTTTGTAAGGCGATCAGCTGTGGTAATTGTGGTGGCAAAGAAATGTTATAAAATAAATACAAGTTAACTTTATGCACTTGCGAGAGATCTATAAATAAAAGAATCTACCATCCAACATAAAGGAAAATTTCCATCCCATAAACTTCTTACTGTCTATTAAAAGTAAAGCTTCTGATCTATCTAAGTTTAATTTTAAAGCCACCAGTTGCCCATACTGAAAGACGTCTGCTAGTAATACCTCTGAAGAATGTCTAGGACAGTGATGGTGAACTCCATTCCTCGAATGCCACAAACAGGCCAGGTTTTCAGGATACCCACAATGAATAAGCATGAGATAGATTTGCACACAATGGAAGCAGTGCATGTAAATATTTCTCATGCATATTCATTATAAATATCCTGAAAACCTGGCCTGTTTTTGGCACTCAAGGACTGGAGTTCACCATCACTGGTCTAGGATTAGCTTTGTGAATCAAAATGGGTTCTGGTTTCAGAATGTGCACACTGGCATTCTTCCCAGGGTTTCTGTCCTGGGGGCTAATCTCACTAGGGTCTACACTGGGAGTTAACCTGAGGGGCTTGCCACCTGGCATGCACACAGGAATGCCTCAGAGGCTTACCCAGTGTAAACACACAATTTCTGGGATTATACCTAGGGGCTTGAACCCAGGAGCCTTATTCCCCACACAAATAGCCACACACAAGTTTGATTTAGTACATCACGGTTCCAGGTATTTAGGGAAGTAAGTTTATTTGAGCAATAAGATAGAACAAATAAAATCAGATCATACAGAAGAATTAGTTGCAGATAATAACAATTGCTACATATATATATATTAAGCTTACACATGTCCAAAGGGATCAATCTGTGCTATCATGTCCAGAAGCATGCTCTCTCTCTCTCTGTTATTTCTTCCTTATACACTAAATGCTTGGGAGAGCAGCAATGTTCTCTCCCTCTGTGTTCTTATCAAATTCAGGTGCTGCTTTGTAGCCTTCACTCTGACTTTAGTATCAGTTAATTGCTTACTTTCTCACCATAGAACTATTTGAATAACTACAATAAACAGATTCTTGCCTGTTCGTAAGCATTTCACAATGCAAAACAGTAAATATGAATTCACTCGGTTGGTCTGTGGCCTTCAAACTAGTCTGTATCTGGGTGAGAAATCTGAATCCATACAGCCTAACTCCTAAATATATCCTCGGCCAGAGTAGTCAGATTTAATTCCATTACAAAATGCAATCTGCAAAGGCCACAGTTTTCATTTGCCCAAAGGTAGAATCTCTATACCCCACTCCAACTATGTTGTTGTTCCTCTTTTCCATTTCAAAAGAGTTTCAAGTGTGAGTAAGAACAAAAAAGGGGAAAAAGGGCAAACCTGATATGTGCCTCTCATCAATTGAAAACCTTCAGATCTCGTGCCTTTGAATATCAGAGAATACAGTAGGTTTGTGATAACGAAGTCTAATGACTAAAGACAAAATCCGGAAATATCAAATATCCAGGGCATCACAAATAAAAAAAAGACCAGTCCACACAGTCAAAAGCCTTTTGCTCCTCAAAGCTTACTATCATAGACGTTATGTCTTTGTTTACATTTCTTGCATTCAGACAGGTTAGTCCACACCAGCAGATGGAGACTGAGCAAAGCCGATGCCACAGTGTATATATATCCCTGTACTGACAGCCTGCCAGTATTCTCTGTCTCCAGCAGATGGTGGATGTGTATTTCCCTACTGGAAATTTCTTTAAAAAAAAAAAAAGAAAAATTTTAGAAGGGGAAAGGAGGAGGACATTAATTTGCCCCGCTCTCCTGTAGTGATACCTATGGGTCCCTCCCTCAGTCAAGTTTTCCTGAGGTGATATCTGCGGATCCCTCCCTCAGTAGAGTGCCTCGGTCCGGTAGCTTTTTTTCTGGTGTGGACTTAGCTGTAGAGAAACAATTAGCTGAGAGGTTAGCAGGTGCAGGAAGCAGAGCGTGGTAGTGAAGGCCTTTGCCCTGTCTCCCCACCCGCAGTTGGAGACCAACTCTGTACTCAGCCAGACAGGCTGAGCTCAGCAAAGAGTAAATATAGAAAAAGAAGGGGAGTTACTTTTAGGGATTCCAATTCCATTCCCCTTCTGGTCTCCGAGCTCGGCACGCCGATCTGACATCCATTCTCATCTCCGGGGTAGCTTGGGGAGTTTAAACTTTTATTCTTAGGTCTCTGATATATATAGCTTAAATATAATTCTGATTTAAATAATTATCAACAGCAGTTACTGGTCTGGATGGAGCTCTCTATTTCTTTATTTGGTGGTACTGCTTTATATAAGATGGTGTTATTTCCAAAATTACTATTATCTGCTTCATATGCTCCCATGTTGGTTAATCAGTAATGATGTGGCAAGGTTGAAGTCTTTACTGACCAGATATTTATGAAAGAATAAATTGGTACATATTAATTAATGCAGGATAAAGATATAGGGAATATCTCTTTGTCTGATTTTAGATTCTATATCATTGCAGGTCAGCTCAGATTTGGTTGTGAATGGCTAATGGTTAAATATAAATTTTGCACTCCCCAATTGGTTGTTTCAATGATTTGCCTTTTTTCTCCTTGAGGTGCTTTACATATACCATCTCGTTTGCTTATAGAATCAATAAGAAACCATCCCTTTCTTTTGGCAATGAAACTGACATGGCACTATCTTTGTCATTGGTGGGAAACATCCTAGCAAAATTCTGCTTTGCTTCTGCCCATAGGGAATCCTAGTTGCAAGATACTATTTTCCATGTTTGGCATGATTTGGAATTACTGTTGGGCCGATACAAAAAAAACCCCGCGGGAGAGCGGGCGAGCCCTGCTCTCCCGACGCACGCCCAGACCAAACTCCTAGGCGCGCGATTCAGTAAGAAAAAAAATGCTAATGAGGGCCCACAGTAAAAGGAGGCGCTAGGGACACTCCTAGCGCTCCTTTTTGACAGAAGCGGCGGCTGTCAGTGGGTTTGACAGCCGAAGCTCAATTTTACTGGCGTTGGTTCTCGAACCCCCTGACAGCCATGGGTTCATTTGGAAAACAGACGCTGGCAAAATTGAGCATCCGTCTTCCAACCTGCGGGCCGATTTTAATTTTTTTTACTTTTGGGCCTCCGACTTAATATCGCTATGATATTAAAGTCTGAGGGAGTACAGAAAAGCAGGGGTTTTTTACTTTTCTGTACACTTTCCCGGTGCCGGCTGAAATTAACGCCTGCCTTTGGCAGGCAATAATTTCTGAAAGTAAAATGTGCGGCTTGGCTGCACATTTTACTTTCTGTATCGCGCGGGAATAACTAATAGGCCCATCAACATGCATTTGCATGTTGCAGGGGCTATTAGTTTCGGGGGGGTTGGCTGCGCGTTTTCCACGCGCTATTACCCCTTACTGTATAAGGGATAAAAATAGCATGTCGAAAATGCACGTCCATCCGGGGGCTAACATTGCGCTTGGCCTGAGCGCACTTTACTGCATCGGCCCATAAGACTCTCATTTATTTATTTATTTATTTATTTGATGAGTTTTATATACCGTTATTCGGTTGAGCCATCATAACGGTTTACAAAGGTATATATTTATCTTGTAGCTGAGCAGTAATGAGAACATTAAACAGATTCTTAACAGTTGGGTAGCAGTACAAAATCATTTAAACCAGTTAAACACTATCAGAGAAATGGAAATCAGGTCCAGGAAAAAATATTATTAGGTTAGAGGGGGAGGGCATGCCGGTACAGGGAGAGGGGGGAGAGTTAAGCGGTAAACGATTTCATTTATTCTGTATGGCAGCAGACATAGGTTGTTCATTTGAGCAATTGAAAAATTATTTTTAACTCCCAAACGCTCATTTATTTTTTTAAACTTTATTAAATTTCCAAGGCATACATGAGGCAAAAGATACACATACATACATACATACATACAACATACATTTCTATAACAGTTATATCACATAGATGCTTCGTAGAACACAAAAATACAGACAGTATGCGTGTATCTAATTTCAATCACACACCTGAGATAGTACACTCAGGCATTCTTCTGGGACAAACAATCATGGTATAGACCACACACTTGATTATACTTGATGAAACACACATTTTTATGCTTATTTACAGGCCAGGCATTATTTAATAGTAAAATGTTGTGAACCCTGTATATTTGGTGAAATTAATCATGGGTATGAATACATGAGCAAATAAGCTGGCTTGTTGGTATAGAATGAGACTGGAAAAATCTAATGATGAGGTAGTTTCCACTTTAACAGCAAAGTGGTCCACAGAGCTAGACACAGCAATTGAGATGACATATTTGAAAACCTTATTTAAAAGCATAAATTCTGTATCCCTGGCTTCATAATTTCATGAAATGTAGTTGAATGTCTTACATACAAATTATTATAATGTTACCAAAGTTTTTAGAATTGGGCTGTGAGATACTGATAAATATATAAAATGTTATGTTATTAAAGGCACAAATTTCTCATAGTTTTCTGTTATAAGAACATAACATAAGAAATTGCCATGCTGGGTCAGACCAATTCACATCTACTCGTTCACGACCTCTCATTATTTTAAAGACCTCTATCATATCCCGCCTTAACCTTCTCTTCTCCAAGCTGAACAGCCCTAACCTTTTCTCATAGGGGAGTTCTTCCATTCCCATTATCATTTTGTTCGCCCTTCTCTGTACCTTCTCCATCACAACTATATCTTTTTTGAGATGTGGTGACCAGAATTGTACACAGTATTCAAGGTGCGGTCTCACCATGGAGTGATACAGAGGCATTATGACATTTTCCGTTTTATTCACCATTCCCTTCCTAATAATTCCCAACATTCTGTTTGCTTAACTTCAGTGTGTTATCCACTATGACGCCTAGATCTCTTTCTTGGCTGGTAGCTCCTAATATGGAACCTAACATCATGTAACTACTGCAAGGGTTATTTTTTCCTATATGCAACACCTTGCACTTGTCCACATTAAATTTCATCTGCCATTTGGATGCCCAATCTTCCAGTCTCGCAAGGTCCTCCTGCAATGTATTACAATCTGCTTGTGATTTAACCTCTTTGAATAAGCACCTTCTCCCAACTATATAATTATGTGGAGAAGGTGCTTATTACTTTAGAACAGGTGGTAGAAGTCAAGTCTCCTTTCACAAATTGTTAGGCTGCTTGGATTGGGCAGATGGCCTATATGAATGTTACAAACAATTTACACAGATTGCACTTTTAGTTGCTAAGTTGTATATATTAAAATGGATGAAAGAGCAGCTCCCTCCAATTTGCTTTTAGTTTCTTTAAATGTTAGATTGGAAATCTATGATACACTTAGATGCAAAGCTGGGGAAAAAAAATCCTTGCCAAGAGACTTCCAAAGATCTTGGGAAAATTTAAAAAACACCAATGTAATATACAAATTCAGAATCACTGTTATATGTGGCTGTGGTATGAATGGTTGTCTTGTATAACTACTGTGGTAGTGTTATGTAGTATTTATTTATTTATTTAGCATTTTTCTATACCGACCTTCAAAGTTAAATACCTTATCAGGTCGGTTTACATCGAACAGGGACATAAACAGTAAACATAAACAACTTATTATAATCAGGAGAAAAACAAAGTTACATTTAACAAGGACTGCAAAACTTGGAAGCTTAGAACAGCTGGAAAGAAGGCTTAAAAGGGTAGTAAGTTAAGAAACTAAGACCTAAAAGTCCGTGCTAGTATATAGTATATAGTTGAGTATATGGTGTTAGATGATAAAATGATGTAAATCTCTGGGGTTTTTTTCATATTGTAAGGATTATGGACTCTTGTTGCTGTGGGGAGGTTGGCTCAACCTACAGGAAAGGCCCTGTAGGTCCTTCTCGTCAGCTGGTGGAACTTGGCAGGCTAGACAATGGTCTGGAGCTTCACCTATACCAGCCCCTTTCCCCTTATGTTGAGCCCTAAGATTCTGAGGGCCAGCAGGACTTAGGTGTGTGTCTCGTGGAAGTTGGTACAGACATAAGTCCCAGTCATGGCTAGGGTCAGGCAGGTGGCAGGCGAGGATGATCGAGGTCCAGGCTGAGGTCAGAGACAGGCAGCAAGAAAGAGTAGTCAGAGTTCAGGCGAGGTCAATGGCAGGTATCTGGCAAGAATGGTCACAGTTTAGGCTATGGTCAAGAAAGGCGGCTGGCAGGGATGGTCAGAGTTCAGGCTGTAGTCAAATCTGGTAATCAGTCCGAGGACAGGCAAGGGAGACACTGAGAGGACAAAGACAACAGGGCAAGGAGACTAAGCATGTTGGGCTTAGAGAGACGAAGCAGGCAGGCTTGGAAAGGTAAGGTAGGCAGGACTTGGAACTGGAATGAAGGATCAGACTATCAGGATAGGGAACACTGGATGCAGCAACACACTTCTTCAAGAATGAAGGTGACCCGTTGCTGAGGCAGTGAGCGATTTGTCTGGAGAGACCCTTTATATGGCTAGGCATATGTCAGCTATGGGTGCTCCAGGCATTTTCCCATTGCAGGACGAGAGGCAAGGGAAGCAGCAGTGTCCAGCTGCATGGCTGGTCAAATACACGGTATACTGTGCCGGCTCATGGGGAAGTCCCACGAGCCGGCAAACGAAACACATTTTTGTATTCTTATGTTTGTGGTTTCAGTACTATACTAACATCATATAATAAAAATAAATATTAAAAAAGAAACATTTATAGTAATAAAGGCCTTTGGCAGATCTCTAGTGCAATAGGTTAATTCAGTTATCCTTGAGAAGCAGAAATTCATACGATTGGCAGTAGTTGGAACACAGCCCAAAGCTCTCTTATGTGACACAATTGGCTTTCCAACTTCAAAATGTCTGTCCCAAACTTTGTCTTCCAGGATCTCCCCGCCTCAATATCACCGTATTTCCCAAAATAATATTGGATCTCGCTATTCTGTAGATCAGGAGTGGGCAAACTACGGCCCATGGGCCAAATCAGGCTCATCATTCGCTTTAATTCAGCCCGCCAAAACTTTTAAAATAATGATTGCTGACTCCCAATGTCGTCAGCAAAGGCTTATGCAGGGCCCTTTGAATGACATGCTGAATTGCCCAACACCAGGTCCTGGCCTTTATGATGACTTCTGCACCCGCAGGAGGGAAGAAAGTAACTACACGGTCAAACACTTTTCTCTCCACTAAGGCCGGTGGGCAGGTGAGCATCTGCACTGCTCAGTATCCTGAATAAAGACGTGATTGGCTTTCTGTAAGTCTTCCAGATGCTTGCCTGCCTTTTCCCTGTGTAAGTGTTGCGATTGGCTCTTACCTTTGCTGTAAGAGCCAATCGCAACACTTATAGTGGGGGAAGGAGAGGAGAGACCTGATACGTCAGCGCTGGTGGGATTTCCACACCCTGCCAATGAGGAGAGGCCCCATTGGCATGCTGGAAGAGTTTCCACCCCCCCCCCCCCCCCCCCCACTGCCAGTAAGAAGAGGCCACATTGTGGTAATAGGGGAGCAAGGAAAGGAAAGTGGTGAGGATGGTGAGTGAAGTGGAAAGGAGAGGCGTGATGAGTGTCAGGGAAGTGAATGAATGAGTGAGTAGGTGGGAGACAGGGGCTAGTGATTGAGTGGGAAGGGGGTGAGAATTAGAAACAGAAGAGGGTGAATGACTGAGAGGGAAGGGGATTGAGTAGGCGGGTGAGTGACAGGGGAATGAATGGGAGTAAGAGTGGGTGATTGGGAGGGAGTAACTGAGGGATGAGTTGGGAATATGAGGTAGGTGACTGAGAGGGAAAGGTAATGAAGCAAGAGAAAAGAGTGGAAGTGAGGGAGTGAGTGGGTGAGAGACAGGAGTGAATGGGAGTAAGAGGGAAGGGGAGGCATAGGAGGGGGAGGAATTAAGGGAGTTACAAGGGTGTGTGGGAATGAGAGTTGAGTGACAGGAAAGGGTAATGAAGCAAGGGAAAAGGGTGAGTGATGGAAGGTAAGGGGATTGAGGGAGGGGAAGAGGGTGAGGGGGTTGAGTGAGTGAGAGGAAAGGAGGATGAATGACTGAAGCTGAGTGAGAGAGAAGGGAAAAGGGAAGGATGAAGTTCCCCTGAAGTCTTTTTCCTCTTTCAGTTTTATTTCCAGTGGCTTTATACATTATCTTTTTGTGATGTCTTAATGTCATATCTGTAATATTCACATTGAACTGTAAGGAATATGTTCTTATGATGGTTTCAACTACTTTAATAAAAAGTTCAAGATGCTTTCCCTGGAATCTTAATTCCCTTTCCTTAAAAGGGTGACTGACTATGCTCTCTTAATCTCAAGGATGCTTACACACACACTCAGAAATACTCCCCTGTCATAGGAAATATCTCAGATTTGTGGTGGGGAGCCATTACCTCATGTATCATGTACTTTCATTTGGCCAAGCATCAACCTCACATGTCTCTACCAAATGCCTTGACATGTGGCGCTGCACTCATGCAAGCTAGGGGTGGGTGTGTTTGTGATGGATATGCTAGTATTTTGAGAGTCCCTACATAGAACATGTAGCATGGTTAGACAAGTAATCAGCTGAAATAGGATGAATAAGCAATTTGTCTGCTATAGGCTGTTAGGCATTATTAGGCTGATGCAATACCATGCACTGGCCGCAGCTCATGGCTCAACACGTGATTAGACATGCATTTGGGACACGTGTCCATAACCCCCGATGCAAAATGGGGGTTAGCGCATATTTTTACTCTCCAAAATTAATGCCTGCCCCAGAGGTTGTGCACAGGTTAGGAAAACAGATGCTCGTAAATTGAGTTATCTGTTTTCCTAACACGCTGATAGCCATCTCTCCTGGGCACCTGCTGTCGAGGAGGTTCTAGGGGCGGCAATTTCCCCTAGCGCCTCCTTTTTACCGCAGCAGCCTATTTGCATGTTGCATTGGGCGCCCCGGAAAGGTTGATCAGTGCACGTTAGGAGAGCAGGCGCTCAATCCATGTGCCGATCTTGCATTAGCCTCTGTAAGAGAAGGGGTTCTACTGCCAGAAAGAGGCAGGGGGCAGAAGGAAGGAATAGCAGCAGCTTCAGCCCCACTATGGAGGAACTCTCTGCTGCTGATGTGATGATGAGCCAGAGCCTGATTTATGAACAATACCTGCTTTTAAGCTAAGTTCCTTTTGACTGCTGTTAACAGAAACTTTATTCTATCACTGAATCAATGCTCTTTTGCACTGAGTGGGACGTAGAGAAATTTATTCAGTTTAGAATCTGTCAGGTCGATACAGTTATGCCGCGTTAGAAAGAGTGCGGCAGTGCCAGGCTCACCCTCGTTCCCTGCACGCACAGTTCTCTTCACCTACCGCTCGATACTCTCTTCAAATTGCATGCAAATGCATGCTGCGTCTGCGAAGCGTTAGGCGAAGGTTAGGCCCGCGCAACCCATTTTACTGTATAGAGCGCCTATACAGTATCCTGGGTGCGCGGGCCTAACGCTTCACGGCCACGCTGGTATCTGTCATTTCAAATGTCATTTCAAATGACATTTGAAATGACAGGTACCAGGAAGTGGACAGTTATGTTCTCCGATGCTCGGCAAACTTTCCCCCAGCCCCCGCTCACCTGCCCTGGCCGCGTCCGGTCTCCGGTGCAGCCCCAGTCCTGTCCCCTCTTCCCGAAGCAAAAAAAACAAAACCGAAAAAGTAGCAAGAGAGCGAGGGGAGAGACGGGCAATCCTAGGCTCGGGCCTGCTAGTCCCTTCTCCTCTCCTCCCGAAGCAGGGCGCGAAAAGCAGCCTTGCTCCGGGAGGAGGGGGGGGCAGTTTAAAGCGACGAAGCGACTTACTTTTGCAGCCCCCCCCCTCCGGACATCGGCGACGACCACGGCTCCAGCCTCCAGCTGTCAGACAGACGCATCGCACGTGGGAAAGTGGCCCCTATGCGTGCAATTGGCTGCTCAAGACGTGACGTCACGACGTTTGGCGTCACGGCATGTGACGTCACGTCTTGAGCAGCCAATTGCACACATAGGGGCCGCTTTCCCACGTGCGATGCGTCTGTCTGACAGCTGGAGGCAGGAGTCGCGGTTGTCGCCGATGTCCGGCGGGGGGGGGGCTGCGGCGCAAGGAGAGGAGGAGAGAGAAGATGCAACTTACTCCAGCCAGCCCTCCTCCGGACAGCGGCTCCTCTACCTCCCAGCTGCCGGCGAAGATAGACGCCCGAACGGGTAGGCCCCTCGTGCAATTTGACCTCATGCCGTGACGCCAAACGTCGTGACGTCACGCCTTGAGGTCAAATTGCACGAGGGGCCTACCCATTCGGGCGTCTATCTTCGCCGGCAGCTGGGAGGCAGAGGAGCCGCTGTCCGGAGGAGGGCTGGCTGGAGTAAGTTGCGTCTTCTCTCTCCTCCTCTCCTTGCGCCGCGGTCTGTCTCGCTTTACAGTGCCGTCTCCGCCGAAGGTCCGCCGTGGTCCGTCTCGCTTTACACTGCCGTCTCCGCCGAAGGGGAGCTGCCGAAGTGGGGCCGCATTGGATTTTTTTTTTTGCTTTTTTTTTGCTTCGGGAGGAGGGAGAGGACTGGGGCTACCCCGGAGACCGGCACCCATGGACGCGACCAGGGCAGGTGAGCGGGGGCTGGGGGAAAGTTTGCCGCTTACCCTTACTCCTGCCTCTAACGCAGGGGTAGGGGTAGGCGGTAAACTAACAGGTTAAACGCGCGGCAAATCGGCAGGGAAAAAAAGCGATAGTCGGAGCGCGCGTCACAGTATCGGAGGGAATAGCTAATTAGTTCATTAAATAGCTAATTCGTTCATTTACATACCATTTACGTGCTGCGTGCAGGAAAGGTTACGGGTCGGTTTCAAGAAGCGCTAAGGACGCGTGAAACTGGAGACTGTATCGCAGGATCGCCTTACGCGTCCCAATTGTGCGCCCACAGCGAGTTAATCTCCAACCGCACCTTACATTATCGAGCTGTGTGCGAGAGCAGGGCAAACAAGCAAAGTAAAAGTGCATTTTAAACTGAGCTGGGCAATATTGGAGTCTCTGAAAGGTTGTACTGTGTTTAAAAGCTACCTAATTGTATCAGTTAGGTAAAACAGAGTGGGCAACACAGTTGAGGAACATTCCTTTTATTAGTTGATAGGAATAGGTAAAGCTGAAGACCTATCATTAAAATAGAGATTGTGGTTTGCTTGTTTCTGTGAAGATACTAAAACCAACTTGGGTAAATGTGGTTACAGGTATAAAGGAATAATACCACCAGGTAGTGAATGTCGGTGTGACAGTTTTGAACCTTGAGAGGATCAGATGCAATAGCCAAAGAAAAGGGAAAACTGGTAATTTATTCCCTCCATAGGAGCATTGCTGGAAAAGCTACAGTGTGAAAGCTTGTTCATTGAACCTCTGTAGAGCACTAAAGATTTGTCTCAGATTTTCCAGCTGTACTTTTTTTCCCCAAAGTAGGTTGAAGGGCACATAATTTAGTTAGAAGCTTTGCTCTTGTCTAATTGATTGTTGGAAGTGAAGAAGGTTACAGAGAAACCACAGAGAACTAGCATCATTGTTAGCAATTAAGCAATAGCTAGTGAATGCTTTCTGTTTGTAATGTTTAAAAAACAAAATGTCTATATTGTTTGGGAAAACCAGGAACTGAATGAAACGTTGCAACTGTTTTAAATTAATAAACCCTTTAATATGGAGACTTACGGAGTGGAAGATTGTTATTGATGATAATAATGTGGATTATTTCAAATGCATTAAAAGGTTAAATAAGGAAATACAAGAAAATTATTTTTCCTTTTCAAGAGGAAGCTGAAATAAATGTATTTGAAAATAGAATCCTATAGGAAATGTGACAGCCAGATGAAGGGGTTGGAAGAGGGGTTTTAACTACAGGTGTAATTATAGTGGGCCTGTTCCATTAGAGGGTATTAGAAGCATTATACCCTAATGTATATTGTGAAGGGTCAGATTACCATAAAGGTAGAAGTTGTTGAGGAAAGGAGGGGATGCTAGACTCAGTTCCTTAGTCCTGACAGCCCTGACCACATGTTTATATTGGCATAAGGTCCTTCCCCATGCAAGCCAAGACTACAGAAGACAACACCTGTTGACATCTGCTCATCACACTATTTATTTATTTAAAAGAATTTATAGCCTGCACATTACAAGAAGTTAATGGCAGTTCACAAAGTGTTACATCCATAAAACAATACAAATTACTTGGGCGATTGGCTGGTCTAGAGTCCATTGCAGGCAGGTGCTTCAGAATCGATGTACATGACCATCCGTGTGATAGATTTATTAGGGTTCATTCTTAACTACTCAAATGCCACTTGAGCCCATCATCTCAATTGGAGTTCACTGGAGCTCTGCTAGACTGGACTCAGCCTTCCTTCCAGAACATAGAGCTATCACTATAATGTCCATTGTGGAAAGGATTCAAATGAATCAGCGGACATAAGCTTGGAACATATTGAGGATGTTGGGCCATATGGCATCCACAGTACATGTCACTTGCCTCCCTTGACCCCCAACCCCACATGAGAAGAGCCCAATGGATCCTCATATGTCAGTGGCTGCAGACCACCTAGGATCTCCAAGACAGCCTCTGTCAAACAACCACTTAAGGAGTCCCTGTTCTGATGACGTAACAATTCTAGTCTGACCAGAAGTATATACTTCCAAATCTTTCTGGTTCAAATTGTCCTTACTATGGATGGGGAGCACATGTAGATGGGCCCTGCACTGTGAGGTCTTAGGTCTGCTCAGGAAAATTTTCATCAGATAAACTTCGTGGAGCTGAGGGTGATCAAGTACGTGCTAAAGGCTTTCAGAGATTAGCTAGCCAGAAGAGTGGTCCTAGTTCAAATTGACAATCAGTTTGCAGTGTATTACATCAACAAGCAAGGAGACACAGGGTCATACCTTCTGTGTCCGAAAGCCATCCAGTTGTGAGGCTGGGCCATCTCTTACAGGATGGCTCTCAGGGCCATGTATCTGGTAGATGTGGATAATGTCCTGGAACCACATGAGTGGTCACTGGACCAGGGATAGCAAGACAGATTTTCTGTCAGTGGATAACTCAGTGGTGGATCTGTATGCATTCCTTTGAACAGGAAGGCTCATCTCTTCTGTTTTTTAAAACAAGCACAGAGCAAATTCGCCTTGGACACTTTTGCCTTGAATTGGGGCAGAGGGCTTCTATTCATATATTCTCCAATACTGCTAGTGCTGAAGACTCTGTTGAAGCTGAGGGAAGCCCAGGTGTTTATGATCCTCATAGTACATTTTTGACTGAGACAAATTTGGTTTCCTCAGGGAGATGTCCATCAGGAACCAATCAAATTAGAAACTTCTCCAGACCTCATCACTGAGAATTGAGGAAAGTTGCCTATCCCAGCATCTGGTCCCTGGCTCTTACTGTCTCGTGTTGAAAGGTTGACCTTGCAATCTATCCAGTGTCGTGTCTTGAGTCCTGCTGGCTTCAAGAAAGGATTTCACTAGAAAATCCTATGGATTTAACCAGAAGAGATTTTCCCTGTGTTATGAGATGAAGGCCCCTGGATCCTTGTTCTTGCTCCATACAAAAACTGCTTGAATACCTTCTACAGATCTGTCCAAGTATGGTCTCAGAACCGGCTCAATAAGGTCAGTCTTAGTACAATTGGTGCTTATCACCAGCAAGTATAAAGTAAACCCATTTTTGTATAGCCTTTGGTTGTCCAACTCATGAAGAGTCTGTTTCATTGAAGCCTTCCATCAGATTCAAGTTCTCTTATCCTGCATGTTTGTCTTATTTGATTATAAGCCCTGTTGAGCAGGGACTGTCTCTTTTTTTGTTTATTTGTACAGCACTGCATATGTCATGTAGTGCAATACAAATGTTAAGAAGTAGTAATAGACCTCCTACTGTGTCTTGGGACTTCATTGTCATACTGACCCAGTTGTTGTGTTGCTGTCACCTGAAATACCTGACCTGGAAAGTCATGTTTTTGGTGATGGTCACTTCAGTGCACAAGGTCTGTGAGCTCCAGGCTTTAATAACGAATCTACCTTATACCAGATTTCATCATAATAGGGTGGTCCTACACACCCATCCTAAGTTTTTAACTAAGTTGGTGTTAGATTTTCATCTTAACCAGTCAATCAAGCCTTCCAAACATTATTTCCCAGGCCACATGTCTAACAAGTGAACAAGCACTGCACAGTTTGGACTGCAAAAGGGCCTTGGCCTTCTATGTGGAGCAGACTGAAGTCCATAGATCACCTGGTTTTTGTTTCTTTCACACTAACAAACTGGGGATAGCCATTACCAAATAAACTTTAATTGGCTTGCAGATTGCTTTTCCTTCTGTTATGCTAAGGTGGGCCTGAATTTGGTAGCCGTGTTAAGACTCACTCTGTCTGAATCATGATAGTGTTGGTAGCTCACCTGCAATCTGTGCCTGTGGAGGAGATCTACAAAGCTGTGGTGTGGAGTTCTTTCATTTAAGAACATAAGACTTGCCATACTGGGTCAGAACAAAAGAACATCATAAATGCCATACTGGGTCAGACCAAGGGTCCACCAAGCCCAGTATCCTGTTTTCAACAGTGACCAATCCAAGTCACATGTATCTGACAAGTACCCAAATATTAGATAGATCACAAGCTATTATTGATTATTAATTACCGTAATAGCAGTTTATGGATTTAACA
Source organism: Rhinatrema bivittatum (assembly GCF_901001135.1). Lineage (NCBI taxonomy): Eukaryota > Metazoa > Chordata > Amphibia > Gymnophiona > Rhinatrematidae > Rhinatrema > Rhinatrema bivittatum. The sequence goes on along the minus strand of NC_042622.1, from coordinate 159,130,456 downwards.
TCTAAGAACTTATCCAAACCTTTTTTAAACCCAGTAACACTAACAGCTGAAACCATATCCCCTGGCAATGAACGCCAGAGTTTAACTATGTACTGAGTGAAAAATAATTTCTTAGATTTGTTTTAAATGAGCTACTTGCTAACTTCATGGAGTGCCCCCTGGTCCTTCTATTATCTGAGAAAGTAAATAACAGAAGTACATTAACTTGTTCAAGTCCTTTCATGATTTTGTAGACGTCTATCATATCCCCCCTCAGTCATCTCTTCATCAAACTGAACAGCCCTAACTTCTTTAGCCTTTTCTCACAGGGGCAGACGTTCCATGCCCCATTTCATTTTGGTTGCCCTTCTCTGCACTTTCTTCAATGCAGCTATATCTTCTTTGAGATGTGCTGACCAGAATTGCACATAGTATTCAAGGTGCGGTTTCCACCATAGAGCGATACAGAAGCATTATGACATCCATTTTATTTTCCATTCTCTTCCTAATAGTTCCTAACATTGTTTGCTTTTTTGATTGCCACAGCACACTGGGCTGACTATTTCATTGAATTATCCACTATGAGATTTAATTTCTCCTCTTAATTTTGTGTCATCTGCAAATTTGATCACCTCACTTGTACCCCTTTCCAGATCATTTCTAACTATATTAAAAAGCAACGGTCCAAGTACAGATCGCCGAAGCACTCCACTGTTTACCTTTTTCTATTATGAAAACTGACCATTTAATCCTAGACTATTTCCTGTCTTTGACTCCCTTGCAAAAAGACATCGCCTCTTATTCCATGACTTTTTAATTTTCTTAGAAGCCTCTCTTGCGGGACTTTGTTGAATGCCTTCTGGAAATCCAAATATACCACATCTACCAGTTCACCTTTGTCCACATGTTTATTCACCCCTTCAAAAAAAATGTAGGAGATTTGTGAGGCAAGACTTCCCTTCGGTAAATCCATGTTGGTTGTGTCCCATCAAACCATGTCTATCTAAATGTTTTGTGGTTTTATTCTTTATAACAGTTTCCATGATTTTTCCCTGCCCTGTAGTCAGGCTCACTGGTCTATAGTTTCCCGGATCACCCCCTGGATTCCTTTTTAAATATAGTGGTTACATTAGCCATCTTCCAATCTCCAGGTACATCAGATGATTTCAATGATAGGTTACAAATTTTTACTAATAGTTCTGAAATTTCATTTTTTTTAGTTCTTTCAGAACCCTGGGGTGTATACCATTCGGGTCCAGGTGATTGACAAACTGAAGAGTAGTAAATCGGGCCTACCACATCTTCCAGGTTCACCGTGATTTGGTTCAGTTGATCAGAATCATCATCCATGAAAACCTTCTCTGGAACTGTTATCTCTCCAACATCCTCTTCAGTAAACACTGAAGCAAAGAAATTGTTTAATCTTTCTGTGATGGCCTTATCTTCTCTAAGTGCCCCCTTTAACCTCTTGATCATCCAACAGTCCAACTGACTCCCTTGCAGGCTTTCTGCTTCGGATATATTTGAAAAAGTTTTTATTGTGAGTTTTTGCCTTGTGGCCAACTTCTTTTCAAATTTTTGCTTAGCCTGTCTTATCAATGTCTTACATTTATCTTGCCAATGCTTATGCTTTATCCTATTTTCTTCTGAAGGATCTTTTTTCCAATTTTTGAATGAAGATCTTTTGGCTAAAATAGCCTCTTTCACCTTACCTTTTAACCATGTTGGCAATCGTTTTGCCTTCCTTCCACCTTTCTTGATGCAGTGAATACATCTGGTCTGTGCTTCTAGGATGGTATTTTTTAACAAAGTCCACACCTTTTGCACACTTTTTACCTTTGTAGCTGCACCTTTCAGTTTGGTTTTTTTTTTACTATTTTTCTCATTTTATCAACGTTTCCCTTTTGAAAGTTTAGCACTAGAGCCGTGGATTTACATACTGTCCCCCTTCCAGTCATTAATTCAAATTTGATCATATCATGATCACGATTGCCAAGCCACCCCATCACTGTTACCTCCCTCACTAAATCCTGCGCTCTACTGAAGAATTAGATCTAAAATTTCTCCCTCCTGTCTGTTCCTGAACCAATTGCTCCATAAAACTCTTTTATTCCATCCAGGAACTTTATCTCTCTAGCATGCCCTGACATTTCACTTACCCAGTCAATATTGGGGTAATTGAAATCTTCCATTATTACTGCACTACCAGTTTGGTTAGCTTCCCTAATTTCTCTGAGCATTTCACTGTCCATCTCACCATTTTGGCCAGGTGGACAGTAGTATACTCATATCTATTCTCTTCCCCAACACAGAAGGGATTTCTACCCATAAAGATTTGATTGTACATTTAGTCTCATGCAGGATCTTTATCCTGTCGGACTCTATGCCATCCAGGACATAAAGCACCACTCTGCCACCAAGATGCTCCTCTGTGTCATTGTGATGTAATTTGTACCCCAGTATAGCACTATCCCATTGGTTATCCTCTTTCCACCATGTCTCTGATATGCCAGTTAAGTCTGTCATCATTCACTTGCTATACACTCTGGTTCTCCCATCTTACTTCATTGACTTCTGGCATTAGCACACAAACATTTCAAAGTGTGTTTTATTTCTATTAATATTGCTTTTCAGTTGTAAGGGATAAATTGGAATATTTTAACTCAGGTGAGTTTTTAATTACAGGTACTTGGACTACTTTTGTTATTAGTGGAACCTCTCTGTTGGGATCCCCTAACTCTAATGCTTCATTAATATCTTTTGAAGATAGCTCCCTCTGAACCATGCACTGCTAAGCGACTGTCGACTTTCCCTTTAGAGCAGTTTTTAAACTAGAACAATCTCCTTTTTAAAGGTTAGCACCAGCAGCCTGGTTCTACCCTGGTTAAGGTGGAGCCCATTCCTTTGGAAATGACTCCCCCTTCCTCAAAAGATTCCCCAGTTCCTTACAAAACTGAAACCGTCTTCCTTGTACCATCGTCTCATCCATACATTGAGACTCCGGAGCTCTGCCTGCCTGGACGTGGAATATGCAGCATTTCAGAGAATGCTACCCTGGAGGTTCTGAATTTCAGCTTTCTACTTAAGAGCCTAAATTTGCCTTCCAGAACTTCCCTCTAACATTTTCCTATATCATTTCTGCCCACATGTACCATGACAGCCAGCTCCTCCCCAGCACTTTCTAAAATCATATCTAGGTGACACTTGAGGTCCGCTACCTTCGCATCAGGTAGGCATGTTACCAGGTGATCCTCATGCCAACCAGTCACCCAGCTATCTTCATTCCTAATAATCAAATCACCATCTATAAGGGCCGACCTAACCCTTCCCTCCTTGGCAGAAGCCCTGGGAAACACATCCTCGGTGCAAGAGGACAGTGCACCATCTGGAGAGCAGGTCATTGCTACAGGATCCTTTCCTGCTGTACCAGGTTGATGCTGTTCAATCATGAGACCTTCCTCCTCCAAGGCAGCACCAGTGTTGCCAGACTGGACTTGGGACTTGGCTACTATGTCCCTGAAGGTCTCATCTATACAACCCTCTGTCTGCCTCAGCTCCTCCAGGTCTGCCACTCTAGCCTCTAGAGATTAGACTTGTTCTCTGAGAGACAGGAGCTCTTTGCAACACATTCACACATACAACTTCTCACCAGCGGGTAAAAAAAATCATACATGTGACACTCGATGCAAAAGACTGGGAAGCCCCCCTCTTGCTGCTGGACTGCTGCCTTCATCTTAAATGTATTCAGTTCCTAGTTAAGTTTTAGGTTGCTATGGGTGTAAGATTGCGTACAGTTAGGGTCCTTTAAATGTATTAGTGTATTTACTATATATCTGATAGTAACCTACAAGGGAATGATCAAACTTTGGATAAAGTATGGGGAATTTCTGAGTTAATTGTGAAAGTGAAAGTGACACTTGGCTATAAATTAAAGGATGAGCAAGGGGTGGGTGGGAGGGTTGGGAAAAAACCACACAAAGTTCTGTTTGTTGCCTGGCTTTCTGACTACCTATCTACTAGATAAGGGAGCCCTGACCGACGTGCCGCAAATGCGCAGTAGAGAGCAGCTCTACCGCGCATGCGCGGGCGAGCACGTCGGCAAGAGTGCCCAAAAAAAAAATGGCGCTGGGTCGCTAGGAGCAGGAATAGCAGCGGCGACGACGAGCAGGAGCGGGAGGAGCAGTAGCAGCGGCGACAACTAGCAGGAGCAGTAGCGGCGGTGGCGCGCACGAGGGAGGGACAGCCCCCGTTATCGGTTGTGGATGAGCTGAAAGGGGAGGGGAATGAGAGAGGGGGAGTGATTGAGGGGAGGGAGGAGAGAGTGAGCTGAGGGGAGGAGAGGAGTGAGTGAGAGGTGGAGGGGGGAGGGAGGGAGGGAGGGAGGAGAGAGGAGGGGAGGGAGTGGGAAGGAAATGGACCGAAATATTTTTTTTAAATGTAGCCCGTTGTACAGGCTTAACGGCTAGTTTAAAATTAAAACACAAACATACTACATAATATACCCCCAACTAATTTAGTTCTCCTCAATACTTTAATTTTTAAAAATTTCTCCATTGCAGTACTTATGATTCTTTCAGCACCAGCAGGTAATCCTGTCCTGGCAGGCTCCAAGGGGTGGATAGATTCAAAGCTGCTATCCCAAGAATAAGCAGTGGATTCCTGCAACTCTATCTTAATAATGGTTAATGGACTTTTCTCCAGGAACTAGTCAAATAGTTTTTAAATGTAGCTAACACTAATAGCTTTCACCATATCCTCTAGCAAAGAGTCCAGAGCTTAATTATGCATGAGTAAAAAGAATTTCTTATATTTTTAAAGTATGCCTAGTAACTGTGTGTGTCCCCTGATATTTATACTTTTTCGACAAGAGTAAACAACTGGTTAGCATTTACTCATTCCATTCCACTCATTATTTTATAGACCTCTATTATATCATCCCCTCAGTTGTCTCTTCTTCAAGCTGAAGTCACTAACCACTTTAGCCTTCTTCACAGGGGAATTGTTCTGTCCCCTTATCATTTTGATTGCCCTTCTCTGTATCTTTTCTAATTGTGCTATATCTGTTTTGAGATGTGGTGACCCAGAACAGCACACAATATTCAAAATGAGGTCGCTTTCTTAGTTGCTGCTGCTGCTGCACACTGAGCCAAACATTTCAACATATTTTCCATGTGACATCTAGATCCTTTTCCTGAGTGGTGACTCCTAATGTGGAACCTTGCATTATGTAGCTATAATTTGGATTACTCTTCCTAAGTGCATCACTTGCACTTCTCCACATTCACTAATTATCAAGAACCTGTTCTCCTTCTTGCATCCTCCAGTGCTGGACCACCTGCTTTGCCTGAGTACGGGACTGGAGTCGATTGCTTGGAGAGTCGAGGGAATTACCATCATCTGGACTCTGTTCCACACCCTTATGAGAGGACTTCATCTCCATTGCTGGATCCAGCAGAAGACCTTAGTCCTCCGGCTTCTCCACCTTCAGTCCATCAGAGAGACTGTTTCCTAGCTCAGTTTCCCTCCACCTCTATGGGCATCCCTTCGGACCCTCCAGAGGACCCCCAGAACACTCATCTCCTCCAAAGGATCTCACATACTTCTGTTTTGTGGAAAAACTGGGTGCAGAATTGAAGGTAGAGGTCCATAAGATACCAGACCCCGAGTAGAAATATTCAGAATTCTCAAGTTCCTAGACATAATGGAACCCACTACGCTGCAGTCGCATGTGGTTCTGTACTCCGTTCTGTCAAGGTCATGGGAGTCTGTTTTCCAACCTTCTAGTGTCAAGGAAATTGGACCTAAAATTTTGACTTCATAAGTCAATAACTTATGGGGTTGTACATTTGCCTTATGCATCTATAGTGGTGGAATCCGCAATGAAAACAGTGAAAAAGTCAAAGCTTCATTCTAATGCTCCTCCTAGCAAAGACTACAAGCTCTTAGATGATATTGGGGAAGAAAGTCTTCCAAAGTGCCATGCTGACATCCAGGATACAATACCATTTCTACATGGTGCAATAATTATATGAGTGTCTCCAGCAATTGAAACCCTTCATTCGCTCAGAGACTGGACAGCAAATAACACTGCAGCCTCTCCACAACCTAGAAGGAGGATCTGAGACATCTGTTGCGAGCCTTTTATGAGTCTTTCGAGACTTCTTCTCCTACCTCAACATAATCTATAGCTGCACGTTGTTTGAGCTAGTTGTGAGCCAGCAGTATTTGAGAAGGACGTACGTGTAAAGCTGGCGGACTTGTTCGGGAGCATCTAAGCAATTCTACCACCAATACTGAAAATCATATCAGTGGAAGCCTTACGAGCAATTTCTATCTTTCCGAATGCAGTCATAACTACAGGTCCAAACCCAACCAGCAGATCCATGGGGTAGTCAGCCAGACCATAGGTAGCAGAAGCCGGCATCTACCACCAAGTCGCAACAAATCTGTTTGAGCAAGGAACAGCCACAGCCTCACCTTCTGGTTGGGGGCAGACTTCATCATTATTCAGCACTGGAGCAACTAACATCGGACAAGTGGGTGCTCAGTATTATTCAGCAAGAGTATTAATTGGATTTTAAGGATTATCCCAGACTTCCTCACCTCATCGCTACCCCTCGGGATCCCTCTCAAATGGCCCTTTTGAAACAGAAGATTCAGAGATTGTTACAACAAAACGCTGTTCAGGTGGTTCCAAACCACCGGATAAACACCAGCTACTATTCCCAATGCTTCCTCATTCCAAAGCATTCAGGAGGACTATGCCCCATCTTAAACCTCAGATCCCTAAACAAGCACTTTTGGAAGGAAAAATTCAAGATGACTTCTCTCAAGTCGATCTTGCCTTTTATTCAGCCAAATGATTGGATATGCTCTCTGGATCTCAAAGTCACACAAACTATACAGATCTACCAGTCCTCTTGGCAGTATCTCTGCTTCTAGATGAACTCCAAACACTACAATACAGAGAAAGTTGTACATGTGCATGCGATGCAAAGAGCTCCTGGCTCTGAGAACGAATCCGATCTCTGGAAGCTAGAGTGGCAGACCTGGAGGAGCTGAGGCAGACAGAGAGGTATATAGATGAGACCTTCAGGGACATGGTAGCCAGGTCCCAACTTCAGACTGGCAGCCCTGGTGCTGCCTTGGAGGAAGAAGGTCTCATGATTGGAGAGCATCAACCTGGTGTAGCAGGAAAGGATCCTGTAGCAAGGACCTGCTCTCCAGGTGATGCACTGTCCTTTCGTACCGAGGACATCTCCCCAAGGCCTACTGCCCAGGAGGGAAGGGTTAGGTTGGCCGCCATAGTTGGTGATTCGATTATTAGGAATGTAGATAGCTGGGTGGCTGGTGGGCGTGAGGATCGCCTGGTAACATGCCTACCTGGTGCGAAGGTGGCGGACCTCACGCGTCACCTAGATAGGATTTTAGACAGTGCTAGGGAAGAGCCGGCTGTCATGGTACATGTGGGCACCAACGACATAGGAAAATGTGGGAGGGAGGTTCTGGAAGCCAAATTTAGGCTCTTAGGTAGAAATCTTAAATCCAGAACCTCCAGGATAGCATTCTCTGAAATGCTCCCTGTTCCACGCGCAGGTCACCAGAGACAGGCAGAGCTCCGGAGTCTCAATGCGTGGAACAGACGATGGTGCAAGGAAGAGGGATTCAGTTTTGTTAGGAACTGGGGAACCTTTTGGGGAAGGGGGAGTCTCTTCCAAAGGGATGGGCTCCACCTTAACCAGGGTGGAACCAGACTGCTGGCTTTAACCTTTAAAAAGGAGATAGAGCAGCTTTTAAACTAGAAAAAAGGGAAAAGCCGACAGTCACTCAGCAGTGCATGGTTCGGAGAGAGGTATCTTCAAAGGATACTAATGATGCATTAGAATTAGGGCATCCCCACAGTGAGGTTCCAATAATAAGAAAAATAGTCCAAGTGCCTGTAACTAAAAACTCACCTGAGCTAAAAAAACTTCTAACTTAACCCTATCAATTAAAAAGCAGAATGAAAATACAAACAAAAAACAAACTGAAATGTTTGTATGCTAATGCCAGAAGTCTAAGAAGTAAGATGGGAGAATTAGAATGTATAGCAGTGAATGATGACATAGACTTAATTGGCATCTCAGAGACATGGTGGAAGGAAGACAACCAATGGGACAGTGCTATACCGGGGTACAAATTATATCGCAATGACAGAAAGGAGCACCCGGGAGGCGGTGTGGTGCTTTATGTCCAGGATGGCATACAGTCCAACAGGATAAACATCCTGCACGAGACTAAATGCACAATTGATTCTTTATGGGTAGAAATCCCTTGTGTGTCAGGGAAGATTATAATGATAGGAGTATACTATCGTCCACCTGGTCAAGATGGTGAGACTGACAGTGAAATGCTAAGAGAAATTAGGGAAGCTAACCAAATCGGTAGTGAGGTAATAATGGGAGACTTCAATTACCCCAATATTGACTGGGTAAATGTATCATTGGGACACGCTAGAGAGAGAAAGTTCCTGGATGAAAGAAATGATAGCTTTATGGAGCAATTGGTTCAGGAACTGACGAAAGAGGTAGCAATTTTAGATCTAATTCTCAGTGGAGAACAGGATTTGGTGAGAGGTAACGGTGGTGCGGCCGCTTGGCAATAGTGATCATAATATGATCACATTTGATTTAATGACTGGAAGGGGGGACATTAAGCAAATCCATGGCTCTCGTGCTAAACTTTCAAAAGGGAAACTTTGATAAAATGAGAAAAATAGTTAGAAAAAACTGAAAGGAGCAGCTACAAAAGTAAAACGTATGCAAGAGGCGTGGTCATTAAAAAATACCATCCTAGAAGCACAATCCAGATGTATTCCACACATTTAAGAAAGGTGGAAAGAAGGCAAAACGATTACCGGCATGGTTAAAAGGGGAGGTGAAAGGAAGCTATTTTAGCCAAAGATCTTCATTCAAAAATTGGAAGAAGGATCCAACAGAAGAAAATAGGATAATGCATAAACGTTGGCAAGTTAAATGTAAGACATTGATAAGACAGGCTGAGAGAGAATTTGAAAAGAAGTTGGCCGTAGAGGCAGAAACTCACAGTAAAAACTTTTAAAAATATATCCGAAGCAGAAAGCCTGTGAGGGAGACAGTTGGACCATTAAATGATCGAGGGGTTAAAGGGGCACTTAGAGAAGACAAGGCCATCGCAGAAAGATTAAATGATTTCTTTGCTTCGGTGTTTACTGAAGAGGATGTTGGGGAGGTACCTGTTCCAGAGAAGGTTTTCATGGGTAATGATTCAGATGGACTGAATCAAATCACTGTGAACCTAGAAGATGTGGTAGACCTGATTGACAAACTTAAGAGTAGTAAATCACCTGGACCGGATGGTATACGCTCCAGAGTTCTGAAGGAACTAAAAAATGAAATTGAAGACCTATTAGTAAAAATTTGTAACCTATCATTAAAATCATCCATTGTACCTGAAGACTGGAGGATAGCTAATGTAACTCCCATATTTAAAAAGGGCTCCAGGGGCAATCCGGGAAACTACAGACCAGTTAGCCTGACTTTAGTGCCAGGAAAAATAGTGGAAAGTGTTCTAAACATCAAAATCACAGAACACATAGAAAGACATGGTTTAATGGAACAAAGTCAGCATGGCCCAAGGCAAGTCTTGCCTCACAAATCTGCTTCACTTTTTTGAGGGAGTTAATAAACATGTGGATAAAGGTGACCCGATAGATGTAGTGTACTTGGATTTTCAGAAGGCATTTGATAAAGTTCCTCATGAGAGGCTTCAAGGAAAAATAAAAAGTCATGGGATAGGTAGCGATGTCCTTTCGTGGATTACAAACTGGCTAAAAGACAGGAAACAGAGAGTAGGATTAAATGGACAATTTTCTCAGTGGAAGGGAGTGGGCAGCCTCAGGGATCTGTATTGGGACCCTTACTTTTCAATATATTTATAATGATCTGGAAAGAAATACAAGTGAAATAATCAAATTTGCGGATGATACAAAACTGTTCAGAGTAGTTAAATCAAGAGCAGATTGTGATAAATTGCAGGAAGACCTTGTGAGGCTGGAAAATTGGGCATCAAAATGGCAGGTGAAATTTAATGTGGATAAGTGCAAGGTGATGCATATAGGGAAACATAACCCATGCTACAGTTACACAATGTTAGGTTCCATATTAGGTGCTACAACCCAAGAAAGAGATCTAGGCGTCATAGTGGATAACACATTGAAATCGTCGGTTCAGTGTGCTGCGGCAGTCAAAAAAGCAAACAGAATGTTGGGAATTATTAGAAAGGGAATTGGGAATAAAAAGGAAAATGTCATAATGCCTCTGTATCGCTCCGTGGTGAGACCGCACCTTGAATACTGTGTACAATTCTGGTCGCCACATCTCAAAAAGATATAATTGCGATGGAGAAGGTACAGAGAAGGGCTACCAAAATAAGGAGGAATGGAACAGCTCCCCTATGAGGAAAGACTAAAGAGGTTAGGACTTTTCAGCTTGGAGAAGAGACGGCTGAGGGGGGATATGATAGAGGTGTTTTAAAATCATGAGAGGTCTAGAAGGGTAGATGTGAATCCGTTTTTTACTCTTTCGGATAATAGAAAGACTAGGGGGCACTCCATGAAGTTAGCATGTGGCACATTTAAAACTAATCGGAGAAAGTTCTTTTTCACTCAACGCACAATTAAACTCTGGAATTTGTTGCTAGAAGATGTGGTTAGTGCAGTTAGTATAGCTGTGTTTAAAAAAGGATTGGATAAGTTCTTGGAGGAGAAGTCCATTACCTGCTATTAATTCTCCCGCTTTGCCAACTGCTAAACAAATTGAACCTAAAACACTTCATATTTGCCGACGACGTCCAGATTGTGATCCCCATCAAAGAATCCATCACTAAAGCGCTAGAACTTTGGGAAAATTGCTTTCAAGAAATTAACGAGCTCTTATCCAGCTTAAATCTAATCCTAAACCAATCAAAAAGTGAATTCATTCTAATCTCTCCAGATAATTGCAAAATCACTACAAACCCGCCAGCCAACCTGCAAACCTCAAAAGTAAGAGATTTAGGAGTCTCCATAGACAACCGGCTAAATTTGAAATCGTTTATCAACCAAACAACCAAAGACTGCTTCCACAAACTGCACGTATTAAAAAAGAATAAAACCCCTATTTCACTTCCATGATTATAGAACAGTGCTCCAAGCAATAATATTTGCGAAAATTGATTACTGCAACTCGATCCTACTAGGCCTCCCATCATCACATACTAAACCGCTCCAAATGATACAGAACACCGCAGCAAGAATTCTAACAACAAAAGAAGAAGAGATCACATTACAACCAGTCCTTAAAGACCTACACTGGTTACCAATCCACTACAGAATAATTCATAAATCCCTCACCACAATCTACAAGAATATCCATGGACTGGCTCCACTCCATCTACAAATAGCTCTTTAAAAACACTCCTCCAACAGACCCATCAGAGAAGCATATAGAGAATATCTACAGGTACCACACAACAATACCACCCAACATATAACATTGAGAGATCGGGCCTTCTCCACAGCAGGTCCCCCACTGTGGAACTCCATCCCCCTAGAACTAAGACAGGAACCATGTCTTCAACCTTCAGGAAAAGACTGAAAACATGGCTGTTCATGAAAGCATTTCCAGACCCTTAAAGATTCACTACCATCAAATGGCAGCATTACTGAACATTTCCTCTTAAACTGAAACAGTCACTATCTACCAATCATTACAATGTTTTACTTCTTGTTAAAACCTTTTATCTTTCCTCTAACTCTAATCCCAGTTAGAATGACCCCCGTTTTATTGTAACTTTTCTTCCATACACTTGTTTACTTTTAATGTTTACTCTTATGTTGTTAGTTATTTACGTTATAATGTATTTCTCACCCCTTGTTTTATGTAAACCGACATGATACGAACTCCGTGAATGCCTGTATAGAAAAATAACAATAAATAAATAAAATAAATAAATATTAAGTTGACTTAGATAATAACCACCACTATTACTAGCCACCGTAACATGGAATAGACTTAGTTTTTGGGGTACTTGCCAGGTTCTTATGGCCTGGATTAAGCCACTGTTGGAAACAGGATGCTGGGCTTGATGGATCCTTGGTCTGACCCGGTATGGCATGTAAAAAAAAAAAAAAGTGTTACCTTTTGATCTGTCATCTGCCCCCAGAGTCTTCATGAAATGCCTTGCGGTGGCTGTGGTTCACTTATGTCAAGATGGAATAAGAGTCCTTCCCTATCTAGAGTACTGGCTTATAGTTTCTCCCAATCCATCAATTCTGAAGGAAGATCTTCAGAAAAGTATTTGATGCCTGGAAACCTTAGGATTTCAAATCAATTATGAGACGTCGATACTCAAACTGTCCCAAATATTGCAGATTATAAAGGAACAAGATAGACTTCATTCAGTTGAAGGTTTTTTTTACTGGAGGACAGAGTCCAAAATGTGTCTCTGTTTCTGACTGCTCTGCAGGTCAACGACGACAGTGCATCAAATATCAATGATATGGTGGCGACCATTCATGTAGTCTCTCACACTCGTCTTTACATGCATCAATTGTAGTGGGGTCTGAGAACCAATGGTCTCCAATTTTTTTCAGCCCCTGATGACCAGACTTGCAATACCCAGATCCATGAAGCTGGATATAGCTTGGTGGATAAAACTGGGCGTTTTGGCCGAGAGGGGGCCCCAACAGCTTACACATCAACTGATCCTCACAAACAATGTTTTCCACTCAAGGATGGGGAGCCCATCTGCTCCATTAAACACAAGGTCTCTTGTTGCGAGAAGAGTACTCACCAGATCAACCTGCTGGAACTCAGAGCCATCAGAAACGTCCTGGTTGAATTTAGACATATACTGCAGAACAGGTCTGTGATGATCTATATGGACAATCAGATTGCCATGTTCTACATGAACAAGTAAGGTGGGTCCAGTTCATGGATACTCTGCACGGAAGCCGTGGCTAATTTGGGAACGAGCCATCTATCACTTGATTTCTCTCCAAGCAACCTACTTGCTGGGCCTAGGAGATGTACTGGCGAACCCTAAGCAAAATCTTTCATCCACACAAATGGTCCCTCGATCAGATGGTAGCCAATAATCTCTTCCTTGATTGGGGACTACCTTGGATAGTCTTGTTCATGACAGAACATAACAGAAACCTAGACAAATTCTGTTCTATTCTACCCATTCAAGATGAAGCGCAGGATGCTTTCCTGCTGTCGTGGTTAAAAAACCTGTTGTATGTTTTTCCTCCAGTCCCTCAAATGGTCCAGAAGCTCATTCAGGACAGAGCTCATATGATACTCATAGCTCCTGTGTGGCCAAGACAGCCTTGATATGCCTATCTCATACAGTACTTAGCACAGACTTCGAAGCCTCTGGGTCACATTTCAGACCTTTTAACTCAAAATGGGGGAAGCGCTCCTTCATCCTCTCCATTCATTGTTCCATCTAACAGCCTGGATGTTGAACACGAGATTTTAAGAGTTGGTCCTTCATCTGCTAAGTCAGGAAATAATTAAATGGAAACTGTGCCCTTTATTCCATTAATTCCTTCACATCTTCGTCAAATTAGTTACTCATTTACTTGCAATACCTCTCTAGATCAAGCCTAGCAACTTCTTCAGTTAGAGTTCATCTGAATGCTATTTATTTTATTTATTTACTGGTTTTATATAGCGTCATTCGGTATAGCCTACCATGAGAAAGATGCAGGATCTTCCATTTTGGCTCACCTTCTTATTTCTCATTGTAAACCCTCTGGGAATAGGGAAATACCTACAGAACCTGAATGTAATCCACTTTGAAACGCTGAAAAAAGTGTGAAAAGTGGAATATAAATCTAAATAAAAATAAAATTTCTCTGTTCATGATGGGACTTCAACTATATATACTCCACTTCAGAATCCACCTGTTCTTGGGACATAAATATTGTCTTGGCGGTTCTAATGAAAAATCTTTTCAAACCGCTGAAATCAATCTCAAGTGGCTTTTGGAATTTAAGGTAGTCTTTTTTTTTTTTTTTTTTTTTTTTAAGTTGAAGGCTTAGCAGGATGGATTATAAAAGAATGGAGCAAGGTAAGAGAAACTTTTTTTCACATGTACTTTCAAATTTAATCTCCTTTGTGGATGGAAGAACTACGGTAATTGTTCCTGCTGAGCTGAACATAACAATCTCTCTGGTCAATAGGAGGTTATGAGACTAGATAGGTATTGTGGCGTACCCCAGATAAATGCCTTAAAGGCAAGACAGCCTATCTTAAATTGTATTTGTAAAGAAAGAGACAACCAGTGCAGGTCCTACAGTAAAGGAGTAACATGATTGTATTTCTTGCCAAATATTAATTTGGCAGCAGTGTTTTGTACCAGTTGAAGCCTTTTAACTTAATGAGATGTCAGACCATGAAAAGAAAGCATTACAGTAGTCTAGGCAAGTGAGGATTATAGAGTGAGTCAGGGTTTTTAGATCATTAAGGTTAAAGAAAGGTCGGAGATGAAGTCGTAAAAAGAAGTATGTGTATTGAATTGTGTGAGAGAATTGTGTTGAGAATTGAGAAAAGAGTTGAGGTGTACACCCAGAACAGCGATGTTATCTTGTTACATTTGAAGTTTCTTGCTATAGCAGGAGAAGTTTCTGATAATGTTGTTTCTTGACAAACCACATAGCTTCAGACTTTGTAGGGTTAACTTATAGTTTAAAGGTGGGTAACCAGTTAGCTACTGTGGTTAAAATGTTTTTTTTAATAGGTCAGTCGAGGTAAGATCACAGCTGGCTATTATCTGAATGTCATCTTGCATATATGTAGGTAGAGAAATCAATATTCTGAATTATTGTCACCAAAGGAGCAAGGTAAAGATTGAAAAGGATGAGTGATAGTATTGAATCTGGAGGAACTCCACAATGCAGCATGTCAGTTGAGGTTGACCTATTTTCTAAAAAAGATTTTAGCCAGTTCAGGGCTTGACCTATATGGCAGTTCTTATGTAGAAAAAGTGAAATTAATAACCAGTAATGCTCATTTTCTGATGGCAGCAGGTCAGTGGAGTTGCATAGCTCTCGTATCTCCTTTAGCGAAATGAGTTTCCTTTCCTATCTTTGCTATAAGAACTGAGCAGTGATGGTTTAGTGGGCACATAGGTTCCCTAACATGCATGACAGCTCTATCTTCTTTGAAGAACAACAATCATGTGAACCTCAAGTAACTATGTTGAACTGCTGTTAATCAGGGCTGAACATTACAGGTAAATATTTTTGATCATTAAGTCTATGTTTCACATTGGTATGTTCTCTAAGCTCCAGGCAGACAATGAGAGATTGGATTAGTTGAACTTCCTTTGAATTCTTAGAAGTAGTGTATCTGAGTTTTAATCTATATAAAAAAAAAAAGAAAAAGAAATGTTCCTTCAAGCCATATTAAACTAAGATTTTAAAGAAAATTCTTAACATTGTCTAAAAGATAGAATGCCCCCACTCCCCATAGTTGTATATCCCCACAGTAGGAGCATTGGATCAGTCCTGAGAGGGAAGATTACCCCCTGTTGAGCCATGAACATCACATCCTGTAGCACTTGGTGTTCCTCGGCTGGCTCCTTTTGAAATTGTATCCAGGCACAACATCACTTGACTTATGGGATCATTTGGAATTAGAGCTTTGAACTCCAATTACTTTGAATTGCTTTAAAAAAGAAAAACTTCATTTTTCAGATTTGCAGAGATACACATCTCATATGCAGCCAGGCTCCTACTTTTCACTGCCCAGTATTGAATTTAATACTTAAATACCATTTTCTAATGTGTTCCTCTCTTCCAGAAGCTGGCAGCCCCCAGATCTCAAATCCTTTTCCACTATTACAAAGTAAGTCTGTGCAGTGTTTCCACATATTGTTATACACTGTGCTATACATAGTAGAATGCAACTTTTTTTCCTATTATAAGTCAAATTTTCTATAGATTTTGAAGATAACCCTAATAGCACTGGTCTGAGATTGACCAAGCTGGATATTGTAATATTTGTATAAACAGAGGTTTTAGCCTTCATGACAAAAAATAAACGCTTTGCAGCAGGACTTTCAGTTATAATTTGTGTGGCAGACCATCTGTTATGAGGTGTATGCAATCAATGTATTGGACTTAGTTTACATTTTGATACATAAACATTCTGAGTACCATGTTGAGCAAAGTACTTTGATGTATTTGTCAACTTGGATAGGTAGAAATAGGGGTCAACAAAGAAGTGTACCTATTTGTTGGACTAACTTAACACATCAGTGACTAGCTCTCAAGGGTTATGCTTCCTAACCTGATGAAGTTAGACCAATAAAAACATATCACCTATAACTTCTGACTACTATGTCTTTTTGTTTTCCATTGTATTCATGAGTTCTAAAAGCTTGTGTCAGATGTAAAGTTTTATTAAATTAACTGGTAGTAACATTAAAGGATGTAATAAATACCTTTGTGCAAGCTGTTGGTGATATGTTACTTAGAATAGTGTGACCATTTTGGTAGGCTGTACCTTTGAAAGGTTGGAGGTGGTCCAGAGAAGAACTACTAAAATGGTACTGTCTGCAGCAAAAGACACATGAAATGGGAGAGGAGATAGACATTCAGAAACATCAAAGATATTAATCAGGTACAAGAAACAAATCTTTTCAGGGGAAAGAATGTTCTGAGGTTGGAGGGGAGATTTATTCAAGAGCAACATCAGAAATTATTTCTTCACAGAAGGGAAGTAGATGCATGGCATGGGAGACAAAAGCAGCAGCAGAATTCCAAGAGAACCTGAGTGAGGAGGTGACAGGGGATGCAATTGATCTACTTGAGTTTGTGGTCTTCCTCTAGGAATGATGTGGAGTTGATTGGATAGTTCTAACATAGTAAAATAATAAATGATGGCCAAAAAAGCCTGAAATGGCTCATCCAGTCTGCCCAGCAAGGCATTTAGGATTGTAAATGCATCTCCATGCAGGATACTCCATGCACCTTCTGTTTTGAGTTGTAATCATTCTCATGCCTTATGTTTAGGATTGTTCTGTTATTCTGTACAGGTTACCTCATGCTTTTCTGGAAACACAAAGCAATCTTTTCCGTGTGATTTTGAGTTGAACTCCTGCTCTATGCATATTATGCCAGTATTTTGTTTCCATTTGCTTGGCAATAAGAGAACCTCTTGTTTATCCCATTCTTCCTTGAATTTTGTTACATTCTTTGACTTCACTTCCTCCTCTGTGAAGGCATTCCATGAATCCATTGTTCCTTTCCGTGAAAAGATTTTTGATGATCTGAGTCTACTTCCTTGCAACTTCGCACTGTGAACCCCTATTGTTACAGTTTCCTTTCCATTGGAAATGTTTCATTCTGCATTAATATCTTTCAGTTATTTAATATTTGTATCATTTCACCTCTCTCTCTCTCTCCATTCCTCTAGGGTATATATGTTTCATGTCCTGAAGTCTCAACTCGTGTCTTTTAGTGTACTCCCCACACCACTTTGGTAGCCTTTTTCTGGACTGCCTCTAGCCTATCTTTATCCTTTTGAGATACAGCTTCTCTACTGAACATGGTTCTCCACATGAGGCCCACACCAGTATCCTGTACAGAGGCATTATTACATCTTATATTTACTGGTTATGCCTCTCTGTTTGCAGCCTAGCATACCTGTGGCCCTATCCATTGCCTTGTCATACTTGCATCACATTGAGATTATTGGACACCTTGACTCTGAGGTCTCTCTCCTGATCCAGCAACTTCCCCCACCCCAGCTGTGTACAGCTACTTTGTTTTTTGTATCCCAAAAGCACTACCCTGCACTTTTTTTGCATTTAAATTAAGTTGCCAAACCTTTCACCATTCTTCAAATATTTTTAGGTAATTTGGCTTTCAGTCTACTCCCTCAGGCTTGTCCACAATATTGCATATCTTTGTGAAATCTGCGAAAAGACTAAACTTTTCTCCAAGAACAAGCAGGATGGTAGACCTCACACATGGATGATATCATCAGATAGAGCTCTGATGCGGTAAATTTGTCAGTTTCTAGAACTTTGTCTAGGCTGTCATTCCGTTAGTGTCCCTTTTGTTCATCCATCATGGCCATGTCCGGTTTTTGGCAATGCCCCCTGGTGCACAAGGACCCTGTCCATTAAGGATCCACATCAGATGTGTGTCCTCTGCCTAAGGGCATCTCATGATATCCAGGGTTGCCTCTTATGTGCCCAGATGACCCTGAAGAGATGTCAACTTTGACTTAACAAGATGGAGCGACTCTTCAGGTTGAAGAAGTATGAGCCGGCGGCATCGGCATCAAAGAACCAAAAGCACAGATGGACACAGAGCCATCAGTCCTGCTGGCGGACAGGGGTGCCAGAAACTGACATTTGTTTGATTTTCCTTCCAGGGCCGAGGACGTCCAAATTCCTCCTCATTGGCTTCTGCACCGGTGAAGGACTGGGTCAAGCATTATTGAAGGAAGCCGAAGAAGCATGGGGATTGGTCCAGTCACTGCACACAGTACTGGGCTCAGGGACACACTGCTTTTGCCACAATGCCCCTGAAGCAATCCTATGGCTAGGAGTGCCAATCCTCTATCGGTGCTAGGGGTCTGCGAAAGTTTCTACCTGATGCCAGTCACCGATCCACCTCTAGGTCTCAAGGAAGATTTGGCTACTTTTCATTCCTCCAGTCAGTCCTTCACATCGGCAACATTCGAGAGGAGCTGGAGTGTCCAGTTCCAGCTAGTGTGGACCAGTGCACTACAGGGTTTCGGTCCTGTGGCACAGATGACACCAAACTCTGTGTCACCTGTGCCCGTTCTGCTTCTGGAGAAGTGCAGCGTGCTCATCGGTGCATTACCAACCCAGTTGGTGTCTGTTCCTGGAACAGCATTGGTGCTCGGTGGGGCATCGAGGCCTCCCCCTACCGATACGATGGTCGTCGCCGGTTCCTCCAAGGAAGAAGCTCTACAGAGGCTTGCGGAGACACCGAAGCCTGCCCATTCTCCATCCAGTTTCTACCGGTGCCTGCACCTCTGGATGTAGGCTGAGCACTTAGGGGACCCATCCCTTGTCGCCTTCAGTGAGGATGAGGAACCCTGTGACCCCTGTTGGGATGACGCTTTGGAGTCCTCCTCCGAGGGCTTCCCTTCAGACCCTTCTCCTCCAGAAGAGCGAAGGAAGGCTCTGCCTGAGGACTTAACCTTCGCAGGGTTTGTGATGTTGATGGCATAAGCCATCCTTTTTCAGTTGACAGAGGAGGATGCTAGGCACATAATGCTTGAGATCCTCCAGTTCGTGTAGCCTACTAAGGAGATTGTGGTGGTCCCGTTACTCAAAATCATTAAGGAGTTGCTGCTGATGATATGGGAACACCTCCTTACAGTGCCTTCCGTCAATATAGAAACATAGAACTACCAGCAGAAAAGGACCAAATGATCCACCCAATCTGCCCAACAAGATTATGCCAATATCTGCTGCACTGTGAAAGTTACCCCTGTGCTTATGTTTACCAGACTGTAAAAGCAGAGAGCAATGTTGGAGTTGCATCAAAAGTATCAGGTTAAGTGATTTAAGGGTAGTAAGTACTGCATCAAATAGTTACCCCATGTTTATTTGTTCCCCAATCCCTAAAAGTCAGGACCCTCGGTTGCTGTCTGAATCCAGTTCCCCTTTTCTCACTACTTTTGAAGCAGAGAGCAATGATGGAGTTGCATTAGCAGGATCAAGGCTTAATTGTTAAGAATAGCAACTGCTACACCAGCAAGTTACTCCCATGCACTCTTTTTTCTTTATTTCCAGCCTCTTGTCTTTAGGGATCCACAGTGTCTATCCTATGCCCCTTTGAATTCCTTGACTGTTTTCGTCTTCACCACCTCTTCCAGAAGGGCATTCCAGGCATTCACCACCCTCTCCATGAAGAAATATTTCCTGACATTAGTTCTGAGTTATCCTCCCTGGAGTTTGATTTCATGACCCCTAGTTCTATTGATTTCTTTCCAGTGGGAAAGGTTTGACAATTGCGCATCATTAAAACCTTTCAGATATCTGAAGGTCTGTATCATATCTCCCCTGTACCTCCTTACTCCAGGGTGTACATATTCAGATCCTTCAAACCTCTCCTCATAAGTCTTCCATTGCTGACCCCTCACCATTTTGATCGCTGTTCTTTAGACCCCCCCCTCTATCCTAACTACCCATTTTGAGTTACGGGCACCAGTATTGTTTGCAGTACTCCATGAGTTCTCACCGAGGACCTGTACAAGGGCATTATCACCTCTTTTTTTCTTACTAGTTATTCCTCTCTCTATGCAGCCCAGCATTCTTCTGGCTTTAGTTATCACCTTGTCACATTGCTTCACCATCTTCAGATCATCAGACACTATCACACTAAGGTCCCTCTCCCAGTCTGTGTGCATTAGTCTTTCACCACCCATCACATAAAGCTATATTGGATTGCTGCACCCCAGATGTATGACTGTAATTCTTGGCATTGAATACCAGCTGCCAAGTCTTCAACCACTCTTCAAGCTTTCTTAAATCACTTTTCATTCTCTCTGTTCCTTCAGATGTGTCCACTCTGTTGCAGATGTTAGTATCACCTGCATATAGACAAACTTTACCTTTTATCCCTTCTGCCAGGACATTCACAAAGATATTGAACAGAATCTGTTCCAAAACAGATCCCTGTGGCATTCCACTTAACACCATTCTTTCTTCAGAGAAGGTTCCATTTACCATTACATGCTGTCTCCTGTCAGTCAACCAGTTTGCAATCCACGCTTTTACCTTAGCATCCACTCCCAAGTTTCTCATTTTATTCACAAGTCTACTATGTGGAACCGTATCAAAAGCTTTTCTAAAATCCAAGTAAATCACATAGAGTGCTCTTCCCTGATCCAATTCTCTAGTCACACAATAAAAAAAAGTCACATTTGTCTGACAGGACCTTCCCCTGGTGAATCCATGCTGCCTCAAGTCAAGCAATCCACCGGATTGTAGATAATTCACTATCCTTTCCTTCAGCAGAGTCTCCATTAATTTTCCCACCACTGAGATGAGGCTAACCGGCCTGTAGTTTCCAGCCTCCTCTCTGCTCCCACTTTGTGAAGCAGGACCACCACCGTTCTTCTCCAATCTTGTGACCACTCCTATTTCCAGGGATCTATTGAACAAGCCCTTCAGCGGACCCACCAGCACATCTCTGAGCTCCCTCAGTAACCTGGGATGTACCTCTTCTGGCCCATGGCTTTGTCAACTTCAGTTTCCTAGCTCTTCCCATACATTTTCTTCTATAAATGGAGTTACGTCTACTCCACCCCTATCCACAGTCTTGTCATTTAGCGACAGTCCTGCTCCAGGGTCGTCTTTAGTGAACATTGAGCTGAAGTATTTGTTTAATATTTTGGCCATTTCTTCATCTCTCTCCACACATTGATCTTTGTCACCTTTCAGTTTCACTATACCACTTCAGACCTTTCTCTTGATATATCTGAAAAATATTTTGTCACCTTGCTTTACCTCTTTGGCAATCCTTTCTTCCGCCTGACTCTTTGCTTTCTTGATTACTTTCTTCATCTCCCTCAGTTTTCATCAGATATTCTTCCCTGTGTTCCTCTTTTTGGGATCTTTTATATTTCTTGAATGCTGTTCTTTATTTTATTTATCAGCCACCTCCTTTGGGAACTAGATCGGTTTCTTATTTCTCTTACTTTTTACTTTTCTAACACATAGATGTGTTGCCTTTGTAATTTCTCCTTTTAGTTTGGCCTACTTTTCTACCTTTCTCATTTTCTCCCAGTCTTCTAGTTCTACCTCCAGGTATGTCCCAATTTCAACAAAGTCCATATTTTTGAAATTCAAAACTCTGGTCTTCGTGTGACTTCTCTGTATCCTATTTACAATATCACACCATACCGTTTGATGATCACTGGTGCTGAAGTGGGCATCCACTCAGACATTAGAGACATTATAACCATTAGTGAGCACTAGGTTGAGTATAACTCCCTTCCTCATCGGTTCTATTACCATTTGTTTGAACAGAACCCCTTGCAGGGCATCCACTATCTCTCTACTTCTGGTAGATTCTGCAGAAGGGATTCTCCAGTCTACGTTTGGCAGATTAAAATCTCCAACAATCAACACTTCTCCCTTCATTTCCACCTTTCGGATGTCTTTGACCAGATCTCTGTCTAGTTCTTCCTTTTGAGTCAGAGGTCTGTAAAACACTCCAGTAAAAAATGGATGCACATCATCTTTTTAGGACGGCCTATAATACTTCTTCTCTACTCAACATTCCTTGAAGTTCAGTTGCTTAGATATTGTTTTTGACATAGAGCTACTCCTCCCTCTTTTCTGTCTTCTCTGTCCTTCCTTAACAAGTTATAGCCCAGTATGGCCGTATCCCAATCATGAGAATCTGTGAACCATGTCTCAGTGACAGCAACAATGTCCATGTGAGCTTCCACCATTAGGGCCTGCTGGACTGGGATTTTATTGCCCAAACTATGAGCATTTGTAGTCATAGCTTTCCAATTTTTCTCCTTTGGTCTGTTGCACTTCCTAGATACCTTTTCTGCTTTTTTTGGGCTGATTAATTTTATTTTTGCCTCCCACTTCCTGTATTGTTCGGGGGTGACATCACTTTCATTGGCCATCTCCTGCCACTCCCATTCCTTAGTTTAAATGTCTGATAATACATGATCTGAATTTCTCGCTCAGCATCCGCCTTCCTGGTATGGACAAATGTAGAACCTCTATTGACGAGCAGACATTTAATGTGTACGACTCGTTTCTCATAGGGGTCACTATTACTTTAATCATAATCATCCATAATTTTTATAGTTTTTGGTTTTTTCAATAATTATAGGGTAATTCCCAATCGAGATAAAAAACGGGTACTTATCCTCACTGAAAAGGTCCCAGGTAACCCGACATGGCCATGTTTTGGACCGCTGTCCTGCTTCAGGGGAAAAGAAGGAAACCAATTCAGGTAGTCATATGAAACATCTTCTTCTTGCAGCGTATTTACTCCGTGCCGATCCTCTTTTACAAAGATGATCGGCAAGGAGTAAATACGCCGATTGGGAATTACGTCGATTGGGAATTACCCTATAATTATTGAAAAAATCAAAAACTATAAAAATTATGGATGATTATGATTAAAGTAATAGTGACCCCTATGAGAAACGAGTCGTACACATTAAATGTCTGCTCGTGAATAGAGGGTCTTACATAAGTTGTTTGGCGTTCTAGGTGCTATATTAAGTTTAAGACCAGTGCACTTTTTGTTTTGTTGTTGTTTACATTGATGTGTACTGGAGTACACCAGTTGGTGTGTGTGGGTTTTGTTGTGTGATTGATATGGACAAATGTAGGCCATCCTTACCATATAGTCTTTTACTGCTCCATACATGACTCCAGCTTCGAATGTATCCAAAACTACTTTCTGTACTCCAGGTTTTGAGCCAGGAATTGAAATTATCTATATGGCATAGCTTCTCATTTCCCTTTCCATGAACAGGTAATATTTCCGAAAAGGCAATAGTCTTTGCGCAGTGTCTTATCTTTCTTAGGTTTTGGAAATTGTTTTGTTCTTTATGGATACCATTTCTATTAGGTCATTGGTTCCCAGATGGATGTTAGCACTGATATCAAAGTTTCTACTTTCTTCTTCAATGATTTGGGCTTTCTGGTTTGAATTTATACTTGCTGAGGATCCTGAAATGCAATTAACTGTTGTCATCATCCAAATGTGCTCCCAAATTGATTCCTGTAATGATTGAGTCTCCCAGCAGAAGCAGCTTTCTTTTTATGATAGATGGGGTTTACCTCGTCCAGAAGACTGCCGGATTTGATAGCATCAGCTCCCCCACCAGTTGGTGGTGATTGAATCCTCCCCCAGGAGGGCCAAGAGCTTTTGGACTCATTCCTAGGTGCCTCCAGAGAAGGACCATAGAGTAATGGACACTCTTTGGTGGAAGGTATTGCCTGCATGGCTTATTGCCAGCATGGCTGCCTACCAGCTCTAAATGAGCCATTACTCGCGGAACATCTGGAAGCAGGTACAGGAGGTGGCTGAGTAGCTGCCTTAGCAGCAGCAAGACACCCTGATGTCACTGGTACACAAGGGCCTGGAGTTGGCGCCCACAGAATGGCATGACTGCAGGCCTCGGATCTCTGACCAGAGGTATAGAAACGACTTGCTTACGTGCCATGTACTGTACAGAATCTCTTCAGAAATACGATGAGGGATGCTGTGGCCCAACTTTGGGACCACCACGAAACCCTCCAACTCTCCACCGGTACTCCAGACCTGTCGTCCGCATCCAGTGAGGCTGGTGAGAACGGGGCCAAGGAAGACTTTCTTTTACCAAAGTATCTTGCACCTCCTTGCACCCATCACCACTATCAGGGCTCCTGCGGCTGACCCAGGTATCTGAGATCCCCCAAGTCCCAGCCGGCTCCTCAATCAACTCCGAGGTTGGGATTTTGACTGGGTCATAGGGAGCATAAACCAGTTGCCTGTACCCTGGATTCTCCATGGACAAGCAGGATGGTTGTCTTCACACATGGGTGACATCGGCTAGAGCCCCTGTCTGGAACTTTGATCTCAGATTCTAGAACTTTAAAACTTGCCTTACTGAGCATGTGTAGCTGTAGTTATCACCCTGCCCCTTAGGTGCAAAGTCCCTCAGTCTCTTTTTTTTTTTCCTATGGATCCATGTGGTTGCGTGAGCCATGTATGTCACGGTATTCAGCTTTCTCTGTCCTCACAATTTTTGTAATTGATTTTTTTCTAGAGCTGTAGCTGTTTTTCTTTCCTTTACCTTACCATAGTTTTTTTTTTCTTTTTTTTCCTTTTTTCCGCTTTTCCACTGTCTACCAACCGCATGGTGGGCCTTAGTGACTGTGCAGTCTGGCAGAGTCTAATGCTATCCCATATTAAGTAAATACTGCACCTGCAGTTTGATATGTGTCCTCTCCTTGCTCTATTTTTGTACCTTTGTAAGTGCTGGCAGGACTGACAGAATGCAGTCCATGGGTGAACTGTATAGACAGCTGAGCCTGGGAAGTTGCCTGAGTTCCACCCAGGCAGGAGTTCCATGTTTCACCGATCAATTGGAATTGATGGAGGTTCAGACATGAAGAGATTGAGGACCACACCCTTCCACTGGGGGAAGGAGAGATCCTCCTCCCCACATTCAAAGAAACTAGTCTCTACAGGCAGGAGCCCTGGATGGCATAGCCTCCCCTCCTGCTTACCTATGATGGCAGTGCAGTCTCTTTGTGAGAAAGGGTGAGAATGAGCTTGGGCAAGCAGCTTGCTGCTGCACCTTTGGTGCCATGCCCAGTAACAGTTGCCTGCACACATCTTGACCAGTTCAACATTGGTCTGACATATCAATGTCAGGACCACATCAGGGACTAGGACTGCCATTGAGCGCCATGGCCACCCATAACTCCATCCAGTGCCAGGGCAACCTCAATGCCATATGGACCTTCTGTGCCATAGGCATCTGTGGACTCGATGCACCAGAGTCATCGAGCACCTTGGGCCTTGATGTGGTAGAGTAGCGGCACTGACCTCTTGTGTCAAGGACCAGGACTACCATCGAGCGCCAAGGTCCCCTTGACACTTTCGATACCATTGAAGTATGGGCGTGGGACAAAGAGGTGCGTAGCCTCAATGCCGTAGCTACCCTCGATGCTGTTGAAATGTGTGGCCGCCCTCGAGGCCGTCGCGAAGCAGAGATGCCTTGATACCATTGATTAATTCAACAATGAGAGAACTCACAAATGTATCATCATTTAAATTTTCCCAAATTTATTCATAAATTATATATGTATAAGAAAATCCTATCTAGACATTAATTGCTCTCTAGCACAATCATCCTTTCATACCTCAATCATACCACCCATATAAAAATATCATATTATAATGTAAAACTCCATCACCAAACATATATTTCCAATGCCAAAAACGATCTAAAATGGCTATCGCAGTATCATAAACCCCCAAATTAATACGTTATCATATATTCCCAACTATAAATATATATCACATCACGTTACAACTTTATTTTCTGGATGTTTACTACTTCATCAGTTCATAACACAGCGTTCAACTTCTGTTTTGATTCTCCAAACCAAAACGGTGACATCGTCCGCTAGACCTGTCTCTGGCTTCACATCATGCCGTTGTACGTGATGTCGTCAGTTCCGGAGGAAATGTAAGTACGGAATCGGTTGTGTGTGTTATGGGTTGAGCGTCCTGTTCGGGAGTTTGGTGAAATAACAATAATATTTTTTAAGCTATTCATTAATTGAATTGTTTTCGCTACTTTTTTTGGGTTGCAGGGCATGCTTCCGGAAGTAGCGAAGTTATATATATAATGTGGAATGACTTTCGCCATATTTTGAAAAATAAACGGAATAATGGTTACTTGGACATGGTAATGAAGATTGCATATTTCAAACGTCGAGAAGATAGCATATGATGTGTAGAAGCAGTTCCTTTCTAGGGTTAGTGTTGGGTATTAGTGGGTTGTTTTATGGGTTTAATGGGTGAGGATTAACTAATTTTATATTGATGGTGTTGTTTCTGATAGATTGTATTAAAGGTAGCAGTGACGTGAATTTCCCTGATGAAGCCCGGATGAGGGGGCGAAACAAGGAGTCCTTGTCAAAGGACAGGTCTAGCGGACGATGTCACCGTTTTGGTTTGGAGAATCAAAACAGAAGTTGAACGCTGTGTTATGAACTGATGAAGTAGTAAACATCCAGAAAATAAAGTTGTAACGTGATGTGATATATATTTATAGTTGGGAATATATGATAACGTATTAATTTGGGGGTTTATGATACTGCGATAGCCATTTTAGATCGTTTTTGGCATTGGAAATATATGTTTGGTGATGGAGTTTTACATTATAATATGATATTTTTATATGGGTGGTATGATTGAGGTATGAAAGGATGATTGTGCTAGAGAGCAATTAATGTCTAGATAGGATTTTCTTATACATATATAATTTATGAATAAATTTGGGAAAATTTAAATGATGATACATTTGTGAGTTCTCTCATTGTTGAATTAATTACTTAGAGAAAGAGAACCAGTAATTTGATAGTACCCTCAGTATAGTGTGCCTTATTGATACCATTGATGCCATTGGGGTGCAGGGCCGCCATAGAGGCCATCGGACATGTTAGCCAGAGATGCCATTTGTAACTACTCTCGACTATGTCCAGCACCATCAACGAGACACTAGGATCGCTATTGAGTGCCCTAGTTCCCCTTGACGCCATCGACCACCGCTGAGGCCCGAGAGCCCTCTAGTGCTACTGAAGCCCTAGGGTGATGGGTTTCAACTTTGGATGGACTTGGTGCTGTCGAGCACGAGGGTCTCCATCTACTCAAGGCACTCTGGAGTGCCAAGGCATCCAGGCGCAGTGTTCCGGTACCCTTGAGGCTCCTTTGCGATGACTAGATGGGGCACCGAGGGGCATTGGGCTGTCCCATCACTGGCCTGTTGCTGTCGGGCACCATGGATGCCGATGATTTCGGAGGCCTTGAGCCGCTGGTATCAGGGGCCATCGGAGGCCCCGCCTGAATTTGTGCACCATCAGTGCTAGTGACGCTTTCGTCAACCATAGCCGCTGGCAAGGGACGCTATCAAGCTTGCAGCATCAACACCTCTGACGTATAGATGAGCTGAGGGGAATTGTCGATGGTGCCAGCAGCATCCATTCCTTTGGGCAAGGATGAGGCATGTTGGAGCTGCAGAGCCCTCTGCCTGCAGACACTCCTGGTATCCTTGTACCTCCAGTCTATCAATGCTTTCAGGCACTGTGGTTTTTGGGTTGTCGGTGTCCACAAGTGCCTATGGTACCGAGTATGGCGCTATATACCGTCGAACTGATCAAGACATAGTCAAATGCTATCGAAGCTCTGGGTGCAGCATTGTTTGGTGCCATTAATGCAATCCATTGTTAGATAAGTGTAAGAGCGCTATGGGCCATATGATTTTAGATTTAGATTTTATTATTTATGAATCGCCTACACAAAAGAGGACAGGCGATGTACAAAGGAACATACATAATAAAATGTAGAAACAGAATAAACTTAAATGAATAAAAACCCAAAAATCATTAAATATTACAAGGTCAGCATAAAACTAAATAAAACAATACTAAAAACATGACTTCCAAAAACAATATGAACATTAAGAAATAAAATCAGGATTAAAAATAAGCATATTTTAAGAGGTTTTTTATTAACTTTCTGAAATTCTTGATGGAGTCTGCCTAATTTCAAGGGAAAAAAATTCCAGAGAGTAGGGCCTACTATAGAAAGAGCACATTCACGTGTGACATGGAGTCTGGTAAACCTTAAGAACATAAGAACATGCCATACTCAGTCAGACCAAGGGTCCATCAAGCCCAGCATCCTGTTTCCAACAGTGGCCAATCCAGGTCAAAAGAACCTGGCAAGTACCCAAAAACTAAGTCTATCCCATGTTATTGTTGCTAGTAATAGCAGTGGCTATTTTCTAAGTCAACTTAATTAATAGCAGGTAATGGACATCTCCTCCAAGAACTTATCCATTCCTTTTTTAAACACAGCTACACTAACTGCACTAACCACATCCTCTGGCAACAAATTCCAGAATTTAATTGTGCGTTGAGTAAAAAAGAACTTTCTCCAATTAGTTTTAAATGTGACACATGCTAACTTCATGGAGTGCCCCCTAGTCTTTCTATTATCTGAAATAGTAAATAACCGATTCACATCTACCTGTTCTAGACCTCTCATGATTTTAACAACTCTATCATATCTCCCCCCCCCCCCCCCCCCAGCCGTCTCTTCTCTAAGCTGAAAAGTCCTAACCACTTTAGTCTTTCCTCATAGGGGAGCTGTTCCATTCCCCTTATCATTTTGGTCGCCCTTCTCTGTACCTTCTCCATCGCAACTATATCTTTTTAGATGCAGCAACCAGAACTGTACACAGTATTCAAGGTGCGGTCTCACCATGGAGCGATACAAAGGCATTATGACATTTTCTGTTTTATTAACCATTCCCTTTCTAATAATTCCCAACATTCTGTTTGCTTTTTTGACTGCCGCAGCACACTGAACCGATGATTTCAATGTGTAATCCACTATGACGCCTAGATCTTTCTTGGGTGGTAGCACCTAAACCTAACATTGGTGTAACTATAGCAAGGGTTATTTCTCCCTATATGCATCACCTTGCACTTATCCACATTAAATTTCATCTGCCATTTCGATGCCCAATTTCCAGTCTCACAACATCTTCCTGCAATTTATTACAATCTGCTTGTGATGTAATTACTCTGAACAATTTTGTATCATCTGCAAATTTGATTACCTCACTCGTCGTATTTCTTTCCAGATCATTTATAAATATATTGAAAAAGCACAGGTCCCAATACAGATCCCTGAGGCACTCCACTGCCCACTCCCTTCCACTGAGAAAATTGTCCATTTAATCCTACTCTCTGTTCCTGTCTGTTATCCAGTTTGTAATCTACGAAAGGACATCGCCACCTATCCCATGACTTTTACTTTCCTAGAAGCCTCTCATGAGGAACTTTGTCAAATGCCTTCTGAAAATCCAAGTACACTATATTCTACAAGTTCACCTTTATCCACATGTATATTATCTCCTTCAAAAAAGTGAAGCAGATTTGTGAGGCAAGACTTGCCTTGGGTAAAGCCAATGCTGACTTTGTTCCATTAAACCATGTCTTTCTATATGTTCTGTGATTTTGATATTTAGAACACTTTCCACTATTTTTCCTGGCACTGAAGTCAGGCTAACTGGTCTGTAGTTTCCCAGGTCACCCCTGGAGCCCTTTTTAAATATTGGGGTTACATTAGCTATCTTCTAGTCTTCAGGTACAATGGATGATTTTAATGATAGGTTACAAATTTTTACTAATAGGTCGGAAATTTCATTTTTTAGTTCCTTCAGAACTCTGGGGTATATACCATCCAGTCCAGGTGATTTACTACTCTTCAGTTTGTCAATTAGGCCTACCACATCTTCTAGGTTCATCGTGATTTGGTTCAGTCCATCTGAATCATTACCCATGAAACCTTCTCCAGTACGGGTACCTCCCCAACATACTCTTCAGTAAACACCGAAGCGCAAAAAAATCATTTAATCTTTCCACGATGGCCTTATCTTATCTAAGTGCCCCTTAAACCCCTCGATCATCTAACGGTCTAACTGACTCCCTCACAGGCTTTCTGCTTCGGATATAATTTTAAAAGTTTTTACTGTGAGTTTTTGCCTCTACGCCAACTTCTTTTCAAATTCTCTCTTAGCTTGTCTTGGGGATGGTACATCAGAAGACCACGTTCTGACAAGCGCAGTGAGCATGTGGGTTGATAAAAGTGAAGCATGGCATTAGCCCAAACAGTGGACTCATCATTCAGTAGTTTAAAAATTGTCATTGCAACCTTGTACTTTTATCCTCTCAGGGATGGAAAGCCAGTATAATTCGATCAGAGTGAAGGTGATATGATCAGAACATCTTAAGCCAGAGAGAAGGTGGGCAGCAGCGTTGAGTAATAGCTTGCAAATTGCTTAATGCAATATTGGGTAATCCAAGATAAAGTGAATTGCAATAGTCCGACTATAGGGAGGTGAGGCTTGTAGTACTGTATGAAATCCTGTGCGTGGACGAGTTTTTTTAAGACCCGATAAAACACAAAGATGATAGAATCCTTGAGCAATGACATGTTTAATGTGGAACCGGAAAGAAAGTGTGATCTAGAATAGCTCCAAGACTTTTGACCTGCTGTTGGATAGTGAAATTGTGGCCAAAAAGATACGGAATTGAAATTGATAGAAGAATGGAGGCTGTGGATAGCGAGAAACTCAGTTTTCATCATGTTTAAGGACAGGGCCGGAGTAACCACTAGGCGAACTAGGCCTGTGCCTAGGGCGCCGAGACTTAGGGGGCGCTGTGGCAGGCGGCAGAATTTTGAAAGGGCAAAAAGTGCCCTTTCAAAATTCTGCCAGCCCCCGACTCGCCCTGCTGCCCCCCACCCCGGTGGTTCAGCGGAGGGCCCAGGAGTGATCTGCCACTCCCTGGGCCTCGGCTGCCACTAAGCAAAATGGCACCAAGACCTTTAGCCCCACCATGTGACAGGGGCCAACCAGTGGCACCGGTAGCCCCTGTAACATGGTAGGGGCTGAAGGCCACCGGCGCCATTTTGGTTAGTGGCAACCGAGGCCCCCGGGAGTGACAGATCACTCCCGGGCCCTCCGCTGGACCACCAGGGAGGCATTGTGAGGGTGGCAGTGGGGGGGAAGCAGGGCAGGTCGAGGGCTGGCTGCCTGCTGCGGCGCCCCCTAAGTCTCAGTGCCTGTCTCCGGCTGCGACAATCTTCCTTTCTTCGGCCACGTGATCAGCTAGGCTCAAGAGTATCAGCCCAAGAAGGACAAATTGTATGTCATCTGCATATTTATTTATTTGGAATCTTTTATATACCGAGGTATAGCAAGCTGCCTTCACTCCAGTTTACATTTTAACAACTTATTACAGATAATGAACGATAAAACCGAGAATCTTATTAACTTAACACTTTAAAACCATTCTATATATAGGCGAATTGAGCTGGTATTCAAGTGTACAAACAGCTACGGACAAGTATTACAGTTAACAAACAGAGTCCAAATAGAGTCTAAACAGGTCTTACAGTGTATAAACATTGTCTAAACAGAATACATACAAGTATTGATACACAGATTACGTAGAAACTCGAGAGCGTCATCGAGTCTCCAGAGTGTGAGCG
Organism: Rhinatrema bivittatum; assembly: GCF_901001135.1. NCBI lineage: Eukaryota > Metazoa > Chordata > Amphibia > Gymnophiona > Rhinatrematidae > Rhinatrema > Rhinatrema bivittatum. The sequence continues at coordinate 159,098,598 of NC_042622.1, read as the reverse complement.
ATCAGTTTAGCCAACACCATCTGTAAATGTTTGTCGGAATATCCAAGTTTTGAGTTCCTTTTTGAATGATTTGATGTCGCTGAGTGTGCATAAGTAGTCTGGCATGATTTAGGCCCGCAATGGAGAAGGCTCTGTTCCTGGTGTTGGAAAGCTTTGCTGAGTATAGCTAGGTGCAGTTTGCTGGTTGTTCTTGTTGTGGTTTGTGAATCTGGATCATGTTCTCGAGGGCGGTGTTATCTGTTCTGTAGATTGTGTTGTGTAAGATTAAGGATTTGAACTTGATTCTTTGTTCGACCGGTAGCCAGTGAAGACTTCTCAGAATGGGGGTGATGTGGTCTGATTTTTTTCTTGCCGGTTAGAACTCTGGCTGCGGCATTCTGTAACAATTGGAGAGGTTTTAAGGCAGATTTGGGAAGGCCAATTAAGAGCAAGTTGCAGTAATCGAGGCTGGTGAAAATAAGTGATTGCAGGACGGTTCGGAATTCTTGTTGGTGTAGAAGTGGTTTAAGATGTTTAAGTATGTGAAGTTTATGAAAGCCTTCTTTTGTTTGCGTTGCAATGTTCTTTTTATAGTTTTAGTTCATTGTCAATCCAAATACCGAGGTCCTTAGTATTATTCTTCAGTTGGATGTTAGTGTTGTCAATTTGTAAGGAAGGCCTTGGGGTTATTTGTCCTGTATTTCTTTCAATGAGGATGCATTCTGTTTTGTTCTTGTTGAGGCATAATTTTAGGTGGTTTAACATGTTTCTAATTGAAATAAGGTGGCTAGCTGATAGACTCAGTGCGTCTTCGATCGTTGAGGTTATAGGGATGAGGAGTTGGATGTCATCGGCGTACATATAGTAAGTTACGCCTAGACTTGAGATGAGTTGGCAGAGTGGGAGTAGGTAGATATTAGAGAGGGTGGCCGAGAGGGCGGACCCTTGTGGTACCCCAGTATCAAGGGGGAAGGGATCAGAGGAGTTGTTAAAGATTACTTTGAAGAACCTGTCTTTTAGGAATGAGGTAAACCAGTCGAGAGTTTTGCCTGAGAGACCTATGCTTGCAAGTCTTGATATCAGGCTTTTGTGGTCTACGGTGTCAAATGCCGTAGAGAGATCTAGTAGAATTAGTAAGTGGGCTTAGTTTATTGTCGAAGCCTTCTTATTATTTGTTTGATAAATTGAGTAGCAGGGTTTCTGTACTGCGATTTTTCCTGAAACCATGTTGTGATGGATGTAGTATTTTGTTGTTCTCTAGGTGTTCATTAAGCTGTATCAGTGCTGCTTTCTCTGTCATCTTTGCGAGTAAGGGAAGGTTAGAGACTAGGACGGTAATCAATCAATGCAGCAAGCAATTTACAAATGGGAGCAAGATAGATTAAAGAGAGTAGAGGAAAGAGATGATCCCTGTGGGACACCAGTGGTAACATGAGAAAATGAAGAGGTGGCATTTTTTAGCTTAATGATTTGAGTACGATCGGAAAGGTAAGAACGAAACCATTTTAACATGAAACCTGATTTGCCAAATTCCTGGAGTCTATATAGTGGTATGCTGTGATCGATCGTATCGAAGGCGGCAGATATATCGAGGGAAACTAGAAGAAACTGCTGTCCAGAATTTAAGCCACATCTAAGCATATCCATAAGAGAGAGAAGGAATTCTGTACTTAATGTACGGCGAAAACTGAATTGATACAGATCGAGGAGTTCAACTCTTTCAACAAAATCATTCAATTGCGTGAGGACCGCAAATTCTAAAATTTTGGTGAAAAATGGGAGAAATGAAATTGGGTGATAATTATTAGGATCAGATGGATCAAAAGAATGTTGTTGGTGTTTTTTAGAAAAGGGCATTCAACTGCATGCTTGAGTGAAGGTAAAACCAAGGCCTTCAGATAATGAAAGATGGAGTTTGGCAACATTCTGAGAAGATTTGAACAAAGTGGCAGAGCAAAGCATGTGAGGACAGAGTGTTCGATTTAGAGATTAAAGTGTTTCAACTTCAGAAGAAGAAACAATATCAAAATTACTCCACTGGGAGGTAGGAGGAATGGGGGATTGAGAGTACCAATCTGGAACATCTGTAAAAGAAGAGCAAATTTTTTCAACATTCAATTTGAAAAAAATGGAAAACAAATCTGCGGACAGGACATTTTGAGCTGGACAGTCTGAGCCAGTTGAAGAGGTAAGATTTTTTGCAATATTGAAGAGAATTTTGGGATTGTAACCAATTTTAATTTTCTTGGAGAAAAAATCCTTCATGGCTGTATTGATAGTCTTGATACTGGCGAAGCAATAGTCGAAAATTCTGAGCTCACTCAGAAGACGGGGCTTTTTCCAGGATCGTTCAGCTTTAAGTGTATGCCTTGCAGAGAGAATGGAGAGCTGATGGAGCCAGGGACGCGGTTTGAAAGAGGATGTAATATGGGATTTAAGAGGAGCATATTCATTAAGAGCAGATGAAAAAATGTTGTGCCACTGAGTGGAAGCATCAAGAAAATTATTAAATTGCAAAGTGGTGAATAATGGGGAAAGAACCTCTTGGAAGGCAATGGAGGGATCCCAGATCAGTTTAGAAACAGATTTGGTAATATCGGGATTAGAGGAAGGTTGATAGAAAACTGGATCAGGTGGTGGTCTGACCAGGGAACTGACGAGATGGATAAAGAATCAGTCAGTAAGGAAAAACTAGAATTGTTAATGAAGAGGAGGTTGAGTATGCCCAAGTGTATGGATGGGAGCATTGAATCATTTGTGACCAGCCTAATGACTGAAGGATGTGAAGGAACAAAGAGCACTGTTCTGAGTGCTGTCACCACGGTGGGCAGCAGTGGATGTGGTCATATGCCACAGTACATGACCACAGAGAACAAAGGGCACCATCGGTTGCCATGGACTTCACTGCTGCCGTTCCATGAGGGAAATGGTGATGAGCCATTCCTGATGCAATTTCAAAGGCTGTGTCCAGCCTCTTGGAGTGGTATCAGATACTTGGGATACCATGGAGGCGATGCCATAGAACACCGACCATCACCATGCCATAATCAGAGTCCCAGTGGTACTGTGGAGCTGTTATTACGCTATTACTATCCACTCCATTGGGAGTTAGTGTGACAGTGGAGCACAGCATGTGCGGTTGGGTACGGGCAAGGGCATCTACTCCAAGGTGCCTCAGCGCTCGCAGGCAGCATTCTCCCTGTCTGTGGAGTACACAACCATGCCAGGGTTCTACCATCGTTGCGTTAAGGAATCAGCCTCCTTATCTGTTCTGTAACTGGTGAGGAAGATGCCATCACACACTTTGTGATTGCTTTTTGGCAGTGTGCTGCCACAGACTCTAACTTGTGGTGCTTGGTCCTTGCTGTGCCATGGGATTCTACCCACAAGCACGGTGAATGGGTTTCTGGGTGTACCATAATCCATATGATGGATTACCAATATATGAATACTAGTCAGCATGCTTTTACAGCAGAGGGCACTATTCTTCCAGTTGCCCTCTACTGTATGGGGATGTGTGTATGTGTTTCCCTTGAGGCAAACACAAGTTGTGCACCGCAGCCACAAGACTGACCTAAGACTACATCCCTGGTTGAAGTCCTATGGGAATGGATACCAGGAGGGGATAGTGTTAGGAGTTTTCTCCTTCCTCAGAAGAGGAATATGTCTTTCGACCTCTCCCGTGTTAGAAATCACCTTTATAGGGAAGCCCCTGGGGCTCCATCCCATGCAGGTTTATCGCTGAACTGGAACCTCTGTTCTTTTAAATCAGTGCATCTCCATGTAGGCCAGGACAGGGGGACAGCAGTGGTGGTCATTGGACCATTTTTGCTGGAGTCCCTCTGTTGATTACTGTGATAGCCTACACCATCTGATGGTGGCTGCAAGTGTAGATTGGTTGCTTCTGAACCTCAGCAATCAGTGACTGTTACTCAGTTTCTCACCTGGAGAGTTAAACATTTATTCAGGTTTGTGAGGCCCTGATTCCCATTGTTTTCCTGTCCCTTCAGGAAGAGGAGATACGCCTGGGTTTCCAGGGCAATCCTTATAGATCCCCCTCTGGACATCTGGTTGTGCACCCCTACAATAAGTGTTCCTCGATCTCCATTTCCCAGAGAAGGGATATCACTGCTTCTGACTGGCAGTCGCTCTCGGTTCTTTGCAGGATCTGAGAGCCATTCGGGCTGCACCAATCTCCTTAGGTTATCCTAAAGCACAGCAGGTCTAGTTCGTGAGGGAGACATTCCAGATTTGGTCTCCCCATCATACTAGGAGTCTCCTCTTTGGTGTAACTCCCCGGTGAAGATTAGGGGTATCTCCCATACAGGAGTCAATTTTGATACCTGCTGAGCTCAGTAGGCTTTTTTTGTGGAGGACCACTATTGTCAATCATTCTTGTCTACAGGGCTGTACCTCAGTGAGGAGAGTTCTAGTCAACTAATTGGCAAGTATGCCTTTCAGCCTATCACCATATCCATGGCTGAGGGAGTTGGGGAACAAGGGACCCCGCAACAGAGATGCTACTCTTCGGTTGCAGTGGCTTGCAAGCTATACTTCCCCATTTTAGGACTAATCCTGTCTGCAGACAGGGAAGTCCTGATTCATGCAATGGTTGTTTCATTTACTGGACCACGTGCTTCCTTGGGAGAAGTATATGTAATCATGGTGGAGATATAAATACCTAAGCCAGGTTCGTGGCAGTCTGTTCCAAGATCTCTCTGACCCTGCCCTGGTACCCTTAGGATTTCCAGGCCGGTGAAGAAATCCTGTTCAGCAGGGGTTTGCATTTGCAGCACCCCAGCTTTCTGTCTCTTGGTGGATTGTTTCTGGATTTCTTCCCTGGGGGATTTGCCTTCAATTTCAGCTACTCCAAGCAGGCTGAGGGCTCTATCTCGGTGGGTAACTCCCTACTGGAATCAGTAGTGAATTATTTGCTTGGGGTTGAGATATACAATATAGCAACTTGTTTTTACCCCTGCAGTCCAGCGGTCTGCCTTCTTGTGTTCTTTGCTCCTTTCAACTTCCAGTTGGAATGTTAAGGGGAGGGGTAGAAAAGCTAGGGCATTCATGGTATATCTTAGTGTATGCTTACAGGGAAAGATACATCAATTTTTCCCTTTATTTTTGCCAAGTTCTGGCCAGTACTGCCTTTAGCTTTTCTTACTTCACAAGGTTGTTCAAAGTGCCTTCCAGCTCACCTTATCTATCCTGTAGACAGAATGGATAGCCCTGCCCTTGACAGGATGCAGTGTGGGTGAGCTTCAGGCCTAAATTATCTCCCTGCTCAGGGGTTTGTGCTAGTAATCCCATGCAAGATCCCAATCCCATCCCCTGAAACCTTTGATGTTGTCCTGCATGGTCAGCTATGTCTGATACTTTGGCATATAGGGTCTGTCACAGACCCTGTCATTGTTGCTGATTATTCTTCCAAGAATTACTGGGGTTTTTCTGTCCATTGTGCATACCAGCCAAACATAGGCACACTTCTGCAGATGCATTCTGTCCTTCAGATGCCAGTGGACTACAGTTTTTTTCTGGAGATCTCTCTGGCCCAGTTTGTTTTCGGTTGTCTTGTAATACCAAAGGAAACTATGCGCTCTTCGTCCAAGAGTCCTTCTCTTGTTTACATCTCTAGACTTTTTCCTGTATCCAGGAGGTTCTAGACCTACTGTTGTCAGGGTTTACTGATCCGAAGCCCTGCTTTTAAAGTTTTCCGTAATGCGGAGTATGTTCCTTGCTGGCACTCGCATCACTTCCCTGCCTTGGGTGCTCTGCTACGCATCGAGGTTTTGTGTCTCAGTCTTTTCAATTACTTTGTTTTTGTAGAACCCAACTCTTTTACCGCCTAAACCCCTTTGTGGGTTGGCTGCCTCAAAGGCAAAAGGAAGAGGCAGTGCTTTCAGCACTGTGCTGTTTTCTGCTTTGTCCTGCTCAGAGAGCCTATAGCTTGGGAATCATCCATGTGTGAGGAATACCATCCTGCTTATCCTCAGAGAAAGCAGAGTTGCTTACCTATAACAGGTGTTCTCCAAGGACAGCAGGATGGTAGTCCTCACGAAACCCATCCGCCTCTCCTGGGAGTTTGTTTCTCCTTGTATGAGGTATATTTTGGACTGAGGGACTCTGCCTAGGGGGGCAGGGTGATAACTACAGCTGCACATGCTCAGTAGGGCATGTTTAAAAGTTTTAGAATACTTGAGATCAAAGTTCCTGACCAAGGGTCCATCTGATGATGTCACCCATGTGTCAGGACTAACATCCTGCTGTCCTCTGAGAACACCTGTTATAGGTAAACTACTCTGCTTGATGGACCCTCTGGCCAGGAGGAGGCTGCGGTTCTTTGCGAACCGGTGGCCTAGTATTACCTCAGACCAGTGGATTTTGTCCATCAGGGGTACCAGTTGAACTTATTGGGTATCCTGCCAAATTGCCCTCCTTGCCCATTTTGGAGGCTGGTAGCACTACTAGCAAAGCTCTCCTCCCTCTTAACAGCCAGAGCATTCAAGTCTATTTCAGGTACTTCCTGATTCCAAAGAAAACTGGAGGATTCTGTCCCAACCTAGACCTAAGGGCCTTGAACAAGTTTCTAAAAAAAAAGAAAAGTTCAAGATGGTTTCCCTGGGCACCTTGATTCCTCTCTTGCAAAAAGGGGACTGGCTATGCTTTCTCAACCTAAAGGATGCACAAACCCATATTGAGATCTTCCCTGTTCATGGGAAATATCACCGATTTGTGGTGGGAAAACAGCACTTCTAGGGCCGGTTGTTGCCATTCGGGTTCATGTCAGCCCCATGGGTCTTCACGAAATGCCTAGCTATCGTGGTGGTGCACCTCCGCAGGCTGGGGGGGGGGGGGGGGGGCATGTTTTCCCATATCTGGACGATTGGCTGGTGAATAGCAGGTCTCAGGCAGGGCCCACCAGGTGTATGGTGCTTAACCATCCAGATACTGGAGTCACTAGGGTTTGATCTCACCCACCCAAAGTCCCATCTCAGTCCTTCATTTCAACTGGACTTCATAGGAGTCCTGCTAGACAAGGCTCAGGCCAAGGCCTACCTGCCTTGCGATTGGGCCATCACCTTGATGACTGTCACAGCAGAAATACAACAGAGCCAGCAGGTATCAGCCTGGCACATGTTGAGGTGGTTGGGCCATATGACCGCAACCATCCATGTCACTCCCTGGCACATTTACACATGCACAAAACCCAGGACCCTGAGGTTGCAGTGGCACCAGGCCACTCAGAGCCTCCAGGAGCACAGATACCCAAAGAAAGCAGTCTGCCAAGCTTACCTATGGGCCAAGTTCTCTGACCGTTCACAGCTGCTGGAATATGTCTGTTTCACAAACCATGGCGCCCCTCACTTGTGTGCTAAAACACACTACTCAAGCACAACAAGTGATGTCCACAATCAGACGACACTGGCAAGTATTAACTCTCCACCCTTCTTCACAGCAAGCTCCAAAATGTTCTTTTATAAAGGGAAAGAACTTGAAGGAAAAAATTGTTAGACCAACACTTGTTGAAGATCGTGAGGTCATACCTGAAGCGATGCCGGCAGGTCATTATCAATGTCAGACCTGTGATATGTGTGATTCAATATTAACCGGAGCTACTTGGACTCATCCCACTACTTCCGTAACCATTACTCACAGAAATTATTCAGATTTTTCCACTAATGTCGTATATGCAATACAATGTCCTTTACATTTAATTTATGTTGGTTGTACAAGTCGCAAGGTCTCAGTATGAATGAGAGAACACCAGAGCCATATTAACACCAGGACTTTAAATGCTCCTCTGGTCAAACATTGTATTGAGAGTCACCATACATTCTGTGATCTCAGATGGACAGTATTACAAATTGTACACTAGCCGACCAGAGGAAGTGATACGGCGACTACTTTAAGCTGTCATGAACAAAGACTCCTTTTTCAATTGAATACTGTCTCCCCTTTCGGCTTAAATGAAGAAACTGACAGGCACACAATACTTCAAATAAGACACTGTGATGTCATGATCCCATTGTGATCTCGCCCAGGATGTTGTTTTCTTTCCCATGGTTTGTAGTTTAAAATCAGTCACGGGATTAACTTTGTATGATAGACATTCAGAGACACTGTCAGACTAAGTCGTGCTTAGCGGATTTGTGTTGGTGTATAGTTCTCCTGAACATGCAATATTACATATGGGCGTATTCTTATTTTTTATTTTTTTTTTTAAATATCTTAGTAACTGAAGCTAAGTTTTATACTGTCTTTATGAATGAAGAAAGGATGAGACTGTTTTTAATTGTGACTGTTCATGCCCAGATGCATATTACTGAAACAATGGAGCAGTGTTGCGGCAGGAACTTTTCAATATTGAAGATACGCACAACAGATATTCTCTTACAAGATGGCAGTTTTATTTGCATAAGAAATGACAAAAATATGGATTATTGATGACCTATGATTATGATTGAGGTGGTCGAGAAACAGACCAAATACACTCGGTGTTGTTAGCATCTGATCCAGTTCAATGTAGTCCTTCATATTTATTTGGTGAATTCACATTCTTTGAAGAAGAAAATAAGGGAGTGAATGCTTTTGATATGAAAGAACATGAAGAGGGGGTGAATGTTTCCTTCCCCATCTCCCTGAAGTCAGCAATACAAATTTAAGTGTCTGGAACATTATTCCTCACCTTGGTCCACACAGCCACCTGTTCTGCATCAGGAATAAGGGGGACCAAGGCTAGGGTGGGGAAAATCGAGAGAGGGCTAGAATAGGGTGTATGAGAGCCATGTAGGGGAGTGGAGGCGGCCTGAGAGAGCCAAGGTTAGACTATAAAGGATTCAAAAGAACAGGGAAAAGCAGTAGAAGGGTGTGAGAGAGGGTGGGTGGGGGGAGTCTTTATATGAAAGAAAGCCAGTGATGGTGATTGGGGGGGGGGGGGAACAGAAATGGTGTCAGGGTGAGGCAGAGGCCAGTGATGAGGGCGTTGCGTGTGAGACATCCAGAAGGGCTGAAAGGTGATTGGATGGGTGACAGAGAGCCAAAGGTAGTAAAAGGGGGAGATGGAGAGTATCAGAACTAGAAGGAGTGATGGAATTTGTCGCGGGAGGGCTGAATGCTAACTTCATGGAGTGCCGCCTAGTGCTTCTATTATCCGAAGTGTAATAACCGATTCACATTTACTCGTTCAAGAACTCTCATGATTTTAAAGACCTCTATCAAATCCCCCCTCAGCCGTGTCTTCTCCAAGCTGAACAGCCCTAACCTCTTCAGCCTTTCCTCATAGGGGAGCTGTTCCATCCCCTTTATCATTTTGGTTGCCCTTCTCTGTACCTTCTCCAGTGCAACTTATCTTTTTTGAGATGCAGAGAACCAGAAACTGTACACAGTACTCAATGCGCGATCTCACTATGGAGAGCAATATAGAGGCATTATGACATTTTACGTTTTATTCACCATTCCCTTCCTAATAATTCCTAACATTCTGTTTGCTTTTTTGACCGCTGCAGCACACTGAGCCAACAATTTCAATGTATTATCCACTATGATGCCTAGACCTTTTTGCTGGGTGGTAGCTCCTAATATGGAACCTAACAACGTGTAACTACAGCAAGGGTTATTTTTCCCTATATGCAAAACCTTGCACTTGTCTATATTAAATTTCATCTGCCATTTGGATGCCCAATCTTCAAGTCTCGCAAGGTCCTCGTGCAATGTATCACAATCAACTTGTGATTTAACTACTCTGAATAATTTTGTATCATCTGCAAATTTGATAACCTCACTCGTCATTTCTTTCCAGATCATTTATAAATATATTGAAAAGCACCGGTCCAAGTACAGATCCCTGAGGCACTCCACTGTTTACCCTTTTCCACTGAGGAAATTGATCATTTAATCCTACTCTCTGTTTCCTATCTTTTAACCAGTTTGTAATCCACGAAAAGACATTGCCTCCTATCCCATGACTTTTTAGTTTTCTTAGAAGCCTCTCATGATGGACTTTGTCAAATGCCTTCTGAAAATCAAAATACACTACATCTACCAGTTCACCTTTATACACATATTTATTAACCCATACAAAAAAAAAATGAAGCAGATTTGTGAGGCAAGATTTCCCTTAGGTAAATCCATGTTGACTGTGTTCCATATGCTCTGTGATTTTGATCTTTAGAATAGCTTCCACTACTTTTCCCGGCACTAAAGTCGGGCTCACTGGTCTATAGTTTCCTGATCACCCCTAGAGCCTTTTTAAATATTGGGGTTACATTGGCCACCCTCCAGACTTCATGTACAATGAATGGTTTTAATGATAGGTTACAAATTTTAACTAATAGATCTGAAATTTCATTTTTTAGTTCCTTCAGAACCCTAGGATGCATACCATCAGGTCCAGGTGATTTGCTACTCTTTAGTTTGTCAATCTGGCTTACTACATCTTTCAGGTTCGTAGTGACTTGGTTCAGTTCACCTGACTCATCACCCTTCAAAAACATCTCCAGAGCTGATATCTCCCCAACATCCTCATTAGTAAACACAGAAGCAAATAATTAATTTAGTCTTTCTGTAATGGCCCTATAGAAACATAGAAATGACGGCAGAAGAAGACCAAACGGGCCATCCAGTCTGCCCAGCAAGCTTCACACATTTTTTTCTCATACTTATCTGTTTCACTTAGCTCTTTGATTCTATTTCCCTTCCACCCCCACCCCCACCATTAATGTAGAGAGCAGTGATGGAGCTGCATCCAAGTGAAATATCAAGCTTGATTAGTTAGGGGTAGTAGGGGAAGTAACCGCCGCAGTAAGCAAGCTACACCCATGCTTATTTGTTTTACCCAGACTATGTTATTCAGCCCTTATTGGTTGTTTTTCTTCTCCCCTGCCGTTGAAGCAGGGAACTATGCTGGATATGTGTGTAGTATCAGTTTTTCTTCTCCCCTGCCGTTGAAGCAGAGAGCTATGCTGGATATGCATGAAGTATCAGTTTTTCTTCTCCCCTGCCGTTGAAGCAGAGAGCTATGCTGGAAATGCATTGAAAGTGAAGTATCAGGCTTATTTGGTTTGGGGTAGTAACCGCCGTAACAAGCCAGCTACTCCCCGCTTTGTGAGTGCTATCTTCCCTAAGAACTCCTTTAACCTCTCAGTCATCTAATGGTCCAACAGACTCCATCCCAGGTGTCTTGCTTCGGAAGTATTTTTAAAAGTTTTTATTATGAGTTTTTCCCTCTACAGCCACCTTCATTTCAGATTCTCTCTTCGCCTGTTTATCAATATTTTACACTTAACTTGACAATGCTTATGCTTTTTCCTATTTTCTTCAGATGGATCCTTCTTCCTATTTTTTATGAATGTTTTTTTGGCTAAAATAGCCTCTTTCACCTCACCTTTTAACCATGCCGGTAATCATTTTGACTTCCTTCCACCTTTCTTAATGCGTGGAATATATCTGGACTGTGTGTTTAAAAATACAATCTTAGACGATGTCCATGCCTGTTGAACACTTTAAACCTTTTCAGCTGCACCTTTCAGTTTTTTCTATTTTCCTTATTTTATCAAAATTTTCCTTTTGAAAATGTATTGTTAGAGCTGTAGATTTACTTATAGTCCCTCTTCCAGTTATTAGTTCAAATTTGATCATGTTATGATCACTATTGCCAAGTGGCCCCCACCACTGTTACCTCTCTCACCAAATCCTGCATTCCACTAAGAATTAAATCTAAAATAGCTCCCTCTCTCATTGGTTCCTGAACCAATTGCTCCATGAAGCAGTCGTTTGTTACATCCAGGAACTTTATTTCTCTGGCATGTACTGATGTTACATTTACCCAGTCAGTAATTGAAATCTCCCATTATTACTGCATTGCCAAATTGGTTTGCTTCCCTGATTTCTCTTAGCATTTCATCATCTGTCTGACCATTTTATCCAGGGGGATGGTAGTATACTCCTATCATTATACTCTTACCCAGCACACATGGAATTTCTACCCATATAGATTCTACTGATGTATGATCTTTTCTACCCATATAGATCTTTTCTACCCATATAGATTCTACTGATGTATGATCTTTATCCTAATAACTGCCTAGGATATATATAGATATATATATATATATTCTACTGATGTATGATCTTTATCCTAATAACTGCCTAGGATAAACCTATGTTTTTGTATCTTACAGTTTTTGTTGATTTATATATTTTTCTCTCTCTAATTGTTTCTTAGTTTAAACTCTGTACTGTCTTCCATTGCCCAGGTTTTATGCTCCCTGTTTAATGTAACTTTACTTTCTACCTTGATGTTAATTGGTTTCCCCTCAGTTACATTGTAAACCGGTACGATAAGACCTAGTCTTGAGCATCGGTATAGGAAAAGAAATTAAATAAATAAAATAAAAATAAATAAATAATCCTGTTGGACTCTATACCCTCCCAGACATAAAGTGCCACACCACCACCCAGGTGATTCTCCCTATCATTGCAATATCATTTTTATCCTGATATAGCACTGTCCCATTGGTTATTCTCCTTCCACCAGATCTCTGTGATACCAATTATGTCAATCCGTAGCTCTGCCTGCCTCTGGAGACCTGCACATGGAACAGGACGCATTTCTGGATTTCAGCTTTCTACTTAAAATCCTAAATTTGGCTTCCAGAACCTCTCTCCCACATTTTCCTATGTCATTGGTGCCCACATGTACCACGACAGCCAGCTCCTCCCCAGCACTGATTATTATCCTATCTAGGTAACACGTGAGGTCCGCCGCCTTCGCACCAGGCAGGCAAATTACCAGGTGGTCCTCACGTCCACCTACCACCCAGCTATCTACATTTCTAATAATTGAATCATGAACTATGATGGCCGGCCTAACCCTTCCCTCCTGGGCAGTAGCCCTGAGAGACTTGTCCTCAGTGCGAGAGGACAATACATCACCTGGTGAGCAGGTCCTTGCTACAGGATCACTTCCTACTACACCAGGGTGATGTTCTCCAACTGGGAGATCTTTCTGATCCAAGGCAGCACTGGGGCTACCAGACTGGATTTGTGACTTGGCTACTATGTCCCTGAAGGTCTCATCAGTGTACCTCTGTCTTTCTCAGCTTCTCCAAGTCTGCCACTCTAGCCTCCAGAGATCGTACTCATTCCTTGAGAGCCAGGAGCTCCTCGCTCCAAGTGCACACACAGTCTCTCATGGTGGGTAAAAAAATCATACATGTGACTCTCAATGCAAAAGACTGGAAAGCCCCCCTCTTGCTGCTGGACTGCTGGCTTCTTAATTTTGTTGAGTTCCTAGTTAGGTTTAGGACAACAAGGGAGTTGGAATTAGAGTACTTTAAATTTACAGGTGTTTCTACTAATTAATCTGCTAGTGTCCTAGAAGGGGACGATTAAACTTTCAATAAGGGCTGGTGCAATAGTATGATTTAGAGAAAAGCCTGATTTTATTTATTTATTTATTTTATTTTATTTATTTATTTATTTTATTTATTTTTAATGAGAAAGTGTCTCCTGCCTAAACAAGGGTTGAGTGGGTGGGAAAGACAGACCTTAGAATTAACTACCTCTGGCTTGCTTATTATCTCAGTCATACACAAACGCTAAAGAATATATCCCACTATTTCACTTTTCTCCAAACTTTAAGTCCAAAGATTTCCCAAAGCTATACTTACCCTCCCTACTTAACCACCATTAAATTGATCTTCACTCAAAGATAGAAGGGTCCTCTTCTACTGCAAAGAGTGCGGGGCCTCTGGAAGCTGGGGCTGTGGAGTTCAAACCCTGTATCGCTCGCTGTGACCTCTGGTGCCCTGTCCCAGGGGATGCTAGGAGCAATATGCAAATGAGCCTTCCAGTCCTCTTCTAGGAGGCCAAGGTAAGAAAGACACAGGATTGAATGCATGTCCATCCTCCTGCTTCTGCCATTCCTGAGTATGTTGGCTTCCTGCTTATCATACCCTTATCCTAGGATTTGCTGCTGGTAAACACTGGTGAGGGTGAAAGGAGGAAGTGATTGAAGGGATCAGAAGGAAGAGAAGGAGAGTGATGGGATGAGGGAGAGCAAAAGAGAGAGTAAAGAGCTTGGAGAGGCTCTGAGTTGCATGGGGGAGAGGGGAAAGAGTGAATCAGGAGAATATTTAGGCATTTTATATACCGTTGTTCCATGTATAGATCACAACGGTTTACAAAGTGACATTCATAGTTACTTAACAGGCAAACAAACAATGGTTGGTTACAGTGTTGGTATTTATGGACATGCATTAATATTAACAAATGACATTATCTAGAGTGAATTACTAATTTATCTAGTTTTTAAGTTAGAGTATTTTAAGTTAAATCAAATGATATTGTTCACAATATAGCCAGAGTATTGTTTGAGAATCTTATATTCTCTCATTTGGATTATTCTTCATGATTTGAATATTATCTTTTTTTTTTTTTTAGTTCGTAAGCGTTTTTGAATAGCCATGTTTTTAATTCACATTTTAAATGTCTTTCTATCTGGTAAAATACATAGTGTCTCAGGCATAGAATTCCAGAGCTTTGGACCCGCTATGGAAAAAAACAAAGTCTCTTATTTGCGTCAGATGGGTGTTCCTTATTGTGGGAATAGACAATAGTCTTTTATTTTGGGATCTTAGTGTTCTCTGTGGATTGTATGATTATAGTGTCACTCCTAGTAAGCCGGAGTTTTTGGAATGAATGATGTTGAATATTATCATTAATACTTTAAAGTATATTCTGGCTTGAACCAGTAACCAGTGCAATGGCATAAGCGAGGGTGTAATACGATCATATTTCCTGGATCCTAGTAATAATCTCACTGCTGCATTTTGTAATAATTGTAGAGGCTTTAAGTGACATGCTGGTATACCTAGAAATAAGGAGTTAAAAGTAGTCAAGGTTTGTGAAGATAATGTTTGCAATATGGTTCGGAAGTCAGCAAATGTTAATGGTTTCAACCTATGTACAATATGCAACTTGGCGTATCTTGTCTTGATTAACTTACTGATGTGCTTTTTCATTGTAAGGTTCTTATGTAACTGTATACCTAAATTTCATACTTGATTTGATGGCTTAATTTGAATGTTATCTAGGTTGAGAGCAGGTGGTTTGACTATCGATGAGTTTCTACTTAGCCAAATGATTTCAGTCTTTTTAGGGTTTAAAGTTGTATCGCTTTCATATAGGTTGAGAGTATCAAAGCTGTTTTTTTCATATGATTGAGTGAATAGGATGTAAAACTATAGGCTGTCTGTATACAAAAAGAACATTATTCCTAGATTTGTCAGTAATTTGCATATTGGGAGCATGTAAATATTGAATAGTGTTGCTGAGAGAGTTGAGCCTTGCAGGACACCTGTGTCACACTGGAAAGTATCGGATATATGATTGCCAAGTTTGACTGTTAGACATGAGGAGAACCATCTGATAACCCTGCTGTCAATCCCAGTGTTTCCCAGCTGATGGCATAACATGTTGTGATCCAATGTGTCAAGGCTGCAGTTAGGTCAATTAGCACTAGACAATAAGATTCATCTGCATTGCTCCCTCGTAATATACAATAGATACCCTGAATCTGTTTTAAACACAAAATTTCATTTTTATTATTCACTTAATTTAACATTCACATAAAACCCTTTAACATTATTCACTCATACCACATTCATCCACATGATACAGTATTGCACCTATTCCTTACATATTAAAATACATACATTTCATATTACATACATGTAACTAGTCCCATTATCCAATTATTTTTACAACAATTTCACATAATTTCCTAACATTTGTTTAAGTAAATCTTTTTTCAAATAATGAAACTCCCGAAGCGTCCAACACTGCTTCCTCTCACAGTTCCCTTTTCTCTCAATATTAATGAAGCTCCCGACGAGAGTCTCTCGTTTCACCACAAATGGTTTCCTCAGTAGATCACTATTGAACTATTATTTCTTCATTACCATTATAGGGAACGTCTATATTATTCTTGGCTTTTCTTTATCTGCTGTCTATTACAAAATACAAGACATGAAAAATCACGGATATTAAAAACATCTCAATAATATATTGCACACTAAATATTCACACAAACAACTTTACCCAGTCACCATCGATATGTAACAAAAATGTTTTTATTTAAAATTATTTGAAAGAATGAAGAAATAATAGTTCAATAGTGATCTCCTGAGGAAACTATTTGTGGTGAAACGAGAGTCTCTTGTCGGGAGCTTCATTAATATTGAGAGAAAAGGGAACTGTGAGAGGAAGCAGGGTTGGATGCTTCGGGAGTTTCATTATTTGAAAAAAGATTTACTTAAACAAATGTTAGGAAATTATGTGAAATTGTTGTAAAAATAATTGGATAATGGGACTAGTTACATGTATGTAATATGAAATGTATATATTTTAATATGTAAGGGATAGGTGCAATATTGTATCATGTGGATGAATGTGGTATGAGTGAATAATGTTAAAGGGTTTTATGTGAATGTTAAATTAAGTGAATAATAAAATGAAATTTTGTGTTTAAAACAGATTCAGGTATCTATTGTATATTTATTCATGACAGAATAATACCAGTAGATTACCCAATTGTTGTAAGTTATATCTGACCAATAATAAGATGAGTAATGTCTCAGTTGAGTGATGTTCCTAAATCCAAATTGATTGGAAGAGAATATTTTGATCTTCCAGGTGTTTTACAAGCTGGGATAACACTGTTTGTTTTATCAAGGACTTTTGCGAGAAAAGGCAAGTTGGATATTGGACGAGAGTTGTCCCAATCATCAGTTTTACCAGTCTTATTTTTTATGATCGGCTTTATCACTGCTTGTTTTAACCCATTAGGGACAGATCCTTCTGAGAGAGACAGGTTAATTAATGTTGTGATAGTCTGAGTGATTACCCCCTGTACTTGTTTCAGGGAACTGGCTGGAATTGGGTCATGTGGATGAGTAAGAACATAAGAACATGCCATATTGGGTCAGACCAAGGGTCCATCAAGTTCAGCATCCTGTTTCCAACAGTGGCCAATCCAGGCCATAAGAACCTGCAGGTTTGATTTTAGAAAAGATTTGACTAATTTCCAGCTTCTATAATCTATCAACGTGGGCCACTTAACTCTGCCACTTGATTCTTCAGGTGGCTTTTATTGTGGTACAGATAGGGAATTGAGTTTTCAGTTTATTGATTTTGTTTGAATGCGGTAGCATATTGTTGTAAGAGGCCTTTGTGTAATTGTAGCTTCTAAAGATGGAAGAATATGATCCCGTGAACTTGTTTGGCATAGTAATCGTTTTTATTTTTTGCTTTATTGGTTAGTGCATGGCATTTTGTAAGGAAGGATTTATATTTCCATAGGGATTCAGCAGATGGGCCTTTCCGCCATTGTTTCTCTAATTTTCTAAGGTTCTTTTTAGTGCTTCTTAATTCATCATTGTACCAGGGCTTCTTTTTTTTTTAATTAATATTTTATTAGGATTTCATCAATTTTTACATCAATAAAATACATGAAATAAGGATTCCACAAGTATCAAGAAAAACAACCAACATAATTGTGGATTATCAATCCAAAACCTTTTCTCTAGCCTTCATTAAAAATGGAGAGTGCTATCAAGCAAGGAAAGAAAACAACCCAAATATCAATTTCATACGAGGGACATGTTATTTCTATTATTTTACATCTATTCCTCAGCAGTCCTCTAGATCACTCAGTTTTCAACTCTTTATCAAGAAGAAAGGTTTCTAAATGAATTTCAGTATATAAAAATGTTAAAGAAATAAATAAATAAATAAATAAATGTATAGGGTCATAGAAGATAAACTTATTTCCATTTAAAGTAATGCAACACTTGCATGGAAATTTGAGTAGAAACAAAGCACCCTAGCGACAAAGCCCTGTCTTTTAATGCTAGAAATGTTTTCTTTTCATCTGGCAGGGTCTAGCCACATCTGGAAACACCTGGATTTTACTTCCACAAAAGAGAAAATCCTTGTTTTTAAAGTATCTTTGTAGAATTAAGTTTTTATCAATCTCACTATTGAAAGTTACTAAGAGGGTAGCTCTTGTAGGAATATCATCCATTGAAGCTTCTAAAAAAGAAGTTAAATTCGGGCTACCTCACTGTATCATATCTACTCCAACCTCAGGACCCAAAGAACTAATTTTGGATCTAGGAACATAGAATATCTTAGTTAACACTATTTCTCTGCTTGTGGAAATTTGTAAAACCTTACCCAGATATTTCTGTAGCAACTCTGTTGCTGACAATAGTCTGATAATTGGAAAGTTTAAAAAACGAAGATTTTTAGATCTAATTACATTTTCTAAACTCTCTAGCTGTCTTGACATTACCAAACTATCCTTAACAAATGCTGTATTAGCTGCTTGTAAATTTAAAACTTGTAAATTTATAGCCATATGATTACTTTCCAAACTAGTTAATCGAGTTGCATGGTCTTGAAGTGAATGTTTTGTCTCATACCGTCCTGATATGGTATTTAACCATGAAGGTCGGTATAGAAAAATGTTAAATAAATAAATAAATAAATTATTAAAAGAACCAAATTGAGTCATAGCCTGAGCTAATAATTTTTGCATACTATTTACTGAATTCTAAACATCAAGCAGGGTCACAATATTTAAATCAGGTATTTCTAAATTAGAAGCTTCCATTATTCCATCGGAGATGGCTGCAGGTGGAGACGTTTCCAAGCCTCCCACTACTGCAGCCATTTCCTTATTTTGAGGTTTTGTATCAATTAAGGAAACACTTAAAACATTTAAATCTTTATCGGATCTAGTTTTGACACCGAGGTGATGAATGGTAGCCGGGACTCTGATTTGAGTCTCAGGAAAAGATACATCTGGGTTAGGATTTAAGGAAACATTCATTCTACATATTATGACTATGCATAGGCCCCCTAACCACCCCAGGGGTTGGAACCGAGGGAAATACCTTAATTTTCCTTTTCCTGCCCATGTATCTTCAAGAAATTATCTCCGATGTTAACTGGAGGCAGCAAGGAGCGTGCCCCCTGGTTTTAATCAGTTCCAGACCCGGTCAGATGACTTCACAGGGGGCGTGGCTCAACTCCCTCCGTGGAGAAAAGAGTTTCAGATGTTTTAAACAGGCTCTGAGCAGTCCCTCTGGCTGTAGTTCCCTCCAGGAGGAGGAAGAAATCCCTCCAGTTGCACTCCCAAGAGACCTCTCATGCTCACCTGGTTTTAACCAGTTCCAGACCTGGTCAGATGATATCACAGGGGGCGTGGCTCAACTCCCTCTGTGGAGAAAAAAGTTTCAGATGTTTTAAATAGGCTCTGAGCAGTCCCTGTGGCTGTAGTTCCCTCCAGCAGGAGGAAATCCCTCCAGTTGCACTCCCCGTACCAGGGCTTCTTATGTTTGGAGTTATTCCTATCTTTATTAATAGTTTTCTTCTGGATAGGACTAAGTTTTTCTGCTATGTCACTGACTAACTTGTCCCAGGTGTCAAATGTTGATATGGGATTGGTTTGATTTAGTTCATGGAGCTTGTTTTCTATTGTTTTGGTAAGTACTTCCTTCTTTATCTTTTTCCTGAAGGTAAAAGTAAGTGTATTCTCTGTTCTGTTTTGGTTGGTAAAGGTTATTTCTGCTTTTATTAACTGGTGATCAGACCAGAGCAATATTGTATGCGAAGTATTGATTCGAGAACTGCTGGTGTAAGCAAATATTAGGTCAAGAGTGTGGCCTGCTTTATGGGTGGCTTTTGAGACAAATTGTGACCATCCCAAGGCTTCCATTGCTTCTAAAAACATTTCACAGTCTAAGGTTCTTGGAGTTTTGTCTACATGAAGGTTAATTTCTCCTACAATTAATGTAAGAAAAATGATCAGCGGGAGTGGAGAAAGAGTGAAGGAGAGGAAGAGATAGGACTGGTTGTGGTGGGAGATGGAGAGCGTGAATGAGGAGAGCATGTTGTTTTGCTCCCTTCCACTACCAAGAAAGCAAAGAGTGCAGGCCCCACACCCCTGTCCAAGGAGACACAGGGTTAGCGCGATCCACTGTGCACTTGCATAGGGCGGCAGCCTGGAGGGGAAGTGGCCTGAAGGCCACAACCAAGTTGAATGAGCTGCTGGCACTACCACTTTGTGTTTCCCAATCCGCCATGCAGCAAAGAAGAGGAGGAGCCGCAGGACTATGCGGCAGAGATGAGGGAGTTGCAAGGCCACATGGCGGTGCCTTGTTCTAGAGAGATATTGACTGTTTGCTATGGGTCTGGCTATGGTGTTTGGTATTTGTTTTAGGAGTTTTATGGGAAGGGGGTCGATGGGGTGTGCAGCTGGTTCAGTTTTTGTATTATAGCTTCTACTTCGGTTGAGACAACTGTTTCGAATTGGGTCCAGGTGGTTGTGTTCAGGTGAGTTGAATTAAGAGCATGCTGGTGGGTGTATGGGTTGGCGGCGATAATTTTGGTTATTTTATTGTGGAAGAATTCAGCTAGTTCATCATATGTTCTGGAGGAGTTTTCTTGTGGAGATGAGTTAGGGGTGGGTTGAATCAGGTCGGAGACATAGGCAAATAACGTTTTGGGATTAAATTGGTGATCATGGATCTTTTTGGCGTAGTAGTCTTTTTTTTTTTTTTTTTTTAGCTTTTTCAATGTCTGTTCTGTATATATATATATATATAGGATGGTTCTATATCTGTCTTTTTGTTGAGGAGAAGGGTCTTTTCACCATTTTCTTTTGGATTGTCTTAGAAGGTGCTTGATGGTTTTTTTTAGCTCAGGGGTGTAGCAGGGTGTTTTGTGTTTGTTTGTCTTGATTATTTTTTTGATGGTTGGGCATTTGAGTTTTTGCTACCTCGGTGTTGATGGCCATCCAGGAGTTCGTGGCAGTGTTTGTGTCCTTCAAGTCAAGGTTTTTAGCATGTTTGGCAGGATTTCAGTGAGTTCGTTGCTTGGGCATAATTTGATGAATTCAATGTGTGTGTTTGGGCCGGTTTGATTTGGTGGGTGGATGATTCAGTTGGATGTTGGTGTGGATAAGTTTGTGGTCTGACCAGGGGATGGTGGAGGTTGAAGGTGGGTGAGTTTGTTCTATGTGGTTATTGATGAATATTAGGTCTAGTATGTGTCCTGAGTTGTGAGTGGGGGTGTTAACTATTTGCTTGAAGCCAATTGCTGTCATGGTTTTTACTAGGAGCTCACAGGTTGGTGAGAGGGGGGGGATTTGTCTATGTGTAGATTGAAGTCCTCTAGTACGATGGCAGGTTTGTCCACGATGATGTTGGTGGTGATAGTTTCGATTAATGTGGATAAGTTATATTGTAATGTTCCAGCTGGGGCATATAGGAGTATGATTTGTAGTAACTTGGATTTAAAAAGGCTGATTTCCATGGAGGGTGGTGTGTTGATGGTGTGGATTGTGATGTTGTGTTTCTTTAGGGCCATGAGGAGTAAGCCGCCACCTTTCTTTTTTGGTCTTGGTATTGAGTAAATATTGTAGGTTGCTTTGGGTAGTTGATTGATGATAGCTGTGTCTGTGTTTTTGAGCCATGATTCCGTTGTACAGAGTATGTCAGGATGCGAGTCTATTAGTAGGTCGTGTAATATGGGTATCTTTTTGGAGATGGACTGAGCATTGAGGAGAAGTAGTGATATAATTGAAACGGTTGTGATTACATTGTTTGTGTGAGTGGGGATTGTGATGAGTTTTTGTGATCTGAAGGTGTTTGTTGTTCTTGTGTAAAATTTACTCCAAAATTATCACAGCCAGATTGCAATCAATTTTAGAAGTTTTAATCCATCCTGACCAGGTAGGATTCGTAAAGGGCGAACAAATAACTGACAATTCTAGGGTTTTCCACAATCTTATCACTATTGCTAAAAATCCACAACATCCTTTGTTAGCCATATCTGTTGATGCTGAAAAGGCATTTGATAGAGTAGAATGGGTTTATATGTTCAAAGTGCTAAAATGGTTTGGTATGAGTGACAAATTTATAAACTATGTGAAATTGTTATATAGTAATCAGCACTCAAGGATATTAATGGTACCATCTCAGATAGTTTCCAACTAGGTAGAGGTACTAGACAGGGCTGTCCTCTATTCCCACTGCTCTTTATTTTAACTTTAAAACCACTTCTGATTGCCATCTGACAAAATATAAAACTTAATGGGATAACTATTGGAAATTGTAATTATAAAATCGCTGCTTATGCTGATGACCTGTTAATATTTCTATCGAACCCAGAACATACTTTGAATGATTTACTGACTTTAATAAGAGAATTTCCATTATTCTCTGGTTTCAGGGTAAAATGGGATAAGACTGATTTATCATCACTAAATATGCAATGTACTCAGTCCTCATTGCCTGCCTCCCTAATTAATTGGTCTCCTGGAGGTTTTAATATTTGGGAACCAAATTTGTTCCTGATATTGATTTGATGTTATATTCTATTATGTTACCCACCACAAAACTATTAGAATCAGCTACTGGTCGCTGGTCCCTGTTATACTTGTCCTGGTGGGGCAGAATTGAAGCTATAAAAATGATTCTTGCTCCACAAATAAATGATATCTTAAGCATGTCCTCCCCCTTTTTTCTAACTCATTTTATGCCAGAGTTGATAAGATAGTTAAATCTTTCTTATGGGAAAACACCCCCCCCCTGGGAACCCCCCCCCCCCCCCCATGTAATGCTCTTCGTAAATCGAAGTTTCCCAAAGAGAAAGGGGGTTGTAGGTTATCCTAATTTTTTAAGTTATCATGCCTTTCTTTTGGATCCTGTTTGGTTTTTAAATGAAAGAATTAACATATGTATCAAACTGGCTTATTCTAGAAAAGGAGTTGATAGCCCCTTACCTTAAACTTAATACCTGGCATGAAAGCTCATAAAGTTATGATGAAATTCCCAATGTTAGCACACACATCATTCCCTATGTATCTTGACAAATTGTTTAAAGAAAAGTGGAATTTTAGTTGTAAGCTCCCCAATATGGTACAACCCAAAGTTGACAGTTAATAAGAAGGTAATTAATTGGCCAGTATAGGAATCAAAAGGAATCTGGACCCTTGAAAAGCTATTAAGTAACATGGAAATAAGACCATTTGATGATCTGGTCCAGATTTATCAGATATCACAATCACAATATTACAATTGGCTTCAGCAATGTCATACCATAAAAGATCAATTCCCTTTTTTGACATAATTTCAGATAATCCTGAAATTTACAACTTATGTCTTAAATTTTACTTGCAAGATCATGAAGCCTCCCATTTCTTATAGAGAGCTTCATTACCATTGTGATCATTGTTGCTTAAAATTGGAAAGCTCGTGGAAAATGATCTGTCATTCTCACCTGGAACACTAATTGGAACGAATTGTGGAAAAGCACTTTCAAAATCTGTCTGCTAGTCTTACTCAGACCCTTATACTTTGTCCTGCATAAGGTGACATGGACTCTGATGAGGTTGCATAGAGCTAATTTATTTATTTATTTATTTATTTATATTTATATACCGACATTCGATCGAGATATCACATCGGTTTACAGATAACTGAACAAATAAGGCAAAATCTGCTTATTTTACATCATAACAAGGAACTGGTATAATAGGAACATTAGAGCCTGGTGACTGGTATAGAAGAAAGAAATTGGAAACAATTTATAATATACAATACAATATAACATTTCGACTTGGTAATATAAATAAACGATTTTGATGTTGATGGGGTCTTAGCGGGGTGGAGACCTGGGGGGAGGGCTTTGAAAGGCGGGTGGGGAGGGGCAAAGGGAAGGGGATGGGCGGGAGAGGGAGGGTAGGTTCGGCTGTGGGGGGGTGTAGGGTGGACTGTGGGTGGGGTTTATGGGTTTTGTAACTTCAGTGTCTGTTTCATGTTTGGGGCAAGGGATGATCTTGTGGGGAGGCTAGGTATCTGACAGGAAGGCTTTTCTGAAAAGCCAGGTTTTGAGTTGTTTTTTGAATACTTGTGTGGCGGGTTCATTTCTGAGTAGTGGCGGGAGGGAGTTCCAGAGTGTGGGGCCAGCCACGGAGAAGGCTCGTTTACGGGTTGAAGAGAGGTGCGTGGCTTTGGAGTTTGGAACGGTGAGGAGGCCAGAGTCTGAAGATCTGAAGTTTCTTTGTGTGGAATATGGGAGTATGGTGGTGTTAAACCAGTTCATTTCTTTGTTGTTTATTTTTTTGTGGATGAGGGTGAGGGTTTTGTATTGAATTCTTTGGTTGATAGGAAGCCAGTGAAATTCTTTAGTGTGGGTGTGATGTGGTTGCATTTTTTCATGTTCGTAATTGACCTGGCGGCGGTATACAAGTGCCCTTGTGGAGTCTTAATCTGGTTCTGGATTTTTCTTTCGACCTCTTCATAGCCTCTCCTTGAGGTTGGTTTACTTTGAAGATGGTGTTACTTACGACAATTTGTTCTGCATGTAGAGTTTCTGAACTGCAGGCCTTGTCGTGCCAGGAACTGTTTCTGCAAGTGACTTGGATTTTCACTGAATCAATCAGTTTCCCTGCCGACACTGGACAGGGAGAGAAATGAGGAAGAATTTTGCCTGTTACGGACCATGGATTGTCAAGCAGCATATCATGAGGAATTTGAAGTTTTCTAACCTCTCAGGAAGTTGGATCGTCTTGTTTATACTTCATGGTTGGAGGAAACAGGATGAACTGGCATCACTGGTTACCGAAAGCCTGCGTTTGTGGATGCTCAACAGTCATTTCCTAGTCAGGTTAGGGCTCATTCCACTAGGGCTCAGGCAGTGTCATGGGTGAAGATTAGATTGTTGTCTCCCATTGAGATTTGCTGAGCTGTGATGTGGTTCTCCTTACACACCTTTTCTGGGCATTATTGCCTGGATGTGCAGGCCCGGGAGGACACAGACTTCACGCATGCAGTGTTGATTGGACCACGAGCAGCCTCCTGCCCTGTCCAGGAGTAGCTTTGGTACATCCCACTCATGTGGATTAAATGTCTGAATGCTAAGAGAGGGGAATTACTACTTACCTAATAATGTCCTTTTCTTTGATGAAAACAGGTTAATTCACCTTCCCGCTTTGGATGCCAGATGGTGATTGCTTTTGTCCCCCTGTGTGGCTGCGTTTCCTGGGATTACTGATAAATGTCAGATCCAGTCCCTAGATTAGTGATGATATACTCCTTGTCTGAGCTCAGTGTTTTCCTGTTAACTGAGTGCTTGAATGGTTGTTAATAGCTATGTTCATGTATTGAAGACCTTCGACTTGAGCCATGCCACCCAAAAATTTAAAAAAAGCTAAAAATATGGCTTTTTAAACGAGCAATTCCCAGATTAAACTTCCGCACCTTCAGCATTTACACCTTTATGCGCAACTTCCCCTACTGCACCGCCTTTCCTCCCTTTTTCATCCCTCCCCTTTTTGCACCCCTCCTATTCCCCTCCCCACACCCATTGCACTCCCGTCTCCTCCCAGTGCTTCGCCCTGGATCTCTCCATGCCATGTCTCTTCCTCCACCCCAGTCCCCCCCTATACTAGCAAAATATCTTCCACCGCCACTTGTAATTTATACTTGCAATGCTAGTTCCACCCTATTTTCCCTCCTGCCCCCTATATCAGCAAAACATCTGCCGCCGCTACTTGTAAATAATAGTTGCTACCTGTAATTTATAGTTGCAATGCTCGTTTCACCCTATTTTCCCCCGTTCCCCCTATACCAGCAAAACTTCTGTTACCGATACTTTAAATAAGTTACATTGTTTTGTCCTAAGCTCTTCTTATCCCCATCCCAGTTGTACCTCCCCCTGTTCAATGTATTTTTGTTGCAAGTTATATGATGTTGCAAGTTATATGATGTTCCCACGAATATCTGTATATAAAAAAAGTTAAATAAATAAATATTGTTTAGTTGTCCACAGTTGGTTTTTACAGAGAATACAAGCGAGCTGATGACAGTGCAGGGGTATATATAGTGTGACATCAACTTTGCTCCATCTCCATCTGGTAGAGGTGCATAACCCACTGGTGTGGATTAACCTGTCTTCATTAAAGAAAAGGAAATTATCAGGTAAGTAGTAATTTCTCCTTTTTTTACACCAGAAAATTAATTCCAATTCTGGAGGTGGAATAAAGTTTACTTGCAGTCAAGGGATCATGAGAAACATAAAGAAAATTGGTCCTTCGTGTTGCAATAAACGTGCCCCTTTTTAGGGAAGGGTTGTTTAGAGAGATTAGTATAAAATATAGTTATTTGGGGTTAGAACAAAAAATAAAAATGTGTATGTTGGGAGTAGTGGCACAGAGCATGATGATTATCTAAAGGACACCTTAACAAATTGTGGGTGATTCCTTTCTGTTTGGTAAACAACACAAATTGCAGATTTCCGAAATTTCATGTTGTTAATGTATTAACGCACAATATAGACGTTTGATGTTAGAAATGCAAAATTTAGAGGCCCATGCACTTGATACAGTTACACTTTTGAATGCCAGAGATGTTCATTTCTCTTAAGCGTGCCCTTTTTTATGCCACTCCACTTTTTCTCATTTAAATATTGCATCGGGCGTACAGGGGATGTGGATGTGCACGTGTTAGGAAAACGAGCACTCAATATGAGTGTCCATTTTTTGCACACATCTTATTGCATTGGCTTGTTTAGTGTGGTTTCAGTGGTAAGAGCCAGACCCACAGGATAATGAGGGGAAGAAATAGATGTTTTCCATCCTATCCAATCCTCACTTTTTGCTCCCTGCTACCACCTCTCCTCCTCCTATCCACTTTCTTTTTTTTCTCACCACCCTCCACCTCACTACAATATGCTCTGGCTCCACAAAGCCCCCTCTCCAGCATAAAGATGGTTCTGGTGATGAAATTGGGTGAAAGTTGATTTGTTTTGTTGAAGGATTTCTAGCACAGAAATTTAACTATGAAAATCAACAGACATACCAAAGGCAGATAATGCAAATAGTTCATGGGTTTCAGTTTCTGTGGACTTTAGATATGTCTCAGCATATTACAGTTTATTTCAAGATGCTTATGCTACATTTCTTCATAATTTAAAAAAAAATAAATTGTGAAGAATGCCTATGGTCCCAGCATACATGGAACATAAGGAACACTGCTCTCGGAGTGGTGCAGGACGGTATGATAAAGCTGAAGCAAGACTTGGACAAGCTGGTAAGGCTGGCGCAAGGTTTCCACTAAAGCAGGCCAATCCACTCAAGTGGGTTATGTACCTCTACCAGCAGATGGCAATGCTGTCATCACGGGCATATAGCCTTGCCCTAACATCAGTCTGACAGTTTTCTTCATCTCCAGCAGATGGTAGACATGCATTTCCCTACTGGGAATTGCTTGTGGTAATAAAATAATGAAAAAAGAGGAGAAGTCCGAAAATCTACCACCACCTGAGCTCCTGAGGTGACACCAGTGGATCCCTCCCTCAGTTGAGTGGTTTGAGTCCGGGAACCTGCCTTAGGCTTGGACTTGGAAAAAAAAAAAAAGGCAGTTTGAGCCAGAGGGAGGGCTTGGCGGTGACAGCTTGTGCCTATCACCCCCCACCCCCCCCTCCCCCCGAAGACGGAGACCCATTCAGACTCTCAGCTAGGGAAGGCTGAGCATCTGGGTGCATGCTATCTGAGTACATATTATTTGGGCATACACATTCTGGGCGCATATTACCACGGCCCTCTGTGGGCACATGTGCGTGTAATCCCAGGCACAGTTGGCGTGCATAGGCGGCTGTCTAGCACACAGTGCTGGACAGCTATGGTACCAGGGACATAGAGGTCTCAGAGTCTAGCTATCTACGTGGCTTGCCAAATAAGGGCAATACAGCCACTGCTTTCTCTAAGCTGGGGTCAGCGCTGTTTGGACAAGGTAATTTACCTACTACAGATGTGGCAGACACTGGGCCATCCCCTTAGACTGAGGGTATTGGGGCAGAAGGCGATACAACAAATGTATCCTCTCCTACTTTATTTCCCGAGACAGAGACGTACGAGAGGTGGGGGCAGTTGAACAGTGTTATGTTTGGGCTATGGGCCCTGGTATAGATCCACCCTCCTGTTCCTGGGTGTAATTTTTTTTCCAGGGTCTTCACACCTTTCTACAGGGTAACCCAGTGGAGCAGTGGATCCCTTCTAAGTTGGGTTTGTGTCCTCAAGACTCACACTTTACAGCTGCTCTGTGCAAGTGCCGCGGTCCCTGGTGGTAATCAAGAGGATGTGGATAAAAATACATCAGATGACTCCAATGGGAATTTTGGTTTCTCCCCTCTAGAAGAGGGGGAAATTCCTCTGGATTTGGAGACACATGACTCTGCTCCAATTCTTTCACAGAGATGTGTTGCAATGTCTTGTCTCAGTCTCTGAATATGCTTGGTGTGGCTGAAGGGTGAACCTTTGAAAATGCCAAAGGAGGACCCAATTGGTTATCCTACGCAGAGTGTCATGTTTCTTTCCCCTTCAGGATGTGTGATTTAAGAGTTGATTGACCTTGAATGGAATGCCCCCGAAGTTAACGTCAAAGAGGGGCACACTTTATAAGGATTGTAACCCTTGAATCAAAGACGAGGGAACATTTGTGATTCCCGAAGGTGGCTACCTTGGTAGGTGCTGTCACCCAGCAAACCACCATCCCAGTGTAAAGAGGAGCAGTTCTAAACGATGCATAGGATAGACGAATTGAGGCTATCCTAACTCGGGCCTTTGAGGCCATGGTGATGAATTTGCAGATTGCATCTTGTTGCTCCCTGGAGGCTTGGACTAGTTTCCGTCTCTCTTAAGAAATACGAACAGGGTCCGATGGCAGATCAGTATAGAACCAGGGACTGCATTCATAGCCAATGCAGGCTGTGACTTAGTGTGGATGGTAGCTAGATAGGTAGCTTCCAAGATAGTGACTAGATGCCGGATGTGGTTATGAAATTGGTCAGCAGCCACAGTTTACAAGTCCAGTCTCACAAGGACACCCTTTCAGAGTTCTCTTTTATTCGTGACCTTACGGAGGAGCCTCTACTTAAGACTCATCCCTTTGGAAGATCTCAGTCCTTTTGGCCTAGGAAGCCTTGAAAGGATGCAGGCTCCTGAACTGGAGGGCTTTTATCTTCACAATGAAGGTGCGGGGACTCACCTATGGAGATGGTTCCAGATTATGATGGACCAGTGGGTCCTAGAGGTGATAAGAGATACCTATGCTCTTAAATTCTTCTAGATTCATCTGGATGCTTTTATGGTCTTTCCGTGCAGCTCTATGCAGAAGAGAGTGGCAGTGGAGACTACCTTCAGTAGGCTGCTGGTCTTGTAGGCCACTATTCCCTTATTCTGTCATTCCCAAGAAGGAGAAGGGGTCCTTTCACCCATCCTGGATCTTAAGTTAATCATCTTTGGCATTTTGACTCATTTCTGGATGGAAACTGTGATCCGTGATAATGGCAGTACAAACAAGGGAGTTTCTCATGTCTTAGATCTGACTGAGGCATATCTACACGTTCGCCAGGAACATCAGCATTTCCTGAGCCTTGCCATTCTGGGCTGTCATTACAAGCTCTGCTTTTCATTGCTCCTGGGACCTTCTTCAAGATCATAGTGATGGCAGCAGCGTCTCTGCGCAAGGAAGGCATCCTGGTACATTCGTATCTGGAAGATTTACAGCCGTTTCAAACTCTGGAGTATTTTGGCTTGCGATTCGACACTGAGCTTGGTAGAATATTTCTGCTGGAGAGTCGCATTCAGAAGTTAATTGCTCAAATTCAGGCCCTGAAGAGGATTGTCTGATGGTGTGATCTTGTCTTCATGTCCTGGGGTCAATGTTGACCACTTTGGATATTGTCTCCTGTGTGAAGATGCTCCTGCAGCCCCCTCAATGCATGTTGCTCTCCCGGTGGCATCCGCAGTCCCAGGAGTGCATAATGTGATTTCATGTGCCCCTCGCAGTGATCATTCAGTTGCACCGGTGGCTTCAGGCAGATCATCTCAGGAAGTAGAATTCCCTGGAGACACCAGGCTGATTAGTTCTCATGACAGATTAATTTCTATTTATTTATTTAAAATTATTTATTAATCGCCTAACTGATAATCTTTGTAGGCAATGTACAACATATTATAAAACAATACCTCAGCATTTTCCAAAATACATAATCACATTACTTCATGATAAAATTCCAAGTCAAACAGACGTGTTTCCCATTAATACGTTTTTAGCATTTTTTGAAATTTCAGAAGCTCTCTTTCTTCCCCCAAGTTCGATGGGAGATCATTCCATAACTTTGGAACAGATAAAGAAACAGATCTGTTCCATAGGCGCAATTATCGTACGGTCTTAACTGCCGGAATTTGTAGGAGCTGTTTATTTGATGAATGGAGATTTCTACCTGATTCATTCCACTCAAATGCGAGCCTTCTGAGTTGGGGGGCTCACTGTCAGGAGATGGAAGCGTCTACAGTTTCACTGACATGTTAGTGGTTTGCTGAGTGGCTGGAAGTTCATGTGGTCACGGAACTGTCGGACAGAGCATGGACAGTGGTGTACATCAGTCATCAAGGTGGAATCTGAAGCCTTTCAACTTAATGCGGTGTGCTGGGGTCATCTGTTTTGGGTTTTGTGGGCATCCTGCAACAATGCAGAGGTATCACGGTTCTTCAGTTGTAGTAGATATCCGAGAGCACAGAATATTGATGCTCTTGTTCAGTTGTGGCCGTGGGACAGGATGTGTTTTGCCTTCCCGCCATGGCTGTTGATAGGCGGGATCTTTCAGAAGATTGTTAGCTAGACCGAAACCATTCTTCTGGTGGCTCTGGATTAACCCCAGAGACTGTGATAGGCTGTTCTGCTGATGCTGCTGGTAGGCAGTCTTTTCAGTCTGCCACTCAGGATGGATTGGTTGCATCAGGGACCTGTTCCACATGACGATCTGGGTTGATTTTGTCTTATAGTTTGGCCCTCGAATGAGCTCAGTTGTTGAAGCATGGTTATTCTTCTCCAGTGATTTCCACTTTCCTCTGGGCCAGAAAGTTTTCTACGTCTCTAATTTTTGTTAGAGTTGAGAGGCCTGGTGTGAAGAGTGAGTTCTCAGCCTCTTAAAGGGAAATTCCTTTCATTTTGGAATTTCTGCTGGTAGGTTTACTTAAAGGCCTGACCCTTACCACCCTGAAGGTTCAAGTAGCAACTCTTGCTTGTTATAAGGGGCAAATCAGTGGTGGGCCATTGTTTTCTCATCCAGATGTGTCCTGATTCTTGAAGGGAGTTAACCATCTTCAGCCTTCCTTGCATCAAATGATGTCTCGGTGGGATATTAATCTGGACTTGTTTTTTTTGTTGGGTTTTTTTTTTTACTGTTCCCAGCTTTCATCCACTGCATGGTCTTTCCTTGTGGCTACTTACCTTAAAGGCAGTTTTTTTCTTGTGGCAATCTGTTCAGTGCGTCTGGTTTCCAAGCTGCATGATCTTCTTGCCATGGGCCATTTCGGTGGGTGCTTTCCTTTTTTTTTTTTTTTGCCAATAGTGGTTTTGAAAGTTTCAGTTGGATCACTCCTTTTTCCTGCTCACATTGGACAGGGATAGTGCTGTGCATTAGTATCGACTTTTGCGGGCTTTAGATGTCAAGCAGCATTTGATGAGGTATTTGACAATTTCCAAATCTTTCAGGAAGTAGGGTCGGCTGCTTGTTTACCTCCACCATACAGCACAAGGGGAAATGACAAAGTGGGCAACTATAGCTTGTTGGAAAAAAGATATCACAGCCACCTGTGTATGCGCCGAGCTTCCTTTTTCTAAATGAGTTAGAGAACATTCCACTAGAGCTCAAGCTCTGTCATGGGCGGAGCCTTGGTTATTGTCTTCAGCCAGGTTTTCCCAAGCAGCA
The DNA here is from genome assembly GCF_901001135.1 of Rhinatrema bivittatum. Lineage (NCBI taxonomy): Eukaryota > Metazoa > Chordata > Amphibia > Gymnophiona > Rhinatrematidae > Rhinatrema > Rhinatrema bivittatum. The sequence continues at coordinate 159,066,771 of NC_042622.1, read as the reverse complement.
GTGCAGTCTTCCTTGCATACCTTACCAAGATTTCCGCTTAGACGTTCATACTCCGAATGGCGCAGCCTTCAGGTGTACAGTGTTAACTGGACAGCGGGCAGCCTCCCACCCTATTCGGGAGGAGCTTTGGTACGTTCCACTTGTGTGGATTGGTCTGCCTGAGTGCAGAAGAAGGAGAAATTACTAAACTGATGATTTCCTTTCTTCTAAAGAAGGCAGGCCAGTCCACAACCTGCTCTCGGCTGCCTGTTTGCTTTCAGTTTATCCCTTCTTTGCAGACAATGTTGACTGATATTCTGTTCATTCATTGAAGGACTGATAAGTAATATAACCAGCCCCTGAGATTAGTGCATGTTTATTCTTTTGACTGAGCTCTGTGTTCTCAATTGGATGGAAGCATAAGTGCTTGACTGTTAATAATCATGTTCATATATAATCAGATTTCCAGAGTTTGGCTTTTCCAAATAATACTGTTAAGCTAATGTCCGGGCAGGGCTATATGTCTGTGACATCAGTTTTACTCCATCTCCATCTGCTGGAGAGGTGCATAACCAACTTGCGTGGATTAGTCTGCCTTCCTTAGTGGAAAGGAAATTATCAGGTAAGTAGTAATTTCTCCTTGGGCAGGAGCAGTATGCAGGTAAGGCTGGAACTGAGGCTTGGACAGGAACAAACTTAAGATAGGACAGGATGAGACAAGGACAAGCAGAACATGGAGCATACAGGCCTGAAGGCAGCGATATCAGAAAGCCCCAAGGGGCAAGACCAGGAGAGTCCTAGATAGGCCAGAGGTCAGGGGAAGCCTTAGGCCAAAGAGAAAGGCAAGGCCTAAATAGGCCACAAGGCAGTGAAAGGAGTAGGAAGCCCCTTAGGCCACAAGGCAAGACTAAGAGCAGAAAGGCCCATAGGCCCCAAGGCAAAACTGAGAGCAGGAAGGCCCTTGGGCCACAAGGCGAGGCTAAGAATGAGAAGGCCAGATGGTCCACAAGGCAAGACAGGGAGTAAGAAGGCTGGATGGCCACAAGACAAAACAAAGATAGGCCTAGGGAGGCTGCAGGGCAAGAGTGGCTAGAAGAAGGAGCCAAGGGTGATACCTTTCAGAAGTATCTTGGGCTTGGTAAGGCAGGGTTATGAAGGGCTGGAGTCTGGGTTTGGTACAGGCAGGAAAAAGGAGCTTGGCCAGCCTGGAGAGTATGCTCATTGAGGTCCTCTATTGGAGGGGAGGCTGCAAGACAGTCTGAGACATGAGACCAGGAACAAAATGGCGAGAACAGTTCAGAGCAGGGATCACGGGAGCCCTCTGTTGACAGAGAGGTGTCCTAGTCAGGGTATATTAAGAAGGAATTCGTAACAATACCTTTTTGCAATGAGCCTTTTTGATCTTGGTTTCTGAATTCCAGAATTGTAATTCTAGGAATTATTATACCTTGGAATAATGCAGTATCTGTTACTGTTGTTTGTGTGGAATCCCTTGGCTTCTTTGCCATGAGATTGATTGATTGATATTTTTTATAATTTGTTTGTTAGTCTTTTTTAAACTATACAGCATTGGCTTGTCACATTATTTGACACATCCAACTACTCCACAGCATAACAAGGTAGCAAATCAGCAAATTAAGAATGAAACAAATAACCAGTTACCTCCCCCATTGTTTCCCTATCCCAACACTATCTACCTCCCTCTCCCCACCCTCCCTACCCCTCAACTTTCCATATTTCTGCTTGTGAATCCTCTATATGACACCCCTTATTCCAGATACACCCAAACACTAGGATTTTATCTTGCCTTATAAATATTAACTTTCCATTTGGTTCATATAACACAGTGATGTTCAACCTTTTATTAAACAATTCTCTACCCCACAATATTAATACAGTTTGAATCCAGAATAATCTGATTATACCGCAGCTGTTTTTCATCTGCTTTTTTTCAGATCCATTTCCCTAACACACATCCACATTTAACCTAAAGCTTTCTTTGAACTTGGGTGTGTTCAGACCTCTAACATTTAAAGACACTATAATTTTCCCCAGCATTATCCCATTTAGCATAAACATATAACTTTGCCCTGCCCTTTAACCACCCCTCCTCAGATATGCCTCCTCCTTCCTCCCTAATCCTCCAGCCTTGAGCAGACCACCTTCTCCTCCCACTTAGCCCCCCAGCCCTTTCAACATTAACTGTCCCCTTGCCCTCCCCCCGCCAACACTTTCCTTCTCTTCCTCCTGAAACTTATTGCCACCCCTTCTCCCAGCAGAATCATCCGTACCAAAGACCAGCTCCACAGACCAGATGGTTCAGCGATTTATAATTACATCATTAATTTCAGCTGTAAAAAAAAAAAAGTGTTTCTCTGTTATTGTCATGAGACTGCAAATAAAGATTCAAGCACTCATATACTAAATTCAACCAGAGTCAAACACCAGCATGCATTGTAAAACTGATATATAGCAAGATCTCCCTCACGAACATCTAATATCCATGAAGCAATCCTCCAGGTCAGCTTACTACTCCCAGAACTTTCAAGTCCTGTTGGCACACTTGTTTCCTGCTGGTTACTCTGTCCTTTTCAAAAGTTTCTTCTTGGCAGAGGTACCAATAGGTACCGAGGTGTATTTACACATTCCGATCTGGCTGAATCACCAGAGGTTTCTGTGGTTCAAGGTCTTGGGACAACATTTCCAATTTCAAACCCTCCCATTTGGTCTCGCAACAGCTCTTCGCACGTTCACCAAAGTGATGGTGGTGGTGGCGGCCTTCCTTCATCAGGAGGGAATCTTGGTCCACCCATACCTGGACGACTGGTTGATTCATGCGAAGTCTCGGGAGGACTGCGAGAGATCAGTGCACATGGTGATGTTCACTTTGCGATCCCTAGGTTGGGTAATCAATTTGCAGAAGAGTCACTTGGAACCCACTCAGAAGTTGATTTATCTCGGAGCACAATTCGATACTTTGCTAGGCAACGTGTTTCTAGCGGCGGATTGAATAGGGAAGTTGCAGGAACAAATACATTCCCTTCTTCGAAGGAACAATTCCACAGTGTGGCATCATCTTCAGGTCCTGGGCTCCATGGCTTCAACCTTGGACTTAGTTCCTTGAGCGTTTGCTCGCTTAAGACCTTTACAGCGTGCGCTTTTGTCTCGCTGGAGCCCGGTGTCAGAGCAATTCCATTTACCAATGCCTCTACTTCTGGAATGCAGAGCCAGTCTGTCATGGTGGCTGACACTGGACAATCTGGAATGGGGGTGGATTTGGACACTCCGAATTGACTGATAATCTCCACCGATGCCAGCCTCTCAGGTTGGGGGTTGGTGTGTGCAGACAGGTCCGCTCAAGACCAGGGCTGTACGTCTGGCCCTGCGGGCGTTTCTTCCCTGGATCCAGGGCAGAATGGTGCAAGTCTTCTTGGACAATGCGACAACGGTGGCGTACATCAGCCGGCCAGGTGGGACTTGAAGTCCCGTTGTAGCACTGGAGGCACGTCTTCTGTTCACCTGGGCGGAGCACCATCTCTAGGGCATTGCCGCATCCCATGTCGCGGGAGTAGAGAATATGCAAGCAGGAGAATGGGAACTAGCTCTCGAGGCGTGGAATCTCATAAGCTTATCCCCAAGCTTTATTTATTTATTAACAAAGCAACATTTTTACTGGGTGAGGAGTCTTCTTGAAAATTCAGACAATTCTGCTTGACAAGTTTTGCTTTTGAATTTGGCTGTAGAAGCAGTCCTGTGCTTTTTCCCTTATGTCTATATATCAGTACCCTAGACCATAAATGTCAGGGCTCGAGTTGGTTGTCCTCTGAATCCAATTTCCCTTTTCCTCCACACCATCAAAGGGGAGAGCGAGCTTATTTGTATATGTTTTATGTGATCCTGCTCCAGGCTCTTCTACACTGAGCACTGAACAGAAATATTTGTTAAGCAATTTTGCTTTTCCTCATCAGTCTCTACATATTCCTCCCCTTGATCTTTGTGTCTTACAATGCCACTTTTGCACCTCCATTTATCAGTAACATATCTTAAAAAAAAGAAAGTCTTGTCCCTCCATTTTACTGTATTTGCTATATTTGTTCTTCTGTTTGAATTTTCCTATTCCTGACTATAGGGTTGGAAGAAAAGACAGGCAAGTGCAAGCAGAGACAGATGATACATTAAAACTACAGACACACAGGCTGAAAAATTGTTTATTCAAAGTTTGGTGACGCTTTCTGTGTTAGCCGGGCAGGATTCGAGGTGGTATTTACCCTTTTCTTTCAATCCTGCAGTCACTAGGGTAAATAAGATATTTTACTGAAAGGATGGAAAAAGGAGAGGAGGTTGTGGTGGCATGCAATATCATAGGCTTAAAATTTCTCAAACATTTGCAGTTCTAGTATTCAGAGGGGCTGAGGTCAGGGCTTGAATTGTGGGGAAGCTGAAGTGTTCATTGTTCCCTTGTTCATAAAAATAAATAAATACATTTCCTCTCATTCTGTAGGGGATAGCAGTTAACTCTGGGATTTCCAAATTGAAGGCAGAAAGCACCACATGCACATGTAGCCCTGGAGCTGGGGAGATACTGACTTCTGAGCTAGGGCAAGTGGTGGTGTGTCTTATGTGGGCTCTGAAGGCATGGGGACTGGCTGTGGCCTGGAATCTTAAGTGCCAGGAGAAGTGCTGCAGGGGGTGGGGAGGCAGGAGCATTTCCAGAAAAAAAAAAGTCTATGAGCTCAGAGTGCAGAGTAGAGAAGTGATGCAAACCTGTGGAGGAGGGGGAATGACAAATTGAAAGTTGAGATGAGCCTGCCAATGAGTGGAAGTCTAACATGCTGATGAAGGGTGATAATCTGTGGAGGGATGGGTGAACCAAGTCTGCAGAGGAGGGCAGCTGGCTTAAGGAGAGGGGTAAGGAGAAATCTACTGGGAAGTGGAGGGATGGGAAGAAGAAATGGGAGGGGAACAGAGAAAGAAATGGTGACTGAAGCTCCCAATATAAAATTCAAATTATGCCTATGCAGGAGGGGAAGAGTTAAGTGTCAGAGGGAACAAGGAGGGGATTTGAAAAATGTAGAGAGAAGGAAAAGGAGATTAGGAGAATGAGAGAGTGGTGATAACAGATGAAGGTTGGGGTGGGAGAAGATACTGTAGTGTGGATGGACTCTTGGAATTGCAGAAGGAGGGAAAAGAGTGGTGGAGATAAGCTGGGATTGATGAGAATAATGACTGGTGGGACTTTTATTCTTCCCTAGGTTGTTTTTTTTTGGCCACATAAGTCTTTCCCATAGCCACATTACTCGTTCCTCTTTGAACATTTGAATAAAGGCTAATTAGTTACACTCAGAACCCTTTGGAGGTAATTCTCAAAGGAGTTATGTGTGTAAATGTATCATACTAGCGTATCAATTTTCAAAAGAAATTTCCTTGCATTAAACCCACTTATATAGGTAAAGTCCATTTACACATGTAAAACCTAGTTTTAAGCATGTAAATGGTTTTGAAAATCAGGCCCATTATGTTCTATTTTTCTTTTTTGCTGATGTTGTAAGTTTTGTTGAGTTCAGCACACCCCTCAGTCATTTTCCAAAGTTGGCTCCTATGTCTTACCCCTTAGAGCAGTGGTCCCCAACCCTGTTCAGGTGGCCCACCAGCCAGTTGGGTTTTCAGGATATCCACAATGAATATGCATGAGAGAAAATTTGCATGTTATGGAGGCAGTGCATTCAAATTTTCTCTCATGCATATTCATTGTGGATATCTTGAAAACCCGACTGGCTGGTGGGCCCCCAGGGCAGGATTGGGGGATCACTGCCCTAGAGAATACCTTGAGTGAGATCACCTGGAGGGGTGAGTGATTCATTTCCATGTCTACTACTTCTATGGTCTCTCTAATTTTAAGAATTTTAGTGATATTGGCACTTCTGTCTGATGTTTGATTAGGGGACCAACTCATTTTTTAGCAGTTGCTCAGTGATTATCAGATTTTAACAACTTTTGGTCCCTACTAAGTTAAATTTGAATTGGCAACATGGGGAACTGTATACATTTACATTTATTAATATTTGTTAATCACTTAACACTACAGTAGGTCTAAGCGATATACAATAAAACATGCATAGTAAAATCAAAAACTAAAACATACAAAATGAAAATTAACAGCATAATACATTAAATAGTTAAAATGAACAAACAGGCGCTAAAAATATTGGAAGTACAAAATTAAAATATTTCACATTTATGCCAGCTTAAACAGAAAGGTTTTTAAAAGTCCTCTGAATGTTTTTAATGAGTTGCATAATCATAGTTCTATTGAAAAAGTTCCAAAGAACCGGGCCTGCGACAGAAAAGGCACATTCTCAAGTAATATGGAGATGTGCTAATTTTGGTGTCAGGATGTCTAAAAGGCCTCTTTGAGAGGAGCGTGAATGTCTGGATGGATGGTATATATTTAGGAGGGCGTTGGACCATGGGCAGAACTGGGGTGATATGGTCATTACGTTTTATGCCCGTGATTAAACAGACAGATGAATTTATAAGCATTTGTAATGTGGAACTGGGAAGGCCTAGGTAAAGGCTATTACAGTAGTTGATGACTGGAAAAATGGTGGCTTATACAAAAGTATGAAATTATGAGGCATGCAGCAACTTTTTGAGACAAGATATGACACACAATTTGAAAACACTCTGACTACCATTTTGATATGTGGACGAAAGAATAAAGTACTGTCTAGTAGAACTCCAAGACTTTTAACTTGATTTTGAATTGGAAAGGTGAATTTTCTACGTGAATATTATTGCCTGAAAAGGTGGTATAGGGACTATGGACAGAAAGGAACTCTGTTTTAGACATGTTCAACAAAAGTTTATTGAGTTGTAACCAAGTTTTAATGGTGGAGAAGCAAATGTTCACATGTTCAACAGTATTTTGTATAATAGGCACAACACAAATTGAATATCATCCGTGTAAACTTTATAACAATCAGAAAGATTCAAAAGAATATTGCAAATAGGAGCCAAATAGATGTTAAATAAAACGGATGAGAGGGAAGATCCTTGTGGTATGCCTTTTCTAATAGATGAAATGGAAGAAACTTCATTTTTTGTTTTGATGTATTGTGAACGATTTGTAAGATAAAAATGGAAGCATTCAAAGGCTCACCTCCTGCGAAGCCAATTTCCTGAAGACAAAAGAGAAGAATATCATGATCAACCGTATCGAAGCCAGATGAAATGTCGAGAGAGACTAGTAAATATTATTGGCCGCTAGGGATGTGCAGAGGGTCGCCATACGTTGCATTCGGGATTCGGATTCGTTGGGGGGGCAGATACGTTGCATTCGGCCGTATAGCGCCCCGATATGTTGATACGTCGATTCCTATTCGTTTCCCCGCTAAAATTAAATTAACTACAACCCCCCCTCCAAGACTTACCAAAACTCCTTGGTGGTCCAGCGGGGGGTCCAGGAGCCATCCCCTGCACTCACACCCTCTGTACTGGTTTCAAATGGCGCCGATAGCCTTTGACCTACTATGTCACAGGGGCTACCGGTGCCATTCGTCAGCCCCAGTACCATTGGTTAGCGCCTGTCACATGGTAGGAGCACAAGATGGCGCCGATGGCCATGTGACATGGGCTGACCAATGTCACCGGTAGCCCCTGTGACATAGTAGGTCAAAGGCTATCGGCACCATTTTGAAACTGGCAGCCGAGGGTGTGAGTGCAGGGGATGGCTCCTGGACCCCCCCCCCCCCCCGCTGGACCACCAGGGAGTTTTGGTAAGTCTTGGGTGGGAGTTTTGTTTAAATTGGGTCCTTTAGGCGGCCAAATTATTCGTCGTATTCTTTGGGGAATCGCAATATGTTTCGCTTCCCCACGAATACAATGAATGAGGTCCTATACGTTGCGGATTCCCAATTCGTAGGGAACAAATGCACACCCCTATTGGCCGCTGTCTATTCCTTGCCTCAATGTGTCAGAGATGATAAAGAAGATTCGGTGTTCATGGCACGTCTAAAGTCATATTTGTGTGGATCAAGCAACTCATGCTTTTCTAGATGATCAGTCAGTTGTTTTAAAACTGCATTCTTAAGGTCTTTTGCTTAAAAAAAAAAGGCAATGAGGAAATGGGCCTATAGTTATTTGGATTGGAATTGACTAAGTTGCATTTCTCTTTTAGAAGGGGACAAACTGCAGCTCTTTTGAGGCAATCAAGAACCAAACTTTCTTCTAGAGAGAGATTAATAATATGAGTGAGAGTGGGCTATAATCTCTGGAGACCTTGAATAAAGCAGTTAGGCAGCTGCTAGAAGAGCACATAATTTGACTAACCTCACTAATGCAGACCTAAGTGAAGAAATCCCATAGATGGTAGCGTAGTAGGATTAGAGTACCAAACTGGAATGTTTGAGAAACTGATAAATAATTTTCAGCCTTTAGATTAAAATAAATAAGAAATTACTTAGCAAGAGGGTAGGTCAGCTGAAAAAGAGTTGAGAAAGGTGCAGTTTAACTTTTTAGCTAACAAAAAAAAAGAGCCTTGGGATTGTAACCAGTGTCACATATCTGTTTTGAATAAAAATCCTTTTTAACTTCGGTGTTTTGGGATTGGTAAGAATTTAATAAGGTTCTGAATGAAGATGCTGATTCAGGAGTGCAGTATTTCTGCCATTGTATTCGCATTTTCTCAAAGATTGATGCATCAATTTGAGTGCGCGGGTCAACCAGGGTTGTGGTCTAGTTTTCCTGATTCTGACGGGTTCTAGTAGGGCTAATTTGTCTAAAATTGAACCTAGAGTGGAATCCCATTTGGATACTGTTGCTGAAATGTTGGCTGTTAGAATGTTGGGTAACAGTGGTGAAATGCAGGAAGAAAAAAGTGTAGCATCAATACTACGATGATGAAGAGAATTAATCTGTGGACTGGAAACAAGTGTGGGAACTGTGTTGACATGAATTTGGAAATTGATCAGGGAATGATTAGACCAAGGGATTTCAGTGATAGACAAAGATTTAGAGTAGATATTAAAGAGGGACTTTTTAACAAAAACTAGATCTAAAGTATGACCTAATTTGTGGGTGGCAGTTTGGACTAGTTGATGCCAACCAAGAGATTTCAGGATATCAAGAAATAGAGCACAATGAGTGGAGAGAGGAGTAGTATCAACATGTATAATGAAATCACCTAAAATTACCATGTTATTTAAATTTAGATAGCAATGTTGTCACATGTAGCTATATAAATTACCATTAAAAATTCCAAAAATGTGATTAGTTTATATCACTACAGTGAAATCACTATCATTACCATTCATTTTGGTCCATCCCTCATTTAAGATTCCAAAAAGACAATGTATTACAATGCTATTGCAACAGTGTGTTAACTTGTGTAAAATATATGGAGAATATATGGAGGTTGCTGACCCCTATTCTATGCCATTCTCATAGAATAGGGGTCAGCAACCTGCAGCTCCCGAGCTGCATGTTGCTTTTTTTTTTTTTTTTTTTTGCTTCTTTGTGGCTCCCACAGCACTCAGCATGCAGCCAGCAGCTAAAGAAGAGGCTTAGCAAGCTGCCGTGGATCCTGTAGTGGCCCAAGAAAGTATCAGGCAAGCTGCCATAGATCTCATCCCATAGTGTGGCCAAAGAAGACGCCCAGCCACTGAGGATCCCATCACTCAGCAACCCAAGAAGAGGCCCAGAAGGGGAGATCAGAGTGAGAGCCTGTGTGTGTGTGTGTGTGTGTGTGTTATAGCATGTTTGTATGTGAAAGCCTGTGGGGAAATGAGAGCATGTGTGTGTGTGAGGGAGACTATGGGAGTGAGATCCTTTGTGTGTGTGTGTATTGAGATCCTCTGTGTGTGCAAGAGAAAGGGAGCATGTGGGAGTGAAAGCCTCTGAGCATGTGTGTGTGTTTGGTTATGAGGCAAAAAGAGAGCCTGTGGTGAGAGCATGTGTATGTGTGTGACAGAAAGTATGTGTTGCCTACTCGCCTCCTGGATAGCAGCAGCAGCTGAAGGGCTCAAATTACCTCCCTCCTGCCAGAAACCAGATAGAATGAGGAGCAGCTGAAGGGCCGCAGTGGCCTCCCTTCTGCTAGAGCAAAGAAATGGCAGCAATTGAAGGGCCCCAGTGGCCTTCCTTTTTCCAGAGAAAAGAAGCAGCAGCAACAGCTGAAGGGTCCCAGTCAGAGGCTTGTCAGAGAAAAGAAGCAGAAGCTGAAGGGCCTCCATGGTCTCTCTCTCCTGCCAAGAAAAGAAGGTGAAGGGCCTCAATTGCCTCCTTCCTGATGGAGACAAGCAGCAGCTGGGGAAGGGCCCCAGTCTGTGAATAGAAGCAGAAGCTGAATGGCTGGACCTGCCTCTTTCTCTAGCCTCAGATGTAAACATCTGTTGTCTTCACAAATCCTGAAGGGATCCAAACACCTTTATTAGCCCAATGCAAACAGCAGCTGCCCCTCCTAAGGTGAAGATAGGGGAGCAGTTTTCTAGTCATAATAAAAATGTATTGTATTATTTTCCCATAATGTTGAACTATGTTAATACTAGTAATACTACCTGTAGTGGAGCTGGAGTTGTGCTTTTATTCTCTCTTCAATCCCCCCGTCCTCAGCATTCACTCTCTCTCAACCCCAGTTGAAAAAGAGAGAGAGGAATGGGAGTGAAGAGACAGTGACTGCTGAGGGTGGAATGAATTGAGACAAAGATAGTAACCACTGGGGAAGAAGAGGTAGGGTGTGGGTGTAAGTAGGTGGAGGTAATTTACATGAGTGTCACAAAGAGGGTTGCACTCTTGAAATATTTTGAACAAAGAAAAAATCCATAAAACAATTCAGTTTGGAAAGTTTGCAAACTGCTGTCATTGAAGTTTAAGGAGTTTGCAGATTTACAACCTTGCAATTCCACTGTATTAAATCTATTATATTCATTTCTTACTCGTCATTAAAATACATTTCTTTACTGAAAACTGTTGGGCTGAATGTAATATCAGTCTCCAGTAATAATATTTCATGTTTGATTGGTTTAATGTTAATTTTATCTGGCTAAGTAGCTGCAATGCATGCCAGATAAATCAGTATTTATCTGGCTAAGTGTCAACAGCAGCTGCCACCACTTACCCAGGTAAGTCATGACTTATCTAGGTAAATAATGGCAGCCACCGATACTTACCCAGATATGTCAGTACTTATCCAGTTAAGTGGCGACAGCTGCCAGCACTTATCCAAAGTGTTCCTGACTTTTATTTTCTTTTAAACCTTTTTTCCCATTTTTTTTTATTAGCGCTGGAAACCCAACTCCAGCTCTGAACCAGGAGTAAAGTTTACAGTGCTAAAAAAGGTGTGCTGGCCAAAAGTAGTCTTTCTGCATTGAGGAGGAAAGCATAATACTCTCATATTTGCATGGGATTTCCATGCAAGAGCACTAAGCAGTGCTCTCATTTAGGAATGCACATTTTCTGCACATAAAACTCCTTCATTGGCAGTATATTTTGCACACAGAAAATGTGCGTTCAAGTGCAGGCAGAAAGGTACGTTCGGCTGAATGCACCTTCCTGCATCAGCCTGTAAATGTGGTGATAGTAAGGCAGGAGAGTCAGACAGAACTGCCATAGCACCACAGCAGAACTAAATCACTGAATTCTGTGTCATCAGTATATATGCATATTAAAAGATAATTATTCTACTGTTTGTCTAGAAATATCTGATCTTTCATGCATCTGTAAAACTATAGTTCAGTTCTGAAAATAGCAGCACAAAACCTGAGCTCTCAAAAAAAAAAAGTGTTGCAAAAGTGTTGTCATGAATTCAATATATGAAAACCAATGAGATATTTTTTTCTTCTATGGTTGTAACACAATGAAACTGTATAGCTAAAAGAAACTCTGTGTTTTGTTTCTGTAATGCGGCAGAATTTACCTGGAATCTCACATGTCGAGCGGCCCATTCTGTCATAAATTTTGTGGCTCTGTCTACCACAGCTGTTGATAACTTTACTTTTCCTTGACTGAGCCGAGAAGAGAGTCCTTAGCAAAGATGCAACAGTGGATGGTACAAAAGAAGCAGAATGTTCTTGCTTCAGCATTAGTAAGATCTTCTTTTTTTTTATGTTCTGAGGCAGGGGATGGAAGAGAAAAATCAAAAGGGAAGAAGAACCAGAAAACAAGGGAGTCAAAGAAGAGAAGGGGGGGAGAGCTGGAGGTAAGAAGAAAGGTCAGAATGTAAGAGAGAAAAACCTATTGCATGTTGTATATTAAAAGCCCAACATTCAGCGCCACTTAGCCGGATAAGTTCAGACTTATCCGACTAAGTAGCGGCATTTGAATATTCGGCCGTGTTCAGCTGCTGCTACTTCCCTGGATAAATATTTATCCATAAAAGTGGTGGGTGAAACAGGGAGTATTTTGAGGCATGGCTTCTTAATTGGCTAATTAACCCCTAGATTCATTATTCTGCTATATTTATAGCAGAATGATGTTTCGCGGGGGGAAAAAAAAGGGGCGGGGGTGATAGTGGGCAGTCGGCCGCATGGTACACTATCGCCCCCATAGCGCCACGGGAAAAGGTGTAGTTATTTCCCATGGTGCTGCCAGCGGTAATGTGAGAAATATTATCGCCCGCAGTGCTGCTAGGACATAACTCTGCCCAAACCACGCCCACACGCCTCCCCTTCCCCAATACCGGCACATCACACAATAATGAATGACCCTCATAGCTGAATAAATGTTAATATTCAGACTTATCTGGCTAAGTTAGCTGGATAATTTAGACTTGCTATTGAGTCAAATAAATGTATCCAGCTAACTCAGTTACCTGGGTATATTTCAGTGACATGGCCGCACCACTGAATATCCCAGCTAAGTTAGCTGGATATGCTTACCCAGCTAATTTTCTTGGCTGCATTATGTATAAATATGGACCTTAGTGTGTGTAGAATAAGTATATGATGATGAATATATTACAGTTCTGATATTTTTTGTTTTATGGTTACTTAGATATCTGATAAAATGAAATGTTACACCTGTTCAGTATTTGTATCATGCATATAGCGTAGGCCAGGTTGGTGTAAAATAATACTTGTGAATTCAGTGCTGAATGGCATTAGCAAGCCAAAATCCTACTTAGTAAGGTCTAATTTCAGTATAGAGATATTCCAAATTCAGATATATCTCTTATTTTTTTTTTTTTGTGTTGAAGAAAATATAAAATTGGATGGGAATGTTGTAGCTTATAGATTGGAAGTTAGTTGATAGAATTTGATTTCTCCAGTTGATCAGTGGGTCCAAGCATGTATCTGCCAGAGTGGATGTTGCCGCTTAGTTTTTAGAAAATGATTTTGAGCCCAGACTTAGATCGTGGGTCTTCAGTGCAGGCTAAAAAGCATGTTGGGCTTCACATATTGGACACGCAGCACAGTGGGTTTCTGAGAGAGCAAAATTCTGGGCATCAATTTGTTTTGTGTTTTTTTTTTAATGGAAGATTTATTTGTTTATGTATTGCAATTTATGGATCATCTATACAAATGGAATTTAGGTGATTTATAGATATTTAACATTGAAACTGCACATAACATATAATTAAAATAACAGCAATAATAAAACAAAGCCAAAAATACAAAAAATACAAATAGCATCTAATAAAACAAAATACCAAAATTAAATGCAAGACAAAATTACATAAATAAACATGAGTTATTACAACTCAAGCACAAAACAAGGTATTATAAAATGCTTCTAACAGAGCATAAGTTAAAGCTTAAAAATAAAAATCAGGGCATATCTATCATTAACTAGCAACTAACCTTTTGTGGCAAGGGAAGATTTATACAGCCTAGCCTTTATTAAACACCTGAATCTAAGAAAATTCTTTTCTAATCTGATATTTTTTGAAAATATAGCCCACATAGTAGGTAATGCACAACAAAATGCCCTAGATTTAGGACTGATAAGCTTTTTTAACTGAAGGATCTTAGATACCAATTTGAAAAATACATTACCTCTCTATCTGATGTTGGCAGGGCTCCAGGTGCAAGGGCACATTGTAGTCTGACTGTTGGGCTGTTCAGAAGTCTTGGCTCAAGTAGAAGATATCAAAACTACACCTGTACAGCGAACTACTATACTAGACAAAAACAATCAAGAGCTACGCTCTGTCGCTGACATTAAAATAAACTTTTGATAAATTATGTATTTTTATTTTATGTTGTTTTAATACAGTGAATACCTACACAATAAATGGAAAATTTTGCAAAAATTGTGTGTATAAATTGCTTTAACAAATAATGAATGGAGTCAGAGAAAGGTTTCATACATAGTGTAGGTGCCCAGCACCTCTATAAGGTGATCTTATAATCATTAACCTTCCTCCTCCTCCTCCTCAAGTGCTTTTAACATTTGTTTTTTAAGAATTTTGTTTGTGATTAGTGTTGTCCCGAAGGACACCTGACGACTCTTCCGTGGCAGTGTAATGTTTTCAAATGCGTACCCGCAAAGATTAACTAAATCAAACTCAATGAAATGTCAATAAAGGGTATAAAAACAGACTTCCCCGATTCTAGTTGGTGTGTCCATCTTCTTATGAATTATCCCGACATGTTTCAGACATGAGTGCCTTTCCTCAGGGAGTTTGATGTTTGCTGGAACCAACCTCACAGAGTCTGTACCCCTTTGCTCGACGATTCCTCCAGAGCTTTTGCCACAGGCGATCTTCCTCTGTCGATCGCCAGGAAGAATAATCTATCAGGCGGGGTGACTCCTTATATATGTTTCTGCTGGAGTTGAAACCACCAATAGGAGACTTCAGAGCTGCAATGATGTTCATGATGTCACAACCGGACCTGAAAGAGAACTCGCTCTGTATGCTAGTACTCAGATAAGCGGACCTGACAGAGGCCCTCTAATCTGTCAATGTTCAGTGCGGCGGGATGCCTACGCCCTGTTTGAAACTTTGAAACAGAAATGCGATCTGATAAACAAATAGAGCGACATGGAAGCGCGATTAGTGGCACAACAAAAGGCTTTGTGGCTGGACCGAACCAATCGTTTACAGAAGGGCATTAAAATTGAGCTCATCATTCATGCCTCGGGGTGCAGAAGTTTTCAAGGTAAATATCCAGAAAGCTTCTCGTAAATTGAGGGCCGAACGTATATCACCACCACGTGATGAGGGATTAACTCGCTCAAGGGATCGTCCACTTTTAAATCAGGGATTTTGTGACCAAAGTCTACTAGGTCACATAGTCAATGGGGAGCTTTATACCACCATCCATCGCAAACCCACTGATCGTAATAACTTATTAAGATTCTCAAGCCATCATCCCCAGAGCTTCAAAATGGGGCTACCAGTAAGTCAGTACTTCAGAGCTAAAAGGATTTGTTCCACTGAGAAGGACTTTGAGACACAAGCAGCGATTTTGGCCAATAGATTTCAACAGCGGGGTTATCCACAGAAGGCCATTAATAGAGCTTATAAAAGAGCAAAGTTCAGTGAACGAACATCATTACTACAATATAAACCCCACAGGGAAGAAACACGGCTAACATGTGTTTTGAAACAATCGACGGCAGCCAGTACAATAAAAGCAGCCATTCATAGACATTGGCACATACTGTCTATGCATGATATTTTTTTGGAACCACCCACATTTGTCATGTCTCGGGGGAAAAATATCAGAGATCAGACGGTACACGCTCAGATAGACAATCTTGAAAGTGACGAACCTATAATGGGTCATCAAACTTGTGGCCATTGCACTTGGTGTGCACAAACCATTACAGGAGTTCAATGGGAAGATCCACTCTCAGGATACAAGATTTGGAGAAAGAGCAATACCAACTGCCAGTCCCACAACGTGGTGTATGCAATCATCTGTACATATCCCAAGTTATATATTGGACGTACTACCAGACCCATTCGGGTAAGACTTGGGGAACATAAATCAAGATTTAATACGCTGAAGCTAACCGCACCGATGGTTCAACACCTAGTAGACTTTGGTCACAAAATCCCTGATTTAAAATGGACGATCCTTGAGCGAGTTAATCCCTCATCACGTGGTGGTGATATACGTTCGGCCCTCAATTTACGAGAAGCTTTCTGGATATTTACCTTGAAAACTTCTGCACCCCGAGGCATGAATGATGAGCTCAATTTTAATGCCCTTCTGTAAACGATTGGTTCGGTCCAGCCACAAAGCCTTTTGTTGTGCCACTAATCGCGCTTCCATGTCGCTCTATTTGTTTATCAGATCGCATTTCTGTTTCAAAGTTTCAAACAGGGCGTAGGCATCCCGCCGCGCTGAACATTGACAGATTAGAGGGCCTCTGTCAGGTCCCCTTATCTGAGTACTAGCATACAGAGCGAGTTCTCTTTCAGGTCCGGTTGTGACGTCATGAACATCATTGCAGCTCTGAGTCTCCTATTGGTGGTTTCACACTCCAGCAGAAACATATATAAGGAGTCACCCCGCCTGATAGATTATTCTTCCTGGCGATCGACAGAGGAAGATCGCCTGTGGCAAAAGCTCTGGAGGAATCGTCGAGCAAAGGGGTACAGACTCCGTGAGGTTGGTTCCAGCAAACATCAAACTCCCTGAGGAAAGGCACTCATGTCTGAAACATGTCGGGATAATTCATAAGAAGATGGACACACCAACTAGAATCGGGGAAGTCTGTTTTTATACCCTTTATTGACATTTCATTGAGTTTGATTTAGTTAATCTTTGCGGGTACGCATTTGAAAACATTACACTGCCACGGAAGAGTCGTCAGGTGTCCTTCGGGACAACACTAATCACAAACAAAATTCTTAAAAAACAAATGTTAAAAGCACTTGAGGAGGAAGGTTAATGATTATAAGATCACCTTATAGAGGTGCTGTGCACCTACACTATGTATGAAACCTTTCTCTGACTCCATTCATTATTTGTTAAAGCAATTTATACACACAATTTTTGCAAAATTTTCCATTTATTGTGTAGGTATTCACTGTATTAAAACATAAAATAAAAATACATAATTTATCAAAAGTTTATTTTAATGTCAGCGACAGAGCGTAGCTCTTGATTGTTTTTGTCAAGTAGAAGATAGCCTAGGCCAGCACAAACAGGTAGTCAACTGCCATCAAAGCCTCAAGTCAAGGCTCACTATCTCTCTTTGTCCTCAGACCTCTACCTTAGCTCTTCTCCCCATAATTCTGAGCCTAAGACATTCTGTTTTATGTAGCTTCCCTAGTGCTAACAGCTGTCTCTAGCCACTTTCATTTAAGACCCCGTATTTTAGGCCTGTAGTTTCCTTTTATGTTCAAATATTTTATTGAAAGAAAAAAATATGCCAACTCTTGGTATACATTGGACTCTGATACATTTTCTGAGCAAAATATGAATAAAAGAGAGTGACAAAAAGGGAAATGAAAAAAGATTTCCACATCCCATGGTACATACCAGTAATGTAACGTAATAAACTACTACCCCAAGATATAAACCTCATCTCTAGACAATAGATAATACATTATACAATTCCCAAAAAACCCTGCCTCCACCCAAAAAACGATACAAATATAACAAAATTACAGAAACAACCAATAAGAATTATAGTCTTCCTTTGATCCCATATAAAAGAAGAAAGAAAATGAGTATAGGTAAAAAGTTAAAAAAAAAAAAAACAAAACAAAAAAAACCCCCTTTTGATCATATGATATAAAAAGAAGCCCCCCCAAAACAACCATGCTGTATAGACCAAGCCACTTAGTCATTAAGGATTAGACTCCGAACATGATGGGCAAAGTTTGAATATATTTTTCCCAAATTGACAAAAAAATTCTACGGCGTTTAAAGGAAAGATGGGATTCCATATTATTCTCTCAGCAGGAGACTTTAGCTCCCACTGCACCTCCCTATGTTCTTCCTCCCTTCCCCCCTCCATCCTACACCACTGAATTTCCCGCTATGCAGACACAGAAAGTTAGTGACCCGCCTTTAAAGGCAGCTGGATATACTCCTAATTTAACTTCAGAGCACCAACTCCCAACCCCCACTATCCCCCTACTGAATCAGCCTACAGGGAACTCTGTTTGGGTTGATATCACAGTGAACTCCCATTATAGAATTAGATTCCGCAGCCTGTGAACAGATTAATGAAACATTTGGAGCCTGTGGCTATCAGCATAATGACCCAGCCTCTTTAAAACCTTTAGACAAGTGTCTGAATTGGTTCCCTTCCAATTACAGACCGAACAAGATGACAGGCATCAAATGATGGAACTATTGCAATTCCTGGATGGTCCCAAGGAAATAACCTCCATCCCTATTCACCAAGTTCTTCTAGATCTCCTCAAAAAGAACTGGGAACACCCTGGCTCTGTTGCTCCAGTCAACAGGAAGGCTGACACCACTTATTTGGTACAGTCAGCGCCAGGTTTTCAAAAACCTCAATTGAATCACCAATCTGTAGTTGTAGAATCTACCCAAAAGAGGGCAAAGAGATCAAAACCCCACACTTCCTTTCCCCCAGGCAAGGAGCAAAGATTTCTAGATGCCATTGGTCGCCGGGTCTTCCAGGGCTCAATGCTAATCTCCCGAATCGCTTCTTATCAGCTCTATATGACCCAATACAACAGGGGCTTATTTAAGCAGATACAAGACTTGACAGACTCCCTACCTCAGCAATTTCAAGATCAGCTCCAAACCCTAGTAAACAAGGATTTGAGGCGGGCAAGCATGAGATAAGATCATCTTATGATATCTTTGACACTGCTACCAGGGTATCTGCAGCTGCTATGTCGGCAAGAAGATGGGCCTGGCTCAAGTCTTCGGACCTTCGCCCTGAAGTGCAGGACAGATTATCCGACCTGCCCTGTGTAGGAGACAATCTGTTCGGCAAGCAGATTCAACGAACGGTGGCGGAACTCAAGGACCATCATGAGACCCTGAGACAGCTCTCTCTGATGCCTTCTGAGTACTTCTAAAAACAGCCTTTCCGAAAAGACACTAAGAAATCCTTCTTCTGTCCGAAGAAATCCTACCCACCACCGGCTAGAATTCGCTCTACGAGACCATTTCAAAAAACCCAGTCTCGGCAGATACGAAAACAAAAGCCGCAAGCAGCTCCTCAGCCGGGCCCTGCTTCTGGATTTTGACTCCTGCATAGAGAGCAGCAGCCAGCTTCTACTGCCTCACATACCAGTGGGAGGTCGATTATGCCATTTCAACAACAGGTGGCACTCAATCACCTCAGACCAGTGGATCTTAGCGATAATCGCTCAAGGTTATCATCTCAACTTTCTCTTCATCCCACCGGACTCCCCACCTCTACCGACGTGGAGAACATCCAATCACTCCATCCTTTGGAACAGGAGGTCTCCCTCCTTCTCCAGTCCAAGGCAATAGAACCAGTACCCTACTTTCAGCACGGCCTAGGGGTTCTATTCCCGGTACTTCCTAATCCCCCAAAAATTGGGCGGCGTTCGTCCAATTCTGGATCTACGTGTCCTCAACAAGTACCTCCATCAAGAAACGTTCAAAATGGTAACCTTGGGTTCTCTTCTTCCTCTTCTACAAAGAGGAGACTGGTTCTGCTCTCTAGACCTCCAGGACGCATACACTCATATTGCGATAACTCCATCTCATCGCAAATACCTGAGATTTCTGGTAGGCCCCAAGCACTATCAATACCGAGTACTTCCATTCGACCTCGCGTCTGCACCACGAGTCTTCACAAAATGTCTCGTAGTTGCAGCCTTCCTCAGGACTCAAGGTGTTCACGTCTACCCCTATCTAGACAATTGGTTGATCAGGGCTCCCACTCAGCAAACTACTCTGTCGTCCCTACATCTTACCTTACACACTCTGATTTCGCTAGGATTTCTCGGCAACTACGACAAATCCTACTTAGTCCCATCTCAAACCTTATCATTCATAGGGGCAGACTTGGAAACCTTGCAGGCAAAAGCTTTTCTACCTCGACAACAAGCTCTCACTCTCATCTCTCTCGCACATCAGCTGCAGTCTCAGCGCTACACGACTGCATGCCACTTTCTCATCCTACTGGGACATATGGCGTCCTCAGTTCAGGACACCCCAATGGCCCGCCTAGCTATGAGAGTCATGCAGTGGACTCTAAGGTCACAATGGACTCAATGCATTCAGCCCCTGTCGAACATTGTCCACGTCACTGACTCACTCCGTCAGTCTCTCGACTGGTGGAAAAATCAGATCAATCTCCTCCAAGGCTTGCCCTTCCAGGCTCCAGACCCTCAAATAACTCTCACCACCAATGCTTCCAACCTCGGCTGGGAAGCCCATGTGGCCAATCTGCAGACACAAGGAACTTGGTCTCCAGAGGAAGCCAAACACCAAATCAATTTCCTGGAGCTTCGAGCAATCAGATATGCTTTCAAGGTGTTTCAGGATCGCCTTTTCAATCAGGTCATCCTGATTCAGACGGACAACCAGGTGGCCATGTGGTACATCAACAAACAGGGAGGCACGGGCTCCTACCCCTTGTGTCAGGAAGCTGCGCAGATATTTATTTATTTATTTATTTATTTTTAATTTTTATATACCGAAATTCTTGTAGGGACTACAAATCACTCCGGTTTACATAAAACGAAAACGAAAAACTGCTATGGGAGGAGATATGGGAGGAGGCCCTCTCCCACTCAATGTACCTTAGGGCCACCTACTTTCCGGGAGTGGACAATGTGTTGGCAGACAAGCTAAGTCGCACCTTTCAACCGCACGAGAGGTCTCTCGACCCCTCAATAGCGGACTCGATCTTCCAACAATGGGGTTACCCTCAAAGAGACCTATTTGTGTCACCTCAAAACCGCAAAGTAGAGAACTTCTGCTCTCTCACTTGCAGCCAATACTCAGCCAAGAGATGCGTTCTCCCTCTCATGGGCAACCGGTCTCCTATATGCATTCCCTCCACTTCCACTTCTCTCAAAGACTCTCGTGAAGTTACATCAGGACAAGGGAACCATGATCCTGACAGCACCTCACTGGCCACGCCAAGTGTGGTTTCCAATATTTCAGGATCTCTCCATTCACAGGCACATTCCCTTGGGAAAGGACCCGCTTCTGATTACGCAAAACGACGGGTGCCTGCGCCACCCCAACCTTCAAGCCTTGTCCCTGACAGCATGGATGTTGAAAGGTTAAACCTTCAGCCACTTAACCTTTCTGAATCAGTTTCCCATGTCCTGATTGCTTCACGGAAGCCTTCCACAAGAAAATCCTACCTTTACAAATGGAACAGATTTCAGTCATGGTGCTCTTCTCAATCCCTTGACCCCTTTACCAGTCCAATCACGAAGTTTCTGGACTATCTCTGGCACTTGTCGGAGTCAGGTCTAAAAAATTCCTCCATCAGAATGCATGTTAGTGCGGTGGCCGCCTTCCATAAAGGTGTCGGGAATGTTCCCATATCAGTACAACCCCTTGTAACATGGTTTCTGAAAGGCTTGCTTCACCTCAAGCCTCCACTGTGTCCTCCGGCCCCTTCTTGGGACCTCAACCTGGTTTTGGGTCAGCTCATGAAACCACCATTCGAGCCTCTCCAATCCTGTGAACTTGGCTATCTCACATGGAAAGTGATCTTCCTTTTGGCAATCACTTCGGCTCGCAGGGTTAGTGAGTTACAGGCCCTAGTTACCTATCTGCCTTACACTAAACTTCAGGTAAAAGTAATCAGTACGCTCTACTCTGTTACAAAGAATGAATATCAAAATATAGAACAGAGGACTCGGCACAAATTGTAATGCCCATAAGTTTTCAAATAATTTTTATTCACAACAATTTTTTATATTCTAAATTAGAACCCACATGTGCTACAAACCACATATATTAAAACCCATCAACGGCGCTTTAACATACTGTCACCATTCACACCATTCGTACATATAAAATCACCCCCAAACACATAACCGTTATAAATATATCCCTATACCATCCAATGTTAATATGCCCAACCTAACACACATATCCCAAAGTTAATGTACAAAAAGTCATACAAAATTTAAATATTGGCAGAACGCCTACATGAAACATATATCAAATTTACAATCATGTGTTATGTATATGTTGGACATATATATACGCTGTTATACACACAAAAAATGTATCATCTTTATTATACACCTTGGTTGAATTACACCCAACAGGCTACCTGTTTCACCCTAAAGAATAGGGCTTCCTCAGGGGACAAGATGTATTGCTTGAAAATACTACCCCGCCAACTTCTCCTCAATCAGCAGATCTCCTCAATGTGTGTACTTCGCATTGATAGCAGCAAGTTATAAAATATATCAATTGCACATGATCCCGGTCTCTATATCCACATGTCGATAGAAAGTTGCTCTTAACCAAAAGCTCATAATAAATTCAGCCTAATTCAACCATCCGGAGGCAATCCTTCAAGTTACTTCCAAGGGACAAACAGTCTCATCTACATCAACCCCGGTAACGTTTTCTTCAAACTTCATATATTGCTCACCATGGTCTGTAAATGCAGCAAAGTCGAGGCGTCATAAGAATTCAATATTGCTTACTCCCATACCAGAGATAACCAAAGTTAACCTGAATCATTGAAACCGCACGCCAGCTCCTGCGTAGAATATTCTACGCAGGAGCTGGCGTGCGGTTTCAATGATACAGGTTCAATGATACGCTCCTGCGTAGAATATTCTACGCAGGAGCTGGCGTGCGGTTTCAATGATACAGGTTCAATGATACGCTCCTGCGTAGAATATTCTACGCAGGAGCTGGCGTGCGGTTTCAATGATACAGGTTAACTTTGGTTATCTCTGGTATGGGAGTAAGCAATATTGAATTCTTGTGACGCCTCGACTTTGCTGCATTTACAGACCATGGTGAGCAATATATGAAGTTTGAAGAAAACGTTACCGGGGTTGATGTAGATGAGACTGTTTGTCCCTTGGAAGTAACTTGAAGGATTGCCTCCGGATGGTTGAATTAGGCTGAATTTATTATGAGCTTTTGGTTAAGAGCAACTTTCTATCGACATGTGGATATAGAGACCGGGATCATGTGCAATTGATATATTTTATAACTTGCTGCTATCAATGCGAAGTACACACATTGAGGAGATCTGCTGATTGAGGAGAAGTTGGCGGGGTAGTATTTTCAAGCAATACATCTTGTCCCCTGAGGAAGCCCTATTCTTTAGGGTGAAACAGGTAGCCTGTTGGGTGTAATTCAACCAAGGTGTATAATAAAGATGATACATTTTTTGTGTGTATAACAGCGTATATATATGTCCAACATATACATAACACATGATTGTAAATTTGATATATGTTTCATGTAGGCGTTCTGCCAATATTTAAATTTTGTATGACTTTTTGTACATTAACTTTGGGATATGTGTGTTAGGTTGGGCATATTAACATTGGATGGTATAGGGATATATTTATAACGGTTATGTGTTTGGGGGTGATTTTATATGTACGAATGGTGTGAATGATGACAGTATGTTAAAGCGCCGTTGATGGGTTTTAATATATGTGGTTTGTAGCACATGTGGGTTCTAATTTAGAATATAAAAAATTGTTGTGAATAAAAATTATTTGAAAACTTATGGGCATTACAATTTGTGCCAAGTCCTCTGTTCTATATTTTGATATTTACACTAAACTTCTGCAGGACTGGGCAGTACTCCGCATTCACCCTAAGTTCTTGCCTAAGGTAGTATCAGAGTTTCGTCTCAATCAATTGATTATACTACCTACATTTTTTCCCAGGCCCCATTCCAATCCAGGAGAGGAGGCTCTGCATACCTTTAACGGGCTCTAGCATTCTACTGAGACTGTACAGCTGCCCACAGGAAAAGCACTCAATTGTTTGTCTCTTTCCATTCCATTAAATTGGGGCAGCCTGTGGGTAAGCAGACTCTCTCCTCCTGGTTAGCAGACTGCATATCCTTTTGCTATCAGCAAGCAGGCATTCCACTTCCAGACCGTGTTAAGGCACAGTCTGTGAGGGCCATGGCGATTTCAGTAGCACACCTACGCTCGGTGCCGCTTCCTGACATTTACAGGGCTGCCACCTGGAGTTCTCTCCATACCTTTACAGCCCACTATTGCTTGGACAAGACCGAAAGACAAGATTCCATCTTCAGCCAATCTGTCCTGCGTAATCTATTCACAACTTGACGTACCAACACCCTTCCGCCTGCCTGGTAGGATTCAGGATGCCCTCGGCCAAATTTCACCCCAGTCCTAGTGCTTTGCACACCTGGGTACATTTGGTGCATACTCTGACATCCTCAGCTCGGTACTCACCCATATGTGAGGACTACCATCCTGCTTGTCCTGTGAGAAAGCAAATGTTGCTTACCTGTACAGGTGTTCTCACAGGACAGCAGGATGTTGGTCCTCACGAAACCAGTGGTGTTTGGTTCGTTACCTTTCTTATTTTATTTTTCGGTACTTCCTGTAGCTTTTAAACAAGACTGAAGGGAGACCCCCTGCTGGCTACAGGGTTAGTGCCATGCTGTGCATGCCCAGTAGATGCCAGTCAAAGTTCTAGAAACTTTGACAAACGTGTTCCGTGATTGGGCTCCATCCTGTGATGTCACCCATATGTGAGGACTAACATCCTGCTGTCCTGTGAGAACACCTGTTAGAGGTAAGCAACATTTGCTATCTCAAGGCACAGCAGTGTGAAACGCAATAGGAAGCAGGTGGCCCACAGGTACTGGGACATAAAGGCCCAGTTGATGATAAAGGTGGCTAACCCCAACAAATACATACGGCAGACCAGCGGAGGAGCACCTTGTCTGATTGTGCTCACGCCCGTGGAGGAACACCTAATCCAACGGCTGCGACTGGATGTGTTTGAGGGCATAGCTGAGCGGCTGGACACCACGTGAGCTGGAGCCAGTAAGTTCACCTCTCCTGTAAATGGCAAGGCTGCTGCAGTTGTACACATCATTTGGCATAAGATGCTCACATTGATTGGTGTGCAAAGAGCGTATCTCATGCCAAATGATCCATGTGTATACCTCTTGGCTTTGGTACTTATGTCGTCTTCTTTGTTTCCTCAGCTTTCGCCCAGGACCCTGCCGGTCCCAGCCATCAAGCCTCAGGGACCAGCTACGCAGGAGCACTTTTCCGTGCCCCCTTACTTATGGTCTCTCAGACCCAGTTCAGTGAGGAGGAGGAGCGGTAGCAGCAGCTTCTTCAGCACAGCCAGATCCTAGAAGGCCTTGGCTTCTAGGATCTGGCTGTGCTTCAATCAAGGCCTTGGCTTCTAGGATCTGGCTGTGCTTCAATCATTGATAAACCCAGCCTGCACAAGGACACAGTTGGGCCAACACACTCTCGCTCCAGCATATTACATGGCCACCAAGAGGCAGCCGGCATTGAGCTGGAGCAGCTCTCCAGCCCCCTCATGTTACTTCTGGAGACCCAAATCTCCATTCTGGCCACGATGAGCACAGCACCAGCTTTGGCACCAGCACCGGAACCAACAGAGGCCTCAATGCATGAGCAGCTGGACCAGTTGGAAAGAAGCCATGGTGTCCACCTCCACCATATACAGGCAGAACTAGTGCACCTGAGGAAGGCAGTGAATGGAAATTCCCAGCCCATGCATAACCAGACGCCAGCCTACACACAGGCTCTTACTACAGTGGCTACCTCAATAAATAAGCTCATCAGCATCCTGACTCAGATTCTATAACGAATGATGGAGCCTCCACCTGTACCTTCCCCAGCATCCCCAGACTCCACGCCACTTAGCAGTCCCCGGCTTGAGAGATGACCCAGGGGTAGGCTCCCCCAAAGACATGCCACCCTCGAGTGGCAAGCCATAGTGTGACAAAGGGCCATGAAAGTTCGGAACTGCTGCCCTGTTACACCTAAGAACAAGACTTGTCGAACAAGTCTGGCCGTGCCTCTGGATAGAGTTCCTGTGTCAGCTAGATGGAAGAAGCTTGCTGAGCCCATCCTGAATACAGAGTTCCTGTGCCAGCTAGATGATGGGGATAGTCTATTGTCTGCCAGTGTTGTCCTGCTGTCTACTTCTAATGCCCTCTTCAATGCTCTGCCCATACTCCAGCGTCCTTGATGCCGTTTCCAGTCCTGGCCGAGTTGCTGTCTCTTCGCATGTCTCATCTCCTACTCCTGATGCTGGTGTCTTGTTTCATCTCATCTCATCCTGCTGCTGCCTCCATGCTACTGTGTCATCTTCTCATCCTGATGCTTCCTCCATGCTACTATCTTCTGCTGGAGTTCCTGCCTCCATGCTGCGCTCTCCAGTCCTGGTCCTCGGCCTCTATGCTGCACTTTTCAGTCCTGGTCCTGCTGCCTGGCTACTTAACCTTTGCTGCCTTGGCCCTTAGGCTATCCCCTTGAGTGCCCCTCTTTCAATATGGACTGCTGGGGGCCTTTTGGTTAACATCACATTGTTGTTCTGCAATCAGCTCTAACATTAGAGCTGTACTGTAGCTATTGGGGTGCAGCTTCTGCTTTCTATGTTCTTTGATGTAATCATGATTGTTTAAAAGGGTAAGATGTTAATACTGTATATGTAATGTTGCCATTTGTAACAATGTACAAAGAGATCTACACTCAATGTGGTGTTGATTACATTTACAATATCATTTGCAATTACATATCTTGTCCTTGCAGAATATGATTACCAAAGATTTTAACTTGCTTTCAATCTATTGACAATTGTTGTATAATAAAGCGGTCACAGATTTGAAAAAAAGCTTTCTGCTTGTCTGTTTTTGTGTGTCTTTTCTCTTAAGGGTTCACTAGGTCAAAAGTTTGGGATCCACATGACCCTGCATGCTAGAGTGCCATTGGCCATTCCAAGTAGGCACTTTTCTGACAGGCAAGATCATATAGCCTACGGCATACAACCAAAAGCTGAGTGTAGGCTCCCAAGGAAGACAGCAAGAGCTCAACAGGAGGCTCCTTTCTGTGTAGTTTCAGTATTGGCTTCAGTTGCCTTCTCCAGAGAGCATACTCTTAGCTAATAATTGGGTACATTGAGCATGTATGTGAGATGGGTACTAGCAAGCTAGTGTTCACCTCCATACGCAGTCCGGTGGAACAGGTATAGAAATGTTTACCTAGAGGTGCAGTAGTTATGTCTCCACTCTGTTGGGGACCAATCTGTTGTCTAGCTATGCGAAGGTCATAGTGCACCGATTACAAACCATTAGCCTGTAGCATTGTGAAGATAAATCACCTCTGACCAAATAATGGCCTTTATCTCTAGCTCTGGCACCGAATGCAATCATGACATAAGTCTTCAGTCAGAGGGCTGCTTGAAAATTGCATTAAGCTTAGGTATGTTTTATCTATAGGGAGCATAAATATGCAGCTGAAGGTATCTAGGACAGAGAGTACATAGTGTACATGTAAAGCCTGTGTGGAGTTAAGGGCAATTTACACTAATCACCTCACAAGGCCTAACATTGGGCCCCTTACTTGGGTCCTCACTCCACTTAAAAGGCAATCTGGACAAAGCCCTTTTTAGGCTCCACACTAAACAAAATGTCTTCTACTTGCAGGCTGCTCTAACACCGTGTCAGCAGCTATGTGACAGCTGAGGGAGGAGTGAGGGAGTTGTGTAGGTTAGAGAAACACGACAGCCCAAGAGCAGTCAGGAGGCCTGCAGTTGCTTGGGAGCAGGCAGACCTCCTCAGACTGGCTGTCTACCCTGTAATGGCCTGACATGTGGATCTGTATAATTATGTCTGTCCCCTAAAATCAACTGCAGAAATGTGCTACCACTTCTATGTAAAAAAAAAAAATATTTCTTACTAATTGCTGAAGAGCGGACTATATAAATCATTTCTGTATCCAAAGTGACCATCATAAAGCACTGGGTTGACCTTGTAAATCTTATCCGTCGACCCAAAAATACTTTTTTTCTGTGCTTAAAATGAGTTAATCATCAGTCACTTAGAGACATCACTCTTTAAACAGTCATTTCACAATATTTGTATAGAGAAACTTGTTCAAATATCTTCTGACTTGAATGATCATTCCATCAAGGAGTTCCTTAGAAGGCACTTGCTCGATTAACCTTTGCATATAAAGTCTTTAAATGCCCATGAAATCTTTAACACCCGACACTGCAGCGTTTCGAGCCGTGCTCTTTCTTCAGGGGTTGTTACCATCGAAAAACAGCTGCTTACTTTCACAAATTTCAGTCAGTCTTTGTGATCCTGTATGAAAATACCACGATATTCTCTTAATAGCATTGTATATCAAAATAATAACTGTTCTGAAAAAAACCAACTCTTTAAAAGGTGCATAACTGTTAGAAAGATAAATGCTCACTTACATCTTTATGAGTGGTGATCTGAAATGTCATTATGATGTCGCCCTCCTGGCAACCTTCTCTACATCTGATGGTTGTACAATGCCACCATTTTATACCAAAAAAGCCCGCGAAACCGGGATATCAATCAAAAAGACAGAGGTCCAGCCCCCTAAAAAACTGTGGTGTCAGTCAAAAACCGAAAGTGCAAACAAAAAGCTTATTGTAATAGAAGTGTATACCAATCAATCTTATCATTTAACCCTTTAGGATCCACTGTATTTAATTTATGAATCCAAACATTTTCCCAAAAATTCAACCCCCCCCTTCTAAGCGGTGGTATGAGTTCCAATATGGTCCATTTAAATTCTTCAAAGGAATGTCCTTTCGCTATACAATGTGATACTATAGGTGCTTTCAAATCCTTTGTGGAAACTCAGCTACGATGCTGTATTAACCGTGTCCTGATTTTACGTGTTGTACGTCCAATGTATAATTTCTGACACGGTCATAAGAGTACATAGACCACAAAATTAGAATCACAATCGGTAGTATGTTTATGGGTTTAGGTTTATGGCTATAAGTTAACTTCCGACCTACGTGAGCTCATTATGGGCTCTAGCTTAATTGTTTCTCCCTACTATTATTGACTTTCGACTTATATTCGCTATTTTCTCTCTTTCTCCTACCCCTCTCTCTCCTGCCCCTCCCTTAATTCACTATCCTGTAAATACTTTCCTGTAAATATCCTGTAAATACCCCCCCACCCCATAAACAGTGATTCACTATTCTATAATTTCCCTCAGCCCCTATCTATTACTACAATTTACTTTAATTCCCTCAACCCCAGTTAATCAGTAATTTTTTAATTCCTTTATGCAACATTAATGATCTTTGTATTTATGCAACTTTAATGTATTTTGTATTTGTCTTCCCTTAGCCCCCATTAACTATTATTGTTTTAATTGTTTAATACTGTTTTAAAACCGTTCATTGTAAAGCTCTGTTAGCTGTATTATCAGTTCTTTGGAAACCGATGTGATGTTCCGAATAAATGTCGGTATATAAAAATATTAAATAAATAAATAAAAATAAATTAATGGCAAATCCTGTGTTGGAATCTTTCCATGATATGCCCGCTATGATGTAATTACAAAAATCACATTTGGAGCATGCTTCATGTTCTGCAGTAATGATGGTTGTCTGTGATTTATCTGTCAAAGCAGCACTTACTATATGCTGCTTGATATTTGACCCTCTAGCATATGCAAACATGGGTGAAATGCTGAAAACCTCATGTGTGCTCAAAACATGTGAATTTTGCTGAATAATCTTCTTGATCTGTTAAGTAAAGTTTGTATGTTTTAACACACAGACTAATACTCCAACTGATGGTTTAGCTTTGTACTGTAAAAGTTGATCTCGATCGGAAAAGCATGCTCTGATAAAAGCTTTTTTGATAACCTTTTTGAGATAACCCCTGTGACCCAAACGCACGGACAGTTGTGATGACTGATTAAAAAACTCTTCATCTTCAGAACAAATTCTTCGGATTCAGAAAAACTGCCCAAAGGGGAGACCATCTTTAAAATGCCGCGGATGATGACTTTCAAAGCGTAGTAGATTGTTCCTATCAGTTGATTTACGAAACAGCATGGTCTGAATCCCTGTATCTGTTTTCTTAATCAAAATATCCAAAAATGCTAATTGATTAAGATTATATGTCATAGAAAATTTCAAATTCCTATCTGCTTGATTCAACCACGCATGGAATGCCAAAAGATGCTCTTCTGTGTGCATCCAAACAAAAAATGTCATCAATATACCTTGAC
Source organism: Rhinatrema bivittatum (assembly GCF_901001135.1). NCBI lineage: Eukaryota > Metazoa > Chordata > Amphibia > Gymnophiona > Rhinatrematidae > Rhinatrema > Rhinatrema bivittatum. Next base: position 159,036,671 of record NC_042622.1, on the reverse strand, counting down.
CATATGTGTACATGCTTGAAAAAATGAGAGGTATATACCATTAACTCTTCAAATTTGGTGACAAATACATTTGCTACATCCGGAGCCAATGGAGAGCCCATAGCTACTCCATGGGTTTGCAAATAAACATCTTTGCCAAAAAGAAAAAAATTGTGAAAAAGAACAAGTTCTGTTAACTCAATTAGAAAATCAGATGGAACACTTTGCGGTCTCTCTCTCTCACTTCTATGTATGCACACAAAACATACAAGCTATATATGGCAGCAACTTTGTAGGAGTAACCTGCCGGCGTATACATCTGGTAGAGTAAGGTGCAAAAGATGTGGCCTGGTGTGGCAGCCTCTTTGTGGTGTGTCTAAGATCTGTTCTACAGAAAGGAGGGTAAATAGGCCACAGTCTCGGAAAAGGGTTGCTTGAGCAGGCCTCAAGCAACCCCCCACAAAACAGCAAACCCTCTCTGCCAGCTGAAGCTCTTGGAACCATGCACACCCCCAAATAATAGGAAATTAGGCACTCTCCAAATACTAAGAAGAGCATTAGTGTCTGGGGGGTAGAAAGTGTACACTACAGGCAGATATCTACTCATCCAGAAATGTGACATACTGTATCTTGAGATCTGACTCTGTCAGGTTTCACATCTCCACCCTCTCAACACAAGGAATAAATAGTGTGAGCCATAAGTGGAATGTTCTTTCAGTAAGTGTAAGGCCATTTTCTCCCCAAACAATACAGTTGTATCTCTGAGGCACCCATTGTAAACAGTGGAAGTGCAAGGTCACTTGTGTTGAAAGACTGTGCAAAATGGATGCGCACACACTGCCTGCTCTGGGGTGTGCATAGGTGTGGTAATGGAGGCAACAATGAGGCCAACATCACCCCCAGACACAGATGTAAACCAAGGCTAACACAGCACATCACTCACCCACACGCACAAAGTCACACACGTGTTGGCCCTTTTTTGGTCCTTGTTGCCTTTAGCGAGCATCCTGAAGCATCCAGTATCCCCCAGCAAGTAAACTTGTCACAAACATTATGGGTTTAGGAAGGCAGGTCAGGTAAGAATTGGTGTTTTTATTGGCCCAGGAGGGCCTGGTAGGTGTTTTCATTGAAGACCTATTTTTATCACGTGCGATAATAGCTGCGATCCGAAAGAACAGCCATGGGCGCACGATAAAAAATCTTTTCCCTTGCGCTGCAAAAAGCAAAGATGTAGTTATTTCTGATGTAAATCCTGCATTAGTGATTTAAGTTATCGTGGAATGTGGTAAGATACTTTAATTTGCATTAACTCCTCCCATATGCGTACTAAATTTAAAATCTGTATGCTAACTAGCATTGCGCTATTTATCGTGCGCTAAAAGAGCATTAGACCCCATTTAGCGCACGTTCAGGCCATAACACACTTTGATGAATGACCCTATATATGACTAACAAATCCAATGAAATTTGTAACCCCAAATTTCTGATAGTTTTATCAGCCCATCGCAGAGGGAAACTGTCTTCTCAACCCACTTTATCTATCTAATGCTAATGCTCAGATGTATCCTTATTCAACTTTAACCTAGAAAATCCCCCAAATTTCTGAAAGACATCTAACAAAGAATCAAGCGACTTAATCAGATCAGTTAAAAAAACAAAACAAAACAGAATGTCATCGGCAAAGTCCACATATTTAAACATCAATATGCCCATTTGCTTTGCTTTCACTATCTCCAAAGATTGAATATAGTCCAATCTTTGGTTCCAGAGACAGTAAAAATAAAAGCAGTGACAAAGATCAGCCTTGTTTGGTACCATGAGCAATCGGAAACAGATCCGAATGCTTCCCATTAGCCACAATTAACGCTTTCAGGCTCCCCAATGCCTTACAACTCGGGAGTTAAAATAAATAAACCCATCCTACCCTGACAAACACCTTTTCAGCAACAAAGCTGGCAACCAGAAAAAGCGCTCTTGATCTCTGACAGAGTGCTATTGCTGCCAGCAATATCTCACATTAGTTAAGGCATAATATCTCTGGACAAAACCAACCTGACCCGGTCTAATTTTACGATCTGTCAGTGTTTTAGAAAACAGCTTTTGGTCAAAGTTTAAAAGAGAAATAGGCCAATAGGAAGTCAGAGAGAGAGGGTCCTTCCCAGGCTTAGGTATGAGCGTTATCTGTGCCATATTGACATGAACTGGATATTCACTTCTGTCATTCAAAGCATTATACATCATACTTAAAGGGGTACCCATAGAATCTGACAGAATTTTTAAAAATTCTGCGCTATTCCCATCAGGGCCCTGTGCTTTTAGCCACTTAGCTTGGTGAATGCCAATAACAATCTCCTCATTACTGATAAGTCTGTTCAGCCAGTTCAACTGTTCTGTGAATTTGGGAATCTTCAGTATTTTACAAAAAGTCATATATTTGTCCTTATCCCAACCCTCTGAAGAGTAAAGATCAGCATAGAAGTGTTGAAAACTCCTAAGGTTCTCCTGAGCAGAGTTAGTAAGCTACCTGTTTGTGTCCGCAATGCAGAGATATAACATAATTGGATCCCCAATTGGTCCTAATAAGATTTGCAATAAGTTTCCCCGCTTTATTACTAAATTGAAAGAGCTTGAATTGATATTGTACAATACTTTTTAGTATGTTTTTGAATAAGTGAATTTATCACTACCTATATCGCCAAATAATTTTTCTTGTTCATACTAGTATTGGACAGTAATAAAGAGTGTTTAGCTTCCTTAAGCTGGCTTTCCAAATTCACCAACTGCTTATCAAGAGCTCTTCTCCTCTAAGTGACATAGGAAATAGTAACCCCTTAACACGGCCTTTGCAGCATACCAAAACAAAATAGGGTTGTCTGCATGAATTCCATTATGAGTCATATAATCTTTCCATTTGGATCTTAAATAATCTTGAAATTGTAGATCAGTAGCCAAATAATAAGGGAAATGCCAACTCTTAACCAACTGAGCATCCCTTTGAAAATGTAATTGGATCCAGATAGGAGCATAATCAGAAATTAAACTATTATCAATACCCGTGTCAGTAATCCTAGAAAAAATATCTTTACTAACAAGAATGTAATCCAACCTAGAATAAGTGGAATGAGCTCTTGACAAGTGAGTAAAGTATTTTTTAAGCAGATGAAGCATCCTCCATGCATCCACCAAATGTAATGTGTCTTCCAAAAAAATTAATACCCCCTACTGGAGTGGCTCATATCCCCCCTAACTGGATGTGATCTATCCAAAGTTGGGTCCCTTACAATATTAAAATCTTCACCCAGAATTAAACCACTATCTACATATGGAAGCAACGGATTATAGGGGCTTCGAAAAAATGTGATAATAGTTGTTAGTGGCGTAAATGTGACACGGAACTAAAGGGCTATGAACAAACCTGCAGCCAGAATCAAGTATCTCTCATTAGAAGATATTTAATTTCTTGCTTGGATGTTATTGAGGTTGCTGAAGCAAAATGGACAGTGCCCACCTAGTCTCTTTTCAGCTTGACATGTTCTAGATCACTCAAACAAGTTTCCTGAAGAAAAGTAAAATATGCAGATTTCTTTTTCAAAGAAGTGGGAATTTTAGCCCGTTTTACAACTTAATTTATCCCACAAACATTCCATTAAATAACTTTAACACCTTTCTGCAACATTTAACCCACTCCCAACCAAAAAATGAAGTGAATGCAAAAAAACTTAACTAAAGAGGTTAGGCACTCTCCCAGCATAGGTCTTCTCCCACAATGAAACAGCTTTACCCATACTAGTAATGCAAAGTGTACAAACCAAACAGTTGTTTCAGTGGAAAACAGAGCAAAATCCCTCCTATCTCTCCCTTTCCTGCCCCCAGCCCATTCCCAATAATCTTCCCAATCTGATACCAATAGAGATCACATCCATGCAAACGGTATTCCCCATCCCCTGTAACCACAAAAATAAATGTTTACTATTTGCAGCTCAAAACGTTGAAATCAGTGAAAAGCAATACAGTAAATAGAAAAACAGTAGAATGCTCAATTGGTACAGTGAAACAAAAAACGAAAACTGCAACTGTGAAACCTCAAAGTCAAACAGTAAGGAGTTGAAACTGCCATCACAAATCTTCCAACTCTCCCTTACACTCCCATGGTTTCTGAAACTTGCAAAAGTCAAAACAGTACAGCACGCTCCTGACTGAAGTCATGTCACAAATTGAGCATTGACTCATGGCTGGCTGGCCATTATCTCATCAACAAACTTTTGAGCCTCAAGCAATAAAACCATCCAACACACTCAGGAGTGGCCACCTGGAGATTCACCAGGTAAATCAGCGTGGCCTGAATGCCTAATTTAAAAAGCTTGGTGCACAGTGGAGCAAACCCTCGGCGCTGCTACGAAAGCTCAGCCTAATAGTGTTGAAAGACTAAATCCTTTTGTTCTTATGGCAAAGTTGTTTTCCAGTTCGCAGCGCCTGCAAAATTTCAGCTTCGTGTGCAAAATTGAGCACCTTCGCGATAACACGGGGCCCTACTCAATTCACTTTTGAGGCCCAGGCGATGCGCTCATTCAAATCTTAATTCGCTGTTCTTTTTCTGAAAGCCCAAGCTCTGTAGTAATCCAGGACTCCAAAAAAGTCTGCAAATCCCGCTCCTCCAATGATTTGGGTAGCCCAATGAATCTTAAATTGTCATGGTGAAATCTGTCTTCTAGATCTTCAAACCGTTTGGACTGCTTCTTCAAGTCTGACTTCATCAAGAAAACCTCAGTTTGTACTAAAAGGATGCCATCTTGAACGTCTGAGACATTCTGCTAGACTTCGGCAAAATGCCTTTCAAACCCAGTCATAGTTCGAGACTTCCTCCAACTTGTCAAAAATTTTCCTAAGCTTTGGGTTCTGAAGCTTCCGTGACTGCCACCTTCATATCTATCTTCGCCGCTGTCTGAAGAGGCGAGGATTCCGGGTGCTCAGCTTCCTCCACCATATTAAATTCAAGCAATTTAGGCTTGTCCTTTTCACTCTCTCTTGTAGCTGTTAACGTGGACATGGCATCCTAGGTAGCTCCAAAGATATATTTGTCCACTCCAAACATGAATTAGCTGCTTTTCTTTATAGTCGATGGGGGTGGATTAGTCCAAAGACGAGCCGAGAAGGGGAATCGCATCTTTTCCCCTTCATTGCACTATGTGATCTCCAGTTTCCTTCTATCCATTCAGTAGGTCAGGTGGCCCTGGACTAGGACTGCCTTTATACTACCTTACAAGTCTAGGCTTTGTACCTTTTGTAAACCTAATTCCCCTTTGTGTTTGTTCTAGTTACTAACCATCACCTAACAAGAAAGTACTTCAAAACAACTCTCCTTATATTTCAGTTAAGTTTATTTGTAGTTTCTATATAGTTACTAGTGCAGCTCAAATGCAATTCATAGCAATTTTTATTCTTCATAATCAAAATCATCTAGTTCATCCAGTTTAATCCCCATACATTTTATCACTTTTCTCATCATCCAAATATTTCCAGGGTTTGACTGGGAAAGTACAGCAAAGTAACACCTCTTTGAATAGCCTCAGAGTTCTTAAGTTTCCTTAATACATTTTCTGTATCACTTTTCTGTTGCTCATCAGATAGGATCATAGTGTTTTAACTAAGAGATAGCATACAAAACTACTTTTAAGAGAACTTACAGTGACAAACAGCTGGCTATTCCAGCTTCCCCTTTCCAATTGAAGGCAGTATTGACTTAAAGCAAAACAAATCTCTCTAAATCAGGTAGCCAGCTCTATTTTAACACACTACCTTTCGGAGATACAATCCCTTAGAGCTCTAGACCAACCTTGCAGTAATGCTTCAGTAAAACAAACAAAAAAAAAAGAACATAGACACAAAGGGGACGATGCAATACAGTGCACTCAGCCTAGCGCACCGCTTGATGTGCAGTTTGCAAGTTTTGAACGCGCTAGAATAACTCCCAATGCAATAATGGGATTAGCGCGTCCAAACCAGCACGTCGCTAATAATGCTCATCACATTATTTATTTATTTATTTATTTATTTATTTAGCATTTTTATATACCGACTTTCCAGTAACAAAATTACTGATCAATTCGGTTCACATTCTAAACAATAACATTGACAAGTAAATGTCTTACAATGAACAGGTTGAAATAACTTGGATTAAGATATATGGGGTTAATAACATAATTACAAGCTACGGTGCCTAATGTAGGCTAGATAGAAGTTGATAGGTATAAGGTTGGGTTTTAATATTAGACTGCAAAAGTTCATGTGATTTCGAGAGATGATCTAAATAGTTCTTTAGATGGTTACCATGGAAAGTATCATTGGCAGGGATAATCCGCAGTTTGATGTTATGGGAAAGCTTTGTTGAATAACCAAGTCTTGAGTCTTTTTTTAAAAGTCGTGGAGCATTGTACTGATCTGAGTTCTGACGGGAGAGTGTTCCAGAGTTTAGGACCAGCTGTGGAGAAAGCTCTTTTACTTAATGCTGACTTCATCGGTGGGATATGAAGGTTGTTTCTGTAGGCTTGTCTCACTGGTCTAGTAGAGGTGTGGAATTGGAGAGGGTTTTTGAGCTCGAGTGGTGCCAAGTTGTGTAGTGCCTTGTGGGTTACTGAGAGCACTTTGAATAGTATTCTGAATTTGACAGGAAGCCAGTGTAGGCTTTTTAAGATGGGAGAGATGTGGTCTCTTTTGTTGGATTTGGTTAAGATCCTTGCTGCAGCGTTTTCCAGCATCTGTAGCGGTTTAATGGCGTTAGCAGGGAGGCCCAGAAGAAGTGAGTTGCAGTAATCTATTTTTGTGAGAATGATTGCTTGTAGAACTAGTCGGAAATCTTGAAAATGGAGGAGTGGTCTCAGTCTTTTTAAGACTTGTAATTTGAAGAATCCATCCTTTACGATGTTATTTATGAGAGATCTGTTATTCATTTGGTTATCAAGTATAACTCCTAGATTTCTGACTTGTGGGGACATCACATGTGTATACCATGTAGATGAGGCTATTAGCTATTATCCCCAATGCAAAAAAATCACTCTGCACCTGACGCATGCATTTTAACATGCAAAACTTAACGCCGGCCTCGGAGTTTACATTAACGCGCTCCAAGCTGCCACAAAAACCCCCCAAAAATAATGCTTTTTCTGTGATTCCTCCTATTTAATATCAGGAAAATAAAAATTTGGTGGTCAGGTTAGGGAAAAGGACGCTCAATTTATGAGTGTCCTTTTCCTAAACTGTGTACAGCCAGCTCACAGCACCTGTTCTGGCTGACCCCACCCCGCCCTGCCCCTTTCTTCAAGACCAGCACTTCTGCGTGTACTGGGGGTTACGCGTGTGGCCGGGCCCTTTCTAAAATGCAGTGCGCACAGGGCCCGGCCACGCGCGTAACCCCCAGATTTTACACGCGCGGGCCTTTTAAAGTCTACTTGCTAGTTAGTCATCTGTTGTGGCATGAGTCTCCCCCTCAGAGTTCATTGGTTAGGGTTCCAACTCTTGGAATGGGTCCGTCTGCTTCTTGGATTCTTCTGATTCGTACCTCATCCTCAGCTCTTGCTGGAGTTCACCAACATCCAGGAGGTTTATTGTTTTTGAGGTTGCTTCCTGCCTTTCTTTCTCCAGATTCTCTGTTAGTTCCATGATCTGAATTTGTAGCTCCTGTACACATTAAAGAGCATCCTACTTTTGTATAACGTTTCTTTCCTTGCTGCCCTCATGGCTCTCAGTTCCTCCTTATTCCCAGCTAGTTGAACTGTATACTCTTCATTCTGAGTTTCCAGCAACTTTGTTTCTTCCAGAATTTTGGAGTTTTGCTTTTGTAGCAATTGAATGCTATCTTCTTTCTGCTGCATCTGAATGGCATGTGCTCCCCTCTCCCAGTCCAATGTTGTTCTTAACTGTGCCGCCTCCTATTCACCCTCCTCCCAGAGTATCTGCTGGGTGGCTGCAAGACCTGAGATCTCTCCTGGGCGCAATAGGAAAATGAGCTGCAGTGCTAAAAAGGATTCGCTAGGCATAAGGATAAATTGTGCGTCCCTAGCATGTCCATGGCATTGGGCATCCAGGAGATTTGGATGTGCGTGGGGTAGGAAAACGGATGCTCAGTTAACGTGTCCGTTTTAAAACCTGACCACACAGTCAAGATTTTTTTTTTTATACATGCTGCTTCCTGTGGTTCTTCCTAGTTAGAAACATGACAATATTAAGTAGGAGGAACCACAGAAAAGCAGTATTTTGGGCTTTTCCATGCAGTTTTGAAGCTGGTGTTAATTTTTGCATGTTAAAACATGCGTGCCGGGTGCACGGTGATTCCATCGGAGTAATAGCTAATAGCCTCAACTACATGTTTTGCTGTCACTGAGATGACACTGGATTTTGAAATTATTTTTTTGTATGTCCTAGTTCTGTTCTGCACCTGTTGCAAATCTTTGTATGAAGATTGATTATTGCTGCTTTATTATTGTTATGATATTCTCTGCATTTTTAGAAAGAGGATTCATAAAATAATATATCGATCTTAGTTTTATTATGTGATTGGATCTGATTTTTCTGAAGAGTTCTTTGTTTACTTTTTACATGATAGTGTATTTATAAACTGCAATAAATATAAAATAAATTAATATAGATTAAGGCATTTTTAATATTAAGATCTTGAAGTAATAGAATTAAAATATTTTAAAATGTCACTCATGATGCATGATAGCTGTTTGCAGGCTACTCTGAAATCTATGCATGCTAAAGGTATTATTTACCGATAAAAGTACAACTAGTAGGGCCTAGATCTGTATGTCTACTGCCCACCCATGTTAACCTTGGGCCCTTCCAAAAATTCAGTTATGGCTTTGCCACTGGTCTATGGTACCTGAAGACTGGAGGGTTGACAATATAATACCAATTTTTAAAAGGGATCAAGCAATAAGTCTGACCTCTGTGCCAGGTAAAGTGGTAGAAACTATCATAAAGAACAAAATTGCTGAACATTACAGATAGATTCATGGAACAAAGCCAACATGGATTTAGCCAAGGGAAGTCTTGCCTCACAAATTTGCTACTTTCTTTGAGGGAATAAATAAACGTGGATAAAGGTGAGCCAGCTGATATAGTGTATCTGGATTTGCAGAAAGCATTTGACAAAGTCCCTCATGAGAGACTTCTTAGGAAATTAAAAAGTTATGGGATAGGGTGCAGTGTCCTATTGTGGATTGCCAACTGTTTAAAAGATAGAAAACAGAGTAGGGCTAAATAGTAAATTTTCCCAATGGAGAAAGGTAAATACCGTATTTTTCGCTCCATAAGACGCACTTTTTTTCCCCAAAAAATGGGGAGAAAATGTGGGTGCGTCTTATGGAGCGAATGTAGCAGCTCTCCCTCTCGCGCGCCGTCCCCCGCCTCCTCCCAACTCCGCCCAATCAGCATGGTGGTGTAGGCGTGTGTATTCTGCCGGCGGAACTTGAGCTCCCTGCCGGTCTGCTGTTCCCGCGGTGCATCTTGCTGCGAGGGTCGCCGCGGCGCAGGTCAGACATCACCTGTTTGACCTGCATGGGCTATGGAGGCCCTTCCAGTTCAGACGGCTGGCATTTGACCTGCGCCGCAGTGACCCTCGCAGCAAGCTGCACCGCGGGAACAGCAGACCGGCAGGGATCTGTTTGAACTGGAGGGGCCTCCATAGCCCACGCGGTTCAAACAGGTGATGACTGACCTGCGCCACGCCGATCTTGCAGTGAGATGCACCCGGAACCGGCGGGGAGCTCGGGCTCTGCCGTCGGAGGCTCTTACTTGCAGTCCAAAGTAAGAACTTCACTCGTTGTGGTTTGGATGTATTGGAGGGTCATGGGGGTGGTATACTGCCTAGGATGGAGGACACATGACACAGACCAGCAAATAGAATTACTGCCTGTGCTGATTAAGTGACTACCTGTTGAAATATTAGGAGCAATTGCTCTCCTAATCAATGTAATATAGCCCTGACTATTTATTATTGAACTCTGGAGCAGTCATGAAAGTTTAAAATAACTGGTGTGAGAGAGATGTGTATGAGGGAGAGTCTGAGGGTATGATTGTCTGTGGGTATGTGTATATGTGAAGAGAGCTAGTGAATGTGAAAGAGCCTATGTATGTATGTGAGGGACAGAAAACCAGTGAGTGTGAGTACCTGTGTGGATGTTCTCTGCCTTACTATAAAAAAACAAAACAAAAAAAAAATCCCACGGACGGCCACCAGGGGGGAGCTCCGTACAGAGCCCATCATGGGGACAGAATTTTTTTTTTCTTAATTTTCCTCCTCTAAATCCTAGGTGCGTCCTATGGTCAGGTGCATCTTATAGTGCGAAAAATACGGTAATGAGGTACCCCAGGGATCTGTACTGGGACCACTGCTTTTTAATATATTTATAAGTGACCTGGAAATGGAAACAAGTGAGGTGATCAAGTTTGCTGATGACACAAAATTATTCAAAGTTGTTAAATCACAAGAGGATTGTGAGAAATTTAAGAGGACCTTGCAAAACTGGGAGACTGGGCATGCAAATGAAATTTAATGTGGACAAGTGCAAAGTGATGCACTTAGTGAGAGTAACCCAAGTTTTGGCTATACAGTGTAAGGTTTCACATTAAGAACATAAGAACATGCCATACTCGGACAGACCAAGGGCCATCAAGCCCAGCATCCTGTTTCCAACAGTGGCCAATCCAGACTTATTCCTGGGGGAATTCTGCGCAAAACAAATTTGAAATTCTGCGCACAAAAGCTTAAAATTCTGCAAACTTTATATTGGTCAAAATAATACAGTTTACATGACAGTCTTTAAGTAATTACATTTTAAATTAATACAGAAAAAAGTTATTACTTAAAGATGCAGAATTTTAAATATTTTGAGTAGAATTTCCCTAGAAATTCACTGTAAGTGTCCCTTCCAATCGCTCTCCCTACTCCCCTGGCCACTTTGCCCTCTCAGGCCCCAACTCCTCCATCTGCCAGTATCTCTACCCTCCACCTCTACACTCAACCCCTTCCACGCTATTGCCAGTCCCAGAATTTGACCCCGTTCTCAGTACTGCCCCTCATAAGGCTACCTCTGTCCCTCCCTCTCTCACACACATGTCCCTCTCTCTAGTACACATACACACACACTCATACAGGCTCCCTCACTCTCTCGCACACATACAACCCCTCATATAGGGCCCTCTCTCTTGCACACACCCACACAAGCTCCCTTTCTCTTTCACACATACATCCTCACACAGGCTACCTATGTCTCTCTGTCATGCACCCCTTCACACAGGCTCTGTCTCACACATACACAATCCTTTCACACAGACTAGCATCCTCACATACACACAATCCCTTTTACATACACATGAGCTCCCAATCTCTCTCACACATACACACTTCTTCACAATCTCCCTATATAGGCTCCCTCTCTTTGAAACCCACACTCAAGCATCCCCCCACCCCCCTCTCTTACCTCCCATGTTCTCTCTCACATCCTCCTGCTCTCTCTCACCTTCCCCTCTCTCCCCACATATTCTCTCTCACCGGCATGCCGTGTGTGCCACAGGATGCGCTCTGTTCGTGGCGAAAAGAGAAGGCCCCCATATGCCGCAAATGGAGTGTGCTCCGCTCACGGCGAAGACGGAAGGCTCTCGTGTGCTGCGAACAGGGACCTTCCCTTTTCACCGCGAATGGCGCGCCCAGGCCTTCATCTTCGCTGTGAACGGAGCACGTCCCGCAGCACATGCGGGACGCGCTCTGTTCGCGGCATGGCGGCATCTCCTCTGCTATTTTCTGCGCAGAATTTGACAATTCTGCACAGAAAATGGCAATACTGCGCAGGGGGGAATTCTGCACAAATTCTGCGCTCCGCAGTAGCGCAGAATTCCCCCAGGACTACAAGACTATAAGTACCTGGAAAGTACCCCAAAACTAAGTCTAACCCATGCTACTGATGCTAGTAATAGCAGTGGCTATTTTCTAAGTCAACTTGATTAATAGCAGGTAATAGACTTCTCCTCCAGGAAAAGGATCTAGGAGTCATTGTTGAAAATACGTTGAAATCTTCTGCTCAGTGTGCAGCAGCAACAAAGAAATCTAATAGAATGCTAGGGATTATTAGAAAAGGAATGGAGAATAAAAGAGAATATCATAAAGCCTCAGTATCGCTCCAAGGTACAACCTCATCTTAACTATTGCGTGCAGTTCTGGTCACTACATCTCAAAAAATATGTAAGGGCTGATGCAATACCATGCATTGGCCGCAGCACACGGCTCAACGTATAATTGGACGTGCGTCCATAACCCCCGATGCAAAACGGGGGTTAGTGCAACCAGTTGCATGCGCAGGTAATAGCGCTCATCACATGTAAATGAATGTTGATGAGGCTATTATCTATTTCCCCCGATGCAAAAAAAAAAAGTGTACCGGATGTGCACATTTTAATCGCCAAAATTAATGCCTGCCCCAAGCAACCGTAAATTTTGGAGGAGCCCAAAAAGTGTACAGAAAAGCAGAAAATACTGCTTTTCTGTATTTCCTCCAACTTAATATCATGGAAATATTAAGTCGGCGGAACTAAAAACTTAGAAATGTCCCCCCCAAAAAAAAAAAAAATGAAGGGTGCTGGTGGTTAGGTTAGGAAAAGGGAAACTGAAATAACGAGCATCCATTTTCCTAACCTGAGGCTGTGCACAGGTTAGGAAAACAGTCGCTCGTAAATTGAGCGGCCGTTTTCCTAACCTGCTGACAGTCACCTCTGCTCGCTCCAAAGGAGGCGTTAGAGGCACACAATTTCCCCTAGTGCCTCCTTTTTACCACGGCAGCCGATTTGCGTTTTGCATCAGGCTCCCTATAGAGGTAGATTGGCGAGTGTTAAGGGAGCTAGCACTCAATCATGAGCGCTCGTTTAACGCACGCTGATATTGCATCGGCCTGGTAGCAGAATTAGAAAAGTTACAAAGAAGTCGACCAAAATGGTAAAGGAGATGGAACAATTCTATGAAGAAAGGCTAAAGAGGTTAGGACTTTTCAGCATGTTACTTGCTAACTTCATGAAATGCCCCCTAGTCCTTCTATTATTCAAAGTGTAAATAATCAATTCACATCTACTCGTTCAAGACCTCTCGTCATCTTAAAGACCTCTATTATATCCCCCCTCAGCCGTCTCTTCTCCAAGCTGAACAACCCTAATCTCTTCAGCCTTTCCTCATAGGGGAGCTGTTCCATCCCCTTTACCATTTTGGTTGTCCTTCTCTGTACCTTCTCCATCACAACTATATCTTTTTTGAGATGCAGAGACCAGAATTGTACACAGTATTCAAGGTGCGGTCTCACCATGGAGCAATATAGAGGCATTATGACTTTTTCCGTTTTATTAACCATGCCCTTCCTAATAATTCCTAACATTCTGTTTGCTTTTTTGACTGCTGCAGCACACTGAGCCGATGATTTTAAAGTATTATCCACTATGATGCCTAGATCTTTTTCCTGGGTGGTAGTTCCTAATATAGAACCTAACATCATGTTACTACAGCAAGGGTTATTTTTCCCTATATGCAACACCTTGCACATGTCTACATTAAATTTCATCTGCCATTTGGATAACCAATCTTCCAGTCTTGCAAGGTCCTCCTGTAATGTATCACAATCCGCTTGTTATTTAACTACTCTGAATAATTTTGTATCATCCTCAAATTTGATAACCTCACTCGTATTCCTTTCAAGATCATTTATATATGTATTGAAAAGCATTGGTCCAAGTACAGACCTCCTGAGGCACTCCACTGTTTAACCTTTTCCACTGAGAAAATTGACCATTTAATCTTATTCTCTGTTTCCTGTCTTTTAACCAGTTTGTAATCCACGAAAGGACATCGTCTCCTATCCCATGACTTTTTAGTTTTCTTAGAAGCCTCTCATGAGAGGACTTTGTCAAACGCCTTCTGAAAATCCAAATACACTACATCTACCGGTTCACCTTTATCCACGTGTTTATTAACCCCTTCAAAAAAATGAAGAGGATTTGTTAGGCAAGACTTCCCTTGGGGTAAATCCATGTTGACTGTGTTCCATTAAATCATGTCTTTCTATATGCTCTACGATTTTGATCTTGAGAATAGTTTCCACTGTTTTTCCCGGCACTGAAGTCAGGTTCCACTGGTCTATAGTTCCCCGGATCGCCCCTGGTGCCTTTTTTAAATATTGGGGTTACATTGGCCACCCTCCAGTCTTCAGATACAATGGATGATTTTAATGATAGGTTACAAATTTTAACTAATAGATCAAAGATTTCATTTTTTAGTTCCTTCAGTACCCTAGGATGCATACCATCCGGTCCAGGTGATTTTCTACTCCTTAGTTTGTCAATCTGGCCTACTACATCTTCCAGGTTCACAGTGATTTCGTTCAGTTCGTCTGACTCATCACCCCTGAAAACCATCTCAAGAACTGGTATCTCCCCCAACATCCTCATTAGTAAACACGGAAACAAAGAATTCATTTAGTCTTTCTGCAATGGCCTTATCTTCTCTAAGAGCCCCTTTAACCCCTTGGTTATCTAATGCTCCAACCAACTCCCTCACAGGTTTCTTGCTTCGGATATATTTTTAAAAGTTTTTATTATGAGTTTTTGCCTCTATGGCCAACTTCATTTCAAATTCTCTCTTCGCCTGTCTTATCAATGTTTTACACTTAACTTGGCAATGCTTATGTTTTATCCTATTTTCTTCAGATGGATCCTTCTTCCAATTTTTGAAGGATGTTTTTTTGGCTAAAATAGCCTCCTCACCTTTTAACCATGACGGTAATCATTTTGCCTTCCTTCCACCTTTCTTAATGTGTGGAATACATATGGACTGTGCCTCTAGGATTGTATTTTTAAACAATGTCCATGCCCGTTGAACACTTTTAACCTTTGCAGCTGCACCTTTCAGTTTTTTTCTAACTATTTTCCTCATTTTATCAAAGTTTCCCTTTTGAAAGTTAGTGTTAGAGATGCAGATTTACTTATTGTCCCCCTTCCAGTTATTAGTTTAAATTTCATCATGTTATGATCACTCTTGCCAAGTGGCCCCACCACCTTTACCTTTCTCATGAAATCCTGTGTTCCACTAAGAATTAAATCTAAAATAGCTCCCTCTCTTGTTGGTTCCTGAACCAATTGCTCCATGAAGCAGTCATTTATTACATCCACGAACTTTGTCTCTAGCAAGTCCTGATGTTACATTTACCCAGTCAATATTGGGGTAATTGAAGTCTGATAATCCACAGAAGCAAACCTTGCACATAAGCAAGTACTCAGGAACACTGGTGCAGGTGAAAAAGCTCAATTCCACTAGACTCAGTTAAAGTTCTTTTATTGTAGATAGTCACAACTTATTCAATGCGGCAAATCCATTCAAGGTAACAGAAAACAATTTAAAGTCCCCCGAACTTTAAATTGTTTTCTGTTACCTTGAATGGAGTTGCCGCATTGAATAAGTTGTGACTATCTACAATAAAAGAACTTTAAATGAGTCTAGTGGAATTGAGCTTTTTCACCTGCACCAGTGTTCCTGGGTAATTGAAGTCTCCCATTATTATTGCACTGCCAAATTGGTTAGCTTCCTTGATTTCACTTAGTATTTCATCATCTGTCTGACCATTTTGTCCAGGTGGACGGTAGTATACTCCTATCACTATAGTCTTACCCAACACACATGGGATTTCTGCCCATATAGATTCTACTGAGCATTTAGTCTCTTGTATGATCTTTATCCTGTTGGACTCTATACCCTCCCAGACATAAAGTGTCACACCCCCACCAAGTTGATCCTCCCTATCATTGCGATGTAATAAAGCTCTGGAATTTGTTGCCAGAGGATGTGGTTGGTGCAGTTAGTGTAGCTGGGTTCAAAAAAGGTTTGGATAAGTTCTTTGAGAAATCCATTAACGGCTATTAATCAAGTTTACTTAGGGAATAGCCACTGCTATTAATTGCATCAGTAGCATGGGATCTTCTTAGTGTTTGGGTAATTGCCAGGCTCTTATGGCCTGGTTTGGCCTCTGTTGGAAACAGGATGCTGGGCTTGATGGACCCTTGGTCTGACCCAGCATGGCAATTTCTTATGTTCTTAAGGCTGAGGGGAGATATGATTAAGATCTATAAAATAATGAGTGGAATGGAACTAGTAAACGTTAATCGGTTGTTTACTCTTTCAAAAAGTACAAAGATCAGGGGATACACAATGAAGTTACTAAGCAATACTTTTAAAACGAATAAGAGAAAATATTTTTTTTCCTCAACACACATTTAAGCTCTGGAATTCGTTGCTGGAGGATATGGTAAAAGCTTTTAGTGTAACTGCGTTTAAAAAAATGTTTTGACAAGTTCCTGGAGGAAAAATCCGTTAACCATTATTAAGATAGAGTTGTAGAAATCCACAGTTTATTCTTGGAATAAGTAGCTTGGAATCTATCTACCTCTTGTGATCCTGCTGGAAACCTGTGACCTGGACTGGCCACTGTTTGAGACAGGATTTTGGGCTTGCTAGATCTTTGGTCTGACCTAGTATGGCAAGTTTTATGTTTTTATCGTCTAAAATTGCAACAAATTCTGTAGAATAGCACTTCCAAAATGATAAAGGGCTCCCCTATGAGGAAAGGCTAAAGAGGTTAGGGCTGTTCAGCTTGGGAGAAGAGATGGCTGAGAGGGGATATAATTGAGGTCTCTAAAATCATGAAAGGATTTGAACAGGTAAATGCGAAATGAAGTTAGTAAGTAGCAAATTTAAAACTAATCTGAGAGAACTTTTTCACTCAATGTACAATTAAGCTCTGGAATTTGTTGCTGTTGATGTGGTTAAGCCAGTTAGTATAGCTGGCTTTAAAAAGGTTTGGATAAGTTCCTGGAGGAGAAGTCCATAAACTGCTATTAATCAATAGGGAATAGCCACTACTTGTTTCCGGCATAAGTACCATGGGATCTGTTTAATGTTTGGGTACTTGTGACTTGGATTGGCCGCGGTTGGAGACTAGATACTGGGCTTGATAGACCCTTGGTCTGACCCAGTTTTCATATCTTATGTTCTTATGTAATATTCTGACTAAAGGGATCAAGATGGCCACACTCAGTTAAAAATAATAGTGTTAAACTGTGGAAACGATTCTGTGCTGTAGATTTTGCATCATTCTGAGTGGAGGAGTAGCCTAGTGGATAGAGCAGCGGGCTATGAACCAGGAGACCACTGCCGTTCCTTGTGACCTTGGGCAAGTCACTTTACCCTCCATTGCCTCGGGTACAAACTTAGGGGGTCATTTATCAAAATGCGTTAAGGCATTTTTGCATGCGTTAAGGGCTTATCGCATGCGAAAAGCCCTATTAACGCATGCGAAAATGCCTTTAACGCATGTGATAGCACCATATCGTATGGTGCGATGCAAATCTGAAAAAGAGGAGGAGTTAGGGGTGGGACTGGGCTGGGTTTGCCAGTCTGCGAAGTGCTATCGCACAGATTTAGCGCCATTTTTAACTCACCTTTTTCAGTAGCATCAAGCCATGCGATAGCTTGCGTTACAGGGCGGTGTGTTAGCGCATTTTGTGATGTCTCCTGAAAGGCCTGTGTTAGTAGGTTTGAAGCTCCCGGAGCACCAGCCTAGTCATCTGGGAGCGAGAGAGAGCCTAGCCACGCCATAATGTCCACTCCCAAGATAGGTATTTGTATCCCTATGGGAGGCCCACCTAGTAACTCGAGGTGAGGTTTAGATATTAGTGTAGATGGTTAGGAGCCACATTCAAAGAGAGACGTACGAACAGAACAGTGGTCTTTGTGCAATGTTCTCTCCACCTAGCTTGATGTAACCCAGGTAGTGTGTCCATCAAGCTAGGTTGAGAGAACCTTGCACAAATATCTTAGGAGTGAGTTTCCTCACTCTCACCAAATCTTCACAAGAGACCACTGTTCTGTTCGTACGTCTCACTTTGAATGTCAAAATGGCCCCTAGCCCCTACACTAATACCTAAACCTCACCTCGAGTTACTAGGTGGGCCTCCTATAAGGATACAAATATCTATCTAGGGAGAGGACATTATGGCTAGTCTGTCGCTCTTGCTCTCGCTCGCTCTCTCTCTCTCTCCCCCCCAGTGGTTGTATGCAGGAAATACAACAGGTCTGGCATTTATCGCAAAGTCTGAAAATGTTATCGCAATTTGCGCTAACTTAGCTCTTCGCATAGGTAATTAGTGCAAATTGCGATAAACTGTCTATTTGCATAAACCACGCCCCTTTTGCTATCACATGCGATACTTATCGTATTTTGATAAATCCAGGCCTTAGATTGTAAGCCCTTTGGGGATAGGAAATACCAACAGTTCCTGAAAGTAATCCACTTTGAAGTACTAAAAAAAAAAAAAAAGTGCGAAAAAGCGGAATATAAAAAAATCCAAATAAATAAATATTTTAGCAGTTCACTTTTCTTTTGAGTCCTGCTTAATTAAAAGAAATATATTTGAACCAAAATAAAAATATGCATGACATAGAGTTGCTTACACTGCTTCCATTGTTTGTAATTCTATCTCGTGCATATCCATTGTGAATATCCTGAAAACCTGGCCTGTATCTGGTTTTCTCGGACTGGAGTCTGCCACCCTGACATATTTGTTGAACCCAGTAATGAATAAATGAAATATATAAACCCTGTTGCCTGGGGCCAACTAGGGATGCTGCAGAGGTGGTACTGCATCTGGAAAGAGATGCAGATATTGCTTTTGATCCCACTATTTATTTATGTATTTATTTAAAGTATTTTATATACCATTTTAACAAAGCAAATTGACCAAAATGGTTTACAATAATGATAAAAATAAAATAAAACCACTATATTTGATAATGCTTAATCTACCTAAGAATTGACTAGTTCATTAGACAAAAGACTACTAAATCGTATATCACTCCTTTTGCAATGTATTATTTGCTCTTTGATTTAGTTGTTAAAGCTGTTAAAGAAATTATAATTTAGTAAAGCTTTATTTTTAGACAGGAAAATGCAGTTGTATAATTTCCCTTTTGCACAGAGAGCATTGCTGTCATTTACCTCTTCTTAATGACCAGGAAAAGAGGATTCTTTTCAGTGTGTCCCAGATTATATTCAGCCCTGCCAACCACTCAGTTATGTGTTGAAAAATACCTGCTTTCTGGTGCAGTGATGCTTGAAAATGGCACCTTAATCTTCTCCTAGCTTCCAAATAATGCTTACATTCACTGCAAAAGGTTGACTGAGATTAGGATAGTGTCAAAAACTAGGGGCACTTTAGAACTTTTTGGAAAGCCTCATTTACCAAAGATCAGAATTCCTAAGAGTCACACAAGTTCAAGTCACTTGTTGATGCTGCTCAGCCTCTCTCAATCTTTGGAACATGCACCAGAATGTAATATGAGTGCTGATGAAGCTAACCTCTTCTGTACTTTTTTGTGCCTAACAAGTGGTGCTGTATAGACCTTCTGCCTCATCAACAGTTCCTCGAGACAAAAATATTTCTTTATTTCTTCTCTTCTTTCTAGTTTTTATTTTTCTGTTAAGATTATTACCAGCAGGAAGAAAAGGAGGAAATACCTTGTCCAGAGAGCACCTGACTTGGATATGCAAATGGTTGACTCTGCTGTCCAGTAGCTCTGTTGTTTGAAGTTATTTGCATAGGTATAGGTTTGGGCCAAACTAATCATCAGGTTTTTCAGTCTACAATGCTAAATGCCTACATTCTAGATATTCATGGATAAATATCAATTTAGTTTGTAGAGTTGTATGGTATGTTTTGCTGAATGTATCTGTGGAGATAGAGGTAAGGTATTCGTTCTCATATATGTGATAAGATGAAGTATGAGAAGCAATAGGTCCAGGTAGTTTTTTTATTCTTGTGGATTGGTAGGTCGAGGCACTATGAACAAAATAGACTTGCATGTACTCCTGGTTGCAGGTGTCTGGTCTAGGATCATCTCTATAGCCTTCTGATAGGCTCAAAATCAATTGTGGTCTAGCCTAGCCCAGTGTAGAGAGCAGCAGTTGTCTTGTTTCGAGAACTGATAGAGAACTTGCACAGCATCACATTGAGAAAGCTTGGTGATTTCTTCTTGGGGGATAAGATGCCAAGATGAGTCAGATAAAGGTCCATAGAACCTAGCATCCTGTCTCTGACAGCAGCCAAACCAGATCACAAATATCTAGCAGATCCCAAAAAGAGTATATCCATTTTATTGTTGCTTATTCCCAGGGATAAATAATGGCTTTCCCAAATCTATATAGCTAATGGTTTATGGATGTTTCCTCCAGGAAATTGTCTAAACACCATTTAAAGCCAGCTTGACCAGAAGCCTTGACCCTGTCCTCCTGCAACAAATTCCACAGCTTAATTGTACATTGACTGAAAAAAAATACATTCTCTGTGAACAAGCATTTTCAAACAGCCACACAAATGGGTGATGTCACCTGACGGTGCTGAGTCAGTCCTTTTCTTTATCATAGCTCAGAATATTCGGGCTTTGCCTTCTGAGCATGTACACTCATTTCCACACTAGCATCCCTGCTCAGTGTCTCCTCAGTATTCTTTTGTCTGCTTCACCAAATGGATGGAAATTTCTCTCTCAGCAAGACTCTGATTTTTTTTCCCTCCAAAAAAGAAAAACTGCATTGTCATAAGAACATAAGTTGCTATACTGGGTCAGACCGATGGTCCATCAAGCCCAGCATCCTGTTTGCAACAGTGGCCAATCCACTTTACAAGGCTGCTCATCTCGTAAAAATGTTGCTAGCAATAATTTTGTTATGGGTTTGACAGTTGCTTGGTTTTGATTATAAATAATACTATTCTAAGACTTTCGTCTAACCTGAATGGCTGCAGCAGCTACTACCATAAGAAACTTTCTGGACAGACTGGATGGACTATTTTGTCTTTTTCTGCCATCATTACTGTGTGACCACTTCTCTTCATTCTCGCAATATCACTCCCATTTCCATTCTATTCAATAGATTTTTCAGTGGACCCATCAGCACATCTCTGAGCTCCCTTAGTATCCTGGGATGTACCTCATCTAGCCCCATGGCCTTGTCCACCTTGTTTTCCTAGCTCTTCCCATACATGCTCTTCTGTAAAAGAGTTTCGTCTACCCCATCCTCAACAGCAGCGTTTCTTCTCTAGGGTCTTCTTTAGTGAACACCGAACTGAAATATTTGTTTAATATTTCTGTCATTTCTTCATCTCTCTCTCTACACATTGCTCCTTGTCACCTTTCAGTTTCACTATACTGCTTCAAGCCTTCCTTGTTTTGTCACCTCGTAACTCTTTGGCAATCCTTTATTACATTTGACCTTTTGCTTTCCTCATTTTTCTTCATTCACCTCAGTTTCACTGGGTATACTTCATAGGCTATATTGATTGAGTCTAAAAGGAATAAGGTATGCCAAGGTTTGAGCCTATCAGATCCCAGCCATCCTGTATGACCTTGAATTTTTTGGACTCATAAAGAGTTTCATGTGCTTCTGGAGAAAGATTTTGTGCCTGTGCAGGAAGGTGTTTGCAGTACCACTCCTTGATTGTCTGGAGAATTATTTATTAGCAGGTATGCAATGCTACATCAGATTTTATCTGTGGGAGAGTCATGGCCATGGGACCAGAGTGGCAGAGAATGAAGTAGACTTGGGCTTCTGCTTCAGCTCTTTTAGTAGCAATGTTGCAGGTTGTGGTGCTGTTTGGTGGTACAGGTTCCTGAAGTAATCAGCAGAATTGTTGCAGCCTAGATAATGGATAACTACTTATAGGTTTACAACATTCAGTATAAGCTGGTGGTGGAAATGTTTTTTAACATGAGCTCCAAAGGCTTATGGTCACTAATTATGAAAGGATATCCATAAATATAGTTGAAAATGGGAGCATCTCCAGTCAAAGTTTCTCTCTCAGTCTTAAGATTAATAATGATCAGTCGGCAAAAGGCTTTGCTTGCATGTGCAATGGTACAAATGTGGCCAAAATAATCATTCTGAGTGAGAGAACTCCTAGCTAACAGGGCTAGCATATACAAGAATTTGTGTGCTTCTCTTTGGATCAAAATAAGCCATGACTATAAACAGGAGAGGCAAATAACACAACCATGAAATCACAAACCAAACAGCTGTTTGAACAAAAAATATATAATTTAAATAACTGAATAAAGAAAATATTACAAAGATTGAAATAGAACATTGCTTATGTTGTTATTAACATGTTAAAATACACAAACTGGTCAAGGATGGTTATAGTATAGTGAGAGCATCCTGATGTCTCTCTGACCAGTCCCAGTCTTGGTCTTTTCGAATTAGTTCTTGAAGAGCTGGAGTTATTGTGGCAAGATTGGGGGTGAACCTGCCAAA
The DNA here is from genome assembly GCF_901001135.1 of Rhinatrema bivittatum. NCBI lineage: Eukaryota > Metazoa > Chordata > Amphibia > Gymnophiona > Rhinatrematidae > Rhinatrema > Rhinatrema bivittatum. Next base: position 159,014,307 of record NC_042622.1, on the reverse strand, counting down.
TAGTTTGCAAGCCCCAACAGACTTCAAACTTTGGAAGATGCAGTAGGCATAGAAATCTCTTGAATGACTTTGAATTTCCTTGGATCAGTTGACACTCTGTCTTTGGAGAATAATTACTCAAAGACCATCAGTGTGAGGTGGTTATGTTCACATTTCAGTGGATTTATTATTTATTTCCCTGTTACTAAAAAAGGTTCAGGGCAGCTGTTCTTCAGCCATGCTGCCATATACCAGGATGTCATCACTGACATGTTAGGTTGCCTAAGTCCTTAAAGCACTTCACAACCAAAAGGCACGGAGTTAACCTGCACAGAGCAGCAGTTACAACCCTAAATACCTTGTTGGGCAGACTGGATGGGACATTTTAGTCTTTATCAGTTATTTTACTATGTTACAAATCTGCTTTGGAAAATCTCTGCAACAGAAGAATTGCCAAAGTTCAAATTCTTATAGTGCCTCACACAAATATGACTGCTTGAATGTAGTTATGTGCTTGATTCTTGATGAAGTTCAGGTTGGTGATAGGCAGCTCACAGGCCTAACTTGGAGAAAAACTGTGTTCGGTTCAAATTCACAATGTTGTCATCCACTGTGGATGGTGTCATTGGATAGCCATATATAAATACAAAGTCAGATTTTGCCTGGTTGCTTGGATTTCTGGGCAACCATGATAGGAAAAACCAGTGAGACTGGTCCACTGGCGTGTTTGATTATGTCAGGTTCTTCCAATTGTACAAGTTCTTCCTCTATGAACGCCTGAATATGGAAAGAAATGTGCCTGTGTGGCAGTAAGTTGCTGTAACAGGCAGTCCAACTTGTCAGACTGCATGGTATGAGCTATGAAGTGTAGTCACAATTTAGTAGCCATCTGATTGCTGAGTAAGTTTTGGGGCTTTAATGATCATAGAGATAGGAGCCACTGTGTACAAGTCAGAAGTAATATGAGCTTGGAAATAGCCATAGGCATAAATAGTATTGTCTTTACGTTTGATGTCAGTTTGTTGGGTAATGCATCATATGCTTCTCGAGTCATCACATTTATTGGCTTGCCAGAGTCATTCAGCATCTCTATAGAACATCCACATATTAACAAGTTATCATGGCCAGCTGCTGTAGCTGGCGTGTTTGTAATATATTGTGACTGTATGAGTATCTTCACCCACTGCTTGAAGCTTGCTAAGTGGACCTTCCTTTGTTCATGTCTGGAGGATTGATCAAGTCTAGGAAAGTTGGGGCTGGAATAGCAACATTCTCACTCTGAAAGTGGTTCCATTTTCCACAAACATAACAGATGCCACTGTTAGCTGGATAAGTACAATTGTGAGGGAAAATCCTAACACAATTGTAGCATTTGACAGCAGGTTTGTCTGAGTGATGAGTATCTGTAATGTAGTAATAGCTGAAAAGGCAAAAGGGGAGTGTGAATAGTTGAAGCATTTTTATTTCAGTTACAAAAGATGTTATCTCATGTAAGGTGTATTCAAAGTCCTAATGCATTGTGGAGATTTAGGACAGATACCTGCAATCATTTTTTCCCAGGGCCTGGAGCGCAGGGCAAGTAACTGTCCCTGAAAGATATTTTGATATGCCAAAGTGAATCACCATACTGCTGTTTGGTAGGGATATTCTGAACATTATCTGAGCTTTGACCCTTGGTATATGAGGTTATTTGGTTTGCATCTAAGATATGCAGCTTGTTAACATGGTTGTGAAATTGACGATATGGACAGTAGTAGTATAAAGGGGAAAAGGGGTGGAGGATGGGGTATTCTAAGAGGCAGAGTAATAATTTGTTGCTTGTCATATTGTAGGGAGAGGAGTTAGGATTTCCTACCCCCCAGCCTTTCTTTACCTCCTTATTTCACCAGCGATCTCCTTTCTCCTAGAACAAGTAGGATGGTAGTCCTCACACATGGGCATGGAAACTTTTATGTCATAGTTTCTAGAAACTTTGACTGGCACACTGAGCATGCCCAGCATGCCACTATCCTCGCATCTTCAGTCTTATTTTTTCTGCAGAGCTTTCATCTTGTGGTTGTTGAGCTTTGCTCTTTTCATCATTTTTCTACATGTTTTTTTCATTCCCAGTCGATTATCAACTTCCTGCGCCGGGGTCCTTCTTGCTCCTGGTCAGTGCCTCGGTAGGGCGGCCCGGTAAGTTTTTCATCCTTCTCGCAGTCTATTCCCAGCAGTGTGTCGCTTGTCGGTGGCCGCTGGTCATTGACCGCTTGCCGGCTTTTTTTATGGCATCTAGTTTTCGCCGATGCCCGTGGACCATGTCTATCATGAATCCACACGAGGTCTGTATCCTCTGACTGGGGATATTGCACGACATGTAAGTGCGTTGTCTTTGTGATCAAATGATCCCCAAATCCATTGGGCCCGACTGGACAAGATGAGAAACTTTTCTGGTCCAGAAAATCAGATCCATCGACTCCAGCATCAAGGGTGTCAATGCCCAAGGGCCGCAGGGAACCCATGGACATGGAACCTTCATTGTCCACTCCCCTACTGGGGCCCTTTCGGGAGAGAGATGCTGGTGATAAGCTGTTGTCGGTGTCATCCCACTCCAAGACATCAGGATCATAACCGTCTTCCTCGGCTCCAGGGAAAGACCAGGCTGAGCACAGAGGAAAATCCCAGAAGCATTGTCACTGTCATCACATGGCGCTGGGCTCAGGATGGCACTGGCAGTTACCATGATGCCCCCGAAGTGACCACGTGGAGAGAAGGCATCGACCTCCATCGAACCCGGGAGTCCTAGGTGTTCTGATTGATATTGGTGCCAAAGGGAAATTTTGCCTCACAAATCTGCCACATTTTTTTTGAAGGGGTTAATAAACGTGGATAAAGGTGAGCTGGTAGATGTAGTGTATTTGGATATTTGTTTTAAATCTATTTTTCTACGCTGCACCTTGTTATCCCCTTCCCAGTTCCTCCTCCCTGTTAACATGTACTTCCCAAGCCTAATTTTTCAAATGTGAACCGGTATGATGTCTCCTAATACCGGTATATAAAAGTGTTTAAATAAATAAATAAATAAATATTCAAAAGGGGTTTGACAAAGTCCTCATGAGAGGCTTCTAAGAAAACTAAAAAGTCATGGAATAGGAAGTGTGATGTCCTTTTGTAGATTGCAAACTGGTTAAAAGACAGTAAATAGGATTAAATGGTCAGTTTTCTCAGTAGAAAAAGGTATACAGTAGAGTACCTCAGGGATCTGTACTTAGACAGTTATTTTCAGTATATTTATAAATGATCTGGAAAGGTACAATGAGTGAGGTGATCAAATTTTCAGATGACACACAATTATTCAGAGTAGTAGAGTAGTTAAATCACAAGTAGATGATGATAAATTGCTGGAGGACCTTGCAAGACTGGATGTCCAAATGGCAGATGCAATTTAATGTGGACAAGTGCAACTTGATGCATATAGAGAAAAATAACCCATGCTGTAAGTTCACAACGTTAGGTTCCACATTAGGAGTTACCACCCAGGAAATCGTCAGCTCATTGTGCTGCAGCAGTCAAAAAAGCAAACAGAATGTTAAGCATTATTAGAAAGGGAATGATGAATAAAAAATGTCATAATGCCTCTGTATTGCTCCATGTTGAGACCACACCTAGATGATTGTGTGCAATTCTGGTCACCGCATCTCAAAAAAAGATATAGTTGTTGAAGGATATGATAGAAGTCTATGATATCATGAGAAGACTAGAATGGGTAAATGTGAATTGATTATTTACTCTTTCAGATAATAAAGGACTAGCACAATCAATTAAGTTAGTAAGTAGATTAAAAACAAATCGGAGGAAATTATTTTTCACTCAGCACACAATTAAGCTCTGGAATTGGTTACTGGAAGATGTGGTTAGGGTAGTTAGTGAAGCTGGATTTAAAAAAGGTTTGGATAAGTTACTGGAGAAGTCCATAAATTCCTATTAATCAAGTTGACTTAGGGAATAGCCACTGCTATTACTGGCATTAGTAGCATGGGATCTATTTACTGTTTGAATACTTACCAGGTATTTGTGACCTGGATTGGCCACTGTTGGAAACAGATTGTTGAGCTTGATAGACCCTTGGTCCGATCCAGTATGACAACTTCTAATGTTCTTATAGTCTTATATGCAATTGCATCATGGCTCAATACAAAAGCAAAATTATATTTTCCATCTTATTTTCCATTCTTTTTTGGATCATTCCTAACATTCTATATGCTTTTTTGTCTGGCACTGCTTACTGAGCCAAGGATTTCAATGTATTCTCCTCAAGGTCCTTTTCCTGGATAGTGACCTCCAATACAGAACCCAGCATTTTATTTCTGTAGTTAAGATTATTTTTACCTAGAAACATAGAAACATAGAAATGACGGCAGAAGGAGACCAAATGGCCCATCTAGTCTGCCCCGCAAATTTTCTCTCTCATACTTATCTGTTTCTCTTAGCTCTTGGTTCTATTTCCCTTCCACCCCCACCTTTAATGTAGAGAGCAGTGATGGAGCTGCATCCAAGTGAAATATCTAGCTTGATTAGTTAGGGGTAGAAGCCGCCGCAATAAGCAATCTGCACCCATGTTTATTTGTTTTACCCAGACTGTTATACAGCCCTTATTGGTTGATTTTCTTCTCCCATGCCGTTGAAGCAGAGAGCTATGCTGGATATGCATCGAAAGTGAAGTATCAGGCACATTTGGTTTGGGGTAGTAACCGCCGTAACAAGCCAGCTACTCCCTGCTTTGCGAGTGCGAACCCTCTTTTCTGGATGTGTGAAGTATCAGTTTTTCTTCTCCCCTGCCGTTGAATCAGAGAACTATGCTGTATATGCATTGAAAGTGAAGTATCAGGCTTATTTGATTTGGGGTAGTAACCGCCGTAACAAGCCAGCTACTCCCCTCTTTGTGAGTGTGAATCCTTTTTTCCACATTTCCTCTTGCTGTTGAAGCTTAGAGCGATTTTGGAGTCACAGTAAGCCTGTGTATGTTTATTTAATAAGGGTATTGACTCCAGGCAGTAGCCGTCATTCTGGCGAGTCACCCACTCTTCATTGGCAGCCTCTTGACTTTATGGATCCACAGTGTTTATCCCATGCCCCTTTGAAGTCCTTCACAGTTCTGGTCTTCACCACATCCTCCGGAAGGGCATTCCAGGCATCCACCACCCTCTCCGTGAAGAAATACTTCCTGACATTGGTTCTGAATCTTCCTCCCTGGAGCTTCAAATCGTGACCCCTGGTTCTGCTGATTTTTTTCCTTCGGAAAAGGTTTGTCGTTGTCTTTTGATCATTAACACCTTTCAAGTATCTGAAAGTCTGTATCATATCACCTCTGCTCCTCCTTTCCTCCAGGGTGTACATATTTAGATTCTTCAATCTCTCCTCATACGTCATCCGATGAAGATCCTCCACCTTCCTGGTCGCCCTTCTCTGTACCGCCTCCATCTTGTCTTTGTCTTTTTGAAGGTACGGTCTCCAGAACTGAACACAGTACTCCAGGTGAGGCCTCACCAAGGACCTGTACAAGGGAATAATCACTTCCCTTTTCTTACTCGATATTCCTCTCTCTATGCAGCCCAGCATTCTTCTGGCTTTAGCTATCGCCTTGTCGCATTGTTTTCGCCGACTTCAGATCATTAGACACCATCACCCCAAGGTCTCTCTCCTGCTCCGTGCACATCAGCCTTTCCCCCCCCATCGAATACAGTTCATTCGGATTTCCACTCCCCATATGCATGACTTTGCACTTCTTGGCATTGAATCTCAGCTGCCATAATCTTTGACCACTCTTCCAGTTTCCTTAGATCCCGTCTCATTCTCTCCACTCCTTCCGGCGTGTCCACTCTGTTGCAGATCTTAGTGTCATCCGCAAAAAGACAAACCTTACCTTCTATCCCGTCCGCAATGTCGCTCACAAAGATATTGAACAGGACCGGTCCCAAAACCGATCCTTGTGGTACAACCGCTTAAAATACCGCTCTCTCTTCAGAGAGAGTTCCATTTACCATCACACATTGTCTTCTGTCCGTCAACCAATTTGCAATCCAGGTCACCACCTCGGCACTCACTCCCAAGCTTCTCGTTTTATTCACCAGTCTCCTGTGCGGAACCGTATCAAAAAGCTTTGCTGAAATCCAAGTAGATGACATCGAGCGCTCTTCCTTGATCCAATTCCTTGGTTACCCAGTCAAAAAAGTCAATCAGATTTGTCTGACAGGATCTTCCCCTGGTGAATCCATGTTGCCTCTGGTCCATTAATTCTCCTGACTGTAGATAGTTCACTATTCTCTCTTTCAACAGTGACTCCATTACTTTTCCCACCACCGAAGTGAGGCTGACCGGTCTGTAGTTGCCAGCCTCCTCCCTGTTCCCACTCTTGTGAAGCGGGACCACCACCGCTCTTCTCCAATCTCTTGGTACCACTCCTGTTTCTAGGGATCTATTGAACAGGTCACACAGCGGACCCGCCAGAACATCTCTGAGCTCCCTCAGTATCCTTGGATGAATCCCATCAGGCCCCATGGCTTTGTCCACTTTCAGGTTCTTTAGCTGTTCCCATACATTCTCTTCTGTAAAAGGATTTTCATCTATTCCTCTTCCCTCCAGTTTCTTGTTGTGTAAAGATGGTCCTTCTCCAGGGTCTTCTTTAGTGAACACAGAGCTGAAGTATTCGTTTAATATTTCTGCCATTTCTTCATCTCTCTCCATACATTGATCATTACCACCTTTCAATTTCACTATACCACTTTGGACCTTTCTCTTTTCGCTGATGTATCTGAAAAATGTTTTGTCACCATTTTTTATCTCCTTGGCAATCCTCTCTTCCGCTTGACTTTTTGCCAACTTGATTAATTTCTTTGTCTCCCTCAGTTGATACAAATATTCTTCTTTGTGTTCCTCCCTTTGGGAACTTTTATATTTCTTGTATGCTGTTCTTTTTAGCTTTAATTTTGTCAGCCACCTCCTTTGAGAACCAGATAGGTTTCAATTTTCTTTTGCTTTTCTTTACATTCTAACATATAGAGCAGTTGCCTTGGTGATTGCTCCTTTTAGATTGGTCCACTGCTGATCCACATCTCTTTCATTCTCCCATCCTTTTAGTTCTTCCTCAGGTACTTCCCCATTTCCTCAAAGTCTGTGTTTTTGAACTGTAAAACTCGGGTCTTTGTGGTTCTTTTCCCTATTCTTTTAGTGATATTAAACCATATCGTTTGATGATCACTGGTGCTGAGGTGGGTGCCCACCTGGACATCGGAGACATTATCTCCATTAGTGAGCACTAAGTCTAGAATAGCTCCTTCTCTCGTGGGTTCCAACACCATTTGTTTGAACAAAGATACTTGCATGGCATCCACTATCGCTCTGCTATTTTTAGATTCTGCAGATGGGATTTTCCAGTCTACATCTGGCATATTAAAGTCACCCACGATCACCACTTCTCCCTTCTTACCTATCTTATGGATGTCTTCAACCAGATCTCTGTCCAGCTCTTCCTTTTGGTTTGGAGGCCTGTAAACCACTCCAATATAAATGGATGGTCCGTCATCTTTTTTTAGGTCAACCCATAGTGCTTCTTCCTTGCCCCAACTTCCTTGCAGCTCAGATGCTTGGATGTTGTTTCTGACATAAAGAGCCACACCTCCCCCTTTTCTATCCACTCTGTCCTTCCTTAACAAGTTATAGCCTGGTATTGTTGTATCCCATTCATGAGATTCTGTGAACCATGTCTCTGTGATAGCAACAATGTCCAATTCTGCCTCTGTCATTAGGGCCTGTAGATCTGGGATTTTATTTCCCAAACTATGAGCATTTGTGGTCATAGCCTTCCAGGTACTCTCTTTAAGGTTATTGCTTTTCCTGGACTCCTTATGAGACTTTGGTTGAGATTTGTTATTCACTTCACTCATTCCTTTTGCAGTTGTGCCACTGTTGACAGAGTTATCTATCTGAATTAGATTTTTCTTTTGGTTATGGAACTTGAAATTCTGCATGCATTGTGTTTTTTTTCTCATTTCTGGTAACACGTCAATGTTTTTCTCAAGAACTTCATTAGTTTTTAATATAGAGAAGGCTTTTTGTTCTTTTTGCATCTGGTACATTGTGTGTCTCCTTATCACAGGTCTAATTCTACCAGAGCCCACTGTAATCCTGGATTTTAAAGAATTTCTTAATGACCTGTTTGAGTGGGGGGGGTGTACCTGTTGGCTGCCCATCTGTCAAGAATGGGTGACTGTGGGGCCTACCTGAGCCTAATGAATCTCCTTTTCTTGACTCTTGGTTTTTCTGTGATATTGGGGAATTAATTTCTGAGTAATGCAATGTGGGTGTAATACTTGTAATTGAAGCTAATTGAGCTTTAACCTCAGTCAGCTCCTTTTTCAATGTAGAGAGTTGTGCACAAATTGGGCAAGCTCTAAGTTTCCAGATGCTTTCCCTGAGAATACAGGCTCCACAGCAGTTACATTGGATAGTCCTCATTTTGGTAATATTTGATTTGTATTTCCTTGACCTATCAATGTACTAATTTATCTTGCTGCTAATGTTAAGTTAGGCAGTCTTTATTAGAAAACAAGCCCCAGGGGTGGGTGGGTAGAGGGGTAGGGTGAGAGGGAGTCAAACAGTTTAATCTGGGACAAGCTGGGTAAAGCAGGGCACTTCCTGGAGCAATAATAGTCCTCTATTAAATGATCTCTCAGTACTTATGTGCCAATGTTAAACAGATTATAAAGATAGCTCTACAATAAGAGAAATGCAGGTATGCTGAATCTAAAAGCAAACGAATTTGCTTTTATGTGCATCATTTTGCACTTTTCAACATTAAATTTCATCTGCTATTCAGTTGCCTAGGTCCTAGTCTCACAAGGTCTTTCTGTAATTCCTTGCAATCCGCTGCTGTTTTAACATCTTTGAATAATTTTGTATCATCTACAGATTTGATCACCCTACCTGTCATTCCCTTTTCCAGATCACTTATAAATATGTTAAAGAGTACAGATTCCAGTGGTACACTGATCCCTTTGGTACTCCACTAATGACATTTCTCCATTTGGAAAACTGACCATTTATTCTTACCTTCTCTTTCAGGCTTTTTAACCAGTTACTAATCCACAACACTGCCTCCTTTCTGAAGACACTGTAATTTCCTGAAGAGTCTGTAATGGAGTCTTTGCCTTCTAAAGTCCAAATGCACTATATCAATTGGCTCACCTTTAACTACATTTTTTTTATACTTTCATAAAATTCTAAAAGATTGGCAAGACAAGATTTCCCCTTGCTAAAAACATGTTGTGCCTTCCTCATTAAACCATGTCTCTCTATAAGGCCAGTGTTTTTGTTTTTAAGAATGACTTTTGCCATTTTGCCCAGCACTGATGTCAGAATCTCCAGTCTGTTGTTTCTCAGATCACCCCTAGAGCCTTTTTTAAAATTCAGCATCACGTTGGCCATCTTCCAGTCTTCAGGAATTGTGGCTGTTTTTAAAAAATTACAAATTACTAATAACAGGTTAGCATTTTTATGTTTTTTTCTTTTAGAACTCTGGTGTCGATACCATCTGGTCATGGTGATTTTTTTACTAGGTTTTAGTTTGTCAGTCTTGTCTATTATATCCTCCATTGTCACAAATATGTTTTAGTAATTCAAAATCTCCATCATTAAAGTATGCACTGGTTTACAGAGCAATTCAGATTTTGCAAACCTGACAGATCCACCAGAATGCAGCATCAGGCAAAACTACATACACCCTCGCCTAAACTCATTAAACTTGTCTCCACTAGAGAACGCTCACTCTCCATAGCAGGACCAGTCCTTTGGAACAAGATGCCCCCAAGTCTCCGCCAGGAATCGTACCCCAAGAAATTCAAACAGAACCTCAAGACCTGGCTTTTCAACAGGCATACTCTTGATCTTCATGCTCCCTCCTCCCCCCCCCCTGTTAATCACTCATTATTTCGGATACTCTGGCACTTATCGCTTAACACCCCCCTTCAATATAAATTCTCTGGTAGTACCCTCCCCTGTTAGTTCACCCTGTATCCCTATCCTTTAAATGCATTCTCATTAACTAGTTTATGTTCTGTACATTTTTGTACCCTTATCCATTATGCAGTTCCTGTTAACTTATGTACTCATACTCATTATGCAGTTCCTGTTAACTCATGAAGTTGTAATGTTAGCTGTTGCTTTTGCTATCTCTTTCACGTGTCTCTTGTAAAGCTCGTTACTGCATTATGTATTATTGTAAACCGAGGTGATGTTCCAAACGTGCTGCGGTATTATAAAAACTCTTAAATAAATAATAAATAAAATGTTTCAAGTGTAGGTCTATTCCAAATGTCCTCCTCCGAAAAGACAGAGGCAGAAAATTCATTCAGTTTTTCCACTTTTTCCTTGTCCTCCCTGAGCACCCCTTTTGCCCCTTGGTCTACCACATGGTCCCAATTGGTCTGCTGCTCTTAGCGTCCCACACATTTTTATAAATAATCAAGCTTTCTAAACTGTCTTCCTACCAGTGAAAAGTGGAATGGAGAAGTAAACCGAGACTATTTCATGGAACGTGCCAATGATGCAGCTAATGTAAAATGTGTCTGAAAACACCCCATGAACAAATCAAGACAAAGATTCCTGAGAAGAAAATGGCAGCAAATGAAGATTGCAATAAAATGGTGGCAGTGCTATCTGAGGACATGCTTCAGCAAATATCAAAGCACGTGTCGGTAGCTCTTGATGATAGATTGAACAAGTTATAATTCGCCATGGAGGAGCTTAAAGAAAGCTTTGAAAGCCATGCCAGCCACTTGGATGAAGTGAAACAGAGGGTCGCAACGCAGGAAACTGAGCTGGAACAAGCGAGCAAGCAAATTGCAGAGTTGCAGCAGACAGCACATAATTTACTGGAAAAAGTGGAAGATCTCGAAAATAGGAGCAGAAGGAACAACGTTTGCATTGTGGGGGTACCTGAAAGTGTGAAGGATGATGATTTGGATGACCTCCTAGAAAATTGGGCCACTATGCTGCAAGCGGGTTCGAGTAGGCATCGGATGCAAGGAAAATGATATACCAAGGCCCATAATCTCAAGAATTCTCAATTGGTCGCAAAAGGTTGAACTGTTGCACGCCTATCGGAAGGCTGCATCTCTTGAGTACAAAGAAGGCAAGATGCTTATCTTTAATTATTACTCGTCATATGTTGCTGCATAGAGGAAAAGTATGATGCCTGTCTGTATGGAATTGTACCGCCGAGGATTGTTTTGTTTTACTCCGCAACAAAATTTAAAATCTCTCATTAAGGCAGGAATTTCTTTTTTTACTCTGCCACAAGAAGCTAAGTCCTTTTTGGAGAAACTAGACGCAGAGCCTATGGAGGAGAGAGTGGAAATGTAGTAATCAGCAATGTTTTGAGTCTCAAGATGGCATTTTTGATGGCTGCAAATTTCAAGTAGGGGATGTGTTGGTGAACATATGGTTTTCTTTTTTGAATATACACAAGCCATTAGTGTATCCTGGCTTTTCTCCAAGTGGGTTCTTGGTCTCTTTTTACATAAAGGAAATAACTTCTAGATTCCTCTGTTTCAAAAGTACAAGGGAAGAGCTACAATAACTGTTTCTGAGCCTCATTTATTTTTGGATGGCAGCGAAAAAGGAGGCGACTTTATAATATATTTATTTATTTAGATGTATATTCCACTTTGCACTTTTTTCAGTGCTTCAAAGTGGATTACATTCAGGTACTGTAGGTATTTCCTTATCCCCAGAGGGCTTACAATCTAAGTTTGTACCTGAGACAATGGAGGTCACAAGGAGCGACAGCGGGACTTGAAACGTGGTCTCCTAGTTCATAACCCACTGCTCTAATCACTAGGCTACTCCTCCATGTCTAATCATGTGATAATACAACATGATTAGACATAATCCTGCCCTAAAGTCTTGTTTCTTAAACTCTTTTTTCCTCTCTTTTATTTTTTATTCCTCACAGGTCTTTTGTTGCACATTGTCTAGTGCTTTCCTAATTGAAAGGAAAGATATAATTCATTATAATTGTTTGTTCCTATAAAACAATTGGGGTACCACATGTGCATATCTCAGCTGGAAGAGTAGTGGATGTTGAGTATTGTGGTCTCTTGGGGCAGTGAAGTGGTGACTGAAGGAGGGGATATGGAGGGGAGGGGGATGTAAGGTGGGAGTATGAGTGGTTGTATGAATGGAAGTTTCATAAGGAGGAAAAAGTTGGATTCACATTGTATAATAATTGTGGGAGAAGTCATTACTATAAAGAAAGGAGAACAGTAGGCTACCTTGGACTTGGGGGGGGTAGCTGAAGAGACAGACACATAAAGATCAATCTCTTGTAGTACCTGATCTGATTGCAGATTGGGAATATGGGTAAGCTGAATATTATTTCTTTAAATGTAGATGGCATCCGCTCCCCAATCAAGCGCAAGAAACTTTTTACTATATTTCAAAGATTGAAATCGCAGGTGATTTTTATGCAGGAGATACATCTCGATGATACGGAGCATTCCAAACTAAAAAGAGATTGGGTAGGTCAATATCTTTTTACCTCATACAATAGACATCAGAGAGAAGTAGTATACTTTTCCATAAGCAGCTCCCATTTGTGGTAGACACTAGCTTACATGAAGAAGGTTGATATGTTGTTGCTAGCTCTCCATATGTCCGAAAACTCGCGTTTTGTAATATTTATGCACCAAATAAATATTCTTATGTTTTTTGAGAGTATTGTCAGTAATCTTCTTCAGCTGCCAGAATACCAGTCAATCATAGGTGGTGATTTTAATGTAGTAGATCGGCTATAGATTGTAATCCAGGTAAAGTGGTCAGAGATATCATCACCATGCATGGAGCTAAATATATGTGTGCAGAATTAGGTCTCCTCAATATCTGGAGAGTTATGCATCCAAGGAAGGGGTTAATAAACATGTGGATAAAGGGGTTAATAAACATGTGGAGGCTTCTAAAAAAAAAAAAAAAAGTCATGGGATAGGAGGCGATGTCCTTTCGTGGATTACAAACTGGTTAAAAGACAGGAAAGAGTAGGATTAAATGGACAATTTTCTCAGTGGAAAAGGGTAAATAGTTGAGTACCTCAGGGATCTGTACTTGGACCGGTGCTTATCAATATATTTATAAATGATCTGGAAAGGAGTACGCTGAGTGAGGTTATCAAATTTGCGGATGATACAAAATTATTCAGAGTAGTTAAATCACAAGCAGACTGTGAAACATTGCAGGAGGACCTTGCGAGACTGGAAGATTGGGCATCCAAATGGCAGATGAAATTTAATGTGGACAAATGCAAGGAGTTGCATATAGGGAAAAATAACCCTTGCTGTAGTTACACGATTTTAGGTTCCATATTAAGAGCTACCACTCAGGAAAAAGATCCAGGTATCATAGTGGATAATACTTTGAAATCGTCGGCTCAGTGTGCTGCAGCAGTCAAAAAAGCAAACAATGTTAAGAATTATTAAGAAGGAAATGGTTAACAAAACGGAAAATGTCATAATGCCTCTGTATCGCTCCATGGTGAGACAGCACCTTGAATACCATGTACAGTTCTGGTCTCTGCATCTCAAAAAAGATATAGTTGCGATGGAGAAGGTACAGAGAAGGGCGCTACCAAAATGATAAAGGGGATGGAACAGCTCCCCTATGAGGAAAGGCTGAAGAGGTTAGGGCTGTTCAACTTGAAGAGAGAGCTGAGGTGGGGATATGATAGAGGTCTTTAAAATCATGAGAGGTCTTGAATGAGTAGATGTGAATCGGTTATTTACGCTTTTGGATAATAGAAGGACTAGGGGGCATTCCCTGAAATTAGCAAATAGTAGAACAAAAACTAGTTATGGAACAGGCTAGAACTGATTTAGATGCACTATTGTTTCAGAGAGCAGCTAAATTCTTATGATACTACCTTTATAAGTTTTAAAATATGGGAAAGATCATGGCGAACTTAATAAGGGTATGGGGACCACGTTCTTTTATAACAGGAATTAAAGACAAAGGGGGTTAATATTGGGAATTCAGAGGGTTAATACCGGGACCCACGGAGTTGCAAAACAACAAAGCTTGAATTCTTTATTTCACATTTATGAGACTTTGGGGACGAATAGTGGTCTTTTTAGCTACCTGGACTTCTTCACAAGCAACCTGGAGATGCCAAGCTATATTATTTCTTATGAGACATGTTTAAATTACTAGTTTTAGGCTTCTGTCCCTCCCGACGCAGCCAGAGAAGCAAAACACAGTCCGTGTCAGGGGACCTACTTGTATTTCATTTACATAACCTCTACTTATTAAAGATTGATGTTGCTTGGCACCTGTTATATTGATTTCATCTTTTGAAGTTTAAGGAGACTTATTGACAAAGGTGTCTGCTGGAGACTTATATAATCACTGAACAGTGATGTCATAGGGGAAGGGCTGCGGCAATTTCCCACCGCGGGCCTTTTAAATCTGGAGGAGAGGCGCGCTTGCCTAGGAGGGGAAGCCAGGGTGCAGGTGAGTCGGCGGCATACCAGCTATGAGGCAGCATGGTGGCAGCAGCGGCATTCAGCCTCAAAGGAGAGAGGCCGTGGTGAGGAGCCGGCGGCACAGGGGCCACGGAGACAGGTAATAGCTGGCAGCTCAGGACTGCGAAGAAGGGCGGCGGCGGCGGCTCCCCACTATTACCAGGAGGCCATGGGTTGATGCGACCACCAGGGTGCGGTGCCGGGTGAATGCGGCTGACCGCAGGTTCCCATGGTCGGTAAGGTGTAACAAGCTGGCTATCTTTAGATAGTCTCTTAAGGCTGGTTGGCTAGCTATAGTTAGCCAGCTATCTTTTCGTAGTCTCCTAAAGTTAGCCAGCTATTGCTATTCTAGCTAGTCCTGTTCACAAAACACAATAAGTGGCTAAACATAGCTAGCTAGCATTGAAAATTCACTGTAACATGTTATGCTTTTTCTCCATCCCAATCATTCCCCAGGAACACTTACTTTTAAAAGTGGTTAAATATAGCTTCCTGCTGAAATGTGTGGCTATATTTAGCTGCTTTTCAGTGGCAGTTTTATAAAATGTTAAGTCTTGCTGCCTAGCTTAAAACTGGGCAACTAGATTCTTTTGAAACTTGACCCCCAAGTTAATGCATTGGAACACTTATCATAAAGTAAGAGACTAGATACCTAAGAACAATTATCTTGAAGAGAAGGAACCCAAGATGTAATCTGAATTCATCAGTTAAAACATATGTTACATTTGGTAAAGTGAAAAAAGACAAGGACACTTCTGGTTATGCTCTGAGCCAAAATGCCGTGACAGGCTCAGCTCCTGCCGGGCCTACTCGTTCATCGCATTCAGCACATGATTTTTTTGCCACAACAAACAAATATGTCTATGCCTAAAAATTCAGGCCAGATCTCCATACCAGCTTTGTGGGCAGACAGACGTTCTAAAATGAGGAAATCTTTAAAAAGTTTGGTACATGAGACTGACAGTATGGCTGCCCTGCAACCGTCTGATGATGACATGGATGATTCACTTATTGATGCGGCTGGCAGTAAGAGCTCAGCCATCAGCCTTCTTGAGGCCTTTGCTACTAAACTTAATGGTAAAATTAGACACTAGGCAAGGGATCATGATAGAGAAATTGCCCAGCTTGTCGAATCCTTTCAGAAAAACTCCATGAGGCTAGATGAAATCGAAATGTGTGTTTCTAACCTGGAGGATTTGATTACTTTCATGCACACTAGGACTGAGCGGATGCAGACTTCCTCAGCACTCAAACTTGACAATCTGGAAAATCACTCATGCCATAACAATTTGCAGATTATTAGCCTCCCTGAAAAATCAGAGGGTTCTGACCCTGTTTCTTTTGTTGCATGCTGGCTCTCTGATTTTCTTGGCTTGGCGGGTGTATTGCTATTTTAAATCATGCAGCAGTCCTATATGTTTAAATATTAAGTCATTGTTTGATTTCCAGCAGAGATATATACAGCCATTATTATGTAACAAATGTAACAATGATTAAGAAAGATGCATCACCAAGAAATATCCTACAACTATATAAAACAATCGATTACTTCACTGTAACAGTATTTATAAACAGTTACCTCATCATCCCGCTATTAGCTTCAGATTGGGAAGTCCCCAGTATGATCGAGCAGGAGTCTCTGTTATGGGGAAAAAAACCCGGGCAGCGCATCCGCTTCACAAGTGAGACTTCTGTGGGTCCCAGGGAATCCCCGATCTTTATAGTGCTGCACAAACAAATGTGTGTGCGAAGAGAAGGCAGATGTTAATCTAGGCAGGGGCGAGTCTCAGTCCCAGGATGTTGGCCAGACGTCCAGTGGCATAGGTCATCCTCCCCGCCTGCAGCAACATCCTCAACTGTATACACATGTGCTATTCAGCATGTACAAGGTGACTTTCCATTACTTTGAGACCTTGAAACATCAGAGCACATTAACCCTTTATCTTACAGCGGGGAAGAATGGTGTCATCAAGATTGACCGTGAGCATAGAATCATGGCCCCCGTTTCGGCATGCAGTGAACGACCACGTGCTTTGATCATTTGGCTTCATAATTTCCAGGATAAATAACTTATTTTTAATGCAGTGTGCACCGTGGGCAATCTGATATATATCAAGGCCATAAAAAATGTTCCAGGACTTCCCCTTGAAGCTGCAATGTCAGCGGCAGGCCTTTAATGCAGTGATGCACGAGTTTTGAAACTCTGATGCATGCTGTGCTCTAATTTACCCAGCAAAGCTGTGGGTAACAATTCACAATAAAACTATGACCTGTGTCATGGTCAAGGAAGCAGAGAGGTAACTCACAGATATCACTGAGGATTCTCTGCGGCCAAGTTCCGCGTAGTCGGTGTGAGTGTTATTGTCTGCTGCGATGCCATCCTTTGCTCGGCGGGAGCAGCTTGTGTGTCATGCCAACAGTACTTGAATGGAAGGCCCAGGTGTCATCTCCGTAAAGTTTCACCCATCTACAGCACCTCCTTAATCTTTGAGTTAATATGGCTAAGTATCCTTTTTTTGTTTTTTTCCTATAAAGGGAGATTTGATTTGCTTCTTTTTCACATGCCTACCAGGTTGTTTGTTATGGGTGCATGACTATAACTCATTACATGCATTGCCAGCTGGGTCACTCGCTAAGGACTGCCTCAACAATCCTTCTTGTCCATGATAATCATGTTGGCTTTTCTTTCTCTTAGCTTATGGGCTGCTTGTACCTTAGCAGGCCTTTGTTCTATATTTGCATGCAACATCTTTGTTTTTGGGTCCAGTTCCCTAGGCTCGCTCCTTAGTTCATC
The DNA here is from genome assembly GCF_901001135.1 of Rhinatrema bivittatum. Classification (NCBI taxonomy): domain Eukaryota; kingdom Metazoa; phylum Chordata; class Amphibia; order Gymnophiona; family Rhinatrematidae; genus Rhinatrema; species Rhinatrema bivittatum. The sequence continues at coordinate 158,996,991 of NC_042622.1, read as the reverse complement.
ACAATTCATGTCACACTGCAATGCCTTAGATGTGGAGCTTTATGGTCAATTCAGGGAAGATGGAAACAACATTTTAGAATATTTCTATACTTTATGGTCTCCATGGATAATCTTCATAGGCATTTCGGCAAGCTGAGTGCTCCTACAACAGTATAATTTGTCTGCTGGACAGACTTTTGTTTTTAATTTTGTTTTTTTCTGTTTTATGCTTTGGACTCCCTGGAGGTGTGATGACGGATATATATTTGATATATTCTTGCTGGGCTGTTGTGGTTGGACGCTGGGTTGAGCAAAGGATTTGGGTGGGGGGTGGGCTATGGGCACAAGTGCAAGGTGTTGCATATTGGAAAATATAACCCTTGCTGTAGTTACACAATGTTAGGTTCCATATTAGGAGCTACCACCCAGGAAAAAGATCCAGGTATCATAGTGGATAATACTTTGAAATCGTCGGCTCAGTGTGCTGCAGCAATCAAAAAAGCAAACTATGTTAAGAATTATTAAGAAGGAAATGGTTAACAATACGGAAAATGTCATAATGCCTCTATATCGCTCCATGGTGAGACCGCACCTTGAATACTGTGTACAATTCTGGTCGCCGCATCTCAAAAAAGATATAGTTGCGTTAGAGAAGGTACAGAGAAGGGCAATCAAAATGATAAAGGGGATGGAACAACTCCCCTATGAGGAAAGGCTGATGAGGTTAGGGCTGTTCAGCTTGGAGAAGAGACGGCTGAGGGGGGATATGATTAGAGGTCTTTAAGATCATGAGAGGTCTTGAACAAGTAGATGTGAATCTGTTATTTACACTTTCGAATAATAGAAGGACTAGGGGGCATTCCATGAAGTTAGCAAGTAGCACATTTATTTATTTTTTATTTATTTATTTAAAGTTTTTCTATACCGGCATTCGTGATACAATCACATCATGCCGGTTTACAGATAACAGGGGGTGTAAAAAACAGAAAACATTGAACATGTGTATATAAAACTGTAAAGTTACATTAAAACAGGTATTATCAAACTGGGGGAAGAAGAGAGTAAAGTGAACTGTGCGATTAATTAATTACATTATGTAGTAGTGTCTTATTGGAATAGTTGCTGTTCATCAGTTAGGATCTGGGAAGGCTTGTTTAAACAGCCAAGTTTTAAGCCTTTTTCTGAAAGTTAGTAGGCAAGGTTCTTGTCTCAGATCCGAGGGAATAGAATTCCATATCGAGGGGCCGGCTGTGGAGAAAGCTCGGTCTCTAAATGTTAGATGGTGTGTGGATTTGGTTTGGGGAACAATTAATGATCCTCTGTAAGCTTCTCTTATGGGTCTAGTGGAGGAATGTCGTTTGAGAGGGATTTGTAGATCGAGTGGAGCATGGTGTTGGATTGCTTTATAGATGCTGGTGATGGACTTGTGAATGACTCTGAAGTGTATTGGCAGCCAGTGAAGGTTTTTGAGGATGGGGGAGATGTGATCTCTTCTCCTGGTGTTTGTCAGTATTCTCGCAGCCGAGGTTTGGAGCATTTGAAGAGGTTTAATGGAAGCAGAAGGGAGACCAAGTAAGATAGAGTTACAGTAGTCTATCTTAGAGAAGATTACTGCTTGAAGGACCATTCTGAAGTCTTGCACATGAAGGAGAGGTTTGATTCTTTTCAGGATCTGAAGTTTATAGAAGCCTTCTTTTGTCGTTTGTTTGATGAAGGATTTTAAGTTGAGATGGTTGTCGATTGTTACTCCTAAGTCCCTAGTTTGAGTAGTGGGAACGTTGGTTGGTGGATATAAAGAGAGGTTACTATTTTCTGGGGAAATGAGAAGGAGTTCCGTTTTAGCTGTATTTAATATCAAATTTAAACTAGCGAGAAGGAGATTGATCTCTCGGAGGCATTCTTCCCAAAATTCCAGTGTTTTAATGATGGATTCTTTAATGGGGATCAGGATTTGCACATCGTCATCGTATCGGAAGTGTGTTAGATTCAAGCGGGTTAGGAGTTGGCATAGTGGGAGCAGGTATATGTTGAAAAGCGTGGGGGATAGGGAGGAACCCCTGTGGAAACTCCCAGGATGAGGTGTAGTGGAGGGATTCTTTATTGTAGATTTTAACCTTGTAGCCTCTGTTGATGAGGAAATGTTTGAACCAGGAAAGTGCAGTTCCTGTAATTCCTATGTTTGATAGTTGGTTGAGGAGGATGGAGAGGTTAATGGTGTCAAATGCAGTGGAGAGATCTAGAAGAATAAGTAGGAAGGATTTGCCTTTGTCAAGCCCCATAATGATGTGGTCAGTCAGGGATATGAGGAGGGTTTCCGTGCTTAATGCTTTACGGAATCCGTATTGTAAGGGGTACAGTATTTTGTGATCTTCGATATAGTGGAGAGTTGTGTGTTGACTCTCTTTTCCATGATTTTGGCTATAAACGGAAGATTGGAGATTGGGCGGTAGTTGTTGGGATCCTTTGGGTCTAGATTGGGTTTCTTAAGGAGCGGTTTGAGAGAGGCTATTTTGAGGTCGTCTGGAAAGAGTCCCCATGGTAATGAGCAGTTAATGATGTCAGCCAGTGTTTTAGAGATGGTGTCTGGTATTAGCAGGAGAAACTTTGTTGGGATTTGGTCGAGGGGGTGGGAGGAAGGTTTCATTTTCTTTAGTAACAAATGGATCTCTGAGGCAGAGATGAGTTCGAATGATTCGAAGGAAATTCCTTTGTTTAGTAGCTGAAATGAATTAGTGGGAGAGGCGGTGCTAGGGGGTAATCAGGTTAGAAGGTTGGAGATTTTGTCTTGGAAGAATAGCGCAAGTTCGTCAGCTTTAGATTGTGCTTGGTCAAAGGGGATATCTGGTGCATTGATTTGTGTCAGGTTGGATACGTAAGCAAAAAGAGCTTTCACATCGAAGACAAGGTCGTGGATCTTGTGGGCATAGTAGTCCCTTTTGGATCTTAAGGTGGAGTTCCTGTAGTGATGGAGAGCTTGTTTGTAGGCGGATAGAGTGTTGGGGCAGGGGGGCCTTACGCCATTTATTTTCTTTCTGCCTTAGGTTCTGTTTGAGTTTGTGAAGTTCGTTGGTGTACCACGGTTGTCTTTTTGAGGAGTTGGAGTTTTAGTTTTTTTGTTGAGAGCGGGCAAAGTTTATTAGCTACTGCCTCCGTGATGTTGCTCCAGGAAAGGACGGCTGCATTAGGGTCAGAAAGGTCTATGTGTGGGAGTTCTGAAGCGAGCTGGGTGTTGAGGTCATCTGACGAGCAAGGTCTTCTGTAGTGAAATGAGGATTGCGAAGGGAGAGATTTCCTGGTTTCAGTCAGAGTGAAGGTGGTGGTGATTGAGTGATCTGACCATGGGACCTGAGTGCATGTAGGGGGGGAAGCGTATTTGATTCCAGAGTTTACGAAGATGAGATCCAGAGTGTGGCCCGCTTTGTGGGTGGGCTTGTTGACGATCTGTTTGAGGCCCATGGCTGAGAGGGCAGTGAGAAAAGCCTCGTAGTTGGAAGTGAGAGTAGGGTTGTCGAAGTGCAAGTTGAAATCTCCTAGGATTAATGCTGGGGATTCCAGGTTCAAGTGTGTTGCAGTTATTTCTACGATGGGGGAGGCATCTTATTCAAGAAGGCCCGGTGGGGCGAATACAAGGAGAACTTGAAGTTGGGCAGTTTTGAAAAGTCCTATTTCTAGTTTAGAGTCAGACTTTACTGGGATTTGGGAAAATCCCAGATCTTTTTTTGTTGCCAGCAGAATGCCGCCTCCTCTTAAGACTAATCGGAGAAAATTCTTTTTCACTCAACACACAATAAAGCTCTGGAATTTGTTGCCAGAGGATGTGGTTAGTGCAGTTAGTGTAGCTGGGTTCCAAAAAGGTTTGGATAAGTTCTTGGAGGAGAAGTCCATTAACAGCTATTAATCAAGTTTATTTAGGGAGTAGTCACTGCTATTAATTGCATCAGTAGCATGGGATCTTCTTAGTGTTTGGGTAATTGCCAGGTTCTTGTGGCCTGGTTTGGCCTCTGTTGGAAACAGGATGCTGGGCTTGATGGACCCTTGATCTGACCCAGCATGGCAATTTTTTATGTTCTTATGTTGATGTTTTTTTGGCTAAAATAGACTCTTTCACCTCACCTTTTAACCATGACGGTAATAGTTTTGCCTTCCTTCCATCTTTCTTAATGTGTGGAATACATATGGATTGCACCTCTAGGATTTTATTTTTAAACAATGTCCATGCCTGTTGAACACTTATAACTTTTGCAGCTGCACCTTTCAGTTTTTTTCAGTTTTCCTCATTTTATCAAAGTTTCCCTTTTGAAAGTTTAGTGTTAGAGCTGCAGATTTACTTATTGTCCCCCTTCCAGTTATTAGTTTAAATATGATCATGTTATGATCACTGTTGCCAAGTGGCCCCACCACCGTTACCTCTCTCACCAAATCCTGCGTTCCACTAAGAATTAAATCTAAAATAGCTCCCTTTCTTGTTGGTTCCTGAACCAGTTGCTCCATGAAGCAGTCATTTATTACATCCAGGAACTTTGTCTCTAGCAAGTCCTGATGTTACATTTACCCAGTCAGTATTGGGGTAATTGAAATCTCCCATTATTATTGCACTGCCAAATTGGTTAGCTTCCCTGATTTCTCTTAGCATTTCATCATCTGTCTGACCATTTTGTCCAGGTGGATGGTAGTATACTCCTATCACTATACTCTTACCCAACACACATGGGATTTCTACCAATATAGATTATTTTGATCATTTAGTCTCTTGTATGATCTTTATCCTGTTGGACTATATACCCTCCTGGACATAAAGTGCCACACCCCCAGCAAGTTGATCCTCCTTATCATTGCGATATAATTTGTACCCTGTCCCATTGGTTATCCTCCTTCCACCAAGTCTCTGTGATGCCAATTATGTCAATCTCATCATTTGTTGCTATACACTCTAACTCTCTCATCTTAATTCTTAGACTTCTGGCATTGGCATACAGACATTTCAAAGTGTGTTTTTTGTTTGTATTAACAACCTGCTTTTCAGGTATTAGGGATAATTCGGAAATCATTAGCTTCAGTGATTTTTTACATATAGGCACATGGACTATGTTTGCTTCTAATGGGAACCTCTCTGTTGGGATGCCCTAACTCTCCTGTTTCATTAGTATCCTTCAAGGATACATTTCTCCAAACTATGCACTGCTGAGTGTCTGTTGGCTTTCCCCCTTGTTCTAGTTTAAAAGCTGTTCTATCTCCTTTTTGACAGTTAGTGCCAGCAGCTTGGTTCCACTCTGGTTAAGGTGGAGCACATCCTTTCGGAAAAGTCTTCCCTTTCCTCAAAAGTTTCCCCAGTTCCTTACAAAGCTGAATCCCTCTTCCCTGCACCATCGTCTCATCCATGCATTGAAACTCTGGAGCTCTGCCTGCCTCTGGGGACCTGCACGTGGAACAGGATGCATTTCAGAGAATGCTACCCAGTAGGGCATTTAAGGTTCCCATGGTCAGAACTGCAAGCAGGCCAAGGCAGCAGAGGATTCTGGGTGAGTCATAGTCTCCATGTTGGAGACTCAAGCACACATATCAATTATTGGGCTTCCTGCTTCTCCTTCTTAAAATTCTGGTTTGGTCTTCGGGATGTGTCCTGGTTGCTCCTGGAGCATTTGTAAGCTGATGAAGCTGACCTGTTTTATGCTACCTTTTTTTTCTCCTTCTTCCCCATTGGGGCAAATAGAAATAATCCCATATTAGCTCATATGCTTTGTGTCTGGAGCCAGTTGTTGAAGTACTTGGGCTTGGACAAGGAGACTGTCCATTAGCTCCTGTTTACAGTAATGCCAATATTTCTGGCCACACTTTTTCTATGGCACTTCAGGAATAGAGAATGGTTTATACTGCATAGCTGTGGGAGGATGGGGGTTTTCACATTTTTGAGTCCCTTAGAGAGAGGAGTTTGACTTCTCTTTATATACCCATGCTAATTATCAACAATTAAGGCATGTGCTGGTGAATATTATGTATCTTTTCACTCCCCCACGCCCTCTTGAGGGATGGGAGAATTTTTTAAGTGATCCTGATTTCTCCTCTAAAGGAATTACGGCCATCTATTGAGGAATTCTGTCCAGTAAATTTGGGACTGAGACTTCATCAGATTTGATTAACAAGTGGAATGCAGACCTGGGCACAGTTTTAGATGCTTCTAAAGGTATCTGGTCATCTGCTCACCGTAGTTCCCTATGTCAGAGACTGATCGAGCTAATGGTCTAGTTAATGCATAGGACATATTGCACGGCAGTGTTTTACTCTACATTTTCTCCAGGTGCTGACACTATGTGCTAGAGAGGCTGGTACATTTATACATATGTGGTGGCACTGCCAAGGGATAAGCCAATTCTGGAAGGGTGTCACTTAAGACATTACTGACATTCTGGGCCTTTCAGTACACACAGTGCCACTGACTGGCTTGCTGGGCCACTAGGATAGATCTCATCCCTCATAAATACCGATGTCTTGTTGGTTATTTGCTGTTAGCAGCCCAGTACACTGTTGCCATTTTTTTGGAAACGCAACCTGTGTAAGACACACTGGCAAGCACAGGTACATGAGATTGCCAATATTGAGGACTGCAATATGCCCTTAAAAATGAGCAGTATAAGCATAGTCACGTGGGATATATATTAACAATACTGTGCAATTGTAACGCCATAATAGTTAGTTTATACTTAATCTGCATGCATAAAATGTGCCTATGTATGTTTGCACTTAATACCCTAGTCTGGGGCATTATATATGTGGATTGTTGTTTTCATGATCTTGAACATACTATTCCTGTATGCCAAAAAGTTTGTAAATAGAGTTTAAAAAAAAAGGACATAATTTAAAATTACAAAAAAAGGACATTTGGCTTTGAGGAATAATTTTAAAGGTAGTTATGATTGATATGTAACCATATGCCTAGCTGTGTTGTGTATGCACCATTATTTCCAGTTTAATTGATAAAGTGTTATAGTAAGTTATCTAGTACTAGTAAGATTGGTTTGAGTAGATGAGAAGAGGGCTCAACCTAATGGACCAAGTCTTTTAATTTAAAATCTCTAATTGTAAAATTTCTGGATGAGCATTTAAGGATTTTTGCTGCACTTCTGGAGTGCTTACAGTGACTCTGCCAGAGCAGTGATTTATCCTTTCAAGTACAACTCATCACTGTCGCACACATCTGGCACATATTGGCCACGACTAGTATTTGCTGTTGGTGTAACAGTTCCCACAAATGTATTCTTCTGGGTCATAGTGCCCACTTCTCATGTACACTGCTATAGCACAATGTTCATCACCGGTGCACTTTTTACAAAATCTGTTTTCCATCTAAATGTGTGTAACAATAATACCCTGCTTTCTCCCAAACAGAACCATATACCTGTGGGGCTTGTGGAATCCAGTTCCAGTTTTATAATAACCTCCTGGAACATATGCAGTCCCATGCAGGTAAGCCATAAGCATGCATATTACACATTAGTACTGCATATATTCATTGTGGGGCGGATTTTCAGCGCCCTGCTCGCCTAAATCCGCCCAAAACCGGGCGGATTTAGGCGAGCAGGGCCCTGCGCGCCGGTAAGCCTATTTTACATAGGCCTACCGGCGCGCGCAGACCCCGGGACTCGCGTACGTCCCGGGGTTTTCGGAGGGGGCGTGTCGGGGGCGTGTCGGGGGGCGGGGCCCGGTCGACGCGGCGTTTCGGGGGCGTGTCGGCCGCGTTTTGGGGGCGGGTACGGGGCATGGCTACGGCCCGGGGCGTGGCCGCGCCCTCCGTACCCGCCCCCAGGTCGCGGCCCAGCGCGCAGCAGGCCCGCTGGCGCGCGGGGATTTACGTCTCCCTCCGGGAGGCGTAAATCCCCCGACAACGGTAAGGGGGGGGTGTAGACAGGGCCGGGTGGGTGGGTTAGGTAGGGGAAGGGAGGGTAAGGTGAGGGGAGGGCAAAGGAAAGTTCCCTCCGAGGCCGCTCCGATTTCGGAGCGGCCTTGGAGGGAACGGGGGGAGGCAGCGCGGCTCGGCGCGCGCAGGCTATACAAAATCGATAGCCTTGCACGCACCGATCCAGGATTTTAGTGGATACGCGCGGCTCCGTGCGTATCTACTAAAATCCAGCGTACTTTTGCTTGATTCTGATGCGCAAGCAAAAGTAGGCTGTTCGCGCGCCTCTTAAAATCTACCCCTATATATATACAATATATACAGATCTCGTCACTTTTGTATCCATTGAATTCCAAAAAGGGTATCATACCAATTTTATGCTATACTATGAACTGGGCTGTTTCATTATGGAATGAGTTTAAAGCTGCTTTGAAACTGTTTTAATGCATTAGACAATGGAATGGAAGTTACTCAGTTCACAAATCTTGGTTTCACTCTTTTTTACATAGATACTTTGCTGAATGTGAACATTTTTCTTACGGGGTGATTGGCTTTATTAACCCACATTTACTAACTAATGTTTCTTTTCTGCAGCGGACAATGAGAACAGTATTGCTTGCAATAAATCCAGATCCCCTACAACTATTATGGAAGAAAACTGGAAACCTCAGCCCCAAAGAAACAGCATCAATAACAGTATGTAATACAGTGCCACTGTTCTGTTTATATCAGGTAGTGCAGGATTCCAGTCCTCAAGAGCCACAAACAGAACTGGTTTTCAGGATATCTATAATACCATTTTATGCAAATATATCATGCATATTCATTACATACATCCTGAAAACCAAGCCTATTTGTGACTCTTGAGGACTGGAGTTGGCTACATTTGAGGTAGTGGAAATACACAGTTTTGGTTCTACCAACTGCCATAATGTAGCACAGAACCATGATACTAATTAAACCAGTAATAATTAATCCTAATTATACTAACAATAATATGTCATATAGATCTGCATTCCTAATATGCTCATCTACCCAAATGGTAGAGAACCAGAGAGGAAGACAACTGTGCTGACAAGCTTAACCAATTGATCCACCCAGCTCATTGGTGCTGCACAAAGTCTGGTGCTTCTTTGTGCTGCATGAAATCCAGCACTTGTCAGTGCTGTCAAAGCTGACAATGCTTGGTGATGTGCAGCATTCCCAAAGCAGTTACTTCTAGTAGGAAACAGTGTTTTCTTTTCCTAGCTGTGCCTGGGATATACTCCAGGCCAATAAGTCCTTCCTCCCACCTTCTTGTTTTCAGTGCAAGAAAGATGAAGGGCTCTCACCATGGCCTGTAGTGGAACCTCTGGTGTGATAAATCCAGAATAAACATAAATATAGTTCTGGACTTGTGCGTGGTTCTCACTAGTTTAGAAGGGTCTTCCCTAAATCCCCTGAAAAGCTCATGAAAGCTTCTGTGTCCATAAATACAAATGCAGTTTTAAAGCCTACAAAGACTATCGCTGTAGGCCAGCAATGGCTTACCCAAACTACTGCTAAGAACATAAGATTTGCCATATTGGGTCAGACCAAAGGTCGGTCAAGCCCTGTATCCTGTTTCCAACAGTTGCCAATCCAGATCACAAGTGCCTAGCAGATCCCAAAAGATTGATAGATTCCATGCTGCTTATCCCAGTTTTCACCACATCCATCAGCAGTGAATTCCAGTATTCGATTTTGCATTAAGTAAAAATATATTTTCTCCAATTTGTTTTAAATGTATCATCTAGTAATTTCATTGAATGTCCTCTAATCTTTGTACGTTTTGAAAGAGTAAACTATAGATTTGTTTTTTCCCTTCCACTCCAATCATTATTTAATAAACCTCTATCATATCTCTCTTGACCTCTTTAGCCTTTCGTCATAGGGGATCATTACATTCCCTTTATCACTTTGGTCACCCTTCTCTGTACCTTTTCTAATTCTGCTATATCTTTTTTGAGATGCAGTGACCAAAACTGCATGTTATGGAGGCAGTGCATGCAAATTTTCTCTCATGCATATTCATTGTGGATATCCTGAAAACCCGACTGGCTGGTGGGCCACCAGGACAGGGTTGGGGAGCACTGCGTTAACTGATTGGAAGCAGGATAATGAAAACCAAAGTAAACTCCAAAACACGTACTAGACGTGGCGGCATATCTCAAAATATTTAAATGTTTTCATAACAGCATTTGCCTTCTATATAAAATTCTTAAACAATGCATATCATTATTCTATTTTTCACGTTTACTTTGTAAACGAAAGAAAAGAATTTTAGTTCTCAATTTTTACCATTTTTTCACCAGCCTGCCCAGCTAAAGTAAATATAAAATAAGGAAATCTGAAATAGACTTAATTTTTTTATTACTAAGCAATATGAAAACCAAAAAACTAATTCATTTTCAGTAACATAGTGGTAGAACTCTTCATTCTTTGAACCAATTAAACATCTTTTTCCAGTGCTTTAGCACATTATTACATGCATTTTACCTTCAAAAACAATATCTCCAAAGTAGAAATATTTTAAGACACATAAGAAAGACATTGCAGAGAAATGTGAAACACAAAAAGAATGCAAAATATTATCAATTGTAGGCAAGCCTGGAAAGAGAAACCGGGTTGATAGAAAATATGGAATAGATTTGAACATTTTGGAATTAGGAATAGGCATTTTGAACATAGCTATCATATTTACAGACATCACTGGGTTTTTTTTTATTAAGCATTTCCAGCACTGCAAGCGTGGGAGAGGGGTTTAACTTGGGCATTCATATTCAAGACAGACATAAAAATAACTTAAAACTACAGGGTGGCCCATGTAAAAGTAGCCTGCCTCCAATGCACTGGTATTGGAGGCGGGCTACGTTTCCATGGGCCACCCTGTATTACTTCTTCAATAGAGAGCCAGAAATGGAAATCCATAAACAACCTTATATGCATTACCCAAATTCATATATATTCAGCTGCACAAGAAGCAGTCCCCACACTTAAAATCACCTAAAAACATGTATTCTTTATCTGTACATCCCCACACCACTAATATTTGCTTGAGATCACATACAAAGCTGTGCCTAGGCTTACTCAATTGACTGATGAACTACGTGTCCCATTCAACTACCAGGGAAAGCCTCTTTGGTTTACTAGGAGTGGACTGTACTCCCTCCATATGCCCTAAATACCAGGGAAACCCATATTAAACATTTGGTGGCAGGTGCCACCACTAAACCAATTACAAAGCAAAATAAGCACAAACGCTAGACAACCTATAACTTAGAATATAAACAAAACTTAAATCCCAAATAGAATTTCTCTTACCTGCTAGTATGTTACAAAAATATCCAAGTCAGGTGAGGTCCCGAAGAAGAAAAGGAGGAAAACAGGGCCTCCTCATCAAGAGATGCAAGGCAAGGGACAAACTTTCACCCACCAGCAAAGATCACTATACTGCCCCCCCCCCCCACCTTCTCACTTCATGCTCACCCAAGGATGCCAAAAACTGTTGTGGTTTAACCAAAATAAACACCTTATACCAGCAGCTTAAGAAAAAGTATGGAATATTCCAGGAAGCAGTCTCGGAGAGCATTGTTTACACAATAGATTAAATTGTTTACTCACTAATGAGCTAGCTTGTTTTCAGAATATATTCATAATTGATTGACATTAACACAGCATCTTCCTGATAGGGGGTAGTATTATAATTTTAACTCGTATATATTAATGAGCTGGGATTCTTGTAAATCATGTGATTTTCTGTAAACTGAGCCCAGAAGGCAGGAATGAAATTTAAGGATGAACTCGACACATCTTTTGACTTGTGACCTACATTCTAGCATGTCAGCAACCTTATATTAATTTTACAAGTCTGGTTAGTGTGATTTTCATAGTGCAGTGATGTCAGCTTCATAGGAAAACCTTTTTAAAGCATCCTAACATTCTTGTGATTTAACAGTTCCCAGTCCACAATAGAAGTCTGCCTTCTATTATACGATACTTTAACTTCCTCAAGAGTCTCTCATGAGGTACCTTATCAAACGCTTTCTGAAAATCCAGATATACTATATCAACTGGCCCACCTTTACCCACATTTATTCAAGGCTTCCAAAAAAAAATGTAGCAAATTGGTGAGCCAAGACTTCCCTTGGCTAAATCCATGTTGTCTTTGTCCATTAAACTATCTCTCTACATGTTCAGTAATTTTGTTATTTGTAATTGTTTCAACAATTTTTGCTGCCACTGCTGCCACTGGTCTGTAGTTTCCTAGATCACCCCTCAAACTCTTTTTAAGCGTGGGGGTAGCTTGCTTTTTGCAGTGGTTACTACCCTAAACCAATTAAGCCTGATACTTCACTTTGAATGCATATACAGCGTTGCTCTACTTCAACGGCAGGGAGAAATATGGAAAAGAGGATTTACATTCATGCAACATCCAACAAGGCATTGATCTGTGCAGTCTGAGCAAACAAGCATCGGGGTAACTTGCTTGATGCGGCGGTTACTACCGTTAACCATTAAGCCTTATGCTCACCTTTGATGCAACTCCAACATTACTCTCTGCATCAATGGCAGGGGTGGCAGGAAATTTGAATCAAACAGTTACCAACAAGAGCCCTGAACTTGGTGGTCTGTGAAACATCTAAGTATGGAAAAATAAGTGTGGGAGCTTGCTGGGCAGACTGGATGGGCCGATTGGTCTTTTTCTGCCGTCATTTCTATGTTTCTATGTTAAAAACCGGCATTATATTGGCCAGCTTTCAATCTTCAGGTACTGTAGCTAATTATAATGATAGTTTACAAATTACTACCAGTAGATCTGCAAATTAATTTTTTAGGTCTTTCAGCATTCTGGGATGTATACCATCTGGTCCAGTTGATTTGTTACTCTTTAGTTTGTCAAATTAGTCTTAGTGCATATTTCAGGTTCAATTACATTTGTTTTTGATTCCTTTGAATCATCAATTTTAGATAGCACTTCTGGCATCAATATCTGCCTTGCATCTTCTTCAGTAAAAAAACAAAACAAAAAAAAAAAAAAACCAAAGCAATTCATTTAATCTCTCCACTATGGCCGCTGCCTCCTTTATCATCCCTTTTGCCCCTTGATCTAATGTTCCAGCTGACTTTCTTGCAGACATTTTGGTTTGAATATACCTGAAAACGTTTTTACTATGTTTTTTGCTTCCACAGCGAGCTTATTTTCAAATTCTGTCTTGTCTTCCTATCAGTGCTTTGCATCTAACTCGCCAGTGCTTATGCTGTTCACTGTTTTCTTCATCAAACTTTAAACTGTAACTTTGGGGCCCCTCCCCTGCCTTGAGGCCAAGTCATTGCCAGAATCCCAGGAAGAGAGAGCCCTTCAGTAGGCCTACTTAGTTTCAAGGAAAAGCCATCCTCAGTTCTTCCCAGTGTCCACGTCCATGGTTTCTTTTCCAAGGAAGAACCAGTCCATCACCACATTCATGACTTCCTCCAGTGTGAGTAGTGCTGACTCTTGACTTTCTGCACTAATCATCACCACCTCCTGGATACTTACACCTTTGTGAAAAGAGTTGTGGGAGTCTCCACCCTCCTCCTGAGGCCCCTCCCACAACTGATGGGAAATGTAGACCCCACTCTTTCTCTATCCTGGGGTTATATTTGTTTTTGTGCCTGTAATTCCACTGTTCCAACCCAGGGCAGCCAAGGCCCAAGGCTGGGTGGCCCTGTCACATCAGTAGTAATAATCAGATTGTAGTGCAGGGCCACAGTCTTGAAGAAGAAATACTGAGATAAAAATGTGTTCAGTTCAGGTGGCAGGTAAAAAAACGTAATCAAGCTGGTGTCTTTTTACCTGGGGCTGTTAAAAATAAAAAGGCTAATGACTCTCCTATTACTAAAATCGGGGATCAGCTGGGCATTATTACTTACGATCTGAAGATATTTGAAAGATGTTTTGTAGATTACATATCTTCACTGTATGCTGCTTCAAACTGGATAAGTGCAAGCACATAAAGGAATTTTTAACTTTGAACTTGCCTAAGGTTACGACCACTCAGGTTAAGCTACTCTCCTCTCCAGTTTCAGTATTGGAAATGCAAACTGCGGTTAAAACCCTGCCAGGTGGTAAATATCCAGGTACAGATAGTTAAAATATTGATCTGTAAGAAGTTTCTACCTAAGCTAGCTACTTTCTGGTTAGCATTACTCATCTCTCTGAGTGAGGCTGGAGCCTCATTTGGGGTGTTGTCTCATGCAACTACATCCTTTAAAAAAAGGATGATAAGCATTGCAACTCATATTGGCCTATTTTGCTGATAAATGTGGACATTAAAGTTATAGCCAAAGACCTACAGTTAAGGCTTGAGAACGTTATGCCCTATTTGCTACATGAAGATCCAATGGGTTTTATTAAAGGGTGCATCTATCACCAACACTAGGAGGTTTAAATCTGGCTAATACAAATGGTACTTCTGGGCTGATTGTTTCTTTAGATGCAGACAAAATCTTTGATAGTCTATACTGGTTCTTTTTGTTAGGATTATTAGCAGAGTTTAGCCTGCCTAAGAAATTAATTTCCTATATTGCGGCTATGTACAAAAGGCCTCAGACTCATTCATTAATTAATAGTTCCTGTCTCCATTCAATATAGCAAGAGGTATCAAAACTGGGCTATCTTTTTTTTCCTCACTACATTTTGATTTAGCTATTGAACAGTCAGCTATTGCAATTAGGTGCTACCCTGACATTAAAGGTATTTGGCTGGGGAGCTTTTGTTGTATGTGGATGATATTCTGGGTTTCTTAATAGAACCAGTGATTTCTGAACCTGCAGTTATTGGGACATTGATAGAATATGGGAATTTATCTGGCTGTAAAATTTTTAATTTTAGCAAACTGGAATTGATTCCTTTGGGTTCTAGAGTAATAATACCCAACTGCCTTACATTACTTCAGATAGTGAAAGAAAGATTTGGGTAATTTTAGGGTTATTTTTCAAAGAAATTATGGCCAATTAGTAAAATTACAAAGGACCGTAGGATAGAGAGGACCTTACTATATCTTGGGCAGATAGAATCAATTTGCTAAAAAATAATTATTCGTTCTAAATTATTGTATCTTTTTCAGCACATTCCCTGTAACGTCAATGCTAGACTATTCACCAGTTTGCTTAGTACAATTACTAAATTCATCTTGCAAAATAAATAGGCAAGAGTTAAACTAAGCTCGCTTTGGCTGTCTAAAAAGCAGGGTGGAATGGCCTTACCTAGTCTGAGTCTATTATTGGGCCATTAGGATGATTTGTTTCAAGGCATGATTTGCAAACAAAGATGTTACTTGGCTCCCAGTGGATAAAAAATAAGTAAACAAGGTAGACCTGGCAACACTGTTATTTTTATCTGCATCCTCTCATCTGAGCAATGCAATATGTAGAAACAGCCCCATTTTGGCTCACACTGTACAGATCTGGCGCCAAGTGCTTGGCAGGGGAAAGCTTTGTCACTGATACCTCCAGTTCTAAAATCCCCTCTATCTCTGGATGCCCTTTTGCTCTTGAAATTAAGGTTAGGCAAGATCAACTGTGGGGGAGGTAAGTCTTAAAACTTTTCAATTGCTTATGCAAGAATTAGGGATTGAAGAGGAGTCCTTCAGTATTAGCTTTCATCTCAGGATAGTCCTAGAAGGTATCCTATATATTCAGGAACTAAATGGTTATGGAAGAATTTATATGATGTGGATGTCTCCTCAAAAGGTATATCCACTATTTATTGAGGCATAGTACTAGCTAAGTATGGGCCAGATAATCCACAATATCTGATAGAAAAATGGAACAAAGATCTAATTACCTTCCCAGGCAGAGGCATTTGGTCAGCTGCTGGTCTTAACTAGGAGGGCAGACCCCATAATTAAGCTTGTGCACAGAACTTATTGCTCTCCCTCCTGTTTCTCTAAGATATTCTCAGATGCTGACCCTGGTTGTTGATCGGGCTTGGGTGAGGTTAGAATTGTAGGAATGTTTATGGCTACAGAATAGATTACCTTATTTATTAGATAACCTGTGATCCTAGTTCAGTAGTTTAAAGGGAACAGAAATGTACATCTTTGTGAGGCAGTTATATTGATTTATTATATCAGCAGATATTGGTTTGTTATAGTAGATAAGTTCTAAGATTTTCAGAGCAAACCACAGTTATTATGAGATTAAGCAAATATTTCTGCATTAATTCAGAGATAAATGCAATGCCAATTTAACTAACTCCAGCTGAAATAGTAATTAAGCCAGTTATCTCACCCTTAGCCTTCTGCAGGTTAAAG
This sequence comes from Rhinatrema bivittatum, assembly GCF_901001135.1. NCBI lineage: Eukaryota > Metazoa > Chordata > Amphibia > Gymnophiona > Rhinatrematidae > Rhinatrema > Rhinatrema bivittatum. The sequence continues at coordinate 158,980,806 of NC_042622.1, read as the reverse complement.
TCCTACAGAGATCCAGGATCTGCCTCTATGCATGAAGAGAATCCAGAAACACTACTAGCAGGCAACAACATTTTACACTCCAGGCTCTGGGAAATAGAACCCAGAGAACTCACTGATTGTGAGGTATGCCAGCAAGAATGGGGTATAAAGGGCTTGGCTTGCCAAGATTCTGGCAGGGATAAGGTTGGCAAGTTTGACAAAATAGTACTCCAAGGTTAGTGGAGCAGGCTGGGCTGAGCCAGGAGCTCTTATCTTAAAGTTTGCTAGGTCACGAGTATAGTAAACTGAAAACAACTGAAAAATTCTGCAAAGGTGTCAGTATTGTCAGCAGGGCAGTTGTAGATCTGGAAAAGTACCAGGGAAATATTCCATGTTTGGGTACTTGCCAGGTTCTTGTGGCCTGGTTTGGCCTCTGTTGGGGATGCTAGGCTTGATGGACCCTTGGTCTGACCCAGCATGGCAATTTCTTATGTTCTTATATTAATCTGGGAAAAGGTTCTGCAGTCTGTAATTGGAGTCTCTTCGCTGCTCAGGACTTAAGTGCATATTCAATTCTGTCATGAAAAGTGAGCCCTTCAACTGTTGTGGAATTGGTACTGCCCAGCTAGTGAACCAGCTGGGCCCACATCAACAGTAGGCAGACTCTCAAGAACCTAGGACAGAGGCTAGACTTCACCTGTACCAGCCTCTTCCCCCCCACAGGTTGAGCCCTTGGGTTCTAAGGCTGGCAGGACTTAGGCGAGAGTCCCGAGAAGAGTACGTAGTGGAGTCAGTAGCGTGGACATGGTCAAGGCAGGCAGAGATCTAGCAGTGTCTGTATTCAGGCAATAGGTCAAGGCAGGAGACAATCATGTAGCTTTGGTATTCAGGCAGTAGGTCAGATCCAAGAGGCAACTTTTTCATTTTGAAGAATCATACTCTGCACAGTTTTGCAATAATCAGAAGCCCCTGTTGCAGTCCTATTTCCTGATGAAACTCGGCCTGAGGCAGGCATGTTTTATTTTAATTTGTGAATTTAATAAAGGATTCCCTGTACCTAAGATGACTGGTCTTGCCCTACTTTGTTTACTTCCTGGCTGTATTTGACCATCTTCTGTGTTGCTTCTTTGAATGGCTGTAACAGTCCCCATGGTCAGACTTGAAGTACCTTGTTGACTGCACAATTAGGACAGGATTCAACATAGTGGCAAATGTCTTATGGCACTTTTGCCCACCAGTAGTGATGAGAGTAATTCCAGGGTTTTCTTGGTGTTGGGATGACCAGCTAGACAAGAGTCATGCATCCAATGAAGTATGTTCTCTCTGAGGCACTTAGGAATGACCGTTTTCCCAGGAAGTATTGGAGTGGCCATCATGGCCAAGATTCTTGCAGGATCAATAATGTGATGGGGTAGTTCTTGAACATCCATTGCTCTGAAGGATCAGGAAAGGGCGTCAGCAAGTTGATTCTTTTCTGCCAGTACTTAAGCTTGAAGTCAAAATGGTTAAAAAAAAAATCACCTGGTCTATTGAGGGTTTAACTATTGTGCCTGCTTGGAGGTACTGGAGATTGTTATGGTCAGTTTATATGGTGACCGGGTGAATGGCCCCTTCTCGTAGATGGCACTACTCCTCCAGGACGATTTTTATAGCTAATAGCTCCCTGTCCCCGACGTTATAGTTCCTCTCTGTAGGTTTGAACTTCTTAGAATAGAAGGAACAGGGAATGAGTCATTGTCATCGTTCTGCGAGAGAACAGGCAGACACATCTGCGTCTACGATGAAGGGTTTCTAGGGATCTAGGTACTTCAAGAATGTTTCTTTGAGAAATGCTTCCTTGAGCTGCTCAAAGTCTTGGATAGCTTCTTCCGATCATTTCTTAGTGTCAGAACCCTTCTTTGTGAGAGAGGAGAGGGATGCCACCAAAGAAGGGTAATTAGGAATGAATTGTCAGTAATGGTTTATGAATCTAAGGAATCTTTATAATGCTTTGAGACCCATAGGCCGAGGCCAAGCCTATATGGTTTTCAACTTCTTAGTTTCCATGTGGAGACTATGGTGAGAAATAATTTAGCCCAAAAAGAGTAGCTTTTGCTCTGTGATGACTTCCAGAATAGCGAATACCAGGCAGACAGGAAGTAACAATTGTGGAGAGTAGCAACCAGGAAAACAAAGATCAGTAGAAGCAAAGATTCCTTTATTGATCTAGTAGCAGTAGGAGCCTGACTCTGGCCAAGTTTCGCTCATTGAGATAGCTGCCTCAGGGGCTACAATGATTTTTAATTAAAAACAAGTAAAATAAAATGCGATAGATGAGTAACGATTTGGTTTTGAACTTAAAAATAAAAAATATAGCATAAGGAATGAATAATAAAACTCGCCCTATTTATTCACGATGAGTTATTTAATATGCTTTCTTCCATTATTTTAGTGCTACATCTGTATGTGTGGGTTATGTTGAAACAAATTGAGGATTCTTACATAATTGTTGCATCCTTGTTTTGAACTCCCAACATAGATTCTTCTGGAGCACCTTAAAAGCTTGTAAATTATGTCTGACATCTCCAGTTATTGATTTAGTCTTGGGTACGGGATTCAGACAAATAAGTCTCGCAGTAAAAACAAATAGTTAAATCTAGCATCATGTTGCAAGAATATACATTATGCTGCCACTCAGCTAAAAATATAAAATTATGAAGACAGGCAATATGGCTTAACCAAAAGCTATTATAATTTGTAATTTGTACTTAAATACCAGAACATTTAATCTGAACCAACCGCTAGACATATTCTAGTAACTTTAACTAAAATGTTGCATATAGTTTCAGAACGGAGGCAAAGGGTTTACGAGCTTTGTCTACCCAAGAATGCTAACTCTTTATTATGTTGATTTTTAAACAGATAGCCTCGTACATCAAAATAAGAAGTACTTACAACAGTGTATTGTCAGAATGAGCACATACGACTTCTGCACGCCAAAAGTGGAAGTAAACCATTGAACTCTTTCTGCTTCTACTTGGAAGCCCTATATACCTTAAATTTGAAATAACTTCATTCCTCAATCAAAAATGCTTACATGGATAGACAGGCAGAGTCAAATATCTGTACCATATCGTTGTTTTCTACCATAGTGTCTTGGCATAGAAAGATTATTCCTTAATTTCAAATAGACGCTCTGTAGGAGCAGAGCTGGTCCCTGTCTCTGAGGACTTGACCTTTGCGGGGTTTGTCCTGGCCATGGCAGAAACCATTCTGTTTCTGTTTCTGATGGAAGAGGATGCCAGGCATAAGATTCTGGAGGTTCTCCAGTTTGTCAATGCCCCAAAGGAAGTGGTGGCTGTTCCCATGCATAAGACCTTCAAGGAGTTACTCCTTAGAATTTGGGAACACTCCATCTCTGTGCCTCTGGTAAATAGGAAGGCCGGTGCTGTTTGTCTGGTACAACAGACCTTGGGGTTTGAGAAGCAATAGAAGGGCCGGGAAAGAGTTTCAGGACAAATTGCGCAGAAAATAGTTCATTGTATGTCACAGGACATAAAATTTGCATAGTGTCAGAAGAAGTTGGGTCTTTGTAAAACCAAATTTGAAAAACCTCAGTAGAGTGAAATTTTTTTTGAAAGATTATCTTTTGATAATAAATTGGAGAATTTTGAGAACATTATTAAGCAGATGAATTTGTTTGATAAATGTTTCTAGAGTAGATATTTGTCCAAATGATATGTTTTAAAAATAGGGCATTTACCAGTAAAAGTGGAAGCTAAACCTGAAGGTAAACAAGAAGCCTCACTGATTTCTTCAGACAGCTTGGACTTGCATGTGTTTCTGGAAAATACAGAAGGGATGCAGGCTGTTCCAGCAACCTTAATTGTTAACTTAGTTCTAGAGCCTGACAGGGACTACATTTTAAGATTGTTTATTTTTTTAAGTTTAGAAATGTTCTCTTTCAACATATTGAGAGTATGTGTTTTTCTGGATGCGGTGAAGGTCACATAGAAGAAAAGACAATTTCTTGTCTGGAGGCTTAGAGTTTTGCAAATAGGAACATTTTAATTTCTGTGCAAATATTTTATCAAATGTTATATTGTTGAATTTTTTTTTTTTTAATCCAGCATAAGACTGTTTCTTAGTGGTAAGGTGCTTCCAGGTCGTATGGAAGGCTCTCTGAAGGAAGAGAGTAGCTGAACCCTGAGATAACATATGTAGCCCCACTCCTGTTAGTTTTTGGAGGGGGCAAGGGGAGTTATGGTTTTGAGGTTGTAGTCTTCCCATTCTTTTTCTGTTAGTGTTTTCGTCATTTATTTGATGGGTGCGTGAATCTGCCCCTCCATTTCTTTGTGGACTTTGAAGAAATGTGCTGTTTACCTGTAATTTTGTTTGTAATGAGATTTTATTTCATTATCCAAGCAATTTGATTGCTTGTTTCCTTACAAGAGTATTCTTAGTTGTAAAATTCAAATGTATAAATAAAAAGTTTAAAAAATTAAGTAAGATTGCATTTGGATTTCAAATCCTTAGAAACAGTCCTCAGCAAAATTAAAATATCGGATCTTTTAACTAAACAATAACATTCTATTATGAAATAATTTTCCTATGAGAAATCCCTACCATCAGAACAACAGGAGTTCAACCGATCTCCCATAACCCCAGAATAAACTTCTCTATTCAAAAACGATATTAAAAAACAGACATTTACATGTTTCTGATCCTTAAATGATCTCCCATTAGATGTAGTTCTTTGGTAATCGGCTTTCAGAGTTTTGGACCTGCACATGAAAGGCCTTTTTGCCAGTTTCTGACAGTTTAACATTGGATACAGAGAGAAAATACAAAAGATAATTCTGGGAAGAACGTAATTCTCTACCAAATGTGTAAAGACACAAATGCTCAATCAAGAATTGAGGCCTGTCATTTTTCAAGGCCTTCAAGATTATGTAGACCAACCTGAATTGACAGTGGAACTGTACTGGGAGCCAAATAAGTTTCTCAGAAACAAGTTAAATATGATCCATTGCACTCAAACCCAGATTTGCAGATGATACAAAATTATTCAGAGTAGTTAAATTACAAGCAGATTGTGATAAATTGCAGGAGGACCTTGCAAGACTGGAAGATTGAACATCCAAATGGCAGATGAAATTTAATGTGGACAAGTGCAAGGTGTTGCATAAAGGGAAAAATAACCCTTGCTGTAGTTACACGATGTTAGGTTCCATATTAGGAGCTACCACCCAGGAAAAAGATCTAGGCATCATAGTGGATAATACATTGAAATCGTCAGCTCAGTGTGCTGCAGCAGACAGAAAAGCAAACAATGTTAGGATTAATTAGGAAGGGAATGGTGAATAAAACGGAAAATGTCATAATGCCTCAGTATCACTCCATGGTGAGACCGCACCTTGAGTATTGTGTACAGTTCTGGTCGCCACATCTCAAAAAAGATATAATTGCACTGGCGAAGGTACAGAGAAGGGCAACCAAACTGATAAAGGGGATGGAACAGCTCCCCTATGAAGAAAGGCTAAAGTGGTTAGGGTTGTTCAGCTTAGAGAAGAGACAGCTGAGGGGGGATATGATAGAAGTCTTTAAAATCATGAGAGGTCTAGAAGATAGATGTAAATCTGTTATTTACACTTTCAGATAATAGAAGGACTAGAGAGCACTCAATGAAGTTAGCAAGTAGCACATCTAATTGGAGAAAATTATTTTTCACTCATCGCACAATTAAACTCTGGAATTTTTTGCCGGAGGATGTGGTTAGTGCATTTAGTGTAGATGGGTTTAAAAAGGTTTGGATACGTTCTTGGAGAAGATGTTCATTAACTGTTATTAATCAAGTTGACTTAGGGAATGGCCTCGGCTACTACTGGCATCAGTAGCATGGGATCTTCTTAATGTTTGGGTACTTGCCAGGTTCTTGTAGCCTGGTTTGGCCACTGTTGGAAACAGGATGGTGGGCTTGATGTACCCTTGGTCTGACCCAGTACGGCAATTTCTTATATTATGTAACACAAGCTGCTGTGTTTTGAATCAACTGCAGTCTTAACCCAGCAACAAAGAATTACAATATTCCAACCTTGATGTAATCAAATCCCTCTTCTCTTGATAATTGCAAAGCTGACAGGTGATAGTATTTGAACATATAACTGGTAGATTCTAAAATTATGCAGAGAACATGGGCCTCGATTAGAACATCCAGGACTATTTATTTTATTTAGTTATTTATTTAATCTTGATTTCTCGTTTTTCCGGGAAGTCTCAAAGTATGTTACAAACATAAAAATAATGAGGTTCATATTCAGCTGCTGAGCAGCTTAATTAGTTATCCACATACACACAAAATGGGAGAAAAGCCTTAGTAAATCAGGCCCTTAGCCAGATAAGTTATGTGATCAATTCTGGATTTTGAAGTAAGCTGACAACACTCATCCGGCCAGCTCAGCTCCTCCCAGTTCAGCTCTTACCCCGCCCACCACTCAGCCAACTATTTAGCCAGATAAGTAGTTATCCGGCTAAGTGGCGGCTTCTGATCTTGGCAGTAATAAAGGGACTGAATAGCTCCCCTGTGATGACAAACTACACAAGTTAGGGCTCTTCACCTTGGAAAGAGATACATACATAGAAACATAGAAATGACGGCAGAAAAAGACCAATCGGCCCATCCAGTCTGCCCAGCAAGCTCCCACACTTATTTTTCCATACTTAAATGTTTCACCGACCACCAAGTTAAGGGCTCGTGTTGGTAACTGTTTGATTCAAATTTCCTGCCACCCCCTGCTATTGATGCAGAGAGTAATGTTGATGACAGAGAGAAGAATATGATGGAAGCTTATAAAATCATGAGTGGGGTGGAACAGGAAAATAAAAGATGATTATTTACCCTTTCAAATAATACTAAAACAAGGGGACATGCCATGAAACAAACCAAGCAGCAGATTTAAAACAGATTGTAGAAAGTACTTTTTCACTCAGTGCATAATTAAAAGCTGTGGAATCAATTGCCTGAGCACATGGTCAAGGCAACTAGCAAAGCAGGATTTAAAATGCTGTGGATATGTTCCTAGAGGAAAAGTCCATAAAACATTAGTTGCCAGGTACACTAAAGGGGAATCCATTGTTATCTCGGAGCGAATAACAGGAATTATATCTACTTTATGGGATCTGCCAGCTACTTGCAACCCAGGCTGGCCACCTTTGAAGTCAGGATGCTGGGCTCCAATCCCTTAGTCTGATCCAGCATGGCATTTCTTTTGTTCTTATGTAATCCAATTCAACTAAATTCCAATTCTCAAACACTTTCCCCACCACCCACCCCAATTCTCCACAAGTTCATCCCCCCTCCCCAAGTTCATCCAATTAGCTATGGCAGGCCATGATTACATTTTTCTAAATCTTCTGAGCAGTTGGGGCTTAAGTCTGCCAACATTTGAAAGTCTTCTGCATATGAGAAACAATTCAGTACTAACCTCCAGATCAAATTTCCCAGTGGGCATACATGAATATTTAAAAAATGGAGAAATCACTGATCCCTCAAGGACCTCCCCATTTCAGCTCCCGGGAATATGAAGTTGAGTCACCAGACATCACTCTTTGAAGCTGCCTCTGGCAGATTTTTGCATTGGCAGACCAAGGAAGTGGTGGATGGGCCAGAGCCACTGCCACACATGGCACAGTCATTTGGTTTTATCCTCTGCCTATCCACACTACAATGTGCTCTACTCGGCATGAGTCATCAACAAGCAGCACTTCTTACCTGCTGCTGCTACCTCCTCTCTGCCAGCTTCTCCCTGCAGTTGGAATCACAGGATAGTCAATAGTGCAGAAGGCAGCTCTTCAGCATCAGGTAAGAAGGCTGCTCACTAGATTCATTCTGGCTGGAGAGGATGGAGAGAGGATGGAGAATTGATGATTGCCTTGTGGAAAATGGTAGATGATTAACTTAGAGGGAAGGAGAACTAATGCAAGTATTGTCCTCTGTGTGCCAGAGACTCGTGGTACTCCACTAGAATGGACTTTTAGCTGCATTGAGAACAAGCATTCCAGGGTTGTGTTTACATCATGAGAGCAAAGTTCTGTCTGCACAAAAAGCAAGTGCAAGTGACTATATGTATTTAATATCCACAGCAATTTTCAAAAGGAAAGTACATGCGTACCTTTGCTTTGAGAATTAGCATAAACCCTGCTGGTAAAAATGCATGCTTGGTCTTTGTCTCAGTTCAGATAAATTGAAAATGGTCACCTATGTGAAGAAAAGGTACAAAAAAGTCACATGTCCTGATGTGTTTTGTCACCTTCTGTGCTGTTGGAAATCTCTGGGATTCATGAGATTGATACAGGTTTTCATGTAATGAAAATTCTGGAAGTTCCAGCAAAATGCAGAAGACATGAAATAGGAATGCTGGGAATGTGGAAGGAATAAGTGTCCGTGTCATTAAAGATGTTTAAGAACTATTGTTTATAGAAAATAATGGCAAAATGTAATTTACTTCTATTTTTTTTTCATTTTTGCAGCAGCAGCAATTGCAGCAGTTCACAACTCATTACCGGAAAGAGAACGTCAACACATTGCTGAGAGGCTACTGAGGGTGATGTGTGCAGACCTTGGAGCCATCAGTGTGGTAAATGGCAAGGAGTTCATCAAGTTGGCACAGACCCTGGTAGATACTGGAGCACGCTATGGGTCCTTCTCAGTTAGTGAAATTCTGGGCAACATGAACACATTGGCATTAAAGCATTTGCCTCGGATGTACAATCAAGTGAAGGTGAAAGTAACATGTGCTCTGGGGAGCAATGTGCATCTTGGCATTGGCGTCACCTGCCACTCTCAAAGTGTTGGCCCGGATACCTGCTTTATTTTAACTGCTTACCAGGCAGAAGGCAACCAGATTAAAAGGTACATGTTGGGAATCAAGGATGTGGACATTCGGGACAGTGGGGAATTCATCCATCAGTGGGTGCAGAACGTAATGTCAGAGTTTGTCATGTCAGAGATAAGGACAGTGTACATCACTGACTGCAAAGTCAACTCTTCTGCTTTCTCCAAGGCAGGTATGTGCCTGCGTTGCTCTGCTTGTGCACTCAATGCCATGGTACAGAGTGTGCTCAACAAAAGAACACTACAAGCCCGTAATATGCATGAAGTTATTGAGCTTTTGAATGTCTCAGAAGACCTGGCAGGATCGACGGGCCTCTCCAAGGAGACATTTGGCTCCCTGGAAGAGACATGTCCTCCTCCCTGCTGGAACTCTGTGACTGACTCCCTTCTGCTTGTCCACGAGCGCTATGAACAGATCTGTGAATTCTATAGCCGTGCCAAAAAGATGAATATCATCCAGAATCTGAACAAACATTTGTTGAGCAACTTGGCTGCCATCTTAGCACCAGTGAAGCAAGCAGTGGTTGAGCTGAGCAATGAGAGCAAACCCACTCTGCAACTTGTGCTGCCAACTTATGTAAAGCTGGAGAAGTTGTTCACGTCCAAAGCCAATGACGCTGGGGTCATCAGCAAGCTCTGCCACCTCTTCCTGGAAGCACTGAAGGAGAACTTCAAGGTTGACTCAGCACACAAAGTTGCTATGATCCTGGATCCTCAGCAGAAGCTGAGGCCAGTCCCACCTTACCAGCATGAAGAGATAATTGGCAAGGTTTGTGAACTCATTCATGAAGTGAGAGATGCTGAGGTGGAGGAGGTGGAATTTGAGGCACCTTCCAAGAACCCTCCAGCTTCAGCAGCAAGTGAAACATCCAAAGCTCAGACAGATGACCAGTTTGGGAAAAATGAAGTCTATGATTATTTACAAGAACCTCTCTTCCAAGCCACCCCAGACTTGTTTCAATACTGGTTGTCTGTTACTCAAAAGCATAGAAAACTAGCCAAACTAGCTTTCTGGCTCCTAGCTGTGCCTGCTGTAGGAGCCCGAAGCGAATGTGTACATATGTGTGAACAGGCCCTCCTAATCAAAAGGAGGCGGCTACTGAGCCCTGAGAATATGAACAAACTCATGTTCTTGAAGTCAAATATGCTTTAAAACTGAATCTTTATTTTCAAAATAATTCTTTATAGAATACTGTTCCAAATAAAGACAACAAAATTCAAGTTCAAAACACTGTGGACCTCATTGTGAAAGCTCCTTGTAAACCAAGTGCTTTTTTATATTAAAGTTAAATGAATTGAAGAAAGAGAGTAGAGTACAGAGGACACACTCCTGCTAGTGTGTTGATTTTCCCAGACTGCAATGTTTTTCAGGCAGAAGAGTGTCAACTCCTTAGGCAGCAGAGCTATGAGTGACTTGAAGATTTTCATTTGGTCTGTTGCTGCCTCTGATAATCAAACCCCTGCCTCAAAACATGAGTTCCTGCTCTGGACTTCTGCTCATATGAATAACTTTAGACCTTCAGGGCATTTGTGCAGCCTTTCTAACATACGATGCATGTTAACAAGGCAGCTGCTTCTAGAAACACAAGTATCTCCAAAAATCAGGAAGGAGATTCATGAAACTAAACTTTATTTTTTATTTTGTTTTCTTTTTTAATATAAAAAAGAAAAGCACATTTCAGTTATATATAGGAAACTGTCTCCACTCTATTTTGTGGTTTTTAATATTTTTTTTAGCTAGCGGTTTTACCTTGTTTGATTTTAGAACTGAACGTAATGCATTATGAAAACAAATGTCTTTTACTGTTAAGTTTTTAGAATTTAAGACCTTTTTTTCTAACTTCACAATGTAGACTACTGTAGCTTCTCTCAGCTGTGTACCTTTATAATGTAGGCCTTTCCTGTACAGACGTCAGTCTCCACATGTTGGTGTAAACTGCTGCAGGGGATTCCAAGACCATAGATTGTCGACAAATCATTATTTGGTGAATTGTGGTGTGCTCAGGAAGTTTTCAGAATGTAAATGTTCCCAATAGAGTACAAAAGAATTCCATCTTTGGTTTCCTCCAATGGCAAAAATGTCCATTTTAAATACCCAGAGTGCATTACACTAATTGCTTCATCACTGAACCATTCTTGGTAGTGAGAACACATGGCTACAGTTTTTTGTTTTTTTTTTATTATCTGCATTCAGTAACTTAGCAGGAACATAGGGATGATCTCTGAGATGAAGATAAAGAGCACATTGCCTAAACCACACCATTTCTGCTAATAATTGGAATAAAATCTTCAAAAGGTGGCCAGAAAAGGATGACAGATAAGGACCTCCTAGTCCCATTTTTCCTACCTTCTGCAGTACTGTAGACACTATTTAATCTTGAGCCTTACCCTGTCTCTTCCTCTGCTGAGGATCCTTTGTGTTTTCCCTTCTTCTTTGAATTCCATTATTATTTTCCCCATCCCTTCCACTTGAAGACTTTTCTATGCATCCACCATCCTTTCTGAAATTAAATACTTATTATGTTAAACTTGTTTTTTTTCCTGAGTCCTAGTTTAAGAATTTTCTTTCTATTGAAACATATCTCTTGTACTTGAGATATTTGATCATCTGTTTTTTCTCTCTCCTATCTCTACTCTCCTCTATAAATCCTTAAGTTTTTCTTTATGTGGAGCTTATGGTACACACATAGCACTGTTTTGATAGACATCTCTGGATTGCCTTTGTTGCATCTATATCCCTCTGAAGATGCAATCTTTAGAAATGAACACAATAGTTCAGATGAGTTCTCACTAGTTACTTGTATATTTTATTTGCTTGTGACACCTCTCTAGGTACCTTCTTTCTATGCACCCTAGCATTTATATGGCTCTCCGCACTGCCACAAATTTGCAACCTTGAGATCATCAGATGTTATCCTCTTGTTCTATGGTTGTCTGTATCCTGCTGTCACATATTGGTCCCCTATGTTCCTTTACTTCAAATAAATGATTCTGCACCATTTTGCATTCAGTTTTAGCTGTCTCACTCAACCACTCTTCTTAGATCTGTCCTTATTTTGCCACTCTTTGGAGGGTTAACCCTGATTCAGATGTTCATGTCAGTTGCAAAATAATACACCTTTTCTTAGCCCCTCTGTAATGTCACTTTTAAAATATTAAGTAGAAATGGCCCCAGGACCAAATCCTGTAGCACCCTATTGGTTATTATCTTCCTCTGAGTGAATTCATTTTGCCACCATACTCTGTTACCAATTACACAACTAGTTTCTAACACATTTTTCAACATTAATATTCACCCCCTAGGTCAGGGCATCCCAAACCTATTATGATATGCAAATTTATCTCATGCATAATCATTGTGGATATCCTGAAAACCTGACTGGCTATAGGGCTTGGGAAGCCCTCTCCTAGGCTACTCAAATTTGCAGTCAGTCAAATGCGTTATTGAAATCTAAATAAACAGCATCCAGAATTTTCCCCAGTCTAATGTCTTGGACACCCAGGTCAAACCTCTTGTGAAAACATGCTCTTTGAATTTGGTAATTCATTGGATTAAAAGAATGCCACATAAAAACATAAGAATTGCCATAATGAGTCCATTAAGCCCAGTACTCAGTTTCCAACAATGGCCAATCTAGGTCACAAGTACCTGGCAAGATCCCAAACAGTAAACATCCCATGCTGCTATTACACAGTGGTAAGTAGTAGCTTTTCCCAGGAAGGATAACTTTTAAGACTGCTTGCGTGCACCCATTTACGCGTGTTTATGGGCGGACATAAAATTGGTACTATATTTTATAACCTGCACAGAAAGACATGTGCCTGTTATAAAATACATGTGCACATACGCACACAAATGCTCGCTCATGTAAAAATCACAAGCCGTGCAAGTTCAGAGTTATCTGATAAATGCCGTTTTAAGTAGCAGCATTTAGCCAGATAAGTCCGAAAAGTGCTACTTAGATGGACAAATAGTGCTTTTCAAACTTCTCCAGCTAAGTAGCATCTGCTGCTACTTAAGATAAATCAGAATGTAGCTGGATAAGTGATGCTACTTATTCAAATAAGTTCTAATTTGTCCATCTAAGTAGCGGCAAAGGTGCTACTTAGCCAGATAAGTTGGAATTTAGCCAGATAAGTGTGTGCAAATTATATACCCATGTATTTGTACTTAAATTTTATAAGAATACGCAAGTAGATTTTACACGCATTAATTAGATGCTTTTACACCCCGTAAATTGACTTATATGTGCGTAAGTCAGAGGATTTTATAACATGCATGTAGCAATGAAATAACTAGTTTTACCAATTAGTCTACCAGTTCACCCAGTCCATCTGCAGCTCATGAAGACCCTCCTGGCTCTTTAGCCTGAAGTGCCCCCATTATCCCCAGATCCCCTCATCCGGTCATTTTTTTTTTACTTTTAAGATGTTTACGATCACTTATACCAGATAATGACAAGGTGTAAATATATGGAAGCAAAAGACTTACGCACATCACTTTGGTAGGTTGTAAAATAGCAACTTATTCATGTAAATATTGGCCCCTCCCTGAAATGCCCCAGCCCATCCCTTTTTTACATACATAAATTTGCTTGTGGACCCTAATTTATACTTGTATGTTTCAGTTTTTAAAATAGCATACACTCACATATATGCTGTTTTATGCAAGCAAGTGCTAATTTATACATTTGCAACATTCAAAAATTCACTTTTACATCTACTTGGTTAATAGTTTATGGACTTCTCCAGGAGCTTTTCCAAATCTTTTTAAATCCAGCTATGTTAACTGCCTTAACCATGTCCTCCGGCAATGAATTGCAACACTTAATTGTGCATTGAGAAAGAAATAACTTTCTCTGAATTGTTTTGAATGTGATACTTAACTAATTTCATAGAGTGTCCCCAAGTCTCTGTACTTTTTGAAAGAAAAAGTAACCAATTCACATTCACCTATTCTATTCCACTCATGATTTTATAGACCTCTAGCATATCCCCTCTCAGCTGTCTCTTCTCCAAGCTGAACAGCCCTAACTTCCCTAGCCTTTCTCATTGGGGAGCTATTCCATCCCCTTTATCATTTCAGTTACCCTTATTTGTATCTTTTCCAAATCATTATATCCTTTTTACGATGCAGTGACCACAGCTGCACATAGCACTCTAAGTGTGGCCTCACCATGGAGTGATTCAGAGATATCATATCATTCTCTGTTTTATTCTCCATTCCTTTCCTAATAATTCCTAAAATTCTGTTTGCTTTTTTGACATCTGTCGCACACTAAGAATTTCACTGTGACACCCAGATCCTTCTCCTGGGTGAAAACTCCTAATATAAAACCTAATATCATGTAACTACAGTGTGAATTACTTTTCCTTATATGTTTCACTTTTCGCTTGTCCACAAAAAATTTCAGCTGCCTTTGGATGCCGGGTTATGCAAGGTTCTACTGCAATTTTTCACAATGTGCTTATGACCTAACAACATGACATCTGTAAATTTGATCACCTCACTCTTCGTCCACCGTTCCAGATCATTCATAAATATATTAAAAAGCAGAGGTTCCAATACAGATCCTTGAGGTGTACTCCACTGTTTACCTTTCTCTACTGAAAAAAATGACCTTTTTGTCCTACTCTCTGTTTCCAATTTTTTAACCAGTTTGCAGTCAACAATAGGACATTGCCTCCTATCCTGTGGTGTTTTATTTTTCTCAGGGGTATCTCATGAGGCACTTTTTCAAATGCTTTCTGAAAACTAAATACACTGTATCCACTGGCTCACCATTATCCACATGTTTAACCCCTTAAAAAAAATGTAGCAGATTGGTGATTCCCCTTGTGTGAATCTATGTTGGTTGTGTTGCATTAAACCACGTCTTTCTATATTCTAAAGAACAAAATCATGGAATATAGTTTACCTTTCTTCTATGTTTTTTAATGCATGGGATATTGGGTTTCCAAGATGGTATTTTTAAACAATGACCATGCCTGCTGTAAACTCTCAACCATTGTAGCTACAACTTTCAGTTTTTCCTATTTCTTCATTTTAAAAAAGGTCTCCCTTAAAATTTTATGCTAGAACTGTAGATTTACTTAGTCTTCTCTCCAGTCATTAAGTCAAACTTGATGGCACTATAATCACTGTTGCCAAGCAGCCCACCACCATTACCTCTCGCACCAAATCCTGCATTCCACTAAAAATTAGGTCTAAAATGGCTGCCGCCTTGTCAGTTCCCAGACCAACTGCTGCATGAAACTTTCATTTATTTCATCTAGAAAGCTTACCTCCCTGTCTTGTCCTGATATTACATTTTTCCTGTCAATATTGGATTAATTGAAATCTCCCATTATGTGTTGCCAAATGTGTTAGCTTTCCTAGCTTTTCTTGTCCATATGTTCATTTTGGCCAGATGGATTGTAGAATACCACCACCACTATACTCTTCCTCATTGTTTCCACCCATAAATATTCTACTGTGCATTAGGTCTCCTACAGAATATTTATCCTGAAGGACTCTGCCATCCATAATATAAAGCGCCACCCTCTCCCCAAGTTGATCATCGTATCATTGCAATAGAATTTGTACTCTGATACAGCATTGTCCCATTAGTTATCCTCCTTCCACCAAGTCTCTGAGATGCCAATTAATTCTACCTCTTCATTCAGTGCTATACATTCCAACTCTCCCATCATAACCTTTTAGACTTCTGGAATTAGCATATAAACATTTCAAAAGCATAAAGGCGCTTTTACAGATGCATTAACAATCTGCTTATCAGTTGACAGGGGTAATTTGGAATCTTTTTACTCAAGGTTCTTTACATATAAACATATGGCCAGCTTTTACTTTTGTTGAAACCTCTCTGTTCCCTCTGTGATTCCCTATGTCCTCTGTTATTTTACTATCCTTCGAAGATATCTCCCTTTGAACCATGCACTGCTGAGTGACTGTCAGCTTTCCTCTTGGTCTAGTTTAAAAGCTGCTCTATCTCCTTTTTATCACCTGGTTAAGGGGGAGCCCATTCTTTCGGAATAGGCTCCCCTTTCCCCAAAATGTTGCTGAGTTCCTAACAAAAGCCCTCTTCCCTGCACTATTGTCTCATCCAGGCATTGAGATTCTAGATCTCTGTCTACCTCTGGGTTCCTGCATTTGGAACAGGGAGCATTTCATCTCTCTGTATTTCTAATAATCAAATCATTAACTATGATGGCCATCCTAACCCTTCCATCCTGGGCCATAGCCCTTGCATACTCATCATCGGTGCGAGAGGATAATGCTTCACCTGAAGAGCAGGTCTTTGCCACAGGATCATTTCCTGCTATACCAGGATGATGCTTTCCAACCAGGTGGCCTTGTTCCTCTAAAATAGTACAGGAGCTCCCAAACTATATTTGAGACTTGGCTACTGGGTTCCTAAAAGTAGCCTCTATATCCAGAGATCGGACTTGTTCTCTCAGAACCAGGGGCTCTTTGCACCGGGCAAGCACAAACAACTTCTTACAAACTGGTAGATAATCATACATGTGGCACTAAGTGCAAAAGACTGGAAGGCCCCCATCTCACTATTGGATTGCTATCTGCATCTTAATATTGTTGAGTTCTTAGTTAATTTTGGTTATTATAGGAGTAGGGATGTATAAATCAGTCCTTTAAATGTATGTATTTAATGTAAATTTGGAAATAACCTGCAAGGGGACAGTTAATTGATAAGGGCTAGGTCACTCCCTTGTTTTAGATAAATCCCTGATTGATTTTTGGTGTGAAAATACTGTCTCTCTTGTCCTCTTATAATGGGATAAGAGTCTATAAATCAAAGAATAAGCTTTAAGGGTGGATGAGTGGGAAAGAAACACATTTAAAGAAATTACCTAGCCTTTCCTAGCCTTTTTTTAATCAAGGTGTGCACACCCAAACAAAAACTTTATCTTCCTTTCCTAACTATGTTCTTTTATTCATGGCACACACACAAACTAAAAATATTACCTACTTTTCCTATCTTTTAATCAAGGCACACGCACTAAAAATTAATTTACCCCACAATTTCACCTCTCCCCAAATGTTTAAGTCCTAATATTACCCATCAAGCCACTAGTAAAATCATCTTTTCCTCTGAATACACCCTCAGGATTGAAGGTTACTGAGATCTTCCCCTGCAATATATCTTGTACTTCAAAGAGAAATTAGTACTAACAAACCTCTTTGATGCACACTTCAATTAGTTTGCCAGAGTGTACCTCTGCTGCTGTTCCTATTTAACAACTTGACACCTACTCAGATCAATCACACTTCTCTAACATTTTTCGCAGCAAATTACCAGCCTTTTCCTAGCTTTCTTTTTTTTTTTTTTTAATCAAGACACACACACACAAACTAAGAGAAATTACCTGCTTTTTATAGCCTTCATTTTTTAAAATCAAGACACAAAGGCATGGTAATTTTCAAATGGGTGTGCAGGCACAAATATACATGCGTATATGGGCGTACAGTCAGATACGTGGCAATTTTATATCCTACGTACACATAAGCACATGTGTACTTCTAATTTTAAGCTTATGTGTGTACAACTGCGTAAGTCTGCTTTGGGATGCACAAGTGAGGAAATTTTATAAAAGAGGTATATGCAGGCCATGACCAGTTTCACCAATTCATCTACCAGTTTGCTCAGTCTAGAGCTAGGTCCTCCAAACCCCTCTGATTCTCTAACCTACACTCCTCGCAGTTAACCCAGACCCCTCAAACTTTCAGATGCCTGGAAATGGTTTTATAAAGACTTACACCTCTTCCATAGCAAAGTAAATTTGCATTCGAATATACCTGGGCACGTGCCTGGGCGTACGTAGTAACTTAGTGCATATCTTGTCCCCGCCCCAGAACACCCATGCCTTGCCCACATTCCACTCCTTTTTTCCAAGATGCGAAATATTCACATATCAGTACTTGTGCATGCATGATGATGGCTTATAAAATTGGATGGACACACACATGTGCTAAATGGAATGCACCCAGCTTTTATTCTTTTACTTTAGTATTGATTCCATTAATTTCCTCACTACCAAGGTCAGACTAAAGGGTCTATTTCTGCCCACCAGCTGCTAGCAAAGTTAGCCAGATAAACGTATCCAGGTGTACTCGAGAGCATGGCTGCTGAATATGCCCAGCTATATGGATAAGTTTGTCTGCCTAACTTTAGGTCTGCTCTCCATATCTGGAAAACAAAGGGGCCAATGTAATAAATTGCACCCAGCCTAGCGACAGCTTAATGAGTAGTTGGACATGCGTTTTGGACACGCGTCTATAACTCCATGCAATAAAGGAAAATTCCATGTAGATAAGGCTATTGGCTATTATGCAACAAATTACCACGAGCCCTTGTCAATGTGGCAAATTTAACCCTAGCCCCGGCCATGTATATTGTACCGGTAATGGGATAAAATGTATGCTTGTATTGAGCGTCCGTTTTCCTAACCCACAACCAGCCATGTTTCCTGGGCGCCTGATGCCAAGGACGTGCTAGGGACTCACAATTTTCCCTAGCTCATCCTTTTTAGAGCGGCAGCTCATTTGCCTATTGCATCGAGTGACTAGGGGCTATGGATGTGCGTGCATTAGGAAAATGGGTGCTCAACATGAGCAGCCGTTTTACCGAGTGCTTTTATTGTATCTGCCCCTTAGATAACTGGCCACACCCTTAAATATCTCTTCCCACCATGGGTTTATCTAGCTAACTTTTTAGACTTATAAAAAGTTAGCTACGTCCAGGATGGTCAGACCAGTGGGATTTTAAATCCTGCAGTTTGTCCGGCTAAGTCAGGAACTTAACCAAATAAACCACTTGTGATATTGACTTCATTATAACAATGCTGCTTTTGTGGAATTGGATTATATCTGTCTTTTTCCAGATCCTGCAGCCACTCATGTCTCCAGCAGACTTGGTGATAGTAATCTAATTACTATAGTAATCTCCTGACCTTGTCCACCTTCAGTTTTGTTAATACCAAGAGGAGACTGTTCCATAAATATATTGGGATTCAACTCCTTTCCATTTGTGCTCCTGTCATTCACCATCCACTTCTGAGATTACTGCATTAAACTATTTGGTCAATATTTCTGCCTTTGTTCTAATTCCTCCACACAGTTGTCATCTTTCCTACTAACTGCCAAACCTATACTTTATTTTGTTGTATCTGTGCCTGGGATTTATATTCAGTTTGTGTGGCATATAAATATCCCACAGCAGTTCTGATCTTAGTTGCAATCTCATAGATGGCTTTTGCTATATCATTTTTCACCTTATACTGGGAAGTATGTAGATCACACAGAAGCATGAATGGTACATCCATGTCCTATTTCTTTGGTAATTCATAATGTTTACTTCCTCCCCTTATTCCCTGTATTTCTCCATCGTCAAGCAGGATGAATGATTCACAGAAAACGATGACATCCTCTAATGGTGCTGACGTGGAGAAGCTCCCAGTGCCAAATGGAATTATGAGAAAGTTCTTCTGAGTATGCACAGATGTTCCTGCGATCTCCCCCTGTTCTTGTCTAATCTGGTGATGGAATGGGAAACATACTTCTTGTTCATTTTTCAGCCACATTTGCTGTTCCCTTTTTTTGTTTATTTTTGTTTTTAATGCTTCTGGCAGTGTTTTTTGGTTCATTTTGGGCTCCCTTTAGTTCTTCAGGATTCTGGCACATCTTGAATATTGCATACTGCCATTTGGTTTGTCATAAACCTTTCTGTCTTCATGATTCTCTAGTAGTTATCACAGTGTGTCTATACAAATTGGTAGGGTGGAAGTTTCTCCACCTGGCTGATTAACAGTTCCTCTTGGTCAGAGGCAGGCAAATCCTTGCACGCCATCATTCGAATATTGGTGTTGCTAGGATTTGTCATGAATTATCCCAAGACAAATCTAAGCCTGCTACTTTAGTTGGAATTCATACAGGCCTTTGACCCTGCAAGCAGGGTTGTGGCATTATCCTCCAAGAGTTTGGGAATCCTTAAGAGTCAGCTTGGGACATGTTGAGAACATAGTATCAACAGTTCATTATCATATCCATGATAAGCTCAATGGACCCTGAGGTCTAGTAAAATCAAGCCACTTTATAGGCTAGACGAGCCCATCTGTATGGTCATTCAGCTCAGAAACACTGTCTCGGTGATTAGACCAAGTCATTCTGACTCAAGGATTGTCATTCCTAAGCACCAAATTGTTCTCACAACAGATGCTTCAAACTTTGGGCTGGGGAATTCATGTTCAGGAGCTTCATGCCCTCCCCAGGGCCCATGGGTTGCTTAGGAAAAACAGCACCATATCCGTTTCCTAGTGCTTCTCTTAGGAACCCCAGCCCCAATGGGGTGGAGTCCAGGAGGTAGCCCTCCAGTCACTCCATCAGCCCTTTCAAACTGCAGGTATCATGAGAACCTGTGCCACAAAACGTGACCAATACAGCCCCTGGTCCAGGCCGCTGGCAGGTAAGTATCTAGGCACGAACTAAGCTGAAGACTGAAGACATGGAGTCCAAGCAAGCTGAGGAACCAAGCAAAGACTGAACACAAGGAGTCCAGGGGAGACAAGGGACCAGGCAAAGAATGAGAACAAGGACCAAATAGACCAAGGCACGACTAAGGCTGCAGAAGAGAAGACACGGGAACTTTGGAACTCAGAACCAGAACTTGGGAACTCAGAAGACTATAGAACGGGACTAGGAACTCAGGAGCAGGACTCTGAAGACTTGGAAAAGGACACTGGCCTGAAGGCTGAAGACACCGGAGCACTGAGACGGTCTGAAGACACAGGACACTGGCAGGGCACTGGCAGAAGCTGAAGACATTAGAATGCTGGTCTGGAATGAAGACATCAGGCGCTGGAACAAGGCAAAGACCAAAACACTGGAACACGCTGAAGACCAGGACTCTGAAACAAGACGAAGATCATAGGAAACAGGTGACCTTGCAAAGGCAATCCTGGAGAGACAGACGAGCCCTTTTGTAGGGCAACCAGCGATGACATCGGAGGGCACCACGGCTTTTCCCACCACAGGCCCTTGAACAGAAGAAGAGACGCACTTGCCTAGCAAGACAGCGCGCCATGTTGGGGGATTGCCGGTGGAGTTTCAGGGCCACACCGGCACAGAGGCAGCGTACGACCGCACAGGAAAGCAGATGCAGCATTGGCAGCATCCCACTACCACATAAAAGACCAATGGGATCTCTCTTGCCGCAGGGAGCAGCAGCAAGGCTCAAGCGGCAACAGGGTGAGTGTAGCCACTCGGGCCTAACCTACAAGTGGAGCCTAACAGCTTCAGGCAGTACTGTATGTTCAGAATAGCGTTCAGGGATCCTGTAGCCAATAAAATTGTCCTAGTTCAAATGGACAGGTGGTAATGTTTCACCTGAAACAGCAAGGAGAAACAGGATACATTCTCCCGTGTCAGGAGAACTGTCAGTGTGTGGAACTGGACATCTCTCAAGGGGACACCCTGAAAGCCACATCTCTTACAGGAAAAGATAATATTGTGGCAGGCAAGCTAAGGCTGAGTTTTAGACCAACATGAGTGATTCCTAGATAACATAATAGTGAACGTGATGTTTCTCGAGTGGGGATCTCCCGAGACAGATCTGCTTTCTACCGATCTGAATAGGATAGTCAAATGTATTTGCTACAAGAGAGGTCAGAAAGCAGACTAGCTTCATATGCCTTGTCTCTTCATTGAGGGACAGGTCTTCTATATGCATATGCTCCGATACTGGTGATAGAAACCCAGTAAAATTCAGAAGAGAAACTCATAAACTCATGAAACTCATAGCTTCCTTTTGACCAAAGTAAATCTGGTTTCCTCGTTGGGAGCTATCTATCAAGATACCAAGTTGGTTTGACCTCTGTCACGCAGAAACAAGGGGAAGCCATGCCATCACAACTTCCAGTCCCTGGCTGTCATGGCTTGGATATTGAATGCAAAGTAATACATTCTCTTGGTGTCCCTGACAATGTGTCTCAATTCCATCTAGCTTCTAGAAAGGAATCTATTAGGAAGCCTTATGGCTTGAAATGGAGGAGATGAAAGCCATAGATCCTTTATTGCATGGGGTTATAGACACGTGTCCAAAACGCATGTCCAGAAATAACTACTCCTTTTTTTTGTGCAGTAGAGAGAAAAACTGTTTTTATCATGTGTGCAACCACAGCCATTATCACAGGGGGAGAGAGCGAGAGAACACTTTAATAGGGAGAATAGGACTCTCTATTAAAGCTAGAGACTGCATTATACAAATCAACTCCCCTTGTATCTTTCGTCGATTCAAATGATAGAAATTCTTCAGTGATTGCAAATTTGCAGTTAATTCCTCTGACTGTGTATATAACAATATAACACCCCCCCCCCCCCCAAACCCACTCTGAGTTGAATGTGCCCATCCTCAGTGCTAGATATATAGAGTCCTCCCTATTAGTGGTCTGTCTCTCTCTCGTATATACATAAAACAAATAGTGCATCATGTGCATAAATCGACATGTCCTATGTAAAATGACATGCGCTGTAATACCATATTGCACTTTGCAGAAATTACCTATGCGATGCGGTAGACAGGAAATAATCCTAACCACGCCCATTTTTTTTTTTTTATCACAGGCACTATTTCTGTTATATTTATAGCATTTTGATGAATCTAGTTGTCAGCCACATAAGTAGCTGTATCTGAAACTTATCCTTCTATCTTATTTATCAGGGTAAGTAGCACTTTTCAGACTTATCTGGTATATGACTTAGCTGGATACATAGTATTTTTACGACTTATCCAGCTAAATAGCTGTAGCTACTTAGAAATTATCAGAACTTGTTCCACTAAGTGCCACTACGTAGCCGGATAACTGGAAATTTATCCAGATAAGTGCAATATGTATTCATGCAGGGGTTTTTTTTTTGGGGGGGGGGGTTGTTTTTTTTACATGCATATGTTGCAGGGTACATTTACATATATTTTATAACCTGCAAATATATACATGCAGATTATAAAACATAGAAGTAGATTTTCACACACCCAAATATGGGTGCACGTGCAGATGTTTGAAAGTTATCCTCCCTTTGTGGTATTATATTTTTTATGGCAGTTACATCAGCATGCAAAGTCAATGAGTTTCAAGTCCTAGTGACTATTCCACCTTATATTAAATTTTATAATAGAGTGGTGGTGCATACTGATTCTAAGTTCCTAGCTAAAGTACCGAATTTTCATCTTAATCAGCCATTTCTTCTGCCAGCATTTTTTGCCAGGTCACATGCTCACAAAGGTGAACAAGCCTTACACAGTTGGATTATAATAGAGTCCATGCCTTCTATCTGGAAAGGACTAACACCCTTAGAAAATTCACCTAGCTTTTTGTTTCTCTAGACCCAAATGATCCTGAAGTCATTATAGCAAAGGGAAACCTCTCTAATTGGATAGCAGATTGTATCTCCTGTTATGCTCAAGTGAGCATGTCAAGACTCAATGTCAGAGCCATGACTGTGTCAGTTACCTACCTAGGATCTGTTTTTGTTGAGATGATCTGCAAAGCTGCAATGTTGAATTCAATCCACATATTCACATCTCATTATTGTCTAGATGCTGAGACCCAACAAGATAATGGATTTGGCCAGTCTGCCCTCTGGAGTCTCTTTGAAAGTTAGAATATAATTTCATTCTAACTAGGTCTCATTTTTATTATTTTGGATTGTCTTCCTAAAGAAAAAAAATTATTCCGCCTATTTGCAATTTATTATTTTCCCTATTTTGGTTGGACGGCAATCCTCCTTGTTGATGGAGAAAACCAAGTTGCTTGCCTGTGTTCTCCATAGACAGCAGGATAATGAGTCACACATACCCTCATGCCTTCCCTTTTCGAGTTGGTCAAACTTAAATTATAAGACTGAAGGAGCTCGCGTGGTGGTGGCTACGTGGGAACACCTGCGCATACTCTGAAAAGTCTTCTAAGTTTTTCCGAGAGCTGCTTCTTGTTGGTGCTGTTAGGTGACATCACCCACTTGTGTGTCTCATTATCCTACTGTGTACAGAAAATACCTGTTGCAGGTAAGCAGCTCAGCTTTCTGTTTACACAGATTTTACATGATAGTGTGGACACAGTTATATGGCAGTGTGAACATATAATAATCTGAGTTGTACCCTCACCCCAGAACACAAACATACGTTAGGGAATGTGACACTGTATGATTTCATTGTTTTCTACATAAGTATCAAGTAAAACCCTAGAATAATAAAAAGCCTAGCTGCTCGCAGTGATCATGAGACAAAATGGGAGCCAGAATGCACCACACAGGGCTTTTTCTGAAAATGAAATGGCAGTAAGTTTTCCAAAACACACTGTAGTAAAGATACATTTTAATTTAATACAATGGCAAATGATAAAACAAAGTAATATTTTGCTTGTTTGGCTTAAATTGCACATATATTAGGTCAGTCATTTAAGGAATTACCTGCAAGGAAGTGAGGGTTCTCAAACTACAAACATACTTCAGTGGAAATACAAAGGGGGCCATTTTCTAACTGACCGCTTTGGTACAAAGTCAGAACATTTTACTTGCGGAATTTGCCCCAGTTATCAAAGTGAAAGTGCCCATGTAGTTTCACTTTTAAAATTGTCTTAAGAAAACTACCTGCATACATTTGTACCTGCTATTTTGTGTGGGAAGTTTTCCTAAGAAAATATGTGCGTACTTTTGAAAATTGAAAAGAGTGTGTGTGTGTGTAACTTCAAGCCCCTCCCTTTTCCATCCCTGGGAATATTACTCTCACAGTCATTAAAGTTATGTGTGTAGTAGTATGATATGCATAAGTTTACCCACATACAGCATTTCAGGCTGTCATCAGCCCCTCACATATTCACAAAGTGCCTAGTGGCAGATGCGACACATGGCTTTCCATACCTAGACAATTGGTGTGGGAGAGTAGCCTAATGATTTACAGCAGCATGGTGAGAAACGGGGAAGGCAGGGATCAAATTGTGCTTGCTTCAGTGAAAAAACTTAGATTGGAAACCCTTTGGGCAGGGAAATACCTACTGTACCTGAATTTGCAACTTGCCTTGAGCTCAGATTTGGAAAGGTAAACAATTAAATCCAAAACGCCTGAATTGTCTATTTTCTTATTTTTCCATACTGCCACATCTGCTTGTACTCAGTGCGCTGTATAAAACATAGGCATACAAATCATATAATGCAACAGAATCAAATTTAACAATAAAATTAACTTGTAACTGATCAGTGCTCAGTATGATGTACAAAACATAGCCCTGCAAGTCCATGAGTAGTACAATAAAATCCAGCTTTACAGTAAAAGCAAGAGCAATTTCCAGTAAACAGATGCATTAAATTCAGTAGTACAACTTCTGGAACATCTGGGGTTCTTTATAAACTACCCAAAATTCAATATGAATTGCATTTCCAGTTGCATTTCATCAGTGCCCTGCTTAATTCTCTGCAAAGTTGTTTCTGCCCACAGACAGAATAAAGGATTTGATATCTTTGGTATGCAAAGTATTCCATAGCCAAAAACCGACTCGCAGTAAACCCAATAATACTTGTCCTGTTCTGGTGCTCACATACTGAATTATTTAAAGGCAGGTAGCAATTATAAAGATACAAAAGAGAGGAAGCAAAGAATATTTTACAATAGAAGCAGAGGGGATGTGAATATAAAAAAGTATCCTCCGAATGCTGGGCTTGTGTGGTTTTGACAATTCATATTGTCCCTATGACCCAATTCCACATAAGACAATCGCAATGATGTTAAAATCCAAGTGAAACCAGTGTTCATGAAGCCTATAACACCATATAGAGGTAAAAAAGGAATTCACAAACTCCGTATCTTGGAGTTTAAAGGACAATCTGATGACTTGGATTGCCTTTTCATTTACCCACGCATCAATTTATTGTAATAGTCGCCACTCTGCTTACCCTCCATTGCCACTCATAGCCAAGACTTTGATAAAACTGTGAGAAACAGGTAACTATGATACCAATAGCTACCTTCTGGCCCAAATGAATATGGTTTCTCCTCTCCTTTAATTGTTCATTAAGGAATCAATTCAAATGGAATCTTTTTCAACCCTTCTATCATAGAGTCAAGGCACCACGCCTTAACTCTAACAGCATATATGTTAAAGGGAGATTGATTTCTTCATTTGGTTGTTCAGACACTGTTTCTCGGGGGTTACTTATATCAAGAAAATCTTCAGAATCTTTTATGCTCTCAAGTGGAAGAGATTTTCTATATGGTGTACAGACGAGGATATAAATCTCTTATGTCCTTCACCAAAGATGGACTGGCTTGAAGATAAAATCAGTCCTGGTTCATCTTACTACTATAGGCACTTATCATAATCATGAAAAAGGAAACCCCTCTCTTCACATCCTCTAGTAACTTTTTAATAAAAGGTTTACATCACATCAGCCTCCTGTATAACCAATTGCACTTTGCCTGGGGTCTCAATGTAGTCCTTGCTCATTTTATGAGAACAACTTTTGAGTCTATAGATACTTGTTAAACCTAAGTATTTAACCTGGGAAGTGGCATTTCTGATATCACCTCTGCTAGAATAGGCAGCTTATTGACTTTCCCACTTTACACAAAATTCTACCATAACTGCATAAATATCCTGTTTCTTCTGAAGATAGTTTCTGATTTTCACACTAATCAATCTATTGTATTAGGTACCTTCTTTCCCAGACCCTCATACCTTAGGTTGTAAAAAAAAAAGCACTGTCATTTCTGCATAGACAGTTAGAAAGTCCATTCAGCTGTTTCTTATTTGACCCTAACAGACCTTGACTAGCAGTCAGAAAACATGCAATTGCAGATTGTTTCAGCTATCTCATTTTGCAATACCAAAGCAGGCCTGTCTAGAAGGCTATCTAAAAGCTTGCAAGGGAAAAACAATGGCAGCAACTATAGGTCACCTTGGCTCTATCTCTGTTGAAGAAATATATAAAGCTTCTACATCAATGTCAATGCATACATTTACTTCTCACTGCTGCCTGGATATTGACTTTTGCCAAAATAGTAAATTTGGTCCATCCTAAGAGATCTTTTTAAAAACGAATGCAAAATTTATATTCAGTTCTTTCCCAGTTGTGCAAGGTTTCTAAATGAGGGGGCAAGTAAGGAACTTCAAGACATGTAGCTTAGGAGTTCCTCACACGTGTAACTGATTTATCCTGCTCATCCATGGAGGCAGCAGAGCTGCTCACCTGTAATTGTGTGTCCCATGGACAGCAGGATACATCAGTCACACATATCCTCTCATCTCTCTCTGGAGTTTAAAAACTTTTCCTTAATAGTTCCAATCTATGACTGAGGGGGCTTTGTGGCGTGTAGCTATGCAGTGAAACCTGCACATGAACAGAAAGGCCTTCCAGTCCTTTCTAGCCTCAGCTAGTAAATGTTCCATTCTTGGTGCCATCTAATGTTGTCGCCCATATGAGTGATTGATTTATCCTGCTGTCCCTGAAGAACATTAGATACAGGTAAGCAACTGTGCTATCTTGCCAAATGTGGAGAAGTATTAGCCAGAGAGACTAATTCAAGATAGCAAACATACTATGTAGATCACAGTGAATGTGTGTTAGTATTATTGCAGATATGTCACTACAGTGGATTGCAGAGAGCTCAGGATCTGACAGCATCAGGCAAGAGGAGGGAAAACTCAAATGATCATTCAGAAAAGATCCATCCTGAGTGATCTAATAAGTGTTGTGCCTATGCCACACTATGCATCAATTCAGTCTTGCTCTTCACTGTTATAAACCCAGAGTCATCAACCAGGTGGTTAGATGACTTAGTTTCCCAGAGTAAGGTGACGACATTCAGCCAGATATCATAAGAGCACTCCCATGTACAATGCAGTATGATGATGAGCTCAAGAGAAGAAACAGGAGAAAGAAAACACTTTATTTTCTTAAGGGTTTCAGTGACAAGACAAACAGCATTTCCTTCTCTTCTTCCATCATGTTTTTATATCAACTGTTCTTTTCTTTTTTTGCATTCTTAGAATCTCAGGTGAACTGGGCTTTGTTTTACATTTTTCTGACCTCCACATGAAGCCCTAGTTGTGAGTAATGCACTTGATAAAGTCAATATATAGTAAACAGGATTAGCCTGGAGTTTGCACAAGCTGTATACCTTGATGGAAAAATCAGACGTGATCCCCAACCCCAAGTAAGGGGGGAAGGCCACAACCGAGGGGGTGATCTGCCTCCAGAACCTAGGGAGAAGGGTAGAGACTGGTGGGAGAGCCGAAAGGCTTAATTTAAGCTTTGAGGAATACAAACACAGAACGGCCGATGTCCTCAAAAATATTTATTTGTAAAACAATATTTCAGTAAATGCCCGACTCAAGGCCTGAGTTTCGCCCAGTGGAGGGCTGCTTCAGGGGCTGTTAATAACATTGTCATTCAACAGGAAGCATTTTAGTTGTCTCATACCTCATTCAACTAACCAACAAAGAATCCCAAAATATTGCTTGCAGATCTCTCAGCATATCATGTTGGTGTACTTATTCCAATATGATTATGAAGAAGCTTTTAAACTCACAGTATTGTAGAAACTTCAAGTACATTCAAGAGTGGTTAACTCTCGATGTCTCAGTATTTAGATTTGATAACTTAGAATCAATATCATCCTGACTTTGGCCAGCCCACCCACCAGCCTCTTCCTTCAGCGGTTTTCTGGTAAGAAGGGCATCCTTAAGATCACACTCCCATTGCCTACTTTACTTCTAGCTCCTGCTGCCCTTCCTCAGCAGGGGGCCAGGGCTGGAATCCAGTGCTGTTGCTCTTGTGATGGTTGATCACCCCTACACATGCCTGCTTCTGGGTCTAGTCTGGTGCTCTCATTGGCCTCTCCATGTGCAAGAAGTGCAGCAGCAGTGTGCAGCCTCCAGTCATCTGGGATCACGATCGGTGGGAAAAGTCCATGCTATTTAAACTGGTGGAGGTAGACACTCTGGCCCCTTGCAGGTCTGGCTTTGTTTGCATGACTCTCCTGCACTCCCACCCCAACTCCGCCCATTCACAGGGGACAAGCTTGGGCCGTGGACCTCTGCTGCGGTAAAGCATGTTTCTGTGGGAAGCACCGCCGCGTTCAGCCCAGCTTGGGGTCCAGCCTTCCTAGTTTATGCTGAAACACCCCCCATCAAGTGGCTGCTTATGGTGAGCTCGCAACACATGTTTCGGCCAATCGTGGGTGCCTTCCCCTTCCTCTCTTTGAGAGCATGCCGCTCAGCATCAGAGGCACATATGCAGCAGGAGGGCCATGATGGCCGGTCAGGTTGGGTATCCGCAAGTTAAAATTTAAAAAAAAAAAAAAAAGGCCATCTTTATGGCTGCAAGTTCTTTAACTCATGCAGCCCTTACAAGGAACACGGGGAATCAGGCCGATGAGGCAGCAGAGGCAGGAAAAGTGCAGGTCTGCATCAAGGTGGGTCCTTCAGTTCATGATTTCTTTGCGCTGGCCACATTTGCTGAGCTGGTGTCCACTAGACAGTGGCCCACACTTCTGCTTATTTAAAAAAAATCAGAAGGCCAGATCAGCTTTGAACTCGCTTTTTGAGGGCAGGCAGCAGTTGGCTCAATCCAGCATTGGCAAGGGAGCATTCCTTTGGCTGGTCTGCCCTATTGTGGTCTTCTGCAGATGGGAAAGAGGCCTGCTGCCCAGCACTCAGAGGGAAGCCAGGTGTAGCGCCGCTGGACCCCCTGCATGTTCCTTCACCTCTCTCTTGCTTTGTGTGGGGTAGTTTGCATGACCTCCGTTCCCCCCCAAGTCATTTCTCTTGTTCAGCAATCCTTCCCAGGTCTGCTCTGTATGTTTTCCAGGTTGGGTGGCTTGTTTGGCCTGTTCAAAATGGAGAGAAGAGGCAGGTTGGAAGGCTTGTGGGGGTCTCATGTCGGGAGATCATTTTAATGTTCATCTTGAGTCGTCCCCTGCATTCCAGGTGAGACTGGGGGGGATGTAATGCAATTCCCGAACCCTGGTGCTGTTGCTACAGCAACAGAATTTTAAGCCCTCCAAACAAGCTGTGCAGTCGACCTGTGTTGGCGATAATTTAAGCCCCTCTGCTGGTAGGCCGGAAGGTCCCCCACCCCCCTTTTGAACATGCAAGTCTTGGCTGGCAACCCCCCCCCCCCTTCTTTGCAGCCTCCTACAGTCCAAAGGGTTACTCCCAAAGCTGTTCATCGCAGAGCAGTTGGTGGCACAGGCGTTCAACCTCCGGTGTCATTCAGTTTCTGATACCGGGTTCCAGATGATGGGAGCTTCATGCATGTGGCGGGAGGAGCAGCAGAAAGCATCGCTGTGGTCTGGGGTGACTGTTGCGTCAACCCTCCCCCGGTGTGGCCCTTTTCTTCGACCACCAGAGCATGCAGTGTTTTAGCATTGCATCCAAGTTAGGCTAGAGATGCTCCAAGTCCAGGCATTGTTTGCTACAACTTGCTGCTTTCCAGCTATGCTCAGTCTCATGCAACAGAAAACAGCCCTCTGCTCCTCTGTAACAGCATGTTTTTCCTTCAGAGCCCGCTTTGGGTATAAATCCATCTCGTGTTTAGCCCCATAGCTGTAGCTGGCCATGTTTTGGGGGGGGGGGGGGGGGGGGCTTTTCCAGCTAGAGACAGGTTAAGGTTTTTTTTGGTCTTCAGCTGCCAGCTTCGATTGCAAGTCACTGCTGTGCAGGCTTTGTCCGTAATTGGTAGATGCTTACGTGCTGCAAGCTGGGTCCCCCCCCCGTCCCCCCCAAGATACAAAAGTTAATAAATAAAAAAGAGAGAACTGGTGTGTGAAGTGCATTGCTTCTTGCTGGTCCCCATTTTATCCTGTCTCTCTTGCTACTTGATGGCTCTTAGCCTGGATGCTGATGACCTCTGTTCTGCAGAGCAGGAGCTGAAAAGTTTTTCTTTTAGGTATTCTCTTTGCCTTTTTGGCTGGCTTTTGCTCAAACTCTCTCTTGGCCTGCTTAGTTGTTTCTCCATTTACCTTGCAAGTGTTTCAGTATTTGGGTCCATTTTAAAATTCTTTGGCTTTCTGGCGATCTTCTAATGCAAAAGTTTCATCATTTGGTCTAATTAAAAGAAAAAAAAATTGTCCCATGACCTTTTAATGCAAGAGACATACTGGCTGTAGTGACATTCATTCTAATGCCTCAAGTCTTGTTCTCTCTTAGACTTAGACAATATAAGCTGTGGGAATCATTTTATCCACTGCACTGCATTTAAATTAGGAGTCAATTTGTCTGCTTGTTCTGTATCTAAGTACACCTTGGGCAACCATGGATCTTCAGTGTTTAGCCCATACCTTTCTGACTGCTAAGATATTGGCCCAGCAGCACCACATATTGCCTTGTCCCTTCTCATTGCTCGCACACATTAGCATATGAGCCCTGGGGCCTTATTATCAATTGCCATATATGTTATACAACCAGTGAGTAAGTTCAAAAGGATTTACACACTTAAACTGGTTTTATACATCTAAATGCATTTTCCAAATTTGTTACAATATGTTCCATTGAATTGTTCATAGGTTGTATATGTGTGGATGTGCTTTAAATAAATTAATGTGCTTTTGAAAACTGCTACAACAGTATGTTGCATTTACACATTTAACTCCTTTGAAACACTACCAAACCAATCTGGCTTCACAGAGTAACTTCTGAAAGCATCCTTGTAGCCCTAAGCACTTGTATCTCAGTTTTTGTGTGTCATCTTTCATCTATCTTTAGCATGTCATTCAAAGCAACCAGGCACCCTGTTACTTGCTATGATTCACAAGAGACAGTAGCACACATATCTCACAACAACCAGGATTCTCACACAGGTCATTTGTCATCCAGGCACCTGTCACCTGAAGTGATTCACCTCGCGCCATAGCATATGTGTCACTTGGCCTTCAGACAGTATGCGTGGATCTGGTCCCTGTGCACTGGCAATTTTATGGAATTTGCTGTCAGCCTTTGGTGAGTAAGTTGTTCATTGTATTTGGGGCATTTGATCTTCAGGTGCCTCTAAGATTCCTACTTGCAGTTTGAGTGAGTGACCAACTACAGAACTTATCCCATCTTTGTAGAAGACCTCTGCATATTCTTTTGCCTCTGAGTGATGCAGGTGTGCCTACAGTTTAGGATGGAAAGCCCGATAGCATTCTACTTGTTCATTATGAGAGTATTCTGTGTTGACCTCCAGTGTTAGTTGCTTCCCACCAGTTTCTCTTCCATTAGTTGTTACCTCAGCCAGTTGTTTTTCCAAACTGGTCAGTCTTCGAGTGCTCAATAAGGCGACAACTTAGCACCAATACTACATAAGCACACTTGTGGTTAATCTCATGGCAGGGGAATTTAAGTGTGATCTGTAGGCTCCCTTGGTCTGGGATCTAGTATAGGCAAGCTTTAGAGGAATCTAATAAAACAACCCTGTATGGTGGTGGGCATGTCACCTTATCTCAAGTTTCCAAAGTGCATTATAATCACCCTACAGTTCTTTGCCAAGGTCCTATGGTGCTTACAACATCGCACTATAATATTGATCATATTGCTTATTGTAAGGACTCCAGTCCCAAGCTTGGCAATTTGGCAGCGCTATTCTTGCAAATCACATAATTTAGCCTGGCCACCTCAAATTCCTTGCCAAAATGGAAACTTTAATTTCTTGTGTTGTATAGTTGGCAAAGTGATTCTGCCCATAATGGTAGTCTCCTGCTTGACTATGCTGTGGTGGAGGTGCTATTTTGTGGTTAGCAATTAGCTTTTAAGGCAACTATATTTAGAGGTTTGGACAAGTTCCTAGAGGAAAATCCATTTTATTTAAAAATCATTTATTTTTTTAAACAGGAAAATCCATAAACCATTATCAAGGTGAAGTTCCAGAAATATGCTTGTCTGGAATAAGCAGTATGAAATCTATCTACCCCTTTGGGATCCTGCTAGGTACTTGTCTTGATTTAGTCACTGAAACAAGATACTGGGGCTTGATGGACCTTGGGCTGACCCAGTATGGCAAATCTTACATTATTATGTTGATACCCTGCAACAGGTTGTCTACTCAACCACGTAGTACCCATGCTTTGGTGTGTCCTGGTATTCCCCAGATGCCAGCCTTGAGCATAGGGCAATTTCAGGTTTAGTTAGTCTGTGTACCTGCCCCGGTCCTTGGGCAGAGAGACAAGTCTTTGAGATCCCAGAGAAGCAATGCAGAGGCATGATAGCTATGTCACCATACCTCAGACTTGCCACCCTGCATTCCAGACCCAATAGCAGGGATATTACAAGCTTGTCTCACGTGACTCTTGCAACTCTACACTCAAGGAGGTGGGTATGCTATAGGCTATGGATCAGTCACTTTATAGGAGATCTATTCTTGCGTCTCACACATGGCTAAGCATCCTCATCTTATAACTTGCACTGCTGATGGGAGGGGGGGGGGGGGTTAGGTACTGCCCTCGTCCACTTTCTGTATAGCCCCTATGAGTCCTGCATGAATTCACTTTAGCCCCTTAAATGCCGTGTGCTATTCAATGATGCTTGAGAAAGGTACTTGATAGACCCCTGAGGAATTCAGAAATACCGTATTTCCTTGGAGCATAATGCATTTCAGTGTGGCCATTTTAGTGTGGTTAAGTGAATATTGTGTTCTATGTGGACTATAAATTGGGCAGCCTGTCTCATGTGCATCCTTGTTCTTCCAGCAGCATTTATATGGGGCTACAGGCCATGTCGCCTGCATCGAAAGCATTCTGCTTCTGCAGGCAGCACAGTTAAGAGCATCCTTGTTATGCAGGCAGGGCAGAATACTGGTTATAATTAGAGGTCCCCAGCAATAAACAGCATCAATAATGTAGGGGTAGGTGATGCACAGACACAAGGGCATTCATTCATCCTGCTTTTCTGAATGTGTTCAAGCATGTTTGTGGATGTCATGCAACACTATCCTTATACTGTATATTTGTGGATGGGGCTTGGTTACCCCTGCAGCAACATACAGCATACATGTAGCTCTACCAAGTTAGGGTGTTGGGCGGTAATGCCGTTTACTGATATGGACAAAACTGATGATTTTGGGTGGCCACAGCTAGGTTAGTGTGGAGTCCATGGGAATCGGTATCACTAGCATGGGCTTCTGGTGGGGTTGACCATGTCCTAAGGGTGCACGTTGAGTACTATATTGAAGGCTGACTAGGCAGAGGAATATCCAGCGGGTATCCCTGCCTACTACATTGCATGGGTGGGTGAGACTGTAGATGAGTTGCTTCTCAAGTCTTCGGCTTTGACGGCCAGGATTTGCCTGCTCACTACCACAACAGTTGTGCTGCATCTTGAATAAGTGTGTCCTGCTCTTGCTACAGACCAGAACATCATTGTATCATAGAGATCTTCGACCTGGTAAACAAAGATCGGCGGCCAGGAGCATCAGAAGGGCAAAGCTTCGACAGCTTTGCATTCCTGACATCTAAATATTGCATTAGCATGATACATATTAAGCATGTATGAGCTGTAACTCAGGTGAGGGCATGGGCACCCTTGGAGATTTGAAAATATGAATAATAGTTAAATTATGTAATTGGTTAAAGAATGGTTAATGTTTAATCAGTTACGTAACTTGACCTATGCTGTGGCCATACCAATCCAATAAAGATCTTCATTTCAAACAATGTCATGCGGAGAATTTCAATTGTGGCTTGAGTGGTCTATAATCGGGGAAGGAAGATGGAGGGTGGAGGTGGGTAATCTTTGAGTTAAGAAGTGGAGATGAGTATGCACCTGCCACGGTGGTGCTGCTATTGGATTAAGAAATCACATGCTATCTTGTTCCCATTCTCTGAGTACATGACGTGGCAGAGCACACACTGGATAATTTAGGCCTTGCTAGTTTTGTGCTTCTTCATGGTGCTGAATTGTAATACATCAAGAGTAACACAGCTTGGATCTTAATTTTCAGTTCTTGTTGTATGTCCCAGATGACATTTCATTTTTGCTACAGTTTGCTCATGCTGAGAGATAAGATGAATCAATGCAAGTGTATTGCCTAAAATTTATATTATATGTTGCCTGTTTTCAAGAGTTCTTTATTTGAATTGTTTAACCCATTTCTAGTAGTGTCCCATGTTGATTCACAGTAACCTGCCTAGGGCAGGAAACCTTGGGAGTCGGTAACCAATTTTGAGGGCACATTTTCTAACAGGTCAGTCACATATTTATGCACAGTGTAGAGAACAGATTGAGAGCTTTCGTTTTTCTTTAAATGTAGTTATGTGGTGTCACTGCTCAGCAGCGTCAGCACCAATTGTCTTCACATTCAGAGGTAGTGTAGTGTCATTGATAGGCAAGGCATACTGTACTGTATTCTTGCTTTTTCTACAACCAAAGTTTATTAAAGGGATATTGCTATCTTCTTATTGGCCTTGAATATCCTTTTGTTAGTTCCTGTAAAGATTCCTGCAAAAAATCTGCTGTGTTTGTATCCCCAATATTGTCAATCAGCAAAGAAGCAATGGGTTATCAGCCACAAGGAGAAGTGGATTGAAAGAGTTTGTACAGTATCAAAAAAATGCCCTTTATATTTACTAGGGGTCTTTGAATGAGACCTGCAAACTACCCAGGCTAGAATATTGTGTATTAAAACCATAATTGTAATCAAACTACCATTATTTTCCAGTTTCAAAACTATATATTATATCCTATTATCCAGACCATCTGGCATTAGCCGAGCCATTTCAATTCATGCTATTATGATTTTTATCATACTTTAAATGACAGTAAACCTTCCTTATCATTTTCAGCCAGTCTGCACCCTGGATTTATTCCTGCCTCTCAGGAACAGAAACAGCTCTCATGGGAAGATCTCACAAGACTTCTTGCATGGCTTGCTGCCTTCACTGTCTTTCCTACTAATTTTTCCAGTCTTTTCAGGAGCAGGCCCTTGCATTTTAGTGCCCTTCACACAAACTTTGCCATAACAAATATTCAAATAAGCTGCTATGTTTTGTTGGTAATTGTAGTATCACAACTGTTTTGCTGAATTTTTAAATTGATACCAAAACTTTTGCCAAATCTGTGAGTTCTCACTCGGCGTGGACCCTGTAAACACCCAGGTCGCACCTTAAGAAACAACTAGCCTCTGTGGAATTTCACTCTAACTGTAAAAAAAATTATGGGATAAATATTCAGAAGCTAGCCTGGACCCAGACACCATCTTCTCGTTGCCTGAACACAGATATTCTCTGCTTGCTGCCTGCCATGACCACTATCCATACCTGCACACTCTGACTGCTCCTTGAGAGACAATTATCTAAGCCTTCCCAGCCCCTGGAACCCAAAGGCTCAACCTGCAGGGAACAGGGCTGGTACTGGTGAAGCTCCAGCTCCAATCCCAGCAAGGGCGAATTGGCCAGCTGTTGGCATGGGCCTAGTGGCTACACCTACTAGGCTGCACCAGCCACATCACATCCCAAGAGCTCACATCCATGACATTCACATGCAGAGACTTCAAACTTAATGGCTTGGAATTTGAAAGGAACAAGAATAATAGACAAAATGTCATAAAAGGACTATAAAAATTAATACATCTACCAACAAAGCAAATGATTTGATTTAAAGAAAGTTTGCATTTTGGTGTAAAAATAGTAGGTGCTCTGAATTCTCAAAGTGCAGTTCTAGATTTTCTGTTCCAAACATCAGTCTAAGTGTCAGTACATTGAAATTTTAAGTAATTGCGGTCTAGTAACTGGAGAATAAATTCAAGAAAAAGAAACATGGTCTCATATTGACAATTTTTTTTCAAATCAGTTGGATTTCTCAGATCAAATGTATCTTTCTGTTTCTTCTTTGGTATTAAATGCTATAATTGAGCATTTACTTGAATTGTTAAGCTCTGTTATTTTATATTATCTCATTCTTAAATGTTTACATTTTCAAAACACTTTTCTCAGCAAAATAGGTTAGCAAATATTTAGGCTTATCTGCTATTCTGCTTTAACAAAATTAAGAACTATTTCTCATTTTATCCAAAGCCTAATTCACATTTTCATGTTAATCAAGGTAATGCATTGTGAACTGTTCCCTAATCCTCAGAATGATATAGAAATAAGTTCCAGCCTTTAGAATTTAAAATGTTTAAAACTATAGTTATACATAGGGATGTGCATTTATTTTTTATGAATTAGACAATGTCAACGATATTGTCTAAATCATAATGGATTGGATGCGCCAAAATTGTTGCCAAAATTTTATATTTTGTGATCGTGCGCAATAACGGCGTTACTGCGCACTACATATCTGTTAGTGTGCAGTAATACCAATTAGTGCGCACTATTTTTCTAGCTAATGAACTCCTCTGTATTGATACTTTTTACTTTTTAAGTTGCATTTTTTAGTGTGCACTAACATTAGTTACGGTGCACTAACACATACTCAATGCGCTGTAAGTTCTATTAGGGCACACTAATCTGTTAGGGCACACTAACCTGTTAGGGCGCATTAACATCTAGCTAATGCGCACTATCTCGTTCAGTGTACTGTGCACTAATGCTGACATAGTGCGCATTAACAACCAACTAACTGGTTGTTAATGCGCATCAAGGCTCGTTAGTGCGCACTAATGCACTTCGCCAGAAATTGGCGAAAAAAAAATGAAATGTTTTGCGGTGCAGCTGATCCGAAGCCTGACCCGATATCTTTAAACGAAGCACATCTCTATTATACAGAACTCATTTTCAGAATTCAGATTGGTTTGTTTATATGGGATACATACGAAAAGTATACCATCCTCAAAGTCTTTGATAGCTAGATATGTAAGAGCAGTAATATCAGAAGTTTGTAAGGACTCTGTAAAGCAATCTCCTGCTTTCCTTACACTTCACTCCAATACCACAAAGAAAATGCTAGTATCTGTCCAGGAGATTTGGAAAACTGCAACTTGGAAATCTGTTCCTACTTTTACCAATATTCAGGAGAAGTATGCCTTCTGCTGCAATTAACCCCATCCTGTAAGACACTGTTTTCTATGTCCTAAGATGCAGTCTGCTTAAGAGCATAATTTCTTTATCCCAGGACAAGCAGGATGCTAGTCCTCACATATGAGTGACGTCATTCACGGAGCCCTTAAGCGGGAAAAACTTCTGGCAAGTTTCTAGAAGCTTTTGGTTTGGCTGCCTGAGGCTACTGAGCATGCCCGGCATGCCATGATATTCCCTGCCACAGGGGTCTCACTCCAGTCTTCTTTTTTCCGCGCTGCTGACTGCATCGCGTTCTTCTTAGGAGCCTGTGATTACCTCACAACGTTACAAGTTTTTTACAACTTTTTTCACCCTACCGGGTCTCATTCGGTTTGTCACCGGCTGGTGACAAACACCATAACTTTTTCTTCAAAAAGAAACACCGATCGATCGACGGATGTCGACCGACAGAACTTCAGGGTTCAAAAAATGTCCGGCCTGCAACCGGACTATGTCAATTACAGACCCGCACGTCGAGTGCGTTCGCTGCCTGGGAAAGGACCATAACATCGCGGCCTGTACCCAGTGCCAAGAAATGACGGCGAAAGGTAGGAAACTCAGATACGAAAAGATGGCCCAAATTTTTCAAATTCAAACACCGCCATCACCGATAACTTCCTCTAAATCCTCGCCGGCCGGCGTAACAAAAAAGTTATTGATAACCAAACGCCTCACCGAAGGATCGGGGGACGTGATAACCAAACGCCTCACCGAAGGATCGGGGGACGCCTCCTCGCCAACCCCATCCACATCGTCGACAAAATCGGCGTCTGACATTCATCCGCCACATAAGCACCGTAGACATCATTTAATTCCTCCACTTCCACCGCCAGAGGAACCGGTGCCTAAACGCCAAAAAATGTCATCGACCAGCGTTACAGAATCGCTGCCATCGACATCCGTATCTGACTTAACGGCTTTAATCAAGCAAATAGTTACGGATGCCTTCAAGGAGAATATGCCGGCGTCATCGCCGATGCCGACCACCGGGTCGATGCCGACTTTACAGTCGATGCCGGCCATCGAGCCGATGCCGAAGGACCAGTCGATGCCGACTACAGAGTCGATGACGCCATCGATTTCGATGTCGATGCCACCATCCATCTCCATGGCTCTACAACCATCGACCTCGATGACGATGCCGATATCAACGGATGTTTTAACATCACTATCTGTACCGGCAACGTTCCCGACCTGTTCAGATACGACACGGGCTACCGATTCGATATCACTAGCCTCATCGTCGATCCAGCTGCAGCCATCGATGGCATCGATGACCTCTGCATCCTCATGGATTCCCAGGCCTATTTCTTCACTGATTCCCATCTCCATACCAGTTACTTCCACAGTAACACCTCACTATACAATAGCTTCAACTGAACCTCCTGTACTCGGCCTAATTTCTTCCTCAAAAAAGGCACCAGGGAAGTTTAAACACACTTCCAAACCTGTCCCTGACATCTCTTCTGAAAGGAAATTACATGCAATCCTCACGAAGCGATACCAAGATCTTTTGGCATCCCTGCCTGTTGGACCTGAAGAAGAGGAAGAAATAGAGAGAGAAAGGGAAGTAAGTGACACTTCACCTGACCATCAAGATCCCTTGCAGGGCACATCTGGGATGTCCCCATCTAGAGTACAAACTTCTCATAAGTACCAGCCCATATCAGATACATGGTCAGATACACAATCTGACCATTCTTCGGAGGATTTCCTATCTGAACATACTCCTCCTCAAGCAAAGAAACAGTCCCCTCCAGAGGACTTATCATTCTCGGCGTTCATCCAAGAGATGTCAGAATCTATTCCTTTTCAACTCCAAGCTGAAAAGGACGAAAGACAACAAACACTGGAAATCCTACAATTCGTAGATCCCCAAAAACATAATATGGCTATTCCAGTACATGAGGTGTTGCTGCAACTCCAGCAAAGAATCTGGGAACATTTGCACAACCCCTGGAGTCAACAGAAGAGTGGACTCTACTTATCTGGTCCAAACTGCACCAGGATTCGAAAGAACTCAGCTTCCTCACAATTCCCTAGTAGTGGAATCTGCCCAAAAGAAGTCACGTAGATCCAGAACGCATGCCTCTATTCCCCCTGGAAAGGATAACAGGTTTCTAGACCTCATAGGCAGAAAGATTTATCAAGGGGCTATGCTCAATTCTAGAATTGCTGCTTATCAACTATACATGACGCAGCACCAACGAAATTTATGGAAGCAGATAGAGGACTTTATACCCTCCCTGCCTCAGTCACAACAAGAGGCAGCTCAACAGATTGTCCAAAAGGGCCTAGATGCTGGAAAGCATGAGGTTCGAGCAGCATACGACGCCTTTGAGACCTCTGCTAGGACTGCAGCATCTGGAATATCTGCAAGAAGATGGGCCTGGCTAAAAGCTTCGGACTTGCGTCCAGAAGTTCAGGACAAATTGGTGGACTTGCCGTGTCAGGGTGACAATTTGTTCGGCACAAAAGTGCAAGACGCTGTGGCACAACTTAGAGATCACTCTGAGACTTTGAAACAGCTCTCCACTTTGTCACATGATACATCATCTCATCCTCCACGTAGGCCGCCCCGTAGGGACACAAAGCGTCCATTCTACAGGCCAAGGAGATATTATCCACAGAACACCAGACCACGGCCTGCGAGAACCCAACAGCGTCCTCAACAGCGACAGCAACGAGCCGCACGGCCTCAGCCACCACCTCAAACAACTTCAACCTCTGGTTTTTGAAAACCGTTCCAGAGAACTCTGCCAACTACCAAACCCTCATCCACAGTTACCAGTTGGGGGAAGAATTTCCCAATTTTACACGCAATGGGAAAACATTACAACAGATCAGTGGGTCTTATCAATAGTTCGTCAAGGTTACCAACTAGACTTCACATCTCCCCCTCAGGAGTTACCACCAATAAACTCCCATCTAGACAACAATCCTCAATTACAAGAAGAATTATCTGCTCTTCTGACAGCAAGAGCTGTGGAACATGTACCACACAATCAGAAGGGAAGAGGATTCTATTCCCGGTATTTCCTCATTCCAAAGAAAACCGGAGGCCTACGTCCCATTCTAGATCTCAGAAATCACAACAAATTTCTCAGAAAAGAAAAATTCAGGATGGTATCATTAGGAACCATGCTTTCACTCATACAACAAGGAGATTGGCTTTGTTCTCTGGATCTTCAAGACGCATACACTCACGTTCCAATCTTCCCACCTCATCGCAAATACCTCAGATTCAAGGTGGGAAATCACCATTTCCAATACAGAGTCTTGCCGTTCGGCCTAGCCTCAGCTCCACGAGTATTCACCAAATGCCTAGCTGTGGTGGCGGGACATTTGCACAAACAAGGTGTTCGTGTTCCCTTATCTCGACGATTGGCTCATAAAAAGTCAGTCACAGCAAGGAGCAGTAACTTCTCTTCATTGCACAATACAGTTACTACACAAGTTGGGATTCCTCATCAATTATCAAAAATCCCACCTGCACCCATCTCATTTAATCCAATATATAGGTGCAGAATTATAACACACAAACCTAGCACACGCTTTTCTTCCAAAGGACCGTGCACACACGCTGTCCCAGCTGGCGTACTATATATCAATTCAACCACAAGTGACAGCTCATCAGTTTCTAATCCTGCTAGGCCACATGGCTTCCACGGTTCACGTCACTCCTATGGCACGACTTGCCATGAGACTCACCCAATGGACTCTACGATCACAATGGATCCAAGCCATTCAACCGCTATATTATCAAGTCAAGGTAACCCACCAACTTCGAGCCTCGCTACAATGGTGGACAATCAAGGACAATTTACGCAAGGGCCTACCCTTCCAAAAACCGGTCCCTCAGATAACATTAACTACAGATGCATCCACCTTGGGATGGGGAGCACATCTACACACTCTTCAAACTCAAGGGACTTGGACAAAACTCGAAGCCACATATCAAATCAATTTTCTAGAACTTCGAGCTATACGTTATGCGCTGCATGCGTTCAAGGACTACCTTTCACACAAGACTGTGCTAATCCAAACGGACAATACAGTAGCCATGTGGTACATCAACAAACAGGGAGGTACGGGTTCGTATCTCCTCTGTCAGGAAGCAGCACAAATTTGGGACTGGGCCCTAGACCACTCAATGTTCCTGCAGGCCACTTATCTAGCAGGGATTCACAATGTCCTAGCAGACCGACTAAGTCGCCAGTTCCAGCCACACGAGTGGTCTCTGAATCCCTCCATTGCGACCAAGATCTTCCAACGGTGGGGACAGCCATCAACAGATCTCTTCGCGTCGCATCTGAACCACAAGGTGCACAACTTCTGTTCTCTGCACAAACAGAAGAACCACCCAGCCAAGGACGCCTTTGCTCGCCCTTGGAACTCCGGCCTACTATATGCATATCCTCCAATACCGCTTATCACCAAGACACTGGTGAAGCTACAACAGGACAAGGGGACCATGATACTCATAGCCCCGTATTGGCCTCGACAGTATGGTTTCCCACACTGCTAGACTTGTCAGTCAGGGATCCAATTCGCCTGGGAGTAGCTCCCAATCTCATCGCTCAGGATCAGGGTCGGTTGCGCCATCCCAACCTTCAATCCCTATCCCTGACAGCATGGATGTTGAAAGCTTAATCCTACAATCCCTTAATCTTTCAACTAATGTTTCTCAGGTACTTATAGCTTCCCGCAAACCTTCCACACGACGCAATTATTCTTACAAGTGGAAACGGTTCACTTTCTGGTGCAAGCAGAACCATATTGATCCTTTCACTTGCCCCACTACTTCTCTTTTGGACTATTTGTACCATCTTTCAGACTCTGGTCTTCAGACATCATCAATCAGAGTACATCTCAGCGCAATCTCAGCTTATCATACTAAGATAGGAGATGCACCTATATCCACACAACCTCTCATCACTAGATTCATGAGAGGTCTCACTCACCTTAAGCCACCAATTCGGCCTCCAGCTACACAATGGGACCTGAATCTGGTTTTAACAAGGTTAATGCATACTCCTTTCGAACCCATAGATTCCTGTGATCTTACATTTCTCACATGGAAAACTATTTTCCTTGTAGCCATCACATCAGCTAGGAGGGTTAGTGAGTTACAAGCACTTGTCACATACGAACCTTACACAAAGTTTCTCCATGACAGAGTGGTTCTCCGAACACATCCAAAATTCCTTCCTAAGGTAGTTACGGAATTCCACTTAAATCAAACGATAGTTCTACCCACATTCTTTCCAAGGCCTCACTCTCACCAAGGGGAAAGAGCTTTACACACTTTGGACTGTAAACGTGCATTGTCCTTTTATTTGAATCGCACTACATCCCTTAGAAAATCCAATCAGCTTTTTGTCTCTTATGATCCAAATAAGCCAGGTAAAGCAGTGGGAAAACATACTCTATCCAATTGGTTAGCAGATTGCATACAATTCTGCTACGAAAAAGCAGGCCTTCCTCTCCAAGGGCGAGTAAAGGCACATTCAGTAAGAGCCATGTCAACTTCAGTAGCACATTTTCGTTCAGTGCCAATTATTGACATTTGTAAAGCAGCAACATGGAGTTCCCTTCACACCTTTGCAGCTCATTACTGTTTGGATAAGGAAGGAAGACAGGATTCAGCCTATGGACAATCTGTCTTAAAGAACTTGTTTCCAGTTTAATCCCAACTCCTTCTACATCCATCCTGCTATATTCTTCGGCTGACTCATTTCTTCAACCAAAGCATCCCGGTTACCTGCATGGACAATGACTCAGCCTCTAGCTTGCTAATCACCCATATGTGAGGACTAGCATCCTGCTTGTCCTGGGATAAAGCAAAATTGCTTACCTTGTAATAGGTGTTATCCCAGGACAGCAGGATGTAGTCCTCACGGAACCCACCCGCCACCCCGCGGAGTTGGGCATCAGACTTTATTATTTTATTTTGCTAACGCTATTGCTACATACAAGACTGGAGTGAGACCCCTGTGGCAGGGAATATCATGGCATGCCGGGCATGCTCGTAGCCTCAGGCAGCCAAACCAAAAGCTTCTAGAAACTTGCCAGAAGTTTTTCCCGCTTAAGGGCTCCGTGAATGAAGTCACCCATATGTGAGGACTACATCCTGCTGTCCTGGGATAACACCTATTACAAGGTAAGCAATTTTGCTTTATGTTTAGTTTTCACCTCAGTGTACACTGTATCTATTTTGTTTATGTACCTTTAGTAGGCTAGTGTGCTATCTATGTGCCATTACAATTTGGTACTATTTTACCTTCACAATTTATTTATCTTGGTACCTCTGTGAGTTTTGGCCAGATTTCTCTGTTACCAAAGTTATCAAAACCGGTACAAAGGACAGCTGAGGGCAGGCAGTAAGCAGTGAGATTGTTACAGGCCTTTTAACCCAGGACTGGTGTGCAGTTAATGGAAAAGGAAAGGACAAAGATAAATTCTTGTTACAAAGTGCCTAACTTGATTATGAACACAGGAACATTAAGCGGCTTGCTCAGTCATATGGCAAGTGATTGTAAAA
Source organism: Rhinatrema bivittatum (assembly GCF_901001135.1). NCBI lineage: Eukaryota > Metazoa > Chordata > Amphibia > Gymnophiona > Rhinatrematidae > Rhinatrema > Rhinatrema bivittatum. The sequence continues at coordinate 158,936,381 of NC_042622.1, read as the reverse complement.
AGTATCTTCAAATATATAATTATGTGCTTTACCCATGGTACTGCCAAACTAAGTTTATACATTCAGACTTGTCTATCATTTTTCATTATTGTATATGTAGCAGGAGCATATAAATATTTGTGTAATCGGCTATTGGTGTGTATCAACCTGCTCGTTCATCCTACCCCACTGTCCGATATACAGCGATTACACGTACACCCTGAGTACTGTGCACAGCGCACCTTATCGCAACCGGCGCGAACAAAAGTACACTGGATTTTAAAAGATACGCGCGTATCTTTTAAAATTCGGGGTTGGCGCACGCAAGGCTGCACAAAATTGGCAGCCTGTGCGCGCCGAGCCACGCAGCCTGCCTCCGTTCCCTCCGAGGCCGCTCCGAAATCGGAGCGGGCTCGGAGGGAACTTTTTTTTTTGTCCCCCCTCCACCTTTCCCTCCCTTCCCCTATCTAACCCCCCCCCCCCCCCCCCAGCCCTACCTAAATCCCCCCCTACCTTGTTCGATGGAGGTACGCCTGCCAACTTGTGCGCGCCGGCTGGCCAGGCCCCAACACAGGCTGCTGTGTCAGGGCACTCGGCCATGCCCCCGGACCACAGACACGCCCCTGGACATGCCCCCGAACCGCGGACATGCCCCCGGACCGCCCGTTTTAGCAAGCCCCGGGACATACGCGCGTCCCGGGGCTTTGCACGCGCCGGCAGCCTATGCAAAATAGGTGCACTGGCGCGCGTAAATACGGCAGGATTTACACGCGCAGGGCTTTTAAAATCTACCCCATAACGTGGGGGTATTGGGGGGGCAGAGGGAGGATTTATTAAAAAAAATAAATAAATAAAAGTAACGGGGGAAAGATACATAATTTTCCCCTGGTGCTTTATAATACTAGAGTCGGGGAAAATTTTGTTAGTGAAATTTTTATAAAAGAAAATGATTTCATTGGTTATATTATAGTATACTGTTGGGTTGGGGAGGGGTTTTAAACCCTGAAGTTAAATTATTATGTTGTTGTAATTTATTTTCCGCCTTTCAGCCGGTTCAAAGTGAATTACATTCAGGTACTGCAGCTATTTCCCTGTCCCCAGAAGGCTCACAGTCTAAGTTTGTACCTAAGGTAATGGAGGCGGGAGATGGCTTGCCCAAGTTCACAAGGATCAGCGGTGGGATTTGAGCCCTGGGCTTCGCTGGCTGCTAATCTTTCCTGCGGAATACCAGAATGTGGTTTAGTTTCCCTGTTTGCTTCCTTTTCCACCAGGCACACCTCAGTCTTTCTTATGTACTAGATGATGTAGGCAATACATTAGACTCGCCTAGGCATTCCCTCTACCTCTGTGCAACTGAGAGAGTTCATGTCATCCTGAAAAATAAAAAACAAAATGTTTTCAGATCAGAGTTTTCTACAGGTATTAATGAATATTTTTCTTAATCCTTTTAAGTTTAATGTGTTTAATATTTCTTAATACCAGTAGCATTAATTTGTACTTTTATAGCAACACAATATTTTTATAAAACATCACTGCTAGCATTGTCTCCATAATGGTATGTCTAGCACTGTGCCACTCATGCTATGTTAATAAACTTTTTTTGGTTACTGTACATCTAATGTCTGAAAAGCAATATTTCACAGAGGCTGTTTTTGTTTTTGGGAGGGATCTTAGAGGGAGATGGTGTTCCAAGTTCATGTTAAAAAAAAAAACAAAAACTTGATTCAAATGTGCATATTCTTATTTCAGCTTGGTGAGATTTCAGTGCTGTCTGAAAATTATACTAAAGTCACAAAAAGGATTTTTCAAAAGTATGTGTGTTTTCTCTTAACCTATTGCTGTGCTGAAGGACATTTTCCAAAACTATAGCCCAACTGGTTCGCATTGAATTCAGTTAGGCATGGGGGAAAATATTAAATAGACGAAACCCATATATTACAAACAGCTGGATGCCAGAACAGAAGACGTGACTCTTATTGCATGACCAGTTCTGTGATGATTTCCTGTCAGTGTTGTATTTATGGTTTTACAATAAAACAGCCTTTAGAAAAGGTGTGATTACCACTGATTTGTTGGGAGTAACTGAAATTTCTATGGTACCTATTATCCAAAAAGTATACCAACCTCAAAAACGTACATACCGCTACTGCAGTGATGAGAGGCCTGCAGGTATTATTCTGTATATGGTTGAGTTTAGTAAGTTTGGATGACTACTTGACTGTGCATTCAAGTTCTTTGGTACACAGTTCACATAGAAAAGGCAGCTTTAATTGCATATGATAACATAGTGTGATTTGGCCTTACAAAAATTTCAACTGAGACAGTTAAGCATAACAAGATTTTGGCCTTGTTAGTTTGCGAACAAGATTGACTCCTCTTCTGAGGGCTGAGCTACTTCTCCTACGGCTTCATACTGCAGACTTTAAAATTTGAAATGACAGATGGTTTCTCCATGGGCAAGCAGGACTGAATTCTGCCACACAAATGATATCACTGGATGGTGCCACCGTTGAACATGCTGTCTCAGAGCTCAGAAAGAACGAAAGTCTTTCTAAGCATGCGCAGCCAATGCTTAGAAATGCGCAGCCATGCAGCAGCCAATGCACAAGTCTCCTCAGTTTTTCTTCTGCTGAAGTGAAAACACAGCGCTTTCTTTACTTTTCACCAGTTTTATTTATTTATTTATTTTGAATTTTTATATAACCGACATTCCTATAAAGAATACAGATCACACCGGTTTACATTGGAACAGAACTTTCGCTGGGAGGCGTTACATTAAACAATGAACATTAGCGAATTATAACATTCAAAAATATTTGGAAACAAGGAACCATAACAAACCGAGAGCAGCTTCAACACGGAATTAATACAAAACTGAGGATAAATAAAAATAAATAAAATAAAATGTAAATACTTGATTTAAAACTAGGATAGATCCTGGAGAGGCTGTGAAGAGAGAGTTCAGTATGCCCATTAACTGTTGGCCTTGGGCCTTGGTCCATGTTCTAGGACCTGCATCAAAGAGAACTTGGGTTTTCAGGGAAAGTTTGACTGAAAAGCCAAGTTTTTAAGTCTTTCTTGAAAGTTTGGAGACAATGTTCTTGACTGAGGTCTGGTGGGAGAGTGTTCCAAAGAGTCGGCCCTGATGTAGATAACGCTCGTTTGCTTAGAGAAGATTTAATAGGGGGGGCATTCAAAGAGCCTTTGTAAGCTCTTCTGACTGGTCTTTCAGAGATGTGAGC